>NC_139221.1:143940146-144565146 GCF_055691185.1 Crinia signifera | reverse complement strand
CACTGTAGTTGGAAATTGGGATTTTAGATCTTTTGAAAACATGTGCTGGTAAGAGGTATGAAGTTGGCTTGGCAAAGTACATAATGTCAACAAACACTATGGACCTTATTGTGGTTGACTCAATGGGATACACATTTGCACATATCTGAGCGTAAGCCTCGCTCACTCGCTCAGAGAGAGAAAGCATGCCCATAAAGCCTCGCACACGTTTGGTCGGTCGCACAAGCAAAGGGGAGTGGCGTGCAAATGCTCTTACGCCAGCTTGCTCAGACGGATCTCAATTTTACAGCTCAGAGACTGGATAGCTATGAATGCAGATAAGTTTCTTCCAAATGTCTGCCTTCCGTGTGTGTAGGCTGCAGACTTAATGGGTTATTGAAACTAAATTGATCCAAGCACTGGATTAGTATTGTGTGCAGTGGCGAGTATTTTCGCTGATTGCCTGAGCGAATGCGGTGTCGATTAACTGGGTGGGCTGCGATACATGAAACCTGCTTTTTTTCCACCTAAGGTTTTGGTGCTGTGGTGGCATGATCGCTCAGTGAGAAGACCAAGGCCACTGCCCTACAGCTCAGGTTCACACCCATGTGTACGCCCCGGTGCATGACCAGTTTTGACCACTTCTCAGACTGCACCCAACGATTTGCCCACATATCGTCGGTGGAGAATATTTATCCATAGAGTTCCGTCCGAGTGCGGTGTGCCACCGTGGCACATGTGCATTGCGTATGGTACGCATGCACACTCAGCAGAAACATGCTCTCTGACAGAATGTGTATCCGAGTGACTGCACCAGAATAAGGCCCTATGTGTATGCCAGAACATAGGCAACAGGTGATTTATACAAGTGAAATGACAATTAAGGCATTTCAATCATGCCATCACTACAACTGTAAACATAATGAATAATCATCATTATTCATTATGTTTACAGTTGTGTGAAAAAATATCTAAGTAGTACTTTAAACTTATCAATCTCCTGGTGCTTGCATTTAAGGGTCTGGGTAGTGCTGGTCAACATTATGATTGTCAACAAGACCTACGTATATCTATCCTCCTGTAACATGTGGTTCACAGTCTGTAAGTCAATTAGCGACATCAATTTTATTTTCAAGTCCATAGGTCTTTTTTTTCCAGTACTGTATGTGACATTATTTAAAAAAAAGTGTAATTTATAATAATACATTTGATTTGTTAATTAAGTGTTTCTACTTCCATGTAATTAGGAAAACTGATTTTATGCATGCACTGTATGTACTGTACAAACGTGCTATTGTTGCCCATGCACGTAGATCTGTCCGACTCCTAATGAGCCCATTATGTTTATAAATGTTTATTTCCACCTACTCATGGAATACTGCATAATATTTATGTCTAATAAACTATTTCAAAGGTATCATATTTAATAAATGTTTTAAGCATATTTCAGATACAGAAGAATATATTTTCCTGTCGGCATATACCCTTATAAGTAATGTTGATGAAAGTACAGTTTCTACTTCCAATCACTGTGATGGTTGTTCCATTCCTAAATCAATTTCTGGGTAATTAAAACCTTCATGATTGAAACTTAATCCAGATGTTTAGCCTTTATCATTTATAACAAATGTGGATATTTCTCTGGTTCATTAACAGATTGTGGTGTGAAGCACATTCTTGCATTTGCAGTGCTAATACATTTCT
This sequence comes from Crinia signifera, assembly GCF_055691185.1. Classification (NCBI taxonomy): domain Eukaryota; kingdom Metazoa; phylum Chordata; class Amphibia; order Anura; family Myobatrachidae; genus Crinia; species Crinia signifera. The sequence goes on along the minus strand of NC_139221.1, from coordinate 144,563,463 downwards.
CTTGTGAGTAAAGTTAGCCCAGAAGACATTTCCATCAATAAATATTATTATTATTATTATTATTATTATTATTATAATGATCACATAACTTTTTAGGTACAGGTTGAGTATCCCCTATCAAATGCTCGGGACCACGAGCATTCCGGATAGGGGAATTTTTCGGTTTTTGGAATATTTTTTTTAAAGCATACTTACCTGTCCCCTGATGGTGTCCGGTGGTCCCTTGGCGTCCACGCAGTCCCCGGGCATCCACAGCAGGCCTCCGGCATCTTCTCTGGGTCTCCAGCAGTCCCAGGAATGCATGGCGCGAGTGTGCGCGCGCAACGGTGACGTCACCGGCGTGCGCGCACACTCGCGCAATGCATTCCTGGGACCGCTGGAGACCCTGGAGAAGATGCCGGAGGTCTGCTGTGGACGCCCGGGGACTTGGTAAGTATGAAAAGAGGGTTAGGGGGGTTAAAAAAAAAATTCTAATGATTCCAAAAACCAGGGTTTTTGGAATAATTCGGATAAGGGATGTCCGGATACAGGATACTCAACCCTGTATAAGATTTTGACTTGTTGAATAAATAATATAGCAAAAAAGCATCTGCTTTATAGTGCAGCATGCTATAATAGTATCATTAGTTTCTAAGTAAATTTAAATTGGTAAAAAGAGGTGTTGGCGATAAACTAAGAATTATGGGTACAGTAGTCGGTGCTTAAATCATTTTCCCAGCTGTGTTTCTCATGGAAAGATATGGAAAACAAACAATATATTATCATAGTCCAGTGGTTCCAAAACTGTGTGCCTAGGCACCCTGGGGTGCCTCAGGACACTTGCAGGGGTGCCTTGGGTTGGTGGACCAGGAACAATTCATATTATTTATGGTCTATGTACCAGGCAGAACCAGTGCTTGTGGCTGCCAATCATAATATATGTGGACAAACAGAAGCAAATCCTGTCCATCACCACATAACTGTGACATATAAACACAATGCATTTCATTTAATATTTTTTTTCAGAATTTTCCGATAAGAAGCATTTGGCCTAGGGGTGCCTTGAAAATATTTTGATGCTCTAGGGCGCCGTGATTCAAAAAAGTTTGGGAACCCCTGTCATAGTCATATGTTCATTCCGATATGTCTGTGAATGACATCTTTCATAGACATCATGCCATCTGTGCAGCACAACAGCTGATATACTGTATCTTACCTCTGACTGTGTATGTGTTGCCAACTGACCCATGTGCAGACCACAGGAACTGCAGACAATGACATCACTACTGGTCCCTGTAGCCAGGCATGTTGTGCGGTGAATTGGTAACTATGGGCCTTATTCTGGTTCACTCCTTCTGGCAAATTCCATCTTAGATGGACAAAACCATGTGCACTGCAGGGGGGGGGAGATGTAACATGTGCAGATAGAGATACATTTGGGAGTGGTTTTACTACAAAGTGAGATCTATATTGCAGTGCACAAATAAAGCAGTATTTTCCCTGCACAGAAACAAAATAACTCACCCAAATATAATTTTCTGTGCATATTTTACATCTGCCCCACCTGCAGTACACATGGTTTTGTCCATCTAAGAAGGATTTTGCCAGAAGGAGTGAACCAGAATAAGGCCCTATGTATGCACATATCATTTGTGCACAACACATGCATCATGCAACAGGCTGATCCATCATTCAAGTGTGTTCCCCAGCAGACTGTTTTTCAGTCCTCTCAGAACACCAAGTGAAATCATTTGAATAATCTCTGTATTTCAAAATATTTCACACAAATAATGCACTCTAGGATGAATAGAAAACATGCACTGTTGTAGTCTCTGAGGAATAAAGCTAGGAAACTCTGACTTATACATACCTACAAAAAGTTCCAATTTCCCTGGTGCAGATATGGTTTTGTGACAAAAAAGATTCTTAAGCTAACTTCCAAACCAATTTTTGACACTAGTTGGATCTGGGCAAAGTTGTTCAGATTTGTATATTAACGGCAGCACTGGTATGGGGCATAGAACTGCTGCAGAAACATGTCTGTCTATATACATTGGTGAGGGGACCCTTCAAAATGTCCTGGCTCCACAAATGGCCATGGACATGGTATGTATGTATTTAGTGAGTAAATAAGACCTGATCACAATGCACCCTTTTTTCAAATGGACAAAAGCATGCTGCACTAAAGGTGGGGCAAATTTAACATGTGCATAAAGAGATAGATTTGGGTGAGGTTTGTTTAAACTAAAATCTAAATTTCAGTGTATTTCATGCTATTATTGTCCCACCTGCACTGCAACATGGTTTTGTCTATTTGAGAAAAAATGTGCTTTATGATCAGTTTGCCCATTAGTTTTGTTTATTTACTGTGTATATATATATACTATATACTTGGAAATTATAAATAATAATGATTCAACATTGTAGCTACCCGTAGCTGTTATCTAGATACATCCTATTATATCTAGATAACAGCTATGGGTAGCTACAATGTTGAATCATGCTTATTTATAATTTCCAAGTAGTAATATATATCCATCTACTTGCGCTTAGAAGTCGATAAGTGTGTCGACAATTTTTGTAGATATAATTACTAACCCTGTTAGATAAAATTAACAAGTCTATAATGCTTTTTATTCCATATGTAAAATGTAATCATTCTGCTATATATCCATTAGTGTTGTTTAAACATAGATGTGGTTGACGGTATATCTGTGAACACAGATTTTTATAAGAAAAATCTTTAAAACTATTAGAAACATGAAATAATGACTAATGTTTAATGTACAATGCTTCTTCATATTTCCTTCTACTGAATATACTATGTACTGTATGTTCTAGAATTATGATTTAAAAAGAGTAAACACAGTTGTTTGACAATAAATGGCTTCATCCAACCACTAACCATGAGTGAAAGAAAAGTTTGTGAGTTATCATTTATATTCTCTGACAAATGGTCAGAAAATCACACATTCTGCTAGGGTATGTAAACCTATTAGCACAACTGTGTATATATACTGTATATATATATATATATATATATATATATATATATATATATATATATACTTCGGGTAGGAGGTGCGGCACTCACAGCACTCCTGCTGTGAGTGCCACACCTCCTACCCGAAGTATCCACTATCTCAGTGAAGGCACCCGGTAAAGTACCGTGTTTGTAAGCGCTGCGGCACGTTCGTGTGTGCCGGACTCTGGCTATACTTATATATATATATATATATATATATATATATAGTCCCAATGGTCGAGCAGCACAACCTTAGCCTGAGTAAAGGGCCGGTGCCATCCAAATCCCCTCGGGGACCACACACTCTGAACAGGAGGCGGCACTCGTACAGAAAATCCAGAAACGGCAGGTGTACTTCAACGTTTTGAAATTTAATTCGTCATCAGGAAGCCTTCCTGATGACGAATTAAATTTCAAAACGTTGAAGTACACCTGCCGTTTCTGGATTTTCTGTACGAGTGCCGCCTCCTGTTCAGTATATATATATATATATATATATATATATATATATATATATATACAGTAGGAGCAAGTTTCATCTTTGCTCCTTTGGCCATGGCTAGCCATGGCTATTCTATTGTTCTCAGCTGCAATACGTATTGTATAGTTGCAAGAGACGATCGGCACTCGATGTAGACAATACTAAGTAGAGTAGTATGTTGCCCGGGTGCCTGCCGGGGGCATACGAAATGCCAAATGTAGGACAGGGGGGATGGAGGCACTCCAGGGTCTTGTAAAGAAAGAGACAGACACAGCGGTCCGTGTGGACCGCTGTGTCTGTCTCTTTCTTTACAAGACCCTGGAGTTCCTCCATCCCCCCTGTCCTATATATATATATATATATATATATATATATATATATATATATATATATATATATATATATATATATTTATTATTATATTATTATATTATTGTTCATTTATAATGTGGTGACCGCAATCATGTTGAAATTATGTGTAACCAGAACACTGAACACTAGGTCCTTTAAATACTATAATCCTAATAAGTGTATTTCTAAACTAGTCTGAATATTGTTTTATTTATTTATTTACAGTTTCTTATATAGCACAGCAGATTCCTTTGCACTTTACAATTGTAGACAGTGATAAAACAAACTGGGTAACAACAGACAGACTTGGAGGTAGGAGGGCGCTGCTGCAAGCATACAATCTATAGCGACATAGAAAGGAAACACAAGGACAGGCACCAGTAATAGCATAGCAGTCCCACCAAGGTGAAGGTCCAGAAGGGAAGCTATATAATACATAAGATCTGCAGACGACGAGCGTCTTGCTAGGAAGATCCATTTAGCAGCAGAATTTAAAAATTGATTGCAGTGGCGAGAGTCTGTTCTTGGGAAGACCAGGTAGAAGACTATTGCAATAATCAATGCGGGATATAATGAGTGCATGTGTAAGATATTTAGTAGTGCCTGGTGTGAGATAGGGTCATATCTTGAATATGTTTTTTTTAGATAAATGTATACAACTTGGAATTTGGGGAACAAAGGACAGTCCAGAGTCAAGGATGACCCCTAGGCAATGAGCTTTTGGGGTAGGGTAGATTGTTGAGTAGTCATGTAGTCATGTAGATTATGCAATATTCTAGAATAAATCATCTGAAGTTGCTGAATACAACCAAAAAGATTGCCACCACAAGTAATATGGGGCATCAGAGATGGTGTATTGGTTAGCATTACTGCCTCACAGAGCTGAGGTCATGGTTCGATACCCACCATGGCCTTAACTATGTGGAGTTTGTATATACTCCCCATGTTTGTATGGGTTTACTCCAGGTACTCCGGTTTCCTCCCACAATCCAAAAATATACTGGTAGGTCAATTGGCTTCCAACAAAAATTAACCCTAGAATGCCTGTTTGTGTACATGTGATAGGGAATACAGATTGTAAGCTCCACTGGGGAAGGGACTGATGTGAATGCTCAACTATAAAGCGCTGCGGAATATGTATGCACTATATAAGACACTGTTAATAAATGATACTATGGGCATATATTTGTTTTGTGGGATTAGAAACAAAAAACATGGCAGCTGAAAGCCTAAGAGGCTCTCTTTTGCCTAGAAAAACCCCATGACAAAATGCACTGCCCAGCCAAACTCCGATAAAATGGTGCCGAACTCGGAGCCAGGTGTGGATACTACAATATAAGTCTAACCCACCCACTTGCCTCTGAAACGAACACCTTAAATGTAGCACCACAGAGGCACTGTGTAAAGTCTGCACTGACCCACACACAAATAGTGGTTCTGCGCATGCGCAGTTCATTCCCAAATGGCAGACAAAACCAAAAGTCCCATAGAAAGACAAGGCAATTAGTGCCTTTTTTTTTTAATCCAATATTCTTTATTAAACATTTTTTCACATAGCATACAAACATTTACATTCTTTCTTTTCTTTTTGATTGCTTTGGAACATATAACAATATAGTTTAAACATACATCTTGTATAAAATCACTAGTAACTCAGCGTGACCCACCCTATATCTACGGGGGGCCCCTAATACGGATCCACCTACTGTATCCACATCTTCGTCTCCTTCCATCTCAATCCCCCCAATCGTTCTCCCACATTCATACCCCCGCCCTCCCCCCCTCCCCTATCCCTGTTCTATGGTTTTATCACTGGGTTTCTTTGGTTCATTTATCATATTCTTCATTTTGGTTTCCACCTATGACTTTATTTCCTTTTAACACTAGTGTCTCTCATTTTATATTCCCACCCTTACTATTTTTTATATATGTGCCACTGATCGTGAAGAAAAAAAAAAAAAAAGGGAACAATATGTTTGTCTGTGTATAAGTATTCTCCTCCTCCCCTTCCTTTCCCCCCTCCCTCCTCCCCCTCCCCTTCCTTTCCTATATTTATATGTATATGTGTTTTGACTTTAATGCCTTTCTATTATATTGTAAAGTGCTCTTTGTGCCCTAACCTTTTACGGCTATACATTTACTTTTGTTTCTCACATCTGTTTATTTGTGTTTTTATTTGTTTCTAAGTGCATTTGTGCATATTTTTTTAAGAGAAAAAAAAAAGGGGGGACTAAAAAATAAGAGAGGATGGCAGAAAGAAGCATGAGGGAACCATCCTTTTTATTCTATTCTAAGGTGCTATTTCAATTCATTGTGCACTCCACCATTTGCCAATTCTACATTCGTGTATATATTTTTTCATTTATCGTGTGTTTATTCATAATATTTTGATTTCATCCATTTATCCCATATTCTATTGTGCTTACTAGTGTTTTCCATGTCTCTAATTGAGGCATGTTTCTCGTGGGCACTCGTTGTGTTTACCAGGTTTATCCACTCGTTCTTGCTCGGGCTTGCGTGTGACATCCAGCCTCTCGCTATTAGTACTTTTGCCAAGGCCAACATTCTAGCTGTTAGTTGATTATTACACTCCCTCCTTCCTTCCTTGATGTTAATTCCTAACAAGCAGGCTTTAACACCTATACCTTCCCTATTGACCCCTATTTCGGCCATAATGTTCTTCACTTCTCCCCAAAATTTTTGTGTTTTTCTGCACTGCCATATCAAATGGAAGAAGGTGCCCTTCATTTGGCTGCATTTTGGGCACTGATCATTTTTACTTCCATCATACTGTCTCAACCTTTCTGGCGTGATATAAGATCTGTGGATTATATAGTATTGGATTTGTTGAAATCTAATCGACCTCGTCGCTCTTGTATGCGACGACATCGCCTGACCCCACTCTTGGTCCGTCATGACCCCTATGTCTCCTTCCCACTTTTCCCTGATCTTTTCAATCTGGGGGGTTTTTAGTTCCTTTATTAGTATTTTGTAGATCCCTGCCACATTGACCTTATGTCCCTGTTTTAATATCTTTTTTATCGGGGAATCCTGGATATCTATTGTTTTTTCCCCTAGCACCTGTCCCAATCTGCTCCTAAGCTGTAGATACCTAAGAAAATATCCTTTTGGGATATTATATTCCATTTCTAATTGGTTATATGTCTTGAGTACCCCAATATGATACACCTGGCCAATAGTCTGTATCCCTACTTTCTCCCATATTGTCTTGATCTCCTTGGTCTTATTCCTTAGTTCTAATTTCCCCCTATCATCTCCGACCCATATTGGGATCTCTGGATCCAGACTGTCATTCCCCAGCACCTTGTTCGTATATGCCCATATTTTCGTTGCTTGTTTAATTATTGGATTTTTTTCTCTTATAATATTACTTGACAGAAGTACTTGCCTCGGGTCATAATTATCATGTGTCTGTGTGATCAATGTTTTTATCTGCTCTGCTGCCTCTCCTTTGATCCATGCCTGCAGATGGCTTAGTTGTGCTGCCACATAGTACAACCGAAAGTGGGGAAGGCCCAGTCCTCCCGTCTGTTTAGTTCTCCTAAGAGTATCCAATTTAATCCTGGCTCTCTTTTTCCCCCATATGAACGACGTTGTTACACTGTCTAGAAGCTTAAACATTTTTACGGGTATATACCAGGGGGCTTGTAGAAATATGTACAATAATTTTGGGAGTATGACCATCTTAATTAGATTTATTCTACCTGTCATCGTAAGGGGGGCTTACTCCATGTTTTTACCTTTTCTTGGTATAATTTAATTGCGGGGATAACGTTTAATGTAATAAATTCCTTGGGGGCGTTTGACACTATTATTCCCAAATACCGCGTGTTGTTGGTCCATTTTAACGCTGTACTTTCTATGTTCTCTGGGCATTTCCCTACTAATGGTAAGACATTGGACTTTCCCCAGTTAATTTTTAACCCGGTGTACTCTCCGTGTTCCTCCATCGTTTTCAACACCACAGGTAGTGCCTGCATGTAGTTGGCCAAGTATATCATCATGTCATCCGCATACATCGATATCAATTCTTTTTTTTGACCCATTTGCTCCAACCCCCTTATTTCCTGGTTATCTCTTAATCTACATGCTAAAGGCTCCATCGCCAGGTTAAACAATACTGGGGAGAGCGGGCACCCTTGTCTGGTTCCTCTAGTTAGAACAAAGGGTTCTGTAGTGTACCCGTTCACCTGGACTCTTGCCATTGGCGATTGATACAATAATTTTATCCACTTTATTATTTGTGGACCAAATCCAACTTTCTCCAATACTACCCAAAGGTAGTCCCATTCGACGCAGTCATAGGCCTTTGCCGCGTCCAAGGTGACCACCGCTGCTTCACCTCCATATTCCCTTTCCACCTGGGTATTGGTAAAAAACCGTCTGATATTTATGGCTGTGCTTTGCCCCTTCCTAAACCCTGTTTGATCAGGGTGAATAATTTTATTCACCACTCCCTCAATTCTAGTTGCTATTACCTTTGCTAGGATTTTTGCATCTAAATTAATTAAAGATATGGGTCTATAGGATTCAGGATTCACGGGGTTCTTCCCCTCTTTTGGTATCACCACTATGACTGCTTCATTCATTGATATTGGTAGTTTCCCCTCCCCCCTACAGACATTAAATAATTCTGTCAACCAGGGGGCAAATACTTCCATATGTTTTTTGTACAACTCGGGTGGTAACCCGTCACTGCCGGCCGCCTTTCCCTTTGGCAGTTCCCTGATGGCATATTTAACCTCCTCTATCTTTATATTTTGCTCCAGCCCTTCACGCTCTTCCTGGCTAATGGCAGGGATGGACACCTTATCCAAATAACTTCTTATCTCCTCCTCATTTTTCTGTAGCCCCGATGTATACAACCCTTCGTAAAACTGGGTAAATATCTGTGCTATTTCCTGGATCTTATCTGTTTCGACCCCGTTGTCTTTTTCCATCCTTAATATATTTTTGGAGGGAGTGTTGTTACTGATTAAGTGGGCCATGTAACTGCCTGGTCTATCGCTATTTAGATACCTGCTGTGGGATTTGAACATTTCCTGTCTTACCGCTACTTCTTTAAGTTCGTTAACCCATACTTTATTAACCCGTGCCCACTCACTCTTGGCACTTTCTGATTTTGTTTGCCAATATATGATTTCCAGGTCCTTACTCTCTTTCTCCATCTCCTGTTTTTTTTTTTCTAGAGCACTTCTTTATATTTGCAATTCTTTTGATTAATGAGCCCCTGATTACTGCTTTCCCCGCATCCCATACGATGTCCTTTGTTGTTGTTCCATCGTTATTCTCAAAATATTCCTGCCACTCTTGTACCAATTCTAGCCCAGTCTCCATTTGACCCAACCATACTGGATGGCATTTCCAAAGGCTGCACCCTCTCTCTACATTCTGTTTTAATTGTAGCATTATGGGTGCATGATCCGATATACCTCGGGGGAGATACTCTATTTTTTCCACTTTGGCTAGTGTCCTATCATCTACAAACGCTATATCAATGCGGGACAGTGCTTCGTATGATTGGGAATGGCATGAGAATGCTTGGGTGTTAGGGTATTTCTCCCTCCATACATCCCTCCATCCAATATTTGTCATGAATTTATCCAGGCCCTTGTTTCCCCCTTTCCCCACCCCTAATTTCCTTGACCAACGATCTATTTGGGGATTCATAACATTATTAAAGTCCCCTATGCAGATCATGTCTGCCCCCTGGGACCTTGACACAAATTAGTGCCTTTGCTACATCTACATTTCCTACAGGACATAGCAACATCCGCCATAATTTATTGTTATAAGTGACACAATGCATTGAGAACATCTAGCACCACTGCACCAGCTCTTTCTACATTCCTTCCTAAATGTTAGATATTTTTGTTTATTTCAAATTATTATGTGTTTTTTTGTGTGCAATTGAGAGCTCCATACTGTACATAGCATACTATGTTTTTGCATCTACCCACATAATACTACATATTGGGTGACCTACGAGAGGGGCTCACCAGACCAGGATCCCAGACAACATGCAAACAGACTTAACTGGGACCGCTGATTCCCATACAGATGTGACTGGGTTTGCTGACAAAGAACCATTTAATAAGCATGACCCATCTTACTCTCTGGTACAAATATTACTATCCTCTAACCCTAATGTATTACAGTATTTTATATATGTATATATCCAAAGGTCCTATTGTGGCTGGTGAATCAGCTTCAGTAAGCAGACGGCACTCCAACGGAGAAGGTTATAGAGGTGCAATTTTATTTTAGGTAGCCATTGCCTACGTTTCAAGACCGTAGTCAAATGACCCATACTCTACATCAATAGTTAGTGCAGTTTTACATAAAAACAAAAAATATACAAAGTATGAGTGATTACTATACTGTACTTTACTCATTAGACTTATTGTACATTTTGAGCCACATATAGGAAATGTAATCATTTAATTTTTCTTTATTGTCTGTTTTATTGGCAACCTTAAAGAGTGTACAGTAAACATGCCTACTGTAAATCAGAAAGTAACTAGAACAAAATAAATACTCATTTTGAATCATTAGTTAAATTAGTCATTATTGAGCGCCAGTGCCCAGCTGATAATAGCATTTGGAGAATGAATAAAAACCTTAGATTAGCAGAGACAGATATTCACTTTCAATCAGCTTCCTCTTGAAGTTCCAGTAAAGTAAATTAAATGTACCCACAGATAAATATCTGGTTCAAAGAAAATAGGTTCAGAATCAAGTTAGTCATGACAACTCAGTATTGGCATGCTGCTGTCCTACAAAACAGTCAACAGAATAATTACAACTGAAGGTTTAGTCTTTATTAATTTCATGATATTGGGGATTACAGTCAGCCTTTTTTATAAACATCCCGTTTTACATACAGGATGTCATTGTTACTAGTTATTGTCACTAACAGTAAATATATGTTTACATTATTATATGTTAAATTATTAATAACATATTATTATAACACATCTGCCAGTACTACTTCTCAGATTAAACCTATAAGACAATAAAATAAATATATTTCATAGATGTGCATATATACTGTACATACATGCATATCATATATACATACATACAGTACATACACACATACATACATACATAGAAGCATGCATGTGCTAAAATAATTCTTCAGGCCCATGAGGAAGTGCTGCTGCAGGCTTAAAACTTGTCATGCCTCCAGCTGACTTGATAACCACATTTATTCTCTGTAATTTTTCCTACCAATACCAATAAAAACATTGTTTCAATAACATTTTCTTTGATTGACATTAGTGAGTCTCATCATTGCTATACTTTACATTAATTTGAAAAATACCAGATAGCTTCATAAATTCATTATCAATGGAGACCAATTAACATTAATACTTGATTACTAATGAGTGTTAATTCAGTTAAAATATTAATGAAACCAACTACTTTACATTATACATATTCTGTAAAAGTGATGTTTTATTGTGGCATTAACCGAACCATGCAAGTTATCTACTTACTGGAAAATTAAGATGAGTGAGCAGAAATATTGTTAATATAATATTTAAAAAATGACAAAAAATAATGTTTTAAAGAAAAGCACATTTCCCAAGAACTATACTGTATTAAACAACACTTAGTATTTTTACAATAATAAAGACACATACTGAGATAAACTTATCTCTAACCACTGTTTCCTAGTCACGGGAGGACTCGCTGACAAAAGAATACCCAGAAAAAAATACTCTATTGACCAAAGCTTTCAGATAATCAAAAAACAATGTTTGGTTCCATATTCCTGCAGATGAGTAAGAAACAACTAAAAAAAAGAAAGCTAATTTTTTTATACAGGTACTGTATATATGATACATTCATTAAACTTTTGCATTTAGAGACACTTTACAGATTACGACAGATACAGATAATTTACATCGAGAAATGAAGCAGCAACTGATTACACATGTCAATTCTTACAGATTTCTCTCAAACATTTTGTGTATTTCAAATTTTGTGCTAAGATTTTCTCAAGTGGCATTAAGGAAATCTTAGAGTTCTCCCAAGGGATTCTTACTCAGCAATCCTCTGGTGGATTCATCTTTTCAAATGTGACACTGTCACAGCCTTCATTTGAAATGTTCTTCTTGCCAAAGTGACAATAAATAAACACAAAAACAAGTTTGACATCCAGTAGATGTGTGCTAGGCTCACAGTAGTTGCAATATAATGAGCCAATCTAATAAAAGTGTAAAACATGTAGATTCATTCATTTTTTTTCTATAGCTACACTTTTAGTAGCCCATCAAGAGCAGCTGTAATTGAACCGTATAACCATCTTCACGGTCCATCAGTCAACATGTTTTGTGCTTTCTAAAATGACTAGAAACTCAAGTACATTAGGATAGCAACCTTCTCTTTTTTTCTGTTATTACCAAATCATTTAGCTCATCTTTTGTCATCAAACAGAATACCTTGCTGCCTCATAGTCCATCTTTCTTTACTTCTCATTACATTCCTTTTTCCCATCTCTATTTAAATGCACAACTCAATAAGCACAACGCAATAAGCAACACAGTCTAACAACTACAGGTATCGTGAATTTGATGCACATGTTGATCCATTCCATTATGTGTGCTACCTCTCTTCTAAAGCTTCATTCCAGATTAGCCTCATACATTTCACAGCACAATTCCTAAAGAAAAGTTTATGTATGAAAAAAATACTGGTAATTACTAAGTCCTATGATATCATTCTTACTTACACCTTAATGTTTCTCACACCTTAATGTTCATTGCATCTATGTTAATGAAATGTTACCACTGTATCAGACCTTAACTCATGCTAAGTTGTGAACATGATAATTAAAACAAAAAGTGATGATCAATAACAATTAAAGTACCAACATTGTTGTGAGTGATGTGCAAAATATCTGCTAAAAATGCCAGTTTCGCCCACAGCAAGTATTTTTTTCTTCTCACAATGTTTAACAAAACTTCAATGAATTGACCAGATCTTTTTCCGGCAACAACTAAAGTGATTCAATGTTGGCTCTTAAAGGGTTAAGATACATTTTACATTCTAAGATGCTACAGTTGTGAGTTATTCACTATGGTCAGCTGTCTAATTTGCAACCTTCGACTTTGCAATCAAAACACCTTGTCCCTACATAATATTTGCAATTGTCTTGCAATTACTACATGTTGCCTTCAAGATCCTTTGATATATATTAGATTACATTACAGAAAAACAAAATGAGGTATACTACAGTGCGCACTAGCTGCTAGGTAGTGAAATTAGCAAAAGGAGTTTCTTTGTTACTCCAAATATTTGAAATACAGACAAAAAGGGTGTAATTCACTTTCACCTCCGCTAGACAAATGAAACAGGGTACTTCCCTTATAATGTTCGATATGTGGGGTTCTCCTTAATGTAACAAAGGGATACGTTTGTAAATCCTCCGGTGCTTTTACCATGTATGACCATGGATTTACACATGAAAGAGAGCATATAACAACTCATAGCGCATCACAATTTAATGTTACATAAAAATCATCTCATACAATAAAAACAACAATGCTTCCCAAATGGGTCAAAAGTCTCATGCAGAAAATGTACATACACTAATTTTGTTAGCAATGGCTGGTGCAAAGGGGATATATGAGAGTAATTACCAGATGGAAATGAACTGTTAACAAGCACAGTTCAAAAACAGCATGCAAGATGACAGGTAATGTCTCGGGCAACATACGAGTATCAGCTCTGCTGCGGTACACTCTCCCACAGGTTCCTATTGCTCTGCCTCCACCTGGCGGAGGTGGAGCAACGGGAACCTGTGGGACAGTGCATTACCTGTCATCTTGCGTGCTGTTTTTGAACTGTGCCTGTTAACAGTTAATTTCCATCTGGTAATTACTCCCATATATCCCGTTTGCACCAGCCATTGCTAACAAAATTAGTGTATGTGCATTTTCTGCATGAGACTTTTAACCCATTTGGGAAGCATTGTTGTTTTTATTGTATGAGATGATTTTTATGTAACAATTGTGATGCGCTATGAGTTGTTATATGCTCTCTTTCATGTGTAAATCCATGGTCATACATGGATAAAGCACCAGAGGATTTACAAACACATTCCTTTGTTACATTAAGGAGAACCCCACATATCGAACATTATAAGGGAAGTACCCTGTTTCATCTGTCTAGCGCTGGTGAAGGTGAATTGCACCCTTTTGTCTGTATATTAGATTACATGATGATATAGTGAGGGCATAATTGTTGTTTCTTGCTTATGGCACTAACATAGCTAGTCACAGTGTACCTCTGCCCTTAGGATATGGTCAAACACAATTTTGCTGACTCATGAATTTACTTCTGATTTTGTATATGTCTACTCTTGAGAGCCACTGAACATGATAAGAAATATGTGCATTTAGGAAAAAAATGTTTTCAAAGAAAACTATTGAAGAAATATTTAAACAATAGACAACAAATAAAACAAATACAAATATTTGGCCTTTCACACGTTCTTCACACTGATTTGAAAACCTGGAATTCAAGCTATTGCACATCATTATGATCAAAGTTGCTTCTTGAAGTGTACTTCTATAGATATACAGTATACTGTAGCAGTCTATTCTTAAGTAGATTTTTTTTATGAGGATTAAATTCAGAAAATGCCTGTAAAATATTTCTACATTAATGCAGAAAATATGCAAAATAACATTAGAGTCTATTTTCAGAAACACATCACAGATGACGTTTCCCAGGTTCCTATGATCCTCAGCAAGCTTGTGCAGATAAATACTTGTCAGCAACAGACGAAATGCAAAACAACTGAAGAAATGCAAATAAAGCACACTGGCTCATTACCTGCTCTATTTGGGAAACAGTTTCTATTGTGATAACAAAGGGGCCAGCGCAACCTTTATTTCTGCCATCATTTTCTACACACACACAGTTTTTCTTTGGCTGATATGAAATAACTGACAATCTACTAAGTGTTTATTTGTGCTCCAGAAATAATCACATGTCATCTTATATGAAGTAGCTGTCATATAGTAGCTGCCTGTAAGATACATCTACTGTATATTCATGCAACTCTATTAAGGGAAGGGAATGTTTGTTTCATGAGAAAACAGTGATTTATATACAATGGTGGATTTAGACCTCGAGTCATGCCATATACATCTAAAAGTTACCTCTGCACTATTTCAATTGAACCAGACAGACCTGAAGCATATACCCCATGGATGGATCCCAGATAAAAGAGTACAAAAGCATTGGTGACAGAATTTAAAGCTTTACAAAGAACTGAACCGCAGTCACAAAGCATAGTGGAGCGGCAGTGTCCGCTACTCCTCAATCCTGGGAGAGATAATTAATCTCCAGCTAGCCCGGACACTCCTAGATGATAGTAAAGAGTGTGAGCACTCTATTCTATGCTGCACTAAGAACATTTGCTATCTGTTAACAATCGGGACTTGAAATGTTCACGAAAGGGAATTGTAATACTATTTAAGGGAGCCTTATTCCCAGGAATAATAATATTGTAGCAATATAGGCAGACCTTGTACCAATTTGTAAGCGCTAAATCAAGCCTGCTGGTGTCAGTGTACCTCAAAGAGGGGACCTGAGTGTCCAAATTGAACCCCAGTCATGGCAGGAGCTGCTCAAATTGACGTATCTGTGGAGGCGACTAGGTGGGTCTGTGATATATAAATATTATAGCAATATTTAGTGTAGTGAGCAATGTTCTAAGATACTGTGCAATATTCTCTAAGGTTTTTATTTTATCATAAGTGTTTCGACAATGCAAATTGCTACATAAATTTAATAGAACTGACCTTATATTTGTTAAAATTATATTACATTATGAGGAATGCTTGAATAATATTTACTGTAAGTGGTTTCTTTAAAAGAAAATAACCTACCTTATTCTAGCTATTTGATTTTCCAAGTAGTCAGTTAATAGGCTATGGAAAAACACATACTGTAATTTAAGTATTTAATACCTTTAAGAGGCTTTTTTTTAATGCAAACAAAATAGTCTCACTATCATGCTGAAACATAAAACAGTCTTGTATAAAGCAGTTGCTTTAGATTCAGAGGTACAATACAGTAATGCTGCAATAGCAGATGACCTTTTGTGCTGCAGTCAAAATGGTCTTTCAGATATTTAATATTGATTGAAATGTTCCCATTGTAAACAATTGTTGAAAGGGAACATCCATTTAATGAAATCCTAAGATGTTACACAGGAATCAAACATTTAAGCTTTTTCCGATCTCATCATATTATTGTACCACATTTCAAAGTGCTGAAAGCATTGAAACGGAAGACAAACAAATTGTTGCTAATATAAATGCTGAAGTAAAATACTAGTAGTTTCAGTGTTGTTAAACATTATGTGTTTAATATTAGTTTGTATTAACTTCATTTATTACTGAAGCTTTGAATGAGTTCCTGTTCAAGGAACATTGTAAAAATATGATGTTGATGTTGATGATGATGATGATAATTTAGAGTAGCTTTCATAAACGTTGTTTAAAAATAAAATAACAAGTTGATGATGATATTCTATATTCTTTACAATAGTTCAATTTTCTTGAAATGAAGAAGCAACTTTAAAAACATGCTTTAAAAACATTTGCATGCAGGCGCAATGCTTTTTAAATGCACATGTGGATTTCTGCGCATGTGCATGCACTGAGTGCACCCACCGCAAACAACGGGCATGTGCACCCAAGACTGGGGTCAGGGGTACCCATGAAAATGCTCGGCATTCCTATCAGTGATGCTGGTGCGGAGGGGGGGAGGGGGTTGAGCTGACATCACCATCTGTCAGCTGCCCACCCAGTTCCTGTTGAGTGTGCATGCAAATCTAAGTGACCTGAAAGTCACTTAGATATGCGTGCACCCTACACATCATTGGATGGTTGGCGAACATCAAATGATGTGGGTGTTTCACATTGGCTGCAAATGGATGTTTATGTTAAACATCCATTCACAGGCATTTGCGCAAACTCGCCATGCAAGGGGGGGGGGCATCATCTAGGGGACTTGCAAGGCTGCAAATTCCCAGCCTTGCAAGTCAACCAGAATGAGGGCCTATAGGTAGTACACTCATGTAGGTCTCTGCAAATATTCAAAGAAGACGAGCAGTGTTTAAAATGAAGATATTTATGTATATGTATATAAAATAGTAGCATGACCTAAATTACAAATGATGTTTCCTGAGGTAAGAAATCTATATTTAATCTAGAGTATTTTTTGGCAGAATCAAAATTTGAATAATTTATGAAAAAGGGGGATCCATCTCTTTAAATTTGTAGTAATAAAGATATTAAAAATATACATTTGTGCTCATAAGTTTACATACCCTAGCATAATTTGTGATTTTCTGGCCATTTGTCAGAGAATATGAATGATAACTCACAAACTTTTCTTTCACTCATAGTTAGTGGTTGGGTGAAGCCATTTATTGTCAAACCACTGTGTTAAATCATAATGATAACAGAAACTACCCAAATGACCCTGATCAAAAGTTTACATATCCTGGAGATTTTGGCCTGATAACATGCACACAAGTTTACACAAATGGGTTTGAATGGCTACTAAAGGTATCTATCCTCACCTGTGAACTATTTGCTTGTAATCAGTGTGTGTGTATAAAAGGTCAGTAAGTGTCTAGTCTCCTGAAAGCCCCTTACATCTTTCATCCAGTGCTGCACTAACATGTCTGGATTCTGAGTCATGGGAAAAGCAAAAGAATTGTCAAAGGATCTGCTGGAAAAGGT
Organism: Crinia signifera; assembly: GCF_055691185.1. Taxonomy (NCBI): domain Eukaryota; kingdom Metazoa; phylum Chordata; class Amphibia; order Anura; family Myobatrachidae; genus Crinia; species Crinia signifera. Next base: position 144,545,831 of record NC_139221.1, on the reverse strand, counting down.
AATTGTTTCATTGTCATGTTGGAACATCCAACTACGTCACATGCACAGCTTCCAGGCTGCTGAGTGCAACTTTTCCTCCAGTATTTTCTGATAACATGCTGCATTCTTCTTGCCATCAATTTTGACCGTTTCCAGTTCCTTTGTAGTTTGCACCTCCCTAAAACATCAGTGATCCACCTCCGTGATTCACAGTAGGAATGGTGTACCTTTCATCATAGGCATTGTTGACTCCTCTACACTCTGGGGAGATCTTAAACGTGCAGTTCATGCAAGACAGCCCAAGAAATTAAAATAACTGGAGGCTTTTTGCCAAGAAGAATGGGCAGCTTTACCATCTGAGAAAATAAAGAGCCTCATCCACAACTACCACAAAAGTCTTCAAGCTGTCATTGATGCTAAATGGGGCAATACACAGTATTTAGAACTAGGGTAGGTAAACTTTTGATCAGGGTCATTTGGGTAGTTTCTTTTGTCATTATGATTTAAAAAGAGGAAACACAGTTGATTGAAAATAAATGTCTTCAACCAACCACTACCATTATCATTCATATTCTCTGACAAATGGCCAGAAAATCACAAATTCTACTAGGGTATGTAAACTTATGAGCACAACTGTATATTATTTGTAATCAGTTACTTTGCCACCCAGGTTTGGTATCTTACTCAATATATATATAAAATAACTTTTTTTTTCAATCCTTGTAGCTTTTGTATGGGAGGAGTATGCATCTCCATGTGTTTTTTTAGTCTTTGTATCTCTATGTCCATTTCTGAAAATGTTGGGGTGATAGCCAGAATAGAAATTACACCATGGGGGGAGGGGGAGGGGAGGTATTCAATATCCTTTTTATTCAAATGAATAGTCATTTTGTGTACTTTACGTTGTGCATGATGTTTGCAGTCCAGCGCACCTGCCCCTTGACCTACCTATTCAAAGTGTCATACCAGCGAAATGCCTCCTGTTGATTTCGGACCAGTGATGCAAAATTTAGGCATAGACATATCACTGTCATGCCTCAACATTACTATATAAATCCGCATGCTGCGTGGTTATGTGTCATTTGGCAAGTTTAGGTGGTGTGAGATTTGGCTATCATTGCAACTGGAGTTGTTTTTGTGGTGCAGTTTCTTTTCAAGCTTGTATTTAGCATCCAACTTCTGCAAGTGAAATCAAGGGATAAATGCTTGGCTTTCAGTTTCTATATTTGAGCCTTTTTTACATTTTACATTTTGTTGAAATGTCAATTTATGTTCCTAGTTTGGTTGTGGGTGGTGGTGGTGGTGGTGGGGGATGGTATGGTTTTTGCTATATGGTATTTTCAGTTTCACATGGTTTTAGCATGAAGGACAATTATTCCATCGAGCAACTTGTAAAGAAATTAGTTGACACCATGTGAGAAGCAGAGGTACAAAGACAAGAAAAACACCAAAAACTATGAACACAATAAATATAATGGCAGAGGCAACTAATAAACTAGTGAACAGCACTGCATCTACTGCTGACACTATTCTAGATATCAGAGAAAATATAACACAATTAACTGACACACATGTTTAATGGCTACTGCCTTAAAGATGATTGTAGAGCAATTGGGTAGAATGTCACCACATAACAATAGAAATCCAAGCGACCAAATCCGAACCAACCAAACATCATCCCCAGCATTTTCACGGCCAACCCCATCTACGCGTATGTATACCTCAATTCAAATACAAAAAGACTTACCGGCGTTTTTTCCCAACAAAAGCCGCAAGTCAAACAACAGCATCTAAACAAAGTATAGATGCAACTTTACAAAGTGCAGCACCACACCTTGAAAACGTACAACAAGATAAAGAAGAAGAAGAACAGGGAGACAATGCTGAAGAAAGCTTCCTTTCTCCATAAGATATAGTTGTTCTTAGAAATGTAGAATTTCAAAAATGTATTACTGCTGTCTTCCTACATGGTTTATGAATGGGCCCTCTGAATAGTAGATGCAGTTCTAAGTTTGTTTGCAAACAGTAAACTATGTCTTCACATCATTTTAATTGATTTTGAAATCTGCTAAAATTTGCAAAGGATTATATCATTTTATGTTCCCTTTTTTTTCAAAAGGTACAGTATGCTGTCGATTGTACTGAAAATACAAGTGCAAATGTATTTTGGGTTGAATAGCATAATTTTATGTAACTGCTGGAAGTATAAATAAAATGCTGGATTACCCGCCAATTAACGAAATATAAACATTCAATTATATTCTTTAATAAAAAACCATCAGTGTCCTCTAGAAAACAGCTAAGAAGCTTTGAAATAATCATATCAACACATTGTAAAGAAAGTGTGTATATTTGGAAATCCTTTAAAACATTAAACAAATCAAGAACTATTTACAGTATGGGGCAAAAGCATTGCTCTATGACGTTCTGCTGATCACTTTTAAATATAAATGGGTACAATTGATCATCCCCAAACAATTGTGTGTTAGCATTTTATCCTAAGTAGGAACCAGTATATACAATATCTAGTATTGCTTTTGAACATTAGTAGCGGTATTAATACCTCTACTTGCAGTATCGCTGAGCTGATGGTATCTGCTGTGTCCCCCAAAGCTACAGACCCGGCACCAAGACCAGCTGCATTGTGATAGCCAGCGGTATGTGCACCGGGAGAGGGAGGGGAAATTGTGTCCCATGGAAACTCTTTGATCTCACCATATGTATGGATTGATGAATATATGTATGTATATGTAGCGGTATGTACAGGTCCAGTGTCACCTCCACATATCCCCTCACTGCTGCGCTTTCAGGGTTGTCACTGTGCTCAGAAACAGGATGAATGTGAAAGGTACAAAACCGGTATTGAAACAGTAATACACCCGTTACATCGTGCAATGTGAAAGGGATTTAACTGGCTTGTGAAATGTTTGCAAACCTGCTTTCAACCCGTTTTGTAATGTGAAGTTACAGTTCCAAGCAAACTTAATAAGAACAAATGGCTTAAACTTTCATTGTGCTGACCTGGTGAGTGGTAACCAACCAGAGTACCATCTCCTGTCATATGTGTATTAAAACCAGAAACATGGAATCTCTAAGTTGATTGGCTGTCCATTTATTGAGTTGTCACGTATGGCATGTCAAATGTGAAAGCAGCTGAAAGTATATGTTACAAACCCCTAGCATGGCACAAACATATTCTAAAAGCAAGTGAGACATAAAAACAAACTGTGTTACACAGCGCCCATTTTCTCTATCTCACACGTAGCCATCAGTGAAAGATTAACATATGAAATATGCAGTGCCAGATTAAGCCTTCGGGGGTCCCGGGGCACTTTAGACAGGGGGGCCTCCTTGCACTTGTCATTACTGGCCTCAAACTGCTTGGGAGAATATTACACTGTCAAAACATAAAGTAGTAAAGTAAAGGCATTATAAACTACTGTAGGTCAATGGGTAACTGCAGGAGGGATATATATATATATATATATATATATATATATATATATATATATATATATATATAATACCCAATAATCCACCACGCGCTGAAATTATAGGTCAATTATTAACAAATAAAATTGGCTGCCTCACCACAGTGTCCCCCGAGGGTTAAGGGACCAAAACAGATAGTATACAACACAATTGTGGTGTATATGCAGCCTTTCCCTGTAGGAAAAGGAGATCCCTTAGAGAGAGATCTATTCACCAAACTCTGGAGAAGCTATTGTTAGACTTCAGTATTGGCTCATATTGGAGACTCTTAAATACAGGGAAGGAATCCCAGTTTTTTAACCCTTAGAGGGTTGTTTTTACCCGTCGGCATATACACGCACTTTGGATGAAAATATCGAATTTAATATCGAGTACTCATTAAAGCATAAGAGACCAAATTTGAAATTTAAAGGGACAAGTATCCCTCAAGGCATTCTGGGGAGTTTTTTTATCTCCTCTGAAGATATATTGCTATGTTCCCCTGATGAAGTCGTTATAGACGAAACGCGTTGGGACTCATGTACATATGTTATCTGTGACAACAAGATCTACTACAATAAAATAAGAAATTGGACTTATCGTCTCCTCTTGCTTCACTTGACAGCGGTTCATACACTTCATGGACATTTAGGAGCCACACCACAATTGTGTTGTATATATATATATATATATATATATATATATATATACACACATACCACATGAAAAGCCTGTGTTTGTCCCTCTGCACCTTACTCTGTAGGACTGTAGGAGACCTCACAGTACCAGTGCTGCCTCTAATAAAAAACCCTCCCATGACTAGGCTGCTGCTGCTGTCCTCCATGGGCCTGAGAAGCATGTAAAGAGCTCCACCAATCGGAGTTCAGCACAAACCTCTCAGCCTCTGCCCTCTTGTGCAAAGTGTCATGGGACTTAGTCAACTACCAGTACTGCATTTCACACTTGAACAGTCATCTTGGCTCCCAATGCTCAGCACCTTTAATCATTGTCACATTGGCAAATAGGTGAAGCTGCAGCACTAAATGGAAATATGTGAAACTCAGTTCATGTATTGGAGAAACCATATAATATGGGATGTTTTACATCGCCAAACAGTATAAGGCCTTATGTGACAAATGATTTCAGTAAACCATTACTACACACCCACATTATTTTTAATTCAAAGAATTACTGCTTTGCAAATGATTTGCTAAGGTTTTTTACACACATTTTCACACAGGCATACATTTACTGTATGTATTAAACTGCAGGTTTTGAACATTGAAAAATAACAGTTATAACTCCCAATGGTGCAGATGTACTTAGCTTTCAAACTGTACAAATGGAGAGTGATATATAATCCTCTCATGGATGCCATTTTTTTCCCAAACACAGGCTATGACATGACAGCCAACACTGGTTTCTCTCCCAGCATAACACTACTTTTTTATAATATGTACTGTATGTATATTTCCGAAACTGATATACCTCTATTTTTATATTTATTTATATGTTCAATGTGTGGACGATTAATTATATAACCATAAGGAATAAACAAGGGGGTTACTTCACGATGGAACGCATTGTGGAACGCAGAACTCTTCCAGGTAAGGACAAGAGGCCAGAACGCCACTTTCTGTGATGGACTTCCAGCAGTAACTCTTTGAATGCAAACAGTCACAATACGGCAGAGACGGAGGTCCACTACCGGTGATGGACATCCAGCTGGACGGAGAATGACTTATGGGTGCTAACATCTGGCCAGATGGAGGGGTACTTCCGGCCACAGACATCCGTCCGGCGGACCACAGTAACCCATTATGAACGCCAGCTACATGTGCAGGTTGTCATGTGGGGTAAATATTAATTTGGAACAGAGACTCTAGGATTATGTTGCAATAGTGGACATTTTTTATCTTACACTCCCGGCGAACGGCAACTGGAAATTGGATAATATGTTGATGGCAATTAAGTAATTTAGTGTGGTAAAAATATGAGATCAAGGACAGAGGTGATGGCATTCTGCTGAGTCCGAAAGCGCGCTTAAGCATAAGCTGATCACCTATAATTTGGTTACTCCATTTTCCTGGGGGGTTTTTGGAAAAAATTCCAAAAAACGATATTGCGCTTAGTATGTTTGAGCAGCCCTGTAATAGTGGATGGTTACTGCGGAGGTGTTTGCTGTGAGGCAAGAAAATACTGGGCGCTTGAAGGGAGGGGGGAGAGGGTAGGTGAAGGAGTTAATGGGCTGAGAGTAAAGAGAATAAAGTTTGAGAACAGAAGATTGAGTAGAAAATGAATAAATGGTTGGTTGGTTAGCGACAGAGTATGTCGCTAACCAACCAACCAACCAACGCGTTTCACATCCAACAGGATGCTTTTTCAAGGAAAAAGCATCCTGTTGGATGTGAAACGCGTTGGATTGGAAGAGGAGCAGGACAGCTATCAAAGGGGTGCTTTACCGGTCACCCCCAGCTACACGCCGCAAGTCTCGTACGAAGGTGACGTCACCGGAAGCCGCCCGCCGCACACGGAAGACACAGACCGGCGATACGCCGCTGCCTTCCCCTGTTACCAGGTTAGATGCAAGGGTTAGACTAGCACAGTTAGCGACATACTCTGGACTGCTGCCTCTTACAAATTAACCACTCAAGAGAGTGTAAACATTAGCGCACAATTTTATTTTATTTATTTTTATTTATTTTTATTTATTATTTTTTTTATTTGTATTTTTTATTTTTATTTTTATTTTCATATTTATTTTTATTTTTGTATTTATTCATTTTCTACTCAATCTTCTGTTCTCAAAACTTTATTCCCTTTACTCCATTTTCCTGTTCATGAGGAGGGCTGACGGAGTCTGGAACTGCCGGCCTATGGACGTATTGTGGGGATAAATTTGGAGACCAATTTACTCATAGTGGTGATATGCCATTTTTATACTTTTTATGTGAGTGTATTTTTATAATACATGTAATTGATGTCAAGATGGAATTGCACTATGATCTCTTGCTTTGAGTTCCCCAGAGTGCATGAAGCAAAACACGAGTGAGGAGCCTGAGCAACATAATTGATCCTATCAAAAGATCTCAAAACTGTCTAATCTAAACCCAATGTGAGTGCATATAGAGGAATAAAAATCATTCCCTTTTTATAAACATTATTGTGCACTATTTTGCTCTATTTCAGTTTCAGAGAGAATAAAGTACACCATCTCTCAAGTATTGTAAAACAAAAGTATTTAATGCTTAGAAAGGTGGTGGGATAACTATTGGCAGCACCACTGTGACACACAAATTCTTGGTTTGATGTGTATTATTTTTCGGGTTTTGGTGTAAGCCCTAGTGTAGTCACGGGCAGCAGCCTAAAGGGAATGCGCATTCATTTTTTCACAAATCTGTAAAAAAAGTATATAGTTTACTCCAAATATAGACTACAATTGTGCATTGGTGATGATAAATAGGAACGGTGCAATGCAAAATGCATATAATGCTGAATAACGATGAATATGTGCATTTTTCGATTGCATACTATTCAATCAACTCAGCAAATGACCATTTTCTCTACTAGATTTTTTTAGATACAGTAACAGTGTGTATACTAAATGTACTCTTACCTTTAGAGGGCTGGGCATATTCAGTCTTCTAGGTTTGTCACCCACTGGTATTTTCCGAAGAGCATTTCTTCTCATACTTAAAATGTTTCATGTGCACCCATGGTGAAGGAATGAGCTGTTAGATGTTAAAACTGCTCAAGTCAAAGGTGCCTTCGCTACATGTGCAAGTACTGTTTATTTATATTAAAATTAACTGGGTGGTCTGGGGATAACAACTGTAGTTCTTCTTTAAATATTGTTTCAATGCATTTTTAGCACTTAACTGTGTTATCAAAGATCCACAAAGGAGACAACAATGTCATGTGAAGATAGATTTCAGAACCATTGCTTTTGACAATAGTTCTCAGTGTTTGTTATAAAGAGCACATTTTAAATATCTCCTTGCTTCTGTCCAGATGGCTCTCTTATAATTACTCAGCTGGAGACCAATTTGTTTGTACTTAATTAGGAGGGCCATAAATGTCTGACATTGTGTGCAGTCACTGATATATTAAGAACCTAGACATACGTTTACATTGCATGTCCAAGCTTGTGATAGTACATGGAAATACAAAACATGGCAATTACTCTTAAGTTATAGATCACACATTTTCTTTCAATACTCTATCTTTAAGAGGACAGTTGTCATTAGCTTGAGATGCACCTTTTTAGTTAGTCAATAACAGTCAGATTGTATTGAATATAAAGTACATGTTGTGTGCCTTCCAAATAGAGGCCTGATTCAGTAACGCTATCTAAGCAGTGGACATTCGCTGCTTAACGAGTGGCTTAACACCGCACGCCACGAGAATGTACGCCCCCCGATTCCCCTTGAAAGCATGTGAATGAATGTGTAGCTGACACGTTCATTCGTATGCGAGCATATGGTGGAAAAATCATTGCTGGTCATGGCCAACTATTGATATTTCCCCCTTTCACGAATAAGTCACTCTTTACTTAATGTCAGAGAACGGGGTGGGAGCTGAAGTCATGAGACATCACCTGTCTGCCCCGTGCAGGCTTTCATCTGCTGTGTTCCCATGGGGATGCCCAGCATTTTTCTGGACCCAACCACCATTTTTATGCGAATGCCCAGGGAAGGCTGGCCCTCAGTCTGACCACTGCCAGCCCCCCCCCCCCGCCCCCTCCGCACCATCGGTCCTTGGCACAAATGCGCTGGGACCAATCCTTACAGAACTGAATCCATAGACTATAAGATGCATTACTCTACATAGATACTGTACTTAATAAATGTAATAATGTTTTTATCATTTAGTTTAGAATCACTATTACACATCACAGCTGCGTTTGTATACACAATTGTCCAATAACAACACCAATATAACAGTTTATATGACCAATATGAATCATGGAGTTTCTCAGATCAAGCCTTTGTCAGAAAAAAATAAGTTAAAAGAATATGGTTCAACCTTATTCCAGTTTTAGTGGTAAACCCTCTGATATATTAGCATTACATGCTACAGTAGTAGAAATTGCTGTCAGCCGTTCCACTTTCAGACAGATGTATCAAGCTTCAAAAAGTGATAAAATGTACAGTAATAAATAGTCAGCCAATCAGCTCCTACCTGCCAGGTTACAGACTGGGTATGAAAAATTACAGGTAGGAGATGATTGGCTGGTTGTTTATCACTCTCCACATGGTTAAAGTACAACCTAGAGCAGTGGCGTAGCTAGAAATTTTTGTCCCCTCCATTCAAAAAAAATTCCGGTAATGATAATGGCAGGCACCAGATTCAATCTACTGAGGGTAACTTGCAGCTACAGTATTTAAAAATGTATAACCATTCACTGCTTTTAAATGCTTGTGAAACATACATAGTGGTGTTGTATACCTCAACTTAGACTTTCCAGCTCATATACCATATATCGAAAGGGAACCAATTTGTAGTTGTCGTGCTTTTTAGCTAAAATTACCCTATTAACCATCACATGGATTGGCAAATATGTATCATTTCTGGATTTATTCTACCTCCAAAGTGTATCCGGTTGATAGATTTTCAGTGTCTACATAGACAGTCAGTAGGTCAACAGCAGGTGACAGGTGATAGGTGATAGGCTGATGGGATAAAAATGTCGACAGGGTCAAAAGATCAATAATCAAAAAGTCAACTTGATTTTTCTGCAATTTTTAAATTTTATGTGACCTTTTCATTTTCAACATCAATGTTGTCATAGCGGGAACATATAGTAGTAAACCCAAAGCATGGCGTGTGAAGCAAGCCATGCAATGGTAAGAGTTACACTAATTTATGTTCCATATCAACAAGTTTCGACACTGACAACAAAAAAATTTAAAAACTGATGTCGACCTTTTGATTGTGAACATTTTGACCATCTTGCCATCTTGACCTTTTCAATGTAGAAGTATTTATTGTCGACATTTGACCCTGTCGACTTTTTAACCCTGTTGACCTATTGCATGTTGACCTTTTTCTGTCAACCTACTGACAATCTAGATGCAACCCATCCAATGAACCACTTATATTTGTTGATGACATATATATAGTAATGTTGAATGAAAACGTTCTGAGGATCAGGCACATGTGTATCAAGCAGTATAAGATTAGAGTTGAAGTAGAAAATATTTAGCGGCTGTTAGGTTATCCCATAAGTAAAACGCAATCTGAAACAGCATTCTAAAGGTGCCCATACATGTTGCGATAAGCAACGTGCAATACGGCGCAATGCGATACGCGCTTTAGTGGGCAACGCATCGCCCAGTACAAAAAGTATGTGCTGCACATACTTTTGGTATTGCCCGCTGATCGCATCGCATGCAAATAGCATGCAAATTGCACGCAAATCGCATGCAAAAAGCATGCATTGCGAAGCGATGCAATCTGCTCGTTGCATTGCACGCTGTTATCGCAATGTGTATGGGAACCTTAGCTATGAATATCTATTGAAGCTTTTGGGGCTGGGCAACATCAGGGTAGATGAAAATAATCCCAAAGAAGAACAATGCAGAAACCAAATGCCAGAAATGTCCCACTGCAATTGCAAAAAGCCACATGTAGGTGGCATGAGAGAATGATCAGTTTAGGAACCAGAGGCCTGGGAGTTCCAACCATAGAATCAATGAGATCATAAATGGGACCAATACATGCAATTTGGAATGCAATTAATGTAAATAATCATTGCAATAGCATAAAAAGTGTTCAAATTGCCAGTAATGCACCCTAGTGTATTGCTATCTTAACACTCTCCGCTCTCTTGCTCCTCTCTTACTCTTTCTCCTTGACACTCTCTTTCTTTCTCTCCATCCTTGACTTAATTGCTCCTCTCATACTCTACCCCTGACACCTTCTTTCTCTCTCCCCTCTCTATCCTGCACCTAACAGGCATTGTAGGGACAAAAGCTGGAAGGGGAATGGGTGCTTTTAAGATTTTGTTATGGGGGCCCTTACAGGGTACACATAACTAAACAATACAGTAACAGTTATTAGTCTCAGTACACAATACAGCTGAGATGTAGGGAAGAGTTGTCCACATCCTACTAAGGGTGGGATACTGTTGGAATAAATGAAAGATTGCAAGTGAGAAGAAATGCAAGTACTGTATAGACGTTCGCTGAGTAGGAGAGAGATGTAACTGAAGTGAAAGGACTATGAAAACAGGAGGGAAGATGGCCCTATATCTCCTCATTTTTCTTCCTGTGATCCCACCTCTTACTCTGAGTACTTATTTATTTCTCACCTGTAGCCTGGCTTTGTAGTCCTCTTGTCACTTGTGTGCATATCTATAAGTGTGTTGTGTATTTATATTATCTGTGTTATATGTGTAACACTCTATTAAGTATTAGTTCAGATATTTATTTTCAGGTAATTTTACAAAGGCTAAAATAAAGGTTAACAGGGTTTATTATATTATAATAATCCAGTTTGACAATATGTAAATGTTACATTTAACAGTCAGTTTTATACAACTTTGACAATAGCAAACAAGGTTTTTCAGTATTTCACTACTGTAGTATAGACCAGTATCTTGTCATCCAGCTGCAAATAAGTGGTTCATTTACCACACAAACCATGTAATCTTGCACAAAACACAACTTTTTTTTAGAACACACTACCTATGGAGATTGTATAAAGTATTTCTAATTATCCAGACAGATATATGAATCTCACCAAATGGTTCAACACACTGATGCCTGCATCAAATTAATTGGTAATTATCTAATTGACGGCAAAGCATCAGGGTTTAAAAGCACTACTACGTATGTGGCTCCAACAGGATATGACCAAGCCACGGGGAGGGGCAAAAAACGTCTCCCTCGCCACCCGGGATCTAGACTACGCCCCTGATACTATCTAGCAGAGAATTTCACGCTAAGGAATTGGTCTTTTGCAAGCCGCATAAAGCATACGGCACCCGCCGCCCAGCACCTGCAGCGCCGCTTATGCGGACACACTAGGAGAAACTACCAGCCGTTTTAAGTTTGTGGATAAACTGCACAGACAGATAAGATTAATACAACTTGCCAATTATGTGCTTAGAATTAGGAAATCTATCCTTTTAAATCCTCTCTTACTTGTGCAGCCAGCCGTAGATCTACTGCACTGCTCTATGAGCATCAGGTAATCTAGGCATGGTTTTGCATGAGCAGCAGAATGATCCTTATTGGCCAAATCTGTACCTCTGCCGCATCTCCAACTCTTTCCCCCTCTTTTCCTATCAATCATCCGCTGATGCATGATGTTTGGGGAATTAATGAGGGAGTAGAAACAGGTACCGGCACTCTGTCACATAATTTACTCCTAGACGCCTGGATAGCCAGATAAATTGCTAAATCTCTTATAAAACTCTCTCTTGTGAATACTTTATCTCTCTACATACTAAACCTTCAATCTTCTCTCATTCACGGACACGGTCCGGCTTTGGCTGCACTGCTGAAAATATGCAACAGCTGATCCCGTAAACCATAGACATGAACAGCAGAAAGACACTTTTCTTTGACCAAATTTCATGCTTTATAATACCTCTCCCCTGTTCTCTTATCGGTCACCCTCTATTATTAATATGATGACAAGACAGTAGAAACACGGTGAGAACTAAGGTATTAAAGCCGTCTCTTTGTTTTTCAATTTTCTCTCCCTTTTGACTAAGGATATAACCAAATCATTACTCTGTTGTTACAATGTATGTTTGCTCAAAAGGTTGATACAAATTTGTTATGTAGCAAGCTACAAATTGACACAGTACTTACAATACAAGAGATAAATGTATTTTACCTGCAGGAAGCTTTTTAAACCAGCTAACACTTTAGACACCAACTTAAAAATATAAATTGATATAAGGTGTTTAATTTAATTATTTTGTAGGCTGGTTCTCGGGGACATTCTCTCTTCTTTCTAGAGCTATACCAGGGATTACAGTTACGCCCAAGAGTGATATCTCTATCTTACTGTTAGGTGCAATCACAATCATATTGTAGGTGCAATTTAGCCCTAAATGGATACACTCTGCTTTAATTGCTATAAATTCTATAATTACTACAATCAGGGGTGTAGTCTTTTGCCTTTTAACTATTTTTGTTGTTTTCCTTATGTGTATTGTATGTCATGTCTGTATTTATTGATATGACAATACTTATCTGTGTGTTCTAAAAACACAATATTTTTAGATAATTGAATTAAAAGTTAAGTCTTAATTACTAATTAATTGCTCAATGCCATACAGTTTCATTTTATGCATACACTAATATTTAAAGCGTGCCCCCCAAAAAAGAGTCTCCTTTTTCTGTGTGTGATTTACAAAACACAACTTACAAAGTATTTAAATAAATAACTAAAATATAAATTTTCCTATAACATTACAAAATAAGGCTTTTTTCTCTAAATTGCACAATTTAGCTCTTAAGGGAAATTGCTATTATGTGCACATAAACAGACATTCTCTCTGTATTCACAGTTATAATCCTGAGTTTAACTTTTAGTGTTTCTTGTGCTGACAACCCTGTTTATAGATCCTTTCTGCTGTTCTTTCATGTTGCTGTATTATTGCCCTTATTCAGATCTGATCGCAGTACAAATTTGTTTTCAAAATAGGCAAAACCTTGTGCACTGCAGGTGGGGCAGATGTAACGTGCAGAGAGAGTTAAATTTCTGTTCAGTGTGTTGCAACTAAAATCTATTGTAAATTGCAGTGTAAAAATAATGCAGCCAGTATTTACCCTGCAGAAAAAAATAATAACTCCCCCAAATGTAACTCTCTCTGTACATGTTGCATCTGCCCCACCTGCATTGCAAATGGATTTGCCCATTTTGAGAACAAATTAGTACAGCGATAAGATCTGAATAAGAGCCTATATCTCCTAGTTTAATTAGCAATGAATGGTGAATGTCCTGTGGGGCACTATAATGAAGCTGCAAAGTCTGCCTAATTATACCAAATCTGTTCTTAAGCCCTAGGGAATACTTTCGGGTCCACCCCTATTGCCTTTAAGAGATTTCCGGAGCTTGACTCATTCACTCTTTTGTTGGAATTGAGGGGCTCTGCTTCACTGCGCACCACCGGCCTCCTTCAGCTAGGCCGGGCCTCTGATACAGCCCAATTCTGAATGACCTCTATGGGATTCTTGACCAGCGGCACGGCGCTGCCTCCTGATGGGGAGGAACACCGCGCAACCGTACTGCACCAACGGGTCAGGTTTTGGTAATTCTTGCCACATTTAGTGCCTCTGCAGCTCTCGTCACAGCGCACACCCCTGCTCTGTGTCTCTTTCCTCAGCAGCTGCTCAAACTGTCACATGCAGCTCTGCTTTCAACCCCTTTCATCCTGGGCTCGTGGGGATTTCACTCTGCCTGTGAGCCCCTTTCAGATGTCACTTATTAGCCTCCCCTCTGCCTTTAGAAGATTGGTACAGTCCGCAGCCTTGTGGCGGTAAAGTTTATTCATCAAGACAGTTTGGGATTAACCCACCTCCCATCCAGAAGGGGTTTCTTATATATTACTAAAAACTCCCTCTATGATGGATTGAATCCCTATATATCCCTCTGTGATGGATCTTCATCAAATAAATAATTTTACATACTTATAATATTCATGCATTTCTGAGATGTCACATATGTGGGTCACTGCAATGCTTCCTCTATCAGTCACTGCATTTATCTTTGTATTTTGTGATGGCCACTGCATTGTCCTGTGTATTACATGATGGTCTCTGTATTATACTGCAGGTACTATGATGCTCTTTGTATTATATAGTAATTACTGCACTGGTCTCTGTATTATATTATGGTCACTGTATTGTTCTCTACTTTATATGGAAGGCATGATGCTCACTGATCCCTGCATTATATGATGGACACTGTAATGCTCTGTGTATAATATGAAGGGCATTGAACACTATCTGCCACATCCCTTCAATTGTCTAGTTACATCTTTTCAGCATTGCCCCTCTTCCTGTCAGTCGGTCCCTACCTTTGCATTCTCCCTGCAGACCCTTCATGCCCCAGTTCAACACTGTTGGCAGCTATATACAGCCATAAGTTAAATGTTATCTTTCTAACATATGTTTAAAAAGTAGTGTCAAATATAGGGATACACGATACAATATAAACTTAAACTGTCTACAGTGTACATTTACATCATATTTTACTATACTGAACTGAGATAATAATAATGCCCCGGGCACACTGCTCCAAGTATAATGGGTTACAATATATCTAAATTAGTCAGTAAGCATTCTACATACACAGTATGAAAATGTTACATGGTGCACATTTACTTACATGGATTTCTAAAGCAGACCCTATAGAGCTGGGGTAGCCAACCCTAGTCCTCAAGAGCTACCAACAGTGCATGTTTTGCAGGTCTCCTCACAGAATCACAAGTTAGCTAATTAGCTCCATCTGTGTATCTTTTAAAATGTGTCAGTGATTAATGAGTGCAGCTGTGCAGCAGCTAGGTTGTCTGTAAGATGTGAACTGTTGGTAGCTCTTGAGGGCTAGGGTTGGCTACCATTGCTATAGAGTATATAAAACTAAGGAACCATTACTGCCAAAAATACACATGGGGGTTATTTTGATTTAATTGGTTGATATTGAAGATCTGTGCATGTACATAAACGATTATGCGCAGGTGCAGGTCTTCTCTGCGGGCACCCACGAAGACTTGCATATTCTCTGATGTGCTCAGAGTGGGGAGGGGGGGGGGCATGCAGGAGACAGGCAGGGGACATTGACATGCAAACTCCCTGTGTTTCATGGACATACCCACAAAAATCCTGGGTGCACCCAGGAAAATATTTGGGGTCCCCATGCAAGCAGGAGCAGCTTCCTGCCTTCCGAGGGTGGGCAGCTGACTTCACTGGATGTCAGCTGCCCACCCTGTGTTCGGAGCAGGGCGTCGCTAATCTAAGTCCCCAGGGAGTGACTTAGACTAGGAAGCACTTCAGAAATCATTTGATGGTCGCCAACCATCAAATGCTTTCTGGCCTGCACACAAGGCTGCGAATGGTTGTTGATGCAAAACATCCATTCGCAGGCCTGCGGAGACATTTGGCATCCATCATAGGGGGCATTCACATGGGGGGCGGGTGGCGATTGTTGGCTTACAAAGCATCCCCAGAAGGCAGGAAGCTGCCCCCTAGAGCTCCATAGGTAGTTTAGATTTGAATCTGTGCATGTTAGGCTACCTTGTTTTTATAATATCCAGGTCTCAAAGATTTAGTGTGAGGTACCCAATATATTTTTTTTTAAGAAATGATAAAAGCCTAATGGAGACTTCAGATAAAATTAAGTATCTGTATGAATATAACAACAACAAACAAATGCTAGGATAAAAGGATTATATTGTTATATGTTTGATCTTTTTTATGTACAGTATGTATTATAATTTAGTATTTAATAATTGCCATGCTCTTTGGTTATCTTCTTGGCACTCAGTCCCATGAAAGATAGCAGCTCTTCTTTCAAGAAAAAATATTATATGGGAAAAACAGCCTATTTCTTTGTGACAGTATGATTACTGTAATCACAATTTCAATATATAATAGAGTGGCACTTTATTTTGCTACTACAACATCTGCTAAATGTGTCTCCTTGTCTTCTTGTGCATATATTACTGATTATAATGTTAAAATGATATCAACGGAAAAGGAACAAATACAGCAAGATCAATAACTTCACATTATAAATTTGGGAAGAAATGTCTCATTTAATACATAGGCAGTCTTGTTTAAACATTGACATTTGTGCACTATGTATATTGTTACAATATAAAGGTCAGAAAAAGAAAGACAATGTGGTTGCACAGTGCAAAAGATGTGACACCATGTGCTAATTTACTGTACATGTAATCATTTAAGAAGTAAAGGTTTCAGAGATGCATTGTACACAGCGGTTAATGTGTACACAGGAAATGTAAGCTGCAGAATACCACTCTTGCATTGCCTAGACAAGTCCTTCCTTCAAAATTCAGCATCCCTCCAAACTCTTTCATGAAGCCATATAAGTTAGTGGCTGAGGCTGGAGTAGTCAATCATATCCAGAGATTTACAGTACTTACAATGCAACCCACAAAAGCACATCTGGAGTTGTTACACAAATGTGGAATAAACTTTTATGATCTAAAGAGCCAAAATTGAGCTTTCTAACCTCAATTCAAATGCTACAATATGTATGGTACAAATCAGCGTTAATGTAGTACTGTATTTATGAAGTACATTTTATCAAATGATTAGTAGATGCAACTTTTTTCACTAGTCCATTTCTTCACTTTTTTCACTGCTTGATACATCAAGCCCTATTCCTTGGGATCAATGAACCCAAGCTTAAGGCTTGGGATCATTGTAGAAATGGCATGGATGAACAGCACAAAGGTGAGTCTTATATAATGGTCAATGTCAGTCCTCTTGAGAACATGTGACAGTGACACTACTCTTGAGAACATGGAAAACTGCTGTCTGCAGGCATCACCAAATCCATCTGAACACGCTGAAGTAAATCTGTAAAGAAAAATGTTTAAAAGCTACCTGCATACAATGTCCAAACTCATTACAAACTTCCTTCAACCTCTTATTACAGCAAATGGTAGTACCAGCCTGCAGGGGTTAAATTCATATACAGGCAACATTTCTTTTTAGTTATTTTTTAAAATCTTCAGACACAAAATGAAATATGAATTTGAAAAATTCATTTGAAGAGCATACTGTTTCCCAATAAAATACTGTCTGGAACAATCTGAGTTATTTGTTATACAGACAAATCTGTTGACTGTTTTATGAGTTGAATACTTTTGCAATCTCATAAGGGATTATCTCATATAGAAGCTAATCACTTAGTTTACATTGGCAGTGTATTTTTTTTATGACATTACATCAAAAGCATACTGTATTTAATAAATCCTGAGATCAACTTAGTGAACTGCCTGCTGTTTTTGGAAATTATTATCCTGTCATAATACCAACTGGAATCTCTTTAATTGAAAATCCAGAAACAAATTAAAATGTGTCCATTCCATAATGTGTAAATGAAATATCTTCTAGTTATGACATTCAATGATCTTAAGTACATACAGTACATACTGAATGTGAAGGTTTGGTAATATTAGTATAATATAGGCTAATAAAGACACAATGATTAACATACATGTACTGTACTGTACACACACAGAGGATGTATTTATAATTTCCCCACATTGTAATTTGTCAAAAATGCCAACTACACTCAAATATATACAGTAAGTGACACCAAATCATCTACCTTTTGTAAAAAAATTAACAGTATTCGCATAGCATTAAAAAAAAAAAAAATTCAATGCAGCATGTGACAATCTTTTCATGTATGATGTTACTTAAGGAAATGTTTTAAATATCTTCTAATGAATATAAGCAAATGTGAAATTAATGCTGACGGCATGGAAGGAGCTGGTGTGGGAAAGGTTCTCAGGGGTAGATGTATGAAGCAGTGATAAGAGAGGAGAAGAGAGCCACAAGAAGGAGAAGTGGCCCATGGCAAACAATCAGCTGCTCTTTATCATTTTATATTATGCAAATTATAGATGTTACTTCAGTGCTGATTAGTTGCTATGGGCCACCTCTCCTCTGGCTCACTTCTCCTCCCGTATCACTGTATCAAACATCTTCCCCTCAGTCCAGTTTCAAAGAATATTTATTATTATGAGTGTCATATTATATGGTTTTCCTTGACAAATATTGAGGACTGATAGTTGGAAAAATCAATAATTTTTGTACAGTAATACATTAATATTTTAATAGTGTATACTAGTCACACTATTTGTGTATACTATTGATAGTGTATATTTGAAATTATTATTATCAAAATTAAAGTATAATAGACCTTTATTGTCTATTGTCTTAAATGTAAAGGTACCACAAATATTATACTGGTCAGATCATTACGGCATCTTCAGCCACAGCCGGGTGTCAGTGCAAAGATAAGTGCTACTGAAGGATACTTATATCTGCTATCTGCATCTAAAAATTCAGCATCGGAACACCATCACACCTATGAAATGCCTTTACTTTAAGGAGTATTTCCCATCTCCTCCCTTACTTTCAGCACGTCAATCATGCTGCAGAGTCCAGTCCAATGTGACTTGGGGTGTCCAACCAATGCACAGCCCTGATACTTGCCATTTGTAACTGAATTGGGACTCATTTGTTGGCCTAAATAAGGATCACTGATAACAAATGCTGTTAAAACATTAAACCTTACAAAGTCAGATGCATTCAACCACCACTCACACCACTTATCTATTAAATAAAGACCTGGACCACTGAATAATGGCAATTGATGGGGTTGGCTTTTTATTGAGTAGGCCTAATTAAGGCCTAATTAAGACTAACTGAAATATTAGAGAAGAACAGTTAAAATAATAGATATTCATCAGATAAAGAAAATAACAAACTATAGAAAATAACAAACATCCAAGAGCCTGCTGCCCTTTTGGCCAAACATCGGCCTCCTGCCAGCATCCTTGCCAATTAAAACTAAATGATCAAATAAAATAGTTATTTGGCCAACTGCCCTATGGTATGTGGTCGGCCTTCTGCCACCACCCCTAACCCCTCATACCAAATGCAAAGGCAAAGCTAATCACTCTACCCTTGCTTTAAAAACATTGGGCTACCTGCCCTCTTATACTAATGATTGTTATAAAACTAGACAGCTAAACATGAACGTGACATATGGGCCCACCTGGACCGGTGATCCCATACTCGCTCCCTGTAACACCGTAGCCACTCAACACTAGCTGCCCTAAAAACACCAACAAAAACTGCTAAAGGTAAACCGTTCTGACCTGCCTACAAAAGCCGACACAACAAAATGAATACAAACTTAAACCACATAGGGTCGGAAGGTGGTCAACGCCTCAGACTGGAAAGAGAAAGAATATACTAGAAAGAATATACTAGTCAGTGGGCTATAACCCACCATCAGTAAACACTCCCTTAACAACTTAGAGCCAATCAGATTAAACTCCTGAAAGCAACATCCCCGCCCATAAAAGCCATACCCCCTTCCTTATACAGTGGATAGAATGACAAGCTGTCTGCCCAGCCTGGTATGTTTATGCTGCTCCAGACACACTAGATGTCCTCTGCAGTCTTTCAATGCCGTTTGTGGATTTTGTTATATTGTACTTTAAAAAATAAATACGATGACAGTTTAAAATTAAATTATATCATCCTACATTCCCTCTCATACATTTTGGGGGAAATTTACTAAGATTTGTATTCTACTTCAACTTGTGATGTTGCTATGGGCAACAAATCAGAATCTACT
This sequence comes from Crinia signifera, assembly GCF_055691185.1. NCBI lineage: Eukaryota > Metazoa > Chordata > Amphibia > Anura > Myobatrachidae > Crinia > Crinia signifera. The sequence continues at coordinate 144,526,013 of NC_139221.1, read as the reverse complement.
TATTTATTTAGCACCCTCTAAAAGATAGTAGACAGGATTTCATTGGTTGCCCATAGCAACATCACATATGAAATAGAAAACACCTCTTAGTAAATTTCCACCTCTATATATAATTTAAAATAAATAATAAAAACCTTTGGAGTATAGGACATAGAGAAAAGTCAAAATGTATTGCACTTCTACAATATGAGAAAGTCAAGAGCACTTTAATGAAGTTGTTAATATCAACACAGGTTGTATTTGCTGCTTTTATACAGGCTTTATGGTAATGGATAGGCACAGATGGCCTATACCTATGGTAGGAAGAACCATAGGAGTAACAAAGTTTTGAAGTTTTACCAACTGCCAAGGGTACTATGTTTACTGTTACAAATAGTGGGAACTAGTAGGTTTTTCTGCTGTAATCGAAGGTTCTTTATGTTCAAACTGCTCCAAACCATCTCAAGAGGGATCAAGAAAGACCTTACAGTGTAATAGTGCTTTAATAATAGATCAGTACTACATTACATAAGCTGGACATCATCACCAGCCCCATAGATCACCAGCCCATTTTATTGCAACTGAACAAATTATCCTACCAGGCGCTAATAACAACTGAAATTGGTCCCATGGTTTAACAACCAGTCAAAAGCTATATCAGGATAAGAAAACCATTGCACTTTGACAAACAATTATTAATTATTGGAGAATACGGCTAATCAAGCTTCTACTGTAATTAAAAAGCCTTAGCTCGGATTGCTCTAAAATAAAAAAATTTGAAATAGACGGGTGAATTCCCTGAATACCCTATTTGATCTCTATTTGTTTCCTGATTTTCCTGCATGAATATAAGCACATTATAATGACTGGATTTTGGAAATTAATTTGAATTACATATTACCACTTCTGACTAGTGGTAATAGTAAGAAGATCATCCTAAGTCATTGGTTATCCAAATCCGAACCTAAACACAAAATTTTATGTGAAATGAGAATCGTACATAAACAAGTAATCTCCATTAGTACATAGAAACATCATGAAAACCTTTGAAAACACCAGCTGGGCTCTCACCCATTCGATTTCATTATAGCATTACAGTACATATTATACTTAACCTACAGTATATTTCTTGTATACTATAGCTCTTGTATAGTCTGTGAGACAGCTCTGGCTTTAAAGTGACTGGCAGTGACTTCCTATTGGAAGTCCGACCTGCCAGTCACTCAAGGCAGTCCCATTGTGAAGTGTTCCCTCCCTCCAGGAAGCCTCTCTCTGCACAAATGTGCGGCAGCCCCCAAAACGGGTTCTGCGCATTGCGCAGTACCACGGACGATGGTCGGACCCAGGAACCTGATTAAGCCTCCGGGGGCTGCTGCAAAGGCAACCTATGGAGGCGTGGGCCAGTGCATGTGAAGTACAGTATGTTTGAAGTTACTGCGCTGGCCCCGTGCAGGGGACCTGAAAGTGTGGGAAGCGTGGCGGCAGCGGAGTAAGGGGGGGGCATTGCAGCAGCCCTTCTCTTCCAAAAGAGTAAGACCCACTACTGGTCTCATGCTCCTTTGTGCACTGCCCTCCCATTACATTTCCATGTATGTGTCTTTTCCCCCTAATTTTCCATCAGATTTGGTCACATTTATTGAATGTTTTTTAGGATTCTTCAATTATTTACTATATGCTTTGTCTATGGATGAATCTTGTTGCTTTGCATTCTTTTTATCTTAATAATAAAACTGTTTTAACACAAAAACAAAAAGGCTTCACCCAAATCCAGAGTTTGAAGAAGGGATTAAGAAAACAGACATGCATAATGCAGGTGGATCAAGTTATCATTTAATTCACTGGATGAACAATTCCTGACCTTTTACTGCCTATCAAACTTCCAGAAAGTAAGAAGAGTTTAAAGTAGCAGATACTCCCAATGTATTCAATAGACTAGTGAATTAGCTAATGGCAAATTTTTCAATCACCTTCCCAAGTGTTTGCTATATAATCTATCCTATTTGGTGGTAGTATATAATATTTATAATATATGTGTGTGTGTTTAATGCCTACATTTATCTCATTTTATAACAGCATTAGTGTCACCTCTATACAAGTCATGGCAGGCTCAGAGTAGCCAGTAACTTACTTGATGGTGTGTTGGAAAAAGGCATATCCGGCCCGGAGCGGATGTCACGCATTCTCCCCTATAAAGCTCAGGCACGCCTAACCTTTCCTAGACACTTCCATTGTTTTTGTAGACACACCTGTGTTTTTCTTAGCACTCCAGTGAAGCTGGTTTCACATTGCAAAAACCTGCTTTCAACTCATTTTTGTAAACGTTTTTTTAAATGGGTCAAAAGCCAGTTAAACCCCTTTCATATTGCATGTTGTAAACGGTATATTGCAGTTTCAATACTGTTTTTGTACCTTCAGATTCAACCCGTTTCACCCATAGAAAGCTATGCAATGTCATTTTAAATGTTTTTTTCCTGCTTGTGGGCGGGGATCAAGTGTGGTTATCATTTGTAGCAAATACCGTTTCTGAGCTGTTCAGACTGCAGGAAAAAAACGGCTCTGAAACGTGTAGGATCCTGCTTTTAACACGTTTCAAAATACCGGTATTTTGTAACAGGTAAATTGATTGTGGAGCTTTCATATTGCAGCTGGAACCATTTTAAAGCAGTTAAAAATCGGCAATATGCTGTGTTAAAACTGCAGTGTGAAAGGGACTTAAATGGCTGGTTTCCGCCTACATATGTCTACTTCCTTTTATTCCATTTGTGCTTGGCTTGCGAATAGAAAAAGTAGCAGGATTTCATCACAGGACAGCCTCATGTATGCGTACTATGGATCGTATACATGCTCAGTGTATCAATAATCGGCCACCGTGAGAACTTGAGGCCTAGCAATCCAGTCTGAATGACCCCAATGTACTATTGGTTATCAATAGTTCACAAAGAAATTACAAATTAAAAGCTGAATAAAGGAGAATTTTAAAATGCACATTAAGTATTTTATAGACATTTAAAAAATAATGAATATCTTATTTTCTTGTACAATTAGAGTTCATATTAAATACAGCATTAATCCAATTTTTACTAGATTATCTGTACTTCAATTTAATATTAAGAAACCATAGAAACTACATTATACAATGAAGTAGAAAATAATTATAATTTTTCTTTGAAATGTGAATTGCATTGTATGAGTCAGTCTTCAGTACATTAAGAGCTAAAATGTCATCTCTGAATAGTACAATATATTATGCACACAAATGCATCAGAACTGGCTTTATGTATAAATGGAAATGGAATTGTCTTTATTAAAGATTACATCATTTATTGCAAAATTAAAAAAATAAAATAAAAAAAATAACCCTTCATTTAAAATATTGTATTTTTACACTAAGGGAATTATAATATTTCAACCTCTGATAATATTTCACCTGCACATAGTTTATATCTTCAGTATTAACTTACTGATTACAAAAGACTAATGCAAGACATTTACAATAATTCTGCCACAAGAATACTGGAAATGGTTAGTGACTTCCCACTGTCCACACTGTACATCCAAGTTAATTAAAAATGACTTTTATTTACTGCATCTTTGGATATTGCCTTTTTATTTATTTTCTCCTTCCTGCTATGCAACTCATGAACAGGGGCAGCAAGTGGGGGGTGGATCAGGAACATTTTACACAGGCTCAGGCAGGTGCCCAGATCAGTCAGAGAGACAGATACAGTACAGGTCCTTATTCAGATCTGGTTGCAGTACAATTTGTTCTCATGGGCAAAACCATATGCACTGCAGGTGGGGCAGATGTAACATGTGCAGAGAGAGTTAATTGTGGGTGGGGTGTGTTTAAAATAATGCAGACAGTATTTATTTACCCTGCACAGAAACAAAACACAAATATAACTCTCTCTATACAAGTTTCATCTGCCCCACCTGCAGTGCACATGGTTTTGCCCATTTTGAGAACACATTTGTACTGCAATCAGTTCTGAATAAGGGCCACAGTATAACCAGATTAGACCAGGACCAATTGTTTAAAATTGTCAGTGTCAAAAATGAAGTGGTATATTTTATTGTATAACTGATCGCATAATCACAATAAGCAATAAGACATTGAGGGGCTGATTCAGACCCATTTGTTACATGTGGAATTCGTCCCCGTCCGCGATTTTCAGGGTTTGTGCATGTCTCAATATGCGCATGCAAAACCCCAGGAGCAAATTGCGAGTTTCACTCAAGGAGGGGCAGGAAGGTAGCATGACGGTGGCAGCTGCAGGGGAACACCAAGCATTTTATGATAATAATGCAGGTGTGTCGATGCCTGCTTGGGGCGGGCAGCTGATGCCAGTCTTTTCATTACAAATGGCAGAAAAATCATTCGATGGTGAGCAACTATCAAATGATTTTTCGGCTGTGCGGCCACATGCGAGGGGATGTGTTACCATTCACATCCCCTCGCATGCTAGCAAGGGTATTTGCGCGGTGAGAGGGGCAGGCATTCAGCCGGGTGGCAGGCTTCATTTACCTGGTCTCTAGGCATGTGATTACAACAGAGCAGTCTTTTAAAATGTTAATAAACTCTGCTGTCCATTTGATGTAGTCATAGAGGACATATTATTACATTCACAATTAAATGAAGTGCATGCTTGCATCAGATTTCTCTGTTGTGAGCACAGGAAAATAAGCAAACTATTTATTTAGGAGACTAGCAGGGGTGCCGAGAGGGGGGGGAGCAGGTACAGATTACCCGGGCCCAGGCCTGTCAGGGGGGCCCTGGTCTGGACGCACAGTTTTTTTTCTTTTTATGTGGTGGCGAGTGCGCTGGGTCTGAGTGCCCCAGAGTCAGCTGTTAAGCAGCAACATTGGGAGTGCGGATGTGGGCGGGGGGCAGCAGCATCACAGTGGTCCTTCTGAGTGTCGTTCCACTTTCAGACGCCAGGGCGTAACTTGGGAGTTTACCGTGGCTCGGTGACAGGCGGATACTTAGGTTAGGTAGTTCCTGGGTGCCAGGAGGAACTGGGTTGGAGATAGGCTACCTCCCGCAGGAGTACCACTCACTCCGCAGAATCCAGCCCGCCCCACTCCCCACATTCCCACCCCAACCGAAACCAGCAGCAGCAGGTGCCAGTGCCATATCTCCAGCACTGCAGTCCCAGACCTGGTTCCCCACCCATGTCCAGGTCACTGTGTTCCAAGGTGGAAGGTGGGTGGCTGGTTGCTCTGTGTCTGCTGCCTCCCTGCATGCTGCTGGGGCTGACATCTGACTCTGTATGTCAGCATCTAACCCCTGGCAGAGCATGTACTGTAACTCCATGACAACGAGCATGTTAACCCTTGGCAAAGCATGTAACTCCTGGCAGAGCAGATTAATCTCATGACAATGAGCATGTTAATCCACTAATTTGCAATGAGCATTACGGTGTGTGGAATAACGTGTAATGAACATTATGGCATGCGGTAAAGTATGTAATAGGTATTACGTGTATGGATAATGTGTACTTCCCACTATGATGTGTGGCATAAAATGTAATGAGCATTATTGCATGTGGTATAATATGTAACGGGTGCTGTAGCGTAACAACAGGTCCGCATAGTGTGCGGGCAGCTACATCCGTGGGGGCCCCAGGAAGTTGTTGTACTGGGGCCCAGGATTTCTCTTGGCAGCCCTGGAGACCAGGTAGATGTTCTGCCAGCTGAGATTTATTTACCATAAACTGATTGCTTTGTTCCTAAATGAAAAGCTGTAAGAACTCATATCACTGATGCTCCCATGACGTTTCCAGTAGATTTTCATCACCACAATTGCACACTGTGTAATATAATTAGTGCTCCAACCTTGCATAGTTTTATACATCTTATTCCGTTACTGATTAGAAGGTCATTCTGATCTACTCTCACAGTTGTTAATTCACAATGGTGAGCAATGTTGATGGGCTGGACATACGTGCCCATATCACTGTCACATGGATGTCAGCTGCCAGCCCTCTTCCTGTACATGGCGCCCCATATCTAAGTCACCAAAAAGTGACTTAGATTTGCGACCATCGAATGATTTTGTCCATTCCCGCAAGCTGTGAATGGATGTTTATAAAAAACATCCATTCGTATGCGTGCGGGTGGAATTGGTGTGTGGCAGGGGGTATTTGCGCGAGCAGTAATTAGTTGACTCGCAACTTTACGAGTCAATCAGAATGACCTCCTAAACCTGTGAAATAACCCAATTTTACAAGCAACATGTCATCCTGCAGTATTATGGGCAAGGTCAGGTTTCCTTTAGCTAAAAAGTACAAACCTGAACTTAAATATTTATGGGACACTTCATGTCTTTACGTGCAAGGCGAGGGGGTTTGTACTTTCTTTCTGTATACTGTTTGTAGCTTATAATATTATTAGGGCGGTATTACTGCCCTCAGTGCCTTCTACTCTAAAACCAGCTTGGGTTCTTAAAATTAGCCATGCCTGCTTGTGTTATGCTATTGTAGTGTTTCTGACTGTCGCCCCACGTTCACTGTTATATACTGTATATGTTATAGAACTAATACAGATGTGGTTGGAGTTGCTATTATTGCTGCTTTCTTGGAAGCAGAAGTGATATCGCTGTATGCTAATGCAGAGGAGGTGTCTATTATATGTAAACTCCTGCTGCAGTAGTGATCCAAACTCGGGCTGATTACGGCCATTGCAGATGCAAGTAAACCTCCAATAACAGAGATGCCTGGCCTATGCTCTCCCCTAAACAGTGGCATTACACCTCCATTTTCACAAACAGAGGCCGTTGTTGCCACTTCCTCACCCTAAAACACCATCAGCCTGTCAATCACGACTGATTCACACAAATAAAGATCATTCAGGATCTGAGTAATCCCCATAGTTTTCATCCTGCATATAAGTGCAGTTATGATGTGCATGGTATCAATAGCTGTCTTGTTTAAGAGCTACTTAATTAAAAAACAACCACTATTATTAATGACCACATTTAGATATTACATTTAAAAAATATATGTTCAATTAAATTGTTATTTACAGTAAAAAAACTTTGAATACAAAAGCAATTTCTGTTACAGACTTACTATAGGATTTTTGTTTTACTTTCAAAATCAAGAATTATTGTACCTTTTGGTCATTGATGCAATGATGCAAATTGCAATTCAAGTACTGTTCTTATAGTAAGTGACTCATTACTTGACAATACAAAACCCAAAGTGTTATAGAGCAATGACTGACAAATTAAATGTCCTATAATTGTTATAATTGACCCAAAAGTAGGGTGGTCAAACCCAGGCCATTTTGGATTGAAAAACTGTCAATCCTAGGATTCCTGGGTTCCCGGGATTGGTTTCCTAATGGCGGAGCAGTTGGGAGTCGGCAAGGAACAGGGCTTGGAATATTTTGGGGACACCAGATGGGGAGAGTGTATGGGGGCCAGCAGACCTGGTACAGAGGGCAGAAGGCAGAGAAGAGGATGGATGGGCCTACAGGAGCCAGTGGACAAGGCATGTAGAGAAAGGTGAACATTGTGTGCAGGGGCTGGTGGATGCAGAGTAGGGGGCAGGCAGAAGCATGGCTGCGCAGCATAACCTCTTATATCACGCTGCACACCATGTTTTCTATGCAACGCCTGAGCTGAGCACTGCTGTTGCTCAGTGCTGCCCAGCAGTAAGAGATAAAATACACAAAAACATTTCAATTCTAAAATCCCAGGATCTGAGAACAAAGATTTTTTGAATCTCTGGATCCCGGGATTGGCATACTGTACCTACCCACAAATTGTTACGGAGGCAAAAATACTTTTATTACTACTACTACTACTACTACTACTACTACTATTATCTTATATTTATAAAACACTGTTCAATTAAAATATTTTACTAAAAATAACTTACACACAATTACATGAAACAGAAGGAAAATATTTCCTTTCCCAAATTAGCTTACAATATAAGTGCTGTGGGAATGGAATACAATTATTGATTTGATGAAACTGTGTGTGGTTACTGTAAGACAGAAGCATTATCCGCCACTAAAATTAAGCAGCCATTAGCACCTGGCACTTTTGTGCAGTTACATACTGCACAAAAGTGTGTGAGACATTTGGAATGAAGACAGACAGTGGGATATGGAAACATAATAGAAACATAATAGACAAATTAGAAATCTTTTGGCTGTTAGCTGCTAGGAAGGAGGATATACAATATAAGAAAGGAAAAAACACAATAGTGTAGCACATTCAATTTTATTGTGTACAGTGTTCATGTACTCACACATGGCATATAAAGTATGCTTCTAATTCTCTTTCTTTAGACACAATGCACATGAAGGGGTTTATTTACTAGACGGGCGTTCTATTCAAGATGGGATGTTGTCCATAACAACCAATCAGATTCTATCTATTATCTTCTAGAAGGTGCTAAATAAATAAGAAGTAGAATTTGATTGGTGTCTACGGGCAACATCCCATCTTCAAAAGAACTCCCGTCTAAGTAAATGTACCCTATGTCCAGTGGCGGCCCATACCTTGTGTGGGAAGGGGGGCTGCCTCTGAGTACGATGCAGGCACCCCCCCTGTTGCCGCTGCTACCGCCGCTTTTCCATGCAGTGAGTTCCCGGCGCCTGTGCTCCCTTTGATGACAGGCGCCAGAACTGGCGCATGTGCAGTACAAACCTCTGTACTGCGCATGCGGCCAGCTTCTATGGGCTGCTTTGGCAACAGCCCATAGAAGTAATTATGGTCCTGGCGCCTGTACTATACAAATGACAGGCACAGGAACCAGCGCGTGCGCAGTACCGATATAGGTGCTGCGAATGTGCAATCGGCAATTCTGCTCCGCAGCCCGCAGAAAGGTGTCCCGGAGGGAGGGAACACCTCCCAATAGGAGTGCCTTGGTGACTGGCAGGTCGGACTTCCAATATAAAATCACTGCCAGTCACAGTGAAGCCAGTGCAGTCTCACAGACTGCATCTGACTTCACTACAGTGGTGGATTTTACCTATGTCCATAGATTCATTGAAAGCCATACTGTATATTATGTGTAGAACCTCTGTTGCATTTACAGTGCAGACAGTAAGAAATAAACTGATAGGGAGAGTTTTATAGTATAGAGAGTGAGAAAGCAGAGAGAGAGAGAGAGCGATAAAGTACAACCAATGACCTTCTGGTTTTCATTTTTCAAACACAGCCTATACAATTACAGAAGCTGATTGGTTGTTATGTCACTTCATAAAATCATCCAGTATTCAAGAAGAGGATGAATCTGCTATCTTAATGATACGTAATTGCAAACAATTAGTACATCATACTGTAAAGAGCCAGAAACAAGTAAGCCTGTGTACTCAGCTGTATACTTTGGGATTCACTAAATACCAAGGGGAACTATAGTTAGTTTTAAGTAAATATGGAATGTATTTATAAATATGTCAAAACCAACTCGAAATAGTGTTGTTGTTTTTTAGTTGAAGTAAGTCTATTCTTTAAAGAGAAACTGTTTTGGGGGATAGCATATCAGTGGCAAACGCAAACTTTTTAGAGCGGAGTTTCCAAATGTAATCCAAAATCTTCCACTCTGCAGAGCATTGGAGTAAGTACGGGAGTCTGGGGGAGCAATAACAGCCTTGAAAATTAGTCTTATTATACACTGGATACTGTATGGAATTCCATATTAATAGTTAACTGTACAGATGGTCTATAGTCTACATTCTGGGAAACGTTACCTATCAGATATCCACTTATGTGTAATCTAAATTCGTTATATACTGTATGCTTATTTGTGCTCTAAATACATTATATATATATATATATATATATATATATATTTATATATATATATATATATAGAGAGAGAGAGAGAGAGAGAGAGAGAGAGAGAGAGAGAGAGGAGACAATTGGATGATCCACACAACCTTGTACTCAGCTTTAGAGTGCCAATGCCATATAAGGGTTTCAGGTAGGCAGTAATTAGAGGCAGGCAGAACCGTTTGAAAAAGTGCAAAAAGTTTTTATATAAAGTTCATCTTTAAGAGGCAGTTACATTCCATGTGAAACAAGGTCAGCATTATCATACTTAGCAGCATACTTGAGCAGCAAAGGACCAGCAAAGAACATCATAATGACATGGAGGCACTGCATACAGCGCCATAGTCAGGTATGCTTTGCATACGTATTGCAGCTGAGAACAATAGAATAGCCATGGCTAGCCATGGCCAAAGGAGCAAAGATGAAACTTGCTCCTAGTGTATATATATATATATATATATATATATATATATATACTTAAGGGGATGCCGGCACTCTCCACATTCTCTGCATCCGCCCAGGTTCTGGCTGAGTAAAATATTGCATGCATATATTATTATTATTATTATTATTATTATTTTATTTATAAGTGTTTTGCCGCTCCGTAACATATATATATATATATATATATATATATATATATAAATATATATATATAATATTCGTTATATATGGCTGTGTGGGCTCACCTATGTGGTGATAAAGCATTAATGCTTATTACTAGACAAACAACTGATCTTATTTTAGAATTTCCTATATTCCTTACTGTAGAACACTAAACACATACAGTGTTGCTGACCATCTTCCAACCTCTTTTCTCCCAGATGAGAACCGCTGATCTGTTTGACAGATCCCAGCTCTAGCTGATTTGTAAATAATGTCAGACAGAAAACTGTCCACAGTTTGCTGCCTGAGACTATTAGCAAACCAAAATGCTGAGCCACAGTACTGTATATGCTGGATGTTACAGACAGCTCTGCTGAGAGTAACTAGCAAGCAGCTAGTGGAAGCAAGCTACGTCAATGGAAACATTGTGTTCCATTCTGCAACCAATAACTTGGTCCTTGTGCTGTACACATCTGACTTTGAAATACATCATAAAATGTACTAAGCAATTGGCCACCCCTCAATAAGTTGGATAAATGACACTAAGCAAATCTTGCAAATAAAAGCATTTTACTAACTTATGGGGTGGAATGTAATGCATTGCGAGTCTATAGCCCATGTGCGATTGCGGACAAACTCAGAGGTTTATTTTTAAGGGGGCATTGTTTTGCCTTGTAAATGGCTGCCCTTTTGGAAAACATCTGAGTTTATTACATCCCACCCATGATGTTTAACTAGAGATCAACAAACCAATACAGCTGATTTGTATTTGCATATTAGTCTAGACTCATCCCAAAAAATTGAAATATTTGAACCCTTTAAAGCTTAACTTTTTGTTAGGCTCAACAGCCCTTGCATGAGGCGCCAATCCAATAATGAGCCAATTCAATGTAGACCATTTTTGAATAAACAAAAATTACAATTGATTTAAACATTTAAATCAGACTGTTTGAATTGCAAAAAAACTGGACTGGAAAAGGTTAAGCCTCTACAGAGTAAAGCCATTTTACAGGGAGGAATAAAGCAAGGATCAACTGGGGAAATTTGCAAATATGTGCGTTCTATTTCACGTGGGATGTTGTTTTGGGCAACCAATCAGACTCTACTTCATATTTATTTAGCACATTCTAGAATGTCACATCTTTGGCTGTACTAGTAGAAATACAAATACCACAATCTGTATGTATATTGTTAGAAGCAGTGAGGAGCTTGTATTAGGAGGATATGCATGTCCTGATATTCCACATGGAGTAGTCTGGGGTTGCTCCAAGGTAGGTAGCTCTTAGTTCAGATATATCAAGTAAGGAGCCATTATCATGTGGCTCCTTGCTGGTTAATCGTAGACCCAATTTAGGGTAACGGTGGTGTGGGGTGCAGTGCCCCTGGACTGGTTGGGCTGGGTGGCTTTAGTGCGGCATGCCCTTACATTCTATTAACACTTTTCCCTCACTAACACTATCTCTCTCTTATTTTAATTAATAAAATAAGCTAGGGACCCCCAATATACAGAGAAGCCTTGACGTGGCTTGGGGGCATATCATACACCTGTGCAGGTATATGTAACCAATATCTCTGAATTCTATTATCATGTAGTGTTCAAGATTGGTTACTAATACCATTCAGTGTGCTGGGGGAACCAATTTCTTGCTTTACTCACTTTCTACTAGTAGAATACTACTATAATTGTTAAATTGATAAGATGAGTAATTCTGAATTTGATTAGTTGTGAGTTAAGCCCGTACACAGGGGGCTACCTGGCTATGCAATGCTTTGTGCAGAGCGATCAAGCTGAGCAAAGCTTTGCCTATTTTTAATAGCCAAAGCCCCATGATCTAAGGAAAGGCAGTGCAAGCACAGGCTTTCCCAGCGGGCTATAGCTATGCTGGGTCATACACAGGGAATGATGCATGCTCCTTTTCTTCACATACTCTTAAGTCCACCCCTAGACTCCAGTTGGTTAGTTTCACAGGGGTCAAAGGGCAGGCTTATGCTGATTCCCAGGCACCACATGGCACCCGATGTGTACCGCGTTGCAAATCTCAGCAGATCTATCCAGCACATATGTTACATACATAACGATATGTATGGTTATATTTACTCCTTCTGGACTACATGGTCGGTGCTGTAGCTGCTGCTTGCTAGCTTATTCTAATCATGATCTGCTTTTGGGAATAATTGACACATTTGCACCCAACTTAATAATTTAATTATTCACAGTTTATTGTCATTTCATATATTTATGTATTGTATTTTTGCATTGTTTAAATGTACTATATTTTTATCTTGATCCTTATATCATTTTTATATAATCCAGAACTTTAGCAAGCTCCATTGTTTCTGAACCTGTTATTATTCATATTGTTAAAATACTTGAGGGATCCATTAGTTACTGTCTAAACTATTGTATTATTGTATTATTATTATTTTTTTTTACAATGCACTGACTAGTGCTAACAAAGAAAAAACATGTTGTATCCCCTTGTTATTAGTTTTGTTTGCCATTTAATCTTGCCATTTGGTTAAAAAGAGGTTTTGCAGCGGATGTCCTCAAATAAACAAGCAGAGGATACTTACTGCCTTGTTCAGGCTTGCTCAGAAGGGGGCAAATTCATCCCCATTCTGATGGTGGGGGATCTGCGCACGGTGTATTTGCACATGTGCAGAGCCCATTTGCGAATGCCTTCAACGAGTAGCACACTCGGCGAGACATACGCACTGGTAGGGGAGTGAGGGGCATGGTCAGGTGGTGGCATCAGGGGAACACCCAGCACATTATGGGTGTCCACATAAAAACACTGGGCGTTACCCTGGGAACGCAGTCGGGATGATGCCTGCTTGAGATGAGTGACTGACGTCACATGATTTCAGTGCTGCCCCCTTTTTACTGATCTCCAACGGAGCGCAGTTACTTTGATTAGTTCTTTTGGGGTATTTATACATCCACATGTGACCACAGTCCTTTGCCCATGACTAGGTGCTAGTGTGAGCACCGAAACAGCCTGTCGGTTGCCACGACTGTTTGATGGAGGGAGAGCACGTCAGTTAAGCTATGAAGCCTGCTCCAAGATGATGCTATGTAGACATCTTCCCAGCCTGTTTTTATCCTATTTTTGCACTTTATATGCCTAATAGTGTATTTTTCACTTTGATGTTGCTGGCTTTCCAATGCATACTGTATATATATATATATATATATATATATATATATATATATATATATATATATATATATATATATATATATATATATATATATATATATATATATATATATATATATACCCCAGTAGTGTTATTTAAGCGCCCTATTGTGGTAATTAGTTAATTAGTTAGATAATTTCAGTTTTTTTCAGTATATGTGGTAGGGAATATGGATTGTAAACTCTACTGGGGCAGGGACTGATGTGAATGTTCAAAAATTCTCTGTAAAGTGCTGCGGAATATGTATGCGCTATATATATGAAATTGTTAATAATAATACAAATAATAATAATAATATTATCTATCTATATATATATATATATATATATATATATATATATACTGTATATAATTTAAAAAATGTTTATGAGAAAATATAAAAAAAAAATTGTAAAGAAAAAAAGTAAGGCTTTTGCAGTGATATAGTTGTACATTATAGATATATTTGTACATTGCATATTTTTTATTTATTTATAAAGAACCATTTATCTAAAAATGATGTTGAAATGTTAGTAAAACAGTACATTTTTCTTGAATTAACACTGAAGAGTTCTGTCTCCATTATTCTGCAATGGGATGCAGTCATCCCCTTACTCATTAAGGTCTAGAGTTTGTCCCTGTTATTATAGCCATATTCAGACTGCATTAGCCAATTTGTACTGAGGTCTTAAAGAAAGAGAGTGATCTTGAGAGACAACAAGATTCAACAAATAAACAAAAATGTTGTTGATATAAATAGCAGAGGATGTTGCCATCACTATATGAAGTTATACTATCAACTACAGGAGCAAACATGGTTTGCAAAATGAAGACAATGCTAAATTTATTTACCTATATTCATAGTGCCCATTGCCAACTCATACTCAGGCATCTTCTTCTGCCTCTTCTTATGATACCTCCCATGTCACATCTCTCAACCTTTTCCATCAACTCCACCATTAGCTTGTAGATTTTCTTACCACAAACATATTACAGTCCCAGACACATATAGATTTGCAGATAGGAAAACTTCTCTACTGTACATTTGAAAAACATTATGTTTCTCAAAAGTTTAGTTGCATGGTGTAAAAAGATCTAAAGTGGCTGCATTATTAATAATACTTAGATGAGTAGAGATGTTTAATAATGTTATTTAAAATAATATACAGTATGTGTATTATATAATAGTCTCACATTTCCACCTTGCTCGTGTGTAATTTCACCGATATGGCTGATTGATTTAATCGTGAAGATATCATGAAGTTTGGAAATAATGCTGCATATACAGATGAAAGACATATAGGGGGAAATTTACTAAAGAAAATTTGTAAAAAATAGGTGTATTTGTATCCAGAAATACACTTATTTTGGACATTTACAATTCCGAAAATATGGCAATTCGTATTCGTATTGCTAGCACATTAATACGAATACGAATTGCAGTATTTTTGGGATAGTAAATGTCAAAAATAAGTGTATTTGTGGATACAAATACACCTATTTTTTTACAAATTTCCTTTAGTAAATTTCCCCCATAATCTTAAATAATGGAACAAAAATGTTTCTGAATAAAAAAATAATTTATTTCCATTGGTGCCAGAGCTACTTGAGTACTAGCTTCTACAACTGTGAAATTTTGAAAAAATATGTTGCTTTATGAACACAAGGGATTTCTTAGCCAGAGGCAGAAAATAAACTTGGCAATGAGTGACAGGAATGCCCACAGTACCAATCTGAATTCCAAATTGGTAGCAGTTGGAGGTATTCCTGCCTCCACAGTAATTGAGATCTGGAACTATCATGGTGTACAGAAATATAATATGATGAGCAACATTTTCATTGTTGGTATTGCTATTTAAATACTGACTAAGGGCTCTAGGTCAGTGCTCATAATCTGCAGAATGTAAATGATGAAATGAAGTGGAAGCCTAAAATTGGGGTATTGCCTTTGTTTCTGCTATTACTAATAGGCTTAATTACATGGAATATGTAAGCATTACCCTGGGCTGAAGTTATTTATGATAGTGATACAATGTCAATGGCGAAGGTACACAACATCCTCAACAATAATGTATGTGTCAAAAAAGAAACAGCATGACTAATACAAAGGAAAATATTTTAAATGTCACATTAACCACTGCTAAATAAAAACATAAAAGTAACAGTTTATGAATAACAAGGCTGCATTTAATATATAAGAATGACATTTAAAAATATTAAATGTAAAAGTGTCAATAAAAGCTCACTAACCAAATAAATATTATTTCTTGAACAAAAACCTTACAGACATTTGCATTGCAAAGAAGTAAAGAATACATTAATCAGTATTATATAAAAGAAAACAAAATATCTACATCTTCAGGAACTCCCTGTGACTGTCAAATGTGGCAAAGAGCATTGTGCGCTCAAATGGAATTTAGTGTATGAGAACTTGTCTTTTCACCATAATTTCAAGAGATGGAGGTTATTGATTTCTGAGACTTTAGTGTTTGGACAGCATTTGTGCTATGCTTGATTTCAGAGATGGATTTAGATCTCATGGGGCCTTAGGCAAGTAAACGGTTTGGGACCCTCCTCCCTCAAACTATATTGTTTGTGCTGATTGCTGCCAGAATTGATAGAGTACATTGGCAAGTTCACAGTCTATCGATAAATGCTCAGCTGCATGAACATAGCCATTGCATATAAATCTGAAACAGGCTTTAGGAATTAGGCTTACGTGCCAATTCATACCTGTTTGTTTGAGTCTAAGTTTGTCCCCGCCCCCGATGTTCGGGGTTAGCGCATTGGTGATTATGTGCATGTGCAAACCCTGGAAGCCGACAGCTTTGGTGAGTTTCACACACACTGAGCCGTTTGCTCTGGGAAGGAAGGGCCGGGGGCAGGCAGAGAGCGGCAGCAGAGGAACGCTGGGTGTTCCCCTATGAATGCAGGCATGGTGATGCCTGCTCAGGGCGGGCAGCTGTTGTTACATGATGTCAGCAACCAACCCAAATTCGGTGGATAGTGGCTGGAATAAAAGTCAGTCTAGACTGACTGGAATAAAAGTCAGGGTCACTGACCATCCAATGATTACTCTCTTGTTTGGCCGCCGGCGCCGGGATCCCTTTGCTAGCATGCAAAGGGATGTGTACATGAACACATCCCTTTGCATGATAGCAAAGGGATTCTGGTGCCGGGAGTGTTTGGGTGGGTGGTAGCTGGAATTTACCTGTTTGCTAATAGGTCTGAATCAGGCCCTTTAAAGTAAACTGTCACATTTAAAGTAAAATGATTGCCAACACAAAGTGAATGATTTTAGTTTTTCCCTAATGACATCCTGGTGAAATCTGTATAAATTAATATCAAAAGGTAACTGTTTACTAAAGTAGTGGAATGCAGAAATACATTGAATGTGGGGCTACTTCCATAGTGTGCCTTCCACTCGTTGTTGGTGGAACGCATTTACATAGCTATTTAGGCTAAGTTCCATACTCTGCATCTCATTATCAGATTGGTTAGATTTGAAAATGAGGCTATAGTAACTGTAAATAAAAATATAGTGTTTTCAATGACGAATCCCCCCAGACGGGCGCTCCAACTGGATAGAGTGCATAGCGCTCGGAAATTGGTGTAGATGTTCTGTCATGGTGACGCGATTTAGATGCATAGTGATGATGCGCATATGCTGGCATGCGTTATAAATGCAGTAGAACGCACACCATCCCATAGTCTATTGTATACTGTTACCAATACAACATGATGTTAGTGTTGCGCTGAGATTTAGGTGAGGATCACATAAAGTGATTGTTATATAACATGTCTCTATAATTGATGTGGTTATATTTGTATTCTGATACTGATGGTAACTTCAAGGTACAGCCATTGTAGGAGGCGGGAGTCAGCTTGCAGGGTATTTAGACCCATGAGGGGCATGCCCCGGTTCCTTAAAGTGGTTTTATAAAAGGTCCCCAAGAGGATCGAAACGTCGACCTTCTCTGTACACATGATGTTTGAATAAACACAGGTTTTGGTTCATTAAGAAGTCTGGTGAGTGCTCTCTGCTTTGCTATAAATATATATATATATAAATATATATATATATATATATATATATATATATCCAAGAGAAAGATCGGCACCCAGGACTTATAATGAGTCCAGAGAGGTAGCTTGCCCTGGTGCCACCCTAAGGGCCTCGCAGCCCGTGAAGACACAAATGAGGAAAGAAGGGCACTCAGGGACTTGATGCTGGTGAACGTAGGACAAATTTATTGCCTGGTGGTCTACGTTTCGGGGTCTCCCCCGTCGTCAGGACAAAACGTTTTGTCCTGACGACGGGGGAGACCCAGAAACGTAGACCACCAGGCAATAAATTTGTCCTACGTTCACCAGCATCAAGTCCCTGAGTGCCCTTCTTTCCTCATTTGTATATATATATATATATATATATATATATATATAGATGATTTACACAAACAGCGGCACTCGGCAGGTTTTTCCAAAGTAATGTATTAAACAGTGACCAAAAACCAACGTTTCAGTGACTCGCCCCTTTGTTAAGGTGCAGGTGAAAACAGTGCATAAAAAACATAAAAAACTTTTATAGTGGTGAATACAATAATCATATCATGTCACGCCGTCCCGAGATGACAGCGTGACACAAAAACATTATATTATGATTTATTGATTACATCATCTTCGTTTGGGGAGGCAGTGATACAGAACTAGAAGACTTTTGCCAATACCTCAACACCAATCCATTAAACCTTCAATTCACTACAGTTACAAGTAAAGAAAAAATCATTTTCCTAGATCTGGAAATCACAATCGAAGAAGGAACCATTGTAACAAAGACGTACACAAAAGCTGTTGACGGAAATAACATTCTTCCTGTTCAAAACAACCATCACAGGAACTGGGTCAAAAACATACCACAAGGACAATATAGAAGACTGCGTAGAAATTGTACAGATCAGAACACCTTCCTGAAACAGAGTAAAGAACTCACACAGAACTTCATACAAAAAGGGTACAAAGAAACCACATTACGTAATCAACTGGCAACTGTTAGTAATCTGGACCGTCAAGAAACAATCAAGTATCAAGATAAAAATCAAAACACCAATAGAGACATTACCTTTATAACTCAGTTTAACAGTGATCATCAAATATTCGAAGACATTCTTAAAAAGAACTAGCATATTTTACAATTGGACGACGATCTGAAACCACTATTGACAGAAAAACCAAGAATTATATACAAAAAAACTAGAAATCTACGTCAAGAACTGGTATCAAGCTTTATCAAACCAAATCCACAGAAGAATGGAAAACTAACAAAAGGCTTCCATCATTGTTTAAAATGCAGAGCATGCAAAAATCAGAATATCACTTCAACAAAACCCAATTCCAATTTCTCATCCAATATCACAAAAAAAGACTATACCATCAAAGAACATATTTCGTGTGAATCTGAGGGAGTCATCTATCTTCTGTGCTGCCCTTGCGGCCAACAATATATTGGTCAAACAAAGAGACAATTGAAAATCAGACTCTCTGAACACATCTATAATATCAAGAGAGGTCTCACTACCCACAGTGTGTCAAACCATTTTTTACAAACTCACAAAGATCCATCAGGTTTACAGTGTATAGGAATAAAAAAGTCAGCCAACATTGGAGAGGAGGCGACTTCATCAAATCACTTAAACAAACGGAATCAAAATGGATTTATGAGCTGCAGACTTTATTGCCTAAGGGCATGAACATTGATTTTGAATTAAACGCATTTTTATGATCCACATATATTTTTATATATAACCCACATATAGTCCCGCTCCTTTCTTTTTCTCTTTCTCTCTCTTTTTCTATTTTTATTGAAACACCTTGAATCTTTTTTAAAGACAATTCGTCTAAATGTTATGCTGCCTATATTACTAAGACTGCAACATGTGGTTCCCACCAATTTCCATGACCACATCCGTTTTTTCAATAAAGTTTTTTTCAAATAAAAAAATGGAATGGAACCCCAACTAGCCATTCATGAAAAAGTGCTTTCAAGCACGAAACACGTTGAAGAGGCTCACCCGTGGGTCCCCTGCGTGCTCCCCTCACCCCAGGAAGGAAGCTTCTAACCATCGGAGCCGAAACGGCACCCGTCGCACCAAGTTAACTGCTCGGGTAGACGGAGAAGAGACGCACAGCTTTTTCCATCAGCCACAGCACGCCTATCTCCAATCCTACGAACCCGATCCTTGGTTCAGAGGTAGGGAAAGCTAGTACAGCACGTGCCACGGACGCTCAAAAGAGCTGTAAACGCATTTTACTAATGTTTTTATTTCAGGTGTTTTCCTACTATATCTTTTTCTATCCTTTTTCTATTGTATTCTATTGCATTAGCGCTCACCCTTTCTACTATACTATATCAGTGTTTCTACAGAACTCCATCCTTTTATTTTAGGCCAAATTTATCCGCGTTCAGATGGAGGTGGGTCTGCACATGCGCATGCATGTATTTTCACATTCGCAGACCCCCTGTGCTAATTCCTTTGATGAGTATCAAACCCACCGAGGCGTTTACATGTGAAGGGGAGGGAGGTCAGGGGGAGGCATCAGTGGACTGTCCATTTTATGGGCATCCTCATAAAAAAGCCTGCTCGGGGTGGGCAGTGGATGTCAAATGACATCAATGCCCACCCCCTATTTTGCACACTTTTGCATGGGAATAAAAATCACTTTAGATTACAGAAGGGGAGAGAAATCATTTGTTGGTTGGTGTGATCATCAAATGATTTCTCTCCACTTCAGCTGCATGCAAGTGGATTTGTTCCAGTACACTTTCCACTCCCATGCTAGTGAGGAGATGCGATCGACGTGGGTGGCAGTGGGGTGCCGGGCTGTTGAATGGGTGGCATGTGGTGCTGACCTGTTAACTAGGCTGCAAGTGTAAGCAGTCTAGTGAACAGGTTGGAATTAGTCCATTTGTTCCCTAAATTTCGTACGTAACATTTCTATAAATTTTCCTTAGTATCAAAAATAATCAGCATCCTTTATAATAGGTCCTGCTGTTATTTCTAAATCCCAATTTATAATACTTCAAAAATAAAAAAAATATATATTTATTCTCTTTAAGGTCAAATAAAAAAGTGGTTAGGACAGATAACATTAAGTTAAATTTCCAGAAAGAAAATAGTTATACTATTTCAATTTTAACTTGCTTTTTGCTAAGCATTACAGAAAAAGTTTATGAATATAAAAAAAATTTAGATAGTCAAGATTAAAATCTTTATATATTGATTTCCCAAAAAGACAGGGAGGTCAGAATGCAAGTGGTTTAGCATTATGTTTGCCCATGCTGGGCATAATTCCATTTATCCTAGTCAGCACAAAGTTGTGCATATCAGTGTGGTTCCAATGCTAGGCATTCTCATCTCTCTGCACTGGATCCCAGTAGGGCATACTCCCCTTTCTGCGCAACCTTCACAGTCAGGGCATACTTCCCTTTCTGCACTGCCTTTACAGTCAGGTCATCCTCCCCTTTCTGCACTGGCTCCCAGTCAGGTCATACTCCCCTTTCTGATCCACCTTTACAGTCAGGGCATACTCCCATTTCTGCACCACCTCACAGTCAGGGCATACTCCCCTTTCTGCACTGCCTCAAAGTGAGGGCATAATCCCCTTTCTGCACTGGCTCCAAGTCAAGGCCTAATCCCCTTTCTGCAATGCCTCAGAGTCAGGGCATACTTTCTTTTTAAACTGCCTCCAAATCAGGGCATACACTCCTTTCTGCACTTCCTCACAGTCAGGGCATACTCCCCTTTCTGCACTGCCTCATAGTCAGGGCATGGTCCCATTACTGTGCTTCCTTACAGTCACGCCATACTCCCCTTTCTGCACTGTTTATCAATCAGTGCATTTCCCCCTTTCTGCACTTCTTCACAGCCATGGCATATGCCCTCTCTCCCACTCAGCATAAAGTTGCCTGTATGAGTATGTTTGCCATGCCAGGTATACTCCCCTTTCTGTGCGCTGCCTATAGAGTAATATTATTGGCTTTATAAATTTACTCTTCATCTATCACAAAACTATAAATCACTTTTTTTCAACATCAGTTTTTAAATGACATTTTGGGGGAAGTATCCTGATTAACTTCTTTAGTACTGGTTGAAATACCCACTTAAAAACAATTCAATCAGCCTTAAAATATGTTTTTCACTTCAACTTTAGATCAACACCTACTTGAAGGTTATTGCTCTACAAAGTTATAGTAACAGATTACACAGATATGGTACCAGATTGTTTTCCACATGAATCATGTACAGTGGTTTTCTGTATGCAATATATTACTGTAATATGTGGTTGCACTAACACAATTGCAAACACCTACAGTATGTTTCCAAAATGCCTAAAGACTAATCAGCACTTGACTGCCAAAGGTGTGCACATGCAGCTCCAGATTAAGTAATATGGTCAACATGGAACAAAGAAACTGATTGAATAAGCTTGTGTTCTTATGTCACTAGCAGCAATGGTAAAAATAAGTCAAAGAAAGAGTTCAAATTCGGATAAATAAAACCTTAACTTACAGTATGAACTGTATAGGGCAAAAACACAGAACCAGGTAAGACTTTTAGAGCTTGATTTTTAAACTCAAAAGATGTAAGACAAGTGGGTGACAATCTGCAAAAATGAGACTAGATAACAATAAATTCTTAGGAGAGTATTTTTTTTAAAAAGTCGAAAGGTAAATTGGAGATAAATTATGTACTATCCAATCAGCTCCAGTCTATATTTCAAACACAGATAGCAAAATGAGAGTTAGAAGCTGCTTGTTAGTGCTTTATAACTCTTCACTGTATTTCTCTCCAAGCTTGATATGACATCTTTTACAGGTCTATTGATTTTGAGTAAAGGTGAGTCATTATATGAGGGTGGGAGTGATTAAAAATATAGTCTACAAAATTATCATACAAAAAAGCTATTTTGCATAGGTGTTTGTATCACTGGGCCTAATTCCAAGTTTGGTGCAGATACTGTGCTGCATGCCGATTCACAATAATCAGGAATATGTGGCTGTGCAAAGTCAAATTATGTGCATCTACAGAATGGGCCATTGTTGCCTACAGTTCCTCCTTTTCTTGGCATGCTTAACATGCAGCAGCATTGAGGGGTTGGACAGGGGGCAGAAGGAGGGATGTGTTCCTGAAAAAAGAGGTGTGCCAAACCTGTAACCGCCAGGGGTCTGTGTGTTAACATGGAGACATCCTGGCCTCACAACCCCATTTCTTTTAGCCAACTACACAAGCTGAGGCTTACACTTGTCTGACTTGTGTCTCAGACACGTTGGAACAGATTTCCCTTTACATTCCCCAGAAGGATCCTGGAATTCCTCACACCTGATTTGGCGTCTGATGTGCCATTTTTTACATGCAATAAATTGCATGCGATTTATCTCATATAAAAGGACTCCTGGGGGAGCTGCGGGGGGGACTTCAAGGACATTGGATGCAATACATTGCACCTAATGGCTACACATATGATTTATCTTATGTGCAGCATGTCAGACCTCCAACTCCAACCCAATGTGTAAGGGAAAGCACATTGGGTCAATCTGGAAGTCAAACACATGCAATTTGACCCTATTTTACCTGATTTCTTGGTCCAATCCATCAGAATCAGGAGAAATCAGGCCAAATTGCACTAGTGTATGGGTCACAAAACTGGATTCCAGTTTGTGATGTTGGCTACAGGTTTTACCAGCTTCAGATAGATTTCTGAATTATCTAGTAACTACAGCATAATAAGTGAATGAATTGAGTTATACTTCTGTTACTCATTTATTCTGACATTTTGAATCACTCAATTTTTCACATATACAGTATCATTAACAACACTCACAAACGTACTGTCAATAATCATAAATAGCATAGAGTACTCATAGTGTACATCCTTTAAATCACACATTTATTTGACATTAAAAATATTATTTTTTAAACACACCAATCTGAAACAAGATACCAGTATGAGTTTGCTTAAATAAGAATACAAATACCAGAAAACCCTTGTGCCACCATTGTTGTTAAGTAAATTATATTGCATAATGTAGTGTCATAATCTTTCTCCTTCCCATAATAGGGTGCACATAATTATTATTATATGTGATCCACAGCACTGTGCACACAGAATGAAAGTACATGCTAACACAACAGCATTCAGTAAAAAAATACAATGCAGTATACAAAATTTCATATAACATTACAACTCACAACACAGCTGCTAACGCAACATGGCACAATGGCTTAAACATGAACCCATAGGTTGTGACACAACCAACCGATTGAGAGCCACTGTGAGTAGTGCAATGTAAAGATACAGCATGGTAGAAGATAGGATTAGAAACAAGAGGTGAAGGGGGAAAATAGGCAACCAATCAGAATCTACTTCTTATTTATTTAGAACCTTCTAAAAGATAGTAGACAGGATCTGATTGGTTGCGCATAGCAACATCACATGTGAAGTAGAATACACATTAGTAAATTTCCCCGAAGAGTGTGGCAATTGAGCAGGAGTAGTCTACATGGTTGTAGATTCACAGCATTGTTAAACATGGATTTTTAGAGCTGAGGAGTGCATTCAAAATAAAATACAATAATTATTATTTTCCATACCATCATTCCACATTTCTGTGCAAGTTTTAGATGGAATTATACAAGTTGTAACCTCTACTTAATGATAAAAAAGTATTAGTAACTATCTCCTTTTCCCACCATAGCTACATTCTAATCACTGCTCTTTTTACATCACAATTAATGTTACAGAGCAGTGAGAGCTAACATTATCACTTGAATGAATTAAAGTGTATTTAAGGGGGTCAGAGAAATCTTCTTCATTAACTGCATGAACACAAGCTAGTAAACAGAGAAGACAGGCTCTAAAAGATGACAACATTGTCCTTGCCTAAGATGCAACCCCAAGGATGTATGGGGTCACTGAAACATATCGGTTTCATACCAACCCCATTTACATGAGCAGTAAAAATACGAGTTCTAGTGGCAGTGGGAAAATTATACTATATCTGAACACTTGCTTCATTTCCAATTGCCAAGTAGAAAAATAATCTGTTCATTAAAGATAAAAATGAATTCAAATGTGTTGTGCACTTTTAATATTAGCTAAGCACGGTCGGCTACTTAATGCAATGCATTTACATAAGCTAGTAAACAATCAGTGTGCTTGTCCCAATTTTCTTTAGAACGCTAAATGGTTTTATTCATCATTATACTAAAGTGCAAATTGGAGGTAATGGCCATTGTGTATAACTTTTATAGAGCTTGTCACCTTCAACATATCTAATAAACATCCCTGTTGTTTTAGGAGGGAGAAAAACACAGGCCCCATAACTAGCAAACTGACAGAGAGACAAATGTAATAGCCAACCATTTACCTAAAGTGCAATTTCAGCAATTTAGCTGCAGGATTGAAAGAGGTTTTTTGTTTTTAAAGGCAAAACCTACTTTAAATCTTGAGGGTATTTGGCCAAAACATCACCACTTTCAGCATCTTGGAGGTGA
This sequence comes from Crinia signifera, assembly GCF_055691185.1. Classification (NCBI taxonomy): domain Eukaryota; kingdom Metazoa; phylum Chordata; class Amphibia; order Anura; family Myobatrachidae; genus Crinia; species Crinia signifera. The sequence goes on along the minus strand of NC_139221.1, from coordinate 144,500,906 downwards.
TTACACTTGGCACGAAAAGTCTTTAACACATGATTCCAGAAAATATGGATGAACATATTTCAGCTCAGATTATGTTTATAAAATGTGTAAAATGAAAAACTGCAGTTCGCTGTTCGTGAAATGAAACTATGAAATCAAAGTTTTGTACTCACCGTGTCCAAGGATGGATTTAGGGGTCAGTCCACCCCTAGGCACCAAATTTTTGGCTGCCCCCCCCCCCCCTCCGTTTTTTATTTTTAAGGGACTTTAACTAATTATGGTGGGTACTTGTCCTGCCCATGGTGTCGGTGTATGGGAAAGGGGGTGTATTAACCTAACAGGGGTGCATGTGTAGAGAGGACCTCTCTTACCATCAGCCTTCAGCACTGCTTCCACACACTTCCTCCCGGCAGCAGAATGGTGCATGTTCCTGCCACTGTGCTGTGTTGTTCTGTCAAGGTGAGTGTGATGCGCTGCCCCAAACCCACCCAGGGCCCGACGATAGAAGTTCCACCAACTCAAGGGGAAGTAGCCGCTACCAAGTCTGTACCTCCAGCAGCAGCGGCAGCCCTCCTCCTCCACAGTGTATGCCTCCAGTGCCATCGTCAGCGGCAGGGACAGCCCTACCTGTCCTCCTTCACAGTGTGTGCTGCCAGTGGCAGCACCAGTGGCAGCCCTCTTCTGCCCATGCAGGCAGTCTGCAGCAGCTTTATGTCACACTGAGCCGGAGGAGGAGACAGGGCCGTGCCTGATGCCCATAATAGGTGCCGTCCCTAGGCCCGTGCCTCATGGGCCTAGTGAGAAATCCAGCCCAGACGTGTCTAATTAAATTGCTAGTCTTTTCATAATGTGTCAACTTTAAAAAAATAATAATTGTGCGAATGAAACAGCTCTATGTATATGCTTTACAATTATATGCTTTACAATTAAACTATAAGAAAGGTTATAATAATATTTATTTTTATTATACTGTAGTTAAAAGCTTCATTTAGATATTAGTTGTATAGTACTTGTAAAAAAAACTAATCCTGAATTTAAAAAAGCATTCTACATAACAATGTCACTGGTTCTTTTGTACAGAAACAAGAAATCCAGGGTTAAAATGAAACTGAAATCACACATGAAAACAGCATGGGACACAGTAACCTGGCATAAAAGTGACAAAAACATAGCACATACTATATCGTAAAATCAATAGAACACAAGAGTAATAAAAAACAAGTGAAGATGGAAAGAAAAAAAGGTGGAATGTCTGACAAACATAAAAACAATACTAAAACAAAATATATGGTATAATTTTTAAAGGAAAGAATCCCAGGAGGACATTTCAACATTGTTTTAAACAAACAAGAAAAAGTATGGACAGTACAAAGAAAGAATAAAGATGATACTTGGAAACTAGTATAATAAAATAAATGAACTTTACACCTTACTTTATGCAAATTATAGTTAATTACACCGTAAACAAATAATTCAGTTTTGGCTGGAATAAGGCAGACATTATACATTAATATAGATCGTTGCCTTAGATTACAAAATCTGTTGCAAAGGTATGCTTTTTGCACAGGCATTTTATCTATTATTAAAAGCATCCTGACAACAGAAGTGAGGAGAGTTTTCTGAACTTTAGAAAACCAAGTTCCTGCAATAAAAATAGGAATCCAACCAAGCAGTATTCTGTGATTATGTGTAACTTTAGCAATAATGCAGAAAAAAATGGATTTTGGCTATACATACTATTTAATAAAAACAGAAAAATAACATAAAAAGAGGACAGATAAAATCAAGGGATATGAATTTTAAAAGAAAATATGTGTAGCTCTAACATTGTGAGAGACTTTTTTATTTTATTTTAGGTTTGTTATATATATGGTTTATGATCTTTAAAATGATTAACTAACTATTTAAAGCCATTCTTTATCTATATAATAACCTTGTACGGTTGGACCCATCTTGGACAGGCATGCACATTGGGAGCTGGTGCATCCCCCCCACCTCCCAACAACTCCATGATGGGAATAGGGTAAGTGGATGATGCATATACATAGAGTCTTAGAATTAGTTACCACAAATGTATTACAACAGGCATTGCGCATCTCTGCGACATTGTATGTCATGATGAATCACAGTTAATGATTCTGTTGTAGAAAAGTTTCAAAAAGCAGATACAGATGGGACATGGCTCATCTTTGCAGGGGATGGCGATGCCAGCCGCCATCCCCCACCAGCCACCATCTGTATAGCGAGAAGGGGACACGCGCGTACGAGAGTCGCGTGGGTCCCGCTTCCAGCGCTTACCCCGGGTCACTGCCGGCTTGTTGGCGGTCACCCGGGGTCCCCGCCACCTGCCCGCACCCCCCCTAACCCTGTCCGTCTCCCTGAAGTGGAGACGGACAGGGTTCCCGTCGCCCCGCCGACGGAGATTGAGACGCGTGTGCGCGTGAGACGCACACACGTCTCAGTCAGATGGCGAGCCGGGCTGCTGGCGGATCGCCAGCGGTAACGTTCTGGCGATTCGCCAGCAAAGAAGAGCCCGGCACCATCTGTACAATTAGCTACCACTAGAATTCCTTAAGAAAATGTGTGAAGAAGTGTTATTTTTCAGCAGGATCCAGCAGGAACTCAGTTCCTGAACCTCTAATTAAATATGACATCATCAGGAACTGGGTTCCTGAATCTGTTCTGGGCCATAATGTCCATAAGATATATTTTTTTTAAAGTCACCTGTGTGTGCCTTTGATTCTAAATACATCTCTGTCTCTCGTTCTCTTTTTATTTAATTGATCCACCCCCAGACCCAGAGTTCCTTGACCTATTTTTGCTGGTTATAAGTAATAATGTATATTATTATTATTATTATTATTATTATTATTATTATTATTATTATTGTTGTTGTTAATGATTTGTTGAGCCATGGTGATCCACATGGGATACAGTCATTGGGTCACCAGCAAGTTGTTAGACAGTCATTAGGTCGACACCATTAGGGCGACATGCATTTAGGTTAACATGTGTCTTGGTCAACATGCAGGAAGGTCGACATGAGTCTAGGTCGACATGGGTTAGGTCGACAGGGTAATTAAGTCAACAGGGTCATTAGGTCGACATAAGTTAGGTCGTCAGTCAAAAGGTCAACATGGGGTTCTTCACTCTTCTTCAAGCCATGTGCCGACAAGCGGTATTTCATGCCCTACAATCCACTAGGGCAGGGGTTCCCAATCTTTTTTGAATCACGGCACCCTAGAGTATAAGAATTTTTTTTGCGGCACCCCCAGGGCAAAATTATTTTAATTAGATTGGATTTATATGCGATTCTTAGGGTTAGTTATGTAGTAAAGGGCAGGAATTGGTTCTGTTTGTACACATTTTATGATTGTCAGCCACCAGCACTGGTTTTGCTTATAAATAATTAACCATTAATAATTTGAGTTGGTCCTGGACTACCAACCCAGGGCACCCCTGCATGTGTCCCGAGGCACCCCAGGGAGCCACGGCGCACAGTTTGGGAACCCCTGCACTAGGGCATGGTGGGGGAATAATGCCGAGCATAGCGAGGCACCGAACGCAAAGCATGGCGAGCGCAGCGGTGCACCTTAACCTGTGTCCATGTTGACTGTGTCGACATTCGGGTAAAAAAAAACAGGGAAAAAACCCACGTCGACCTTTTGACTGTCGACCTAACCCACGTAGACCTAATGACCCTGTTGACCTAATGTCCCTGTCGACCTAACCCATGTCGACCTAGACTCATGATGACCTTCCTGCATGTCAACAGACACATGTCGACCTAAATGCATGTCGACCTAATGGTGTCGACCTGATGACTGTCTAACAATTTGCTCGTGACCAACTGAGCCACACCCATCCAAATTTACCCCAATATACTGTAGGGCCTGATTCAGTTTTGTTAGCAAAGCAAATATGCACACAAATGTAACGTGCAGAGAGAGATACTGTAGATGTGGGTGGGTGTGTTCAAATTGAAATCTAAATTGCCGTGTAAAATAAAGCTATTGTATGTAGGCTGCATGCAAAAGTAGCCAGTATTTACACTGCAGGGAAGCAATATAAATGTATTTCCTCCCATTGAAAACCAACATGGTTTGTTCCAGACACAAAATTACTTGCTTTTTTTGCTTTACTGAATCTGGCCCATAAAACACTATGGACGGTATTCAATGTGGCCGGCGAGGGTGTTTGTACAATAATGATGGCTTTTCCTTGCTGAAAATAAGCCATCCTCGCCGTCGAACCCTGTCGCTGTTACCTCACCGTATTCAATGTTCAGCCCAAATCCTCAAGAGTCCGCTGCATTTTGTTGTGAGCCCCGCTGTTTTAATGGCCACACTGGCCGTTTCCATCTCACCTCAGGGAACAAGCGAGGGGGAAACAGTGAGTGAAGGGGAGAGCGTTAAATACTGATTGTGAGCTATCAGCACTTCTCGCCATCGATAGCACACTGTCATTGGCATTGAATACCCCTCTATGGCTACTAGAAGTAATCTCGGATTCCCATGATCAATAAAAAAAAGTCCTGGGGCATGAGTCATTTATACTTGACTATTGTCCATCTAATAAGCATAACATAGACATTATCTCAAATATATTAATTTAAAAATCTCAATCATTAAAAAAATTAATCTAACATTTAATTAAATTTGAATTTTTCTTTGTGCTAGCATTTTGAGTCTGAAATGTATAAGAAGCAATTTATTTTAAAACACAATAAATAGGTAAGTTTTTATTTCCATTTTTCTTTTAAACCAAACCAAATCATACTCACAAAGGGGCTATACAGTACTGTTCAGCTTAGACAAACACCTACTGTATAACATGTGGATGGCGCCTTTGATCTCTATAGCTGTTGACACTGTCATTGAGCAATGTGTTAGAAGTTAATTAGCCTGTCTTTGTAACCAATGACAGGAATGTCCCTTACTTTCACCACTTACACACATCTGCTGTAATCTTCAATTATCTATATCAAATATCTATATCTATATCAAATATCATAACATAATTCCTTGACAATATCAATGTACTGTGAAACATCTAACTATCTTAGCAGTTATTAAAACAAGGCATAATACCTATTGTTTATTTTCTTAAACTTTTTTCTTTTCGAATAACACTTGCATACAGTGCAGTAGTTACGATTTTAAAATAATATATATATTATGCCTGAACTAAGACATTAAAGTATTGTTCTTCTCTAAGATCATTCAGTTCTTGTTCCTCATTAAATCCTTGTTTATAACAAAGGTAAAATATTTAATAAGAAAACAAGAAAATAACACAACACATGATACATGTAAGAATGTGAATAGTTTTACCTTGCCAACATACTGAGGGTCTGGTCCTATGTGTTCTTCTAAAACAAAGAACTGATTCCATACCCATCCACGTTTTGGCCGATGGTGAACTTCTGTTTCTCCTTCTATGTGTTTGGTTTGATTTCTGGTCACCTTTATGGAGGTGTGATGTGTTGCTCCATAACATCTCTGCACAAAACAGAGACATACTAGAACTGGACAGATACCAGATGTGCTTGTAAATCTCATGGTAGGAAAGATTGCCTTTTTTAACAGATTTTCAAAAGTTTAATCCAACTGTTCCTGGATGTGCTTGGTACAAAGCTAAACTCTATCTGGTATTACAGTCCAGCATGGTCTTCTGTGTGCTTCCATTGTTTTTATTGACTTTTAACAACAAAAGGTATTTACATCCTGAAAAAAATATGTCTGCACAGAGTCTCTGTAGGATTCTTTATAACGTTGCCCAGAAGGGAGGCATCTTATATCTAAGAGAGAGAGAAAAACAATATCACAATCACAAACAGTATTTTCACAGCTTTACAAAGTAAATACGAGTTAATTAAAGACAGAAATTGTGTACTTAAATGACCTAATATCATTCATATAGTCATTTTGTGCGCACTACACATAATGTGATTTCTGGCAACACATTTGGTATGTTTTCTGCAACATTTAAACATAGACAACAAACTGGAGTGCAGTACTCAATGTAATATAACAAAAAAAATTCCAACAAAATTCTTTCATGTATTAAAAGGGGGGAGGAGTTTGCAGGTGCACACTAAATATATATGCTAGACCTTTTAATATCTTGCTATATTGCATTTGAGGTTATTAGCATAGTAATGGCCATTAGTATGGGCTTGTCTACTGCATCCAGGTTACCTCAATAGGACAAGTCCCTAACACTACTCTGGGACAGGTCCAGGGCACAGGGCCCCCCAGAGACGCCTTCCTCCTTAACTAGCACCCCACCCACCTGCCCCAGATTGATTTTAAATAGGTTGGAGTCCCAACATTCAAGACTGCACACCTCAGCTTGGCACTATGAGGGTAAGTCCTACTATACATATATGCTGAGTGTTAGTCTGTGGGACTGTGTTTGGGGCGCTGGGCTCTTTGGGCTGCTGTTGCTGGGCTGCTCTATGGCATCATATCGTATACTTTCAATCACCTCTTTAGTTTGTTTAATATATATGTAGCACCCTTCACATTTATTATTACTTCTTACCTAGGTAAGTCCTATCACATATAATTTCCCCTATCCCTTTTACTATCACTTTAATTTCACACTAATGTGATGCCATGGGGTGGTTCTGCTGGGCTGGCCTGGGGGGCCCTGTGCCCTGGACCTGTCCCAGAGTAGTGTTAGGGACTTGTCCTATTGAGGTAACCTGGATGCGATGGACAAGCCCATACTAATGGCCATTACTATGCTAATAACCTCAAATGCAATATAGCAAGATATTAAAAGGTCTAGCATATATATTTAGTGTGCACCTGCAAACTCCTCCTCCTGCTTGCTGCACTACAAGTCTCAGCAGGTAGCACCTCATATGTCCAGGGTGTGCAGTTTAGGGCCCCTCCCCCTATGTATTAAAAGGGGCATGGAAACTAGGGACTAAAAAGTAATTACTGTATGCCTCTCTACAAATCATTGGTTAGACCGCACCTCGAATACACAGTGCAGTTCTGGGCCCCGCACTATAAAAAGGACATCATAGAATTAGAAAAAATCCAAAGAAGAGCTACAAAGCTTGTTAGGGGAATGGAAAATTGAAGCTATGAGGAAAGATTAAACAATTTGGGATTATTTACACTAGAGAAAAGACTTTTAAGGGGGGATATGCTCAACATGTATAAATATATTAGTGGCCAATATAAGGAACTGTTAAAAAAAAAACTTTTTTTCTACTAGAAAGGAATCTAGGACGCAAGCGCACAAGTTTAGATTAGAAGAAAAAAGATTTTGTTCATCTAGAAGAATTTTTTTTTTACAGTCAGAGCAGTCAAACTTTGGAACTCTCTTCCTGGAGAAGTGGTGTTGGCAGACACCATAAATACGTTTAAAATAAGGTTGGATAAACTTTTTTTGGTTAAAAACATCCATGGGTACGAATAAGTAACATAATCTGTCTTTAAAATATCAGAACATACTATACAACAAGTGATAAGCTACTATAAACATAGGTTTAACTAGATGGACGCAAGTCTTTATTCAGCCTCACCTACTATGTAACTATGTAAATACGTAACCCTTAGAAATCAGTTAAACAAGACAAAAATTTAGATCTGATGAATTTTGTTTTTGGTCTCTATGTTTCCTAAACTATATTATATCATATTATAGGCAATTAGGTTACTTATTCCTTATACTGTAGTTGACAATTCAATATTATGAAAACTATGAACCAATGAGTTTTAGCAGGGGTGTAACCAGATGTTCCTAGGCCCCAAAACAAAAGTTTGTATTTACCAGCTAATACTGATAATTTTAAGATATCTAACTTACAGAGGAAAGAAGGGCCACCCAAAGCTATGGGCCCAATAGCAGCTGCACCCCCTGCACCTATGGTAGTTACGCCTTTGAGTTTTAGGGTTATGTGCCTGAAAAGCAAATTGCTATTTATTTTATGATACCGTTAAAGTTAGAAACTAATCTGTGAGTTGCATCTTAATCTTCCAGTCACGTGCTGTCATTACTAGCCATTCCCATTTCCCTTTTCAGACACCTGTTCACTCCATTTTGTGAATGAGAATGCATTTTAAAGGGAAATAACTAACAAAAGAGTCACTGAAATTAGGCTTTTTACTGTAAGCTGACTCACAAAACATCACCAGGGCCATAGACAGCATTGCTGGGCCCAGGTTATTGGGAGAATGTCCACCCCCCACCCTTCAGGGTCAAACAGACAGAGGAGGCCACTGCAGCCTAGGCTAGGGATGGAAAAGGAAACTGTAATATTTCTATGTAAGGCTAAATTGAATAATTGTTGTGTATAATTGGATACATCTATATTGAAATACAATATAAAATATGACATATTAATGTTATGAAGTTCCTTCTTCGAATTACTACCTCACAGAACTGAGGTCATGGGTTTGATTACATAAAAGACCCTAGATTTGTAAAGTTTGTATATTCTCCCCAACCTTGTGTGGGTTTCTCTGGTTTCTTCCAAGAATCCAAAAATACATTCGTAAGTTAATGGCTCCTGACAAAATTCAACCCTAGTGTGTAGGCGGGCATGCACATGGGCACACTAGATGGGACTAGTGGTTCTTATCAGCTGTAAAAATTTGGTTTCTATGTTTTTACTGTGACTCCAGTATTCGCTGTGCTTTCCCCTTCACTCATTTCTGATATGCTATTTAGTTTCTATGGGCACTCCTCCCCTCTGCCAAGTCTATTGCTTACATTAGTCAGCATTTCACCACCCTCTGGCTTCTTACTTTCCTCTTCTTTTCATCACCTCCTCTTTCATTTTCTCTGACTCTCCCTCATGGCTCCAAGTGCGCACCTCTTGATACACCTGGCCCTACCATCAGTAGTAGCATATTGCACAGTATGAAGGCAGCAATGGCACCCTGAGCAAAGGCACTTTTGGCACCCAGCTAAGGAGAAGATTGTATCACTGTATTTCGCTGCACTACATAACTTGGAGGATCAAGTAAACTTAATAAGCGGGTAGCAATTAGAGGCTGGTTTGGAGCTTTGGTGGGAGTGACTAATAACTGTTAGAGACTGCTGTGCGGCTCTCTGGGGATGCAGCTCCCGGCTGTTGCTAAGCGACCGGAATGATGTACCTTTCCTGGAGACAGGCGGCTTCCACCCGGCGTCTGACAACTCAGACGCCGGTTGAAGTCAGGCGGGTCCCCCATTGCTGGGTCAGTAATTAAGCACATGGGCTGACTGTAGAGCATGCAGCAAGGCAGCTGCACGCCATTGTAGTAGTTAAGATTGCTCCACAACAGCTTATCTGCTATAAAACTACTTCATGCACACAGACCCATGCTGGTGATAATTTCCCCTTGTCTAGGTGAAGTCCCAGTTGTTATTTACCATCATCAGGCCTGATGCCAGTTAGTGAATCCTTGCTTAGTGTCACGCTCCACAGCCCCCTTCACCTCATAGCAGTGTGTTATAACTGTGTTATGTCCACTGCCAGGGAGAGAAGGAGGAGTGTAAGTGGACCCATATTATGCTATGATCTGGGTGTTTTTCGAGTCATGTTTATATTCAATCAACCATCATTTGTCTCATTTACTGTTCTAGGAGTGCCATGAGACCACATCCAGAAAGGCCATGCCCCTGCTCTGGTGTGCATGCATGCCTTTGTAGAGTGCAGGTGTTCTACTTGGAGCTTAGCACCCTACCCTTAAACATTATCACAGGAAATAACTGCTAAGCCCCAAAAAACAATCACTGCCTCATTGACAGCAACACATTGCTGCCTGAATGACAGCAGTATATCCCTGCCTTAAAGGCAGCAGAACCTTGCAGTCTCACTGCAGACTAACCGTAGAAGGGTCTGATAGGAAATGTCCCCGGTTGGAGATGCAGTGAGCGAGAAGGGGAATTTGGAAGATGGGCTGGTGGATAAAAAGAATGAAGTTGTGAGATGTGTAGAGGGCTTTGGATGTGCAGTGGTTGAGTGAGAAGAAGGGGCATAAAGGGTAGCAGGGAGTAAGAGTTGCTTGGCGTAAATAAAGGAGAGATACTCAGGTGATCAGACACAAAGGAGAAAATGTGGGGAGTACATACTGTATCTTCCACCTCACAATCACCACTTTAAGGACTGTGTTTCTTATTTTGTATATTAATGACATGGTTATGATTAATTACTTTTATAGTTTCGCTATTATAGACAAAACCTTAAGGAGGAGATTTACCAAACCATGGAGAGGGATAAAGTACTCTACCAACCAGTCAGCTTCCGTAAGCCTATAAACTTTGATAAATCTCCCCTTATAAAATATATAATTACAGTACTACAGTATTTACAAATATTTATCTTTAATATGTGAGAGTTGTGCAAAATATCCGCTTAAAATGCCAGCGTCGCTCACATTTGTTAAATATATTCAAATAAAAAATGTTCTGCAAAAAAAGTTTAGATCTCCTACAGTATATAAATGTAAACATGATAGGTCATAATGAGGAATAAAAATGTTTGCTTGGTAATTTTTACACCTATTTTTACAAATCCACTTGGCACTCAAAGGGTTGATGCTCTGCTATATATATAACAAAATTAAACTGAGCACAATGCTTTGTTATATGAGATACTACTGTATATTGTCGCTCAGTCAAAGATTCAAGTTTATACAAGATTAATATTATTTTCCAGATGTATCTTAAAAATTATTTTTAATTCATTTTCATTCAGGGAAATATGATATGAAAAACTGTGCATAATAATGGACAATAAACACATAATTATAACACTGTTAATGCTGCTATCTCTTCCAAAATTGGAGCCCAGTCGTGCACCTTGATATACACTGCGTGCAATGCAGACAATCTAGTTCTGACTTCTTACAAGTGTGATAATCAGTGGCACACTGAGCTGAGGAAGCCTTGTGTTTCTGCCATATAAGTAAGGCAGATATGTACATCACAAGAAAAGGAAAACATCCATGGATCCCTAAGCCCACTGAAATCGCAGCAGGGTCTTTAGTATTTGGCCCTGGAACTGTTGCTACTGCTGCTATTCCTAGCACTGGATTACTATTGGTCTATTAAATGAGAGACAAAGCTATGGAGGTGGGTTTAACAGTATGAGATGAATCACTCCAGTTGTCCAGCAGAGTTTAACCCTGATGTCACATGTTCAGATTGCAATGTACACTTTGATGGAATGCTTCTGCTGAATTTCATCTCTACTCTGATTAACTTGAGCAGTCTATGTTTGGTAATACATTTTTTAAGACAACATCGAACCTCATTTGACAGCCAGAAATCCCTTCACTCAAGGCCAATGACAGCAAATGTCTTCTCTTTTTTTAATTGTCTCAGTTCAGGTACATTAAATTCCAATATGCGCCATGTTGAACAGCATTAACATTACTCATTTTTACATCAAAAAATGTAACCCCACTTTATAATATACAGTACTGTGTCTGTAGGATACTAAAACAGAGAACTGCTGATTTAGAGGATAATTAGCATGACAAGTAATTTTACTGTACCTCCATTTTCAACACATCTATTTAATTCAGGCATACTGTAAGAATATTTGTTCCACTGGGACTACAGATGGCTATTCTGATTTTTTTTCTGCATTGCAACTGCATATAAAACAGATGATTCATCCTTACTTTACCAAAAGTCAAACGCATGCTCTTTCAGGATCAATGCTTATTTTGTAGAGTGTTTTGTCATGAACAGGATTGAAAAAAACTACATCTCATAAAAGAAATACCAAATACTAACACAATATCTCTCCAATCTCTTGGGCTGATAATTGTAGAACGTAAATAAGGAGACATCTTATGGGATAGTCACTAGCAAAGTACAGATCTGCAGTTACACGTTGCAAGAAAATAGCTTTCCCTTTTATCTACTTAGTGCAAACAGATATCTCAATTCTATGTGTACTCACAAATAATATACATTTTGCAGGTTCATATTAACAAAACTAAATATGGAATATAAATATATATATATATATATATATATCAACCAACTGCTTCGTAGGCAGCTCCAGCAGCACTTCGGTATGAATAAGGAATAAGGAATAGCAGACTCAGCTATACTGCAACGTTTCGAAATTTATTCGTCATCAGGCATAAAAAATACAAACATCGCTCACCTTATATCCCCATCTCCCACGTGAAACACACCTATCGGGTTTGCCGGAAGCGGACCCTCCCACACGTCCGCATCACTTCCGGTCCGGTCGTCCAGGAGATGAGTAAACAACTCTCTCCTCTCCCGGATACCTGAACCAGCCTGTGATGAGTCACTTCCGCCTGGGTTACCACGGAGACGCGGCATCGCTGCCCGTCTGTCTCCTGGATATCAATTTAGCAAGTGACATCGGTTGTGTTTACAAGTCCGTTGCCGCGCTGACCCAGATAGTGGTATAAAAAACATCAAAATTAAAACATCAGGCTAAGGTTAACCCCACTGCTGTAAGGACCTCCATATATAATGCAAATCAATTAAACATATTATACAGGTGTTTAAACCACAATTGCTATGCTATCAGCAAAAAATACACTATATAAAGAGTACATCATCGCTCTATAAGGTCATAGAAATGCACAAGCATGAATGAATTCCACATACCACAATATATCACATAAGTGCCAATAAGAAAATAAGAATAAAAAATAAAGTATAAAAAATAAAAAATAAAAAATATATAAAGTAAAATAAAAAAATTAAATAAAAATAAAAATAAGAATGCAGAAATAGAATGAAGAATAAAGAATCAAAATGAACAAATATTACAAATATTACAAAAAAGCATGAAGCCCAAGGTGATCGTTCAATCCATTTGGAGACATGGTATTTAATCTATAAATCCAACGTGACTCACATTGGAGTAAAGCTAGCGACCTGTTACCTCCTCTCAATCTTGCTGGTATATGATCAATAATCATATAACGAAAATTTGCCATGTTATGGCCAGCCTGGGCAAAGTGTCTTGCCACAGGCTGGTCACTGGTACCTGTCAGTAATGCAGCACGAATTGCTGTACGATGGCCTGCCATTCGCACACGTAGGGTACAGTCGGTCTTCCCAACATAATGCAATCCACAGGGACACGAAATAAGGTATATAATAAATCTTGTAGTACAAGTGACCCTGTGTCTAATTTTATAGCGTTTGCCACTAAAAGGGTGGCAAAAGCTGTCACCAACAGTAAGGCTACGGCAGGTCAAACAGTTGAGACACCTGTAACAGCCGTTACGGCGTCCCAAAAAGCCAGAGGTTTCTGTAACAGGTGGTGCGGTGATGTCCGTCCGGACCACCCAATCACGTACATTTCTCCCTCTAGTGTAACACGACATGATTTTAGTGTCAGCTAAACCCAAGTCCCTATCAGTACTCACAAGGGGCCAATGTTGTTTAGCTATGGTGGAGATTTGATTACTTAATGGATTGAAATGATTAACCCAGGGCATTTTCTTAGGGCCAGATGTGGTTTCTTTAGTTTTAGTTTCAAGAAGAGATGAACGTGGAATGGCCAGTGCCTTAACCTTGGCTGCATTCAGTGTGTCTATGTCATATCCACGGATAAGAAAATTTCTGATCATACCATCAATTTCATTACTTGCTTGTTGAGGATCGCTGCATATCCTGCAGGCCCTCAAAAACTGGGAAAAGGGGAGGCCAAATTTAAGTGGCCTAGGGTGAAAGCTCTGTGCATGCAGGATAGTATTGCGATCAGTACTTTTTTTATACAACGTCGTGGATAGAGCACCATTTTTTAAAGACACAGTAACGTCCAAAAAATTGACAAAAGATTGATCTATAGTCGAAGTCAATTTAAGTGGACTAGCTGAAAGATTGTGGCCCTCTATGAAGTCATGGAATCGCTGTTCAGTACCAGTCCATATCAGAAAAATATCATCGATGTATCTGGTATAGAAATAAATCATACCAGATACATCGGACTTGAAAAAGATCTCCTCTTCCGCTTCGAACATATACGCGTTGGCATACGATGGGGCCACATTGGACCCCATCGCACAGCCAGAGCGTTGAAGAAAAAATTTACCGTTATGTATGAAATAATTATGAGTCAAAATTATTTCCAATAAATCGCAAAAAAAATCGACAGATGGACCTTCATAACATGGACTGGAACTAATCAGCGATCTCACCGCAGAGATCCCTTCCCCATTAGGGATAACAGTGTATAGACTGGATACGTCTATACTACATAAATAACTATTAGCTGGAATATTTTGAATAGCCATGATCTTATTAATAAACATCGTCGTATCCAGGAGGTATTTCGGATGCCGTACTATGCACGGCTGCAGCAAGGCATCCAAAAACACCGCACTGTTTTGAAACAGTGAATTGACTGCCGCAATAATGGGCCTGCCAGGGGGGGCGGTGGCATGCTTATGGATCTTGGGGAGGGTATACATGACCGGAGTCACCGGCCATGCAGGTGTTAATGCCTCTCCCAAGTCCTTGCCAATCACACCCTCCCTGACAGCCCGAGATATTCTGGCAGTCAAGATTTTAGAAAATCTTGCAGTGGGATCGCTAGATAAAAGTTGATACACACCATCATCAGATAATTGCCGGTCAATCTCGGCAATATAAGTACTCAAATCCTGTATAACTATACCCCCGCCTTTGTCAGCGGGGCGTATAGTTATATCTGGATTAGATGAAAGACTTTTAAGGGCCTCAAATTCAGCATAGGAAAAATTGACATGTTCAACACCACTAGAATTAGCTTTGGCAATCACATCCACATCATGGTCAAGCATGCGTGAAAACATTTTAATGGACACATTATTAGTAAGTGGATCAAACTTAGATCTTGGCAATAATTTGCGCAATTGTGGAGGGATAGAAGCATTAAGTGGCACATCAATGGAATCAACAATATCTTTATCTTTATGAAAGTGTTCATGCAATCGGAGCTGTCTATTAATACGATATTTTTCAATCTGCCATTCAAACGGCTTAAATGCGGTGGTAGGCACATATGACAGTCCACGACTCAGAACATCTAACTCCTTCGCAGTAGGAGTATATTGAGACAAATTAAATACTATCGTGCTCTCCTGTTTAAGGGCGGCCTGCCGGGCCTTCCTCGACCGCGACCTCTTGCCGCCACGCCTTGTACGCCCTCTCCATCTCCCTGGCGTTGGAAGCGGGTGCGAATCCCCAAAGGGGCCTTAGATCTGACTGATGGACTGTTAGACGAATCATTAAAGTCAGAGTCACTGGTAGTGTAGTTGTCACGGGAGCGTGCACCTCGTTGTTGGTACTGTCTCCTCGGGCGTCCACGCCCCCTCTGGTCAGAATTAGTCCATCTATATACATCATTGTGCTCATAATCATTAATGACTTTATGCAATTTTTGCTTTTTGAACGCCAACAGTTCACGTTTATATGTATTCAACTGGACCTCCAACCTTTCACACCAATTGACAGTTGTGTCGGCAGTCAGAGTCGATTTATTAGTGGTTTCAAATACTTTGATCTTGTCACGTACCACTTTAAGTTCACGTCCAGACTCTTCTATGACTAATAACATTAAATCATAGCTGCACTTGTTTAATACGCCAATCCAGCGTTTGCAAAAGGACAGATTATGGCGTCCTATGGTAGGGCAATTCTTCACTCTAAAACCACGTGGAATACGCTTTTCTTTATAATAGTCTGTAAGCGTTACACCATGGTAATAGAAATCCAGTTCTTTTTGTTTTAATCTCAGCAAGTCACGATACACTCCTTCTGGAGTTTTATCCATATCATCACAATATGCATCTTTAAACAATATATCCTCTACTTCGGATTCCGAAAACGTAACTGACATTATTGCGGCAGTCAATTCACTGTTTCAAAACAGTGCGGTGTTTTTGGATGCCTTGCTGCAGCCGTGCATAGTACGGCATCCGAAATACCTCCTGGATACGACGATGTTTATTAATAAGATCATGGCTATTCAAAATATTCCAGCTAATAGTTATTTATGTAGTATAGACGTATCCAGTCTATACACTGTTATCCCTAATGGGGAAGGGATCTCTGCGGTGAGATCGCTGATTAGTTCCAGTCCATGTTATGAAGGTCCATCTGTCGATTTTTTTTGCGATTTATTGGAAATAATTTTGACTCATAATTATTTCATACATAACGGTAAATTTTTTCTTCAACGCTCTGGCTGTGCGATGGGGTCCAATGTGGCCCCATCGTATGCCAACGCGTATATGTTCGAAGCGGAAGAGGAGATCTTTTTCAAGTCCGATGTATCTGGTATGATTTATTTCTATACCAGATACATCGATGATATTTTTCTGATATGGACTGGTACTGAACAGCGATTCCATGACTTCATAGAGGGCCACAATCTTTCAGCTAGTCCACTTAAATTGACTTCGACTATAGATCAATCTTTTGTCAATTTTTTGGACGTTACTGTGTCTTTAAAAAATGGTGCTCTATCCACGACGTTGTATAAAAAAAGTACTGATCGCAATACTATCCTGCATGCACAGAGCTTTCACCCTAGGCCACTTAAATTTGGCCTCCCCTTTTCCCAGTTTTTGAGGGCCTGCAGGATATGCAGCGATCCTCAACAAGCAAGTAATGAAATTGATGGTATGATCAGAAATTTTCTTATCCGTGGATATGACATAGACACACTGAATGCAGCCAAGGTTAAGGCACTGGCCATTCCACGTTCATCTCTTCTTGAAACTAAAACTAAAGAAACCACATCTGGCCCTAAGAAAATGCCCTGGGTTAATCATTTCAATCCATTAAGTAATCAAATCTCCACCATAGCTAAACAACATTGGCCCCTTGTGAGTACTGATAGGGACTTGGGTTTAGCTGACACTAAAATCATGTCGTGTTACACTAGAGGGAGAAATGTACGTGATTGGGTGGTCCGGACGGACATCACCGCACCACCTGTTACAGAAACCTCTGGCTTTTTGGGACGCCGTAACGGCTGTTACAGGTGTCTCAACTGTTTGACCTGCCGTAGCCTTACTGTTGGTGACAGCTTTTGCCACCCTTTTAGTGGCAAACGCTATAAAATTAGACACAGGGTCACTTGTACTACAAGATTTATTATATACCTTATTTCGTGTCCCTGTGGATTGCATTATGTTGGGAAGACCGACTGTACCCTACGTGTGCGAATGGCAGGCCATCGTACAGCAATTCGTGCTGCATTACTGACAGGTACCAGTGACCAGCCTGTGGCAAGACACTTTGCCCAGGCTGGCCATAACATGGCAAATTTTCGTTATATGATTATTGATCATATACCAGCAAGATTGAGAGGAGGTAACAGGTCGCTAGCTTTACTCCAATGTGAGTCACGTTGGATTTATAGATTAAATACCATGTCTCCAAATGGATTGAACGATCACCTTGGGCTTCATGCTTTTTTGTAATATTTGTAATATTTGTTCATTTTGATTCTTTATTCTTCATTCTATTTCTGCATTCTTATTTTTATTTTTATTTAATTTTTTTATTTTACTTTATATATTTTTTATTTTTTATTTTTTATACTTTATTTTTTATTCTTATTTTCTTATTGGCACTTATGTGATATATTGTGGTATGTGGAATTCATTCATGCTTGTGCATTTCTATGACCTTATAGAGCGATGATGTACTCTTTATATAGTGTATTTTTTGCTGATAGCATAGCAATTGTGGTTTAAACACCTGTATAATATGTTTAATTGATTTGCATTATATATGGAGGTCCTTACAGCAGTGGGGTTAACCTTAGCCTGATGTTTTAATTTTGATGTTTTTTATACCACTATCTGGGTCAGCGCGGCAACGGACTTGTAAACACAACCGATGTCACTTGCTAAATTGATATCCAGGAGACAGACGGGCAGCGATGCCGCGTCTCCGTGGTAACCCAGGCGGAAGTGACTCATCACAGGCTGGTTCAGGTATCCGGGAGAGGAGAGAGTTGTTTACTCATCTCCTGGACGACCGGACCGGAAGTGATGCGGACGTGTGGGAGGGTCCGCTTCCGGCAAACCCGATAGGTGTGTTTCACGTGGGAGATGGGGATATAAGGTGAGCGATGTTTGTATTTTTTATGCCTGATGACGAATAAATTTCGAAACGTTGCAGTATAGCTGAGTCTGCTATTCCTTATTCCTTATTCATACCGAAGTGCTGCTGGAGCTGCCTACGAAGCAGTTGGTTGATATATTTTGGTGTTCCTTGCGAGGAGATCCTACAGCCGGCACCGGGACAGTATACCTGTAAGCAGGGAGTGCACAGCAACAAGGACGCCTATATATATATATATATATATATATATATATATATATAGAGAGAGAGAGAGAGAGAGAGAGAGAGAGAGAGAGATTAGAACCGGGTGGCTCACGGGAGGCGAAGACACCCACAAATTTAGCTCCTGCCCAAATCAAGGTTGGCATAGAAAAATGGGAACTGCTCACGGTGAGCACTGTCTCCTCTAACGCGGATGGCGGTCCAGTCGATTCTGAAGGAGCAGCACTAGTCTGAGATGTCCCTTTAGGCCCACCCAGCAAACCTGCAAGAACAACAAGAGGCAGAGGAAGACCACCTGTAGGGGAGGCCAGAACCAAAGGTTACACCTGATGAAATTCCCAGGAGGAGACTTAGTATACAATCTCTCCAAAAGACAACTCACCCCCTTGAAACCCGAGTACTCAATAAAGGTCTGTCATTTTGCCCCCAAATTTTCAACTGGAATTTATATTTACATTGCTTCTCAAGAAAATTACATCTAAAGGAATTTTTCCAGAACCATCCAGACAGCTGTGCACCATTAGCACATCAGGAAATTATCTCTAAGAGTTCTAAATCACAATTTGATCCACCATCACAGAACCCTTCCATCAAGTCTTTCACATGTCTTCTGGATGAAACAGTCACTAAGGGCCTTATTCTAGTTCACTCTTAGAGGAAAATTCCTTCTTAGCTGGACAAAACCATGTGCACTGCAGGATGGCAGATTGATTTAGATTTGGGTGAGTTATTTTGTGTCTGTGCAGGGAAAATACTGACTGCTTTATTTTAACACTGCAATATAGATCTCACTTTGAAGAAAAAACCTACCCAAATCTAATTCTCTCTGCACATGTTACATCTGCCCCACCTGCAGTGCACATGGTTTTGTTCAGCTAAGAAGGAATTTTCCTCTAAGAGTGAACTAGAATAAGGCCCTAAGTACGATAAGGTCAACATACAGAACCCAAGTCACAACAATGTGACCAAGGGAGAATGGGCTACCATGAAGAACCAGGGAGGTTACACAAATATAGTCATCCGCCCGTCCGACAAGGGCAGGGGCATCGTGATATTGGACCTCAATTACTACCATAAGGAAATTCAGGACCAACTGGATAATCCAACTACATACTTGATATTACCATCGGACCCAACTCTGAAGTATAAGAAAAAAACGTGACGAGATCCTAACAAAGGCCACCAACGAAGATTTGATTAGTAACAGACTGTATTGGCCCTTACTCAGGATCACCCAAAGTCCCTATTTTCTTCACCGTACCAAAGGTCCATAAAAGCTTAACCGCTCCCCCAGGACGACCTATAATCTCAGCCCAAGACTCCCTATATCAGCCAATTTTCCAGTTCTTAGACAGGATTTTACAACCGCTGATAGCCCGACACTCACGTTACATCAAAGACTCCACCTCCTTTTTTAATAAATTGAACGAGATCGATCTAGTTCTGGATGACACAATAATTTGTGTACTGGATGTAAATAGCCTATATACAGTACATCAATACCCCATGCTCCGGGCCTACAAGCAATGGAAAATTTCATCAGGGAGGAAGGTGAAGTCTTTAGACATCGACTTATTCATTCAGTTATTGACACTTAAACGTAATTATTTTTTGTTCAACAATTTTTATTTACAGCTCACAGGCTGTTCAATGGGCAGAAATATTTCCCCTTCATTTGCCAACATTTTTATGTTTCAGGTGGAGAAACAGATATTTTTTCAAGAATTATCTGGATGTACAGGTTACCATCACAAACAGAAGGATCCAGACTAAGGTCTATTCCTAACCGACCAACAAGAATACAATACTTAAATACAACAGCCATCATCCAAGGTCTTTGGTCGAGGCACTACCTAGGTCCCAAATGATTTGAGTGACTCATATCAGCAGTGATCTGAACAACACAGTAGTCAAACTAGATAAGCACATTTCAAAATTCACAGCCAGAAGGTACGATAGAAAAAAACTATTTCAACAGAAAGAAGCGGTGTTACAAATCCGCAGAACAGACCTGCTGCGCCCCAAACTAAGGACACAAGAACAGGTACTCCCGTGGGTCTTAAAATTTAATACAAAAAGCCCAGGGCGACGAGGGCCCTATGGCCTATTGTCACAACAGACAAGGATCTCTTTAGCCTCAAACATTTAAGACCAATGGCCTGTTATACCAGGCTTATTTTCCAATTTTTTTTTTTAAATTTTCAAATGGCTAATACATCTCATACTTTCCTCAAAAAACCCTTTGGTTGTTACAAATGTGTTAAATGTACCACCTGGCAACAATACAAAGATATTAACTAAACGGTGCGCAATAAAACCAAGGTGCAGCTAGACACAAATTACTTCAGTAGAAACACCTTAAACTTCTGGAAACAAATAGAAAAGATAGTGAATTTGAAGAGACAGCACTTAAAGGGTAACTATATTCCAAGGTGGATTAGTCCTTATATATACTTATACAAAACCAAACACAGCCTGGTTGGAATCACAGGTTGATAGAATGTTTTTTTATCTGATGATCCTGTTTATTCAGATCCTTCCTTTCCCATATTTAATAGGGGAGAAAGGAAGAATCTGAATAAACAGGATCATTGCATGACAAATCATTCTATCAACCTGTGATTCCAACCAGACTGTGTTTGGTTTTGTATAAGTATATATACGGTCTAATCCACCTTGGAATATAGTTACCTTTGAGCGCTGTATATTCAAATTCACTATCTTTTCTATTTGAAATGTACCACCTGCTCACACATGATAGCCGGAAAATAATTCTCCAATTCTCAAAGGAGATAAAAAATATCAATGTCAAATATAATATAATATCAAATCAGACATGTTCTAAATTGTCAATCCTCCTTTGTTATATATGTAATCACGTGCCCATGCCGACTATTATATGTCGGAAAGACAATAAGGATGGTCCATGAGAGAATGGCACTCCACAGATCGGCCATCAAAAATGCCCTAGAGGTCAAATCCATAGAACAGCTGGTGGCCAAACAATTAGTGGAGAGAAGACACACATTAGCGGACCTAAAACATATAATAATTAACTATGTACCCTGGACCCAAAGAGGAGGTGACCGAGAGGGGATTCTTCTTCGCAAAGAGACCAAATGGATCCACATACTGGACACCTGTAGCCCCAAAAGCCTCAACAAGAGACTGTCCCTTAATTTGTTTATTTAACTGGACAACTATTACAAGCCCCATAATTTAGCTCTCCTGCCTCACGTCACCAGAGATCTATACAGGTGAACAACGCAGTAAGACCGCACTATCCAGCCCGAGATGGTCAAAATGGACTTTGGATTACAATAAACATTGTTACCATTCCTACACATACAGGACTTTAGCACTCACTGTAGTGCAGAATTGTGACTAGTACAGATGGGGCAGGCCTCTTCTTTGCTGGCGGATCGCCAGAACGTCACCGCTGGCAATCCGCCAGCAGCCTGGCTCCCCATCTGACTGAGACGCACATGCGTCTCACGCGCACATGTGTCTCAATCTCCGTCGGCGGGGCGATGGGAACCCTGTCCGTCTCCGCTTCAGGGAGACGGACAGGGTTAGGGGGTGTGTGGGCAGGTGGAAGCGCCGTTAGAAGGGGACGCGCACCTCTCGTGCACGCGCGTCCCCTTCTCGCTATAGATATGGCGCTGGCGGGGGATGGCGGCTGGCGTCGCCATCGCCATCCCCTGCAAAGATGGGACCTGCCCCATCTGTACATAGACACTTATTGATACCCAGGATCCATAACCCAGATTAGTCCCATCTGAAATAGAACTCCCATCTTAGTAAATTTTCACCATTGTATTTATCATAGTGTACCACTTGCTCACCTGATGCTATAGTTTACTGCAGATGATTATGGGGATGGAGATAAAGTGAATGAAGATAAAGTACCATCTGCCATGATACAGGCTAGGTTAAAAAATTACAGTTAGGAGCTGGTTGGTTGGTACTTTATCTTCAGTCAAAGTTTTAACTCCACCCAAGGCTTATTCATTAGACCTAAACATAAAGACTAAATTACTAATATACTTTTTATTATTATTTTACTAAGGATAACTTCTCTCTATGGGCCTGATTAAGACTTGATCGCATGGCTGTGAATTCGCACAGCAGTCCATAATCAATAAACTATGCATGTGTTCAGCTGCGCGGTATGCATGCGAGAGGCCCTCCTGCGATGAACTCCTGCAACTAGTACTGGTTCGCAAGGTGATTAACAGGAAGTGGGCGTGTCAGTGGGTTAAAACCATCCTTCCTTTGTGAGTGGCAAGAAAAACACTGGACTTGTTGGAAAAAATGCTAGAGTGTCGGGGAAAATGTAGGCATGACAAGCCAGCTTAGGGGAGGGTTTGTGATGTCAGCTTCAGCCCGGAGGTGCCTGTTTTTCATCACAATGCTGAGTTAGTTTCAGTCTACACAGCTATTTTGATAACTTGTTGTTAAAAGGATTTCGGACATAGTCACATGTGTGTGAATGGATGTGCCTCCATACATGTGCCTCCATACTCGCATAGCAAGCACATTCATTCACAAGGCAGGATTTTACTAGAGCAGGGTGGCAGATTAACTGATTGATGGCTACTGCAAATTCACAGATGTGCGATCAGGTCTGAATAACCCCCTCTGCCTTCACAGGCCTGTGATTTAGAAGGAGATGTTGACTTGGGAAACCCCTTATTCAATACGTGTCACAACTACCCTCCCTTCCCAGCAAAATAACATACAGTAAAACAGAACACAGTTTGTTATAAAGCAAATACATCTCCATTGTCAATTTAGAGGGAGTTTTGTTTAGTTCTAGATAAAAAAAAATCAATAACTTGATTATAGTGTAAAAATGTAGTAAAGTTTTTACTCAGCCTACTTTTAATTAGGGAAAAAGATAAAAGGGTGTGTGTGTGTGTGTGTGTGTGTGTGTGTGTGTTGCGCAATTATTAGCAGCTGGCATGGAGTAGTCACTCCCCGATGTAATACAATATAGAGAGAACATATGCCAGCGGTGACAAAAGTCATGCAAGATGGTTCAGAAAATTATAAGCATTTATTAATCCATTAGACATCATTTAAAATGATAAAAAACAATGATAAATATAAAAGTCGAGTGATGTTATAGCTACTGAAATATAAATTTAAACTTTTCCAACTGTGTGCAAGATAAAATTCCTATTACCATTCTGTGCTGGTATATTGATTTGGGGGTCTTGGAGCAATTAGGGAAGAAGCTGTTGTCCCAAATGGTGCAAATAAGTTTTAATACTAAGAAAAATAATAATGAAAATAATATTAATATAATAAAAAAAAATCAGATAAAATAACTAAATATAACTAAAGTATGTGCATTTGCAGCCTCTGTGTATGAGTGGGCACAGCAAATTTAATATTGTACGCTAGGCCACTCGCACACAGCAGTGTGGATGGGCAGCATTGGGCAGCGGGCATTGGGTGTTCACATGGAAGTTCCTGATGAAGTGGGTGTGGCACCCGCTTCCCACACAGGACACTCGCAGATGTAAGATACCAGAGCGGTGTCTTAGATTTGTGAGTGCTTGCAAAATCATTAGATGGCCAGCGACCATCGACTGACTCAGAGTGTGATGGTGGGCAGGAGTTCATGCGGACGCCGGGCAGCTTTTAGTGGACCCGCAAAGCTGTGATTTTTGCAGCTTTGCAGGTCAATCAGAATCAACCCATAGTAACAAACCCAAAATGTAATTAATATTTTCATTGACCTCATAAAATACTATTGGATCTTTTAGTATGGGGAAGTTTAAATTATGACATTCATTAAGTTCTGAAAAAGCATTTTGTTTTCAGACCTTGTGTGTGAAACTGTGTGTCACGATCCTAGGCACGGCAATTCCTCAGATAAGCCAATCTGCGAATCCCTGCCATGTGACACAGTTACTAAATACAGTACCCAAGCAAGTGTCTTCAGATGCTTTAGCTGGATAAACAACATATACCGGGACTAAATTAAGATTTTTTAATTTACGTTAAAACACTACAGATGGAGCTGCTCTCATTCTTGCAGGGGCTGGTGGTAGATTCGCCAGCACTTGCCGGCCGCTGAAAGGGAACACGTGTGCTTACTATGGAGCTCCCGCCAGTCCCCACCACTTCGCCGCTGGTCTCCGCTGCCCTATCCCACCTCCCTGGTCCACCCTCTAACCCTGCCCGTCTCCCTGAAGTGGAGATGGGCAGGGTTCACATCCCCCACCCCCACAAAACTGGGACGCGCATGCATGTGGGACACTCACACGTCCCAGTCATATGGAGTGCCTGCTCACCAGTGGGGGTGTTCTGGTGAGCTTCAGCGCTGGCTGAGAGGTGCTCCATCTGTAAAAGGCTTATCACAAGAAGAAGGTTACAAGATATTTTGATTTAGATGAGCTTTAAGTTAAAATTCAAAAGTAAAAACAATTTCAAATAAAATAACAATAGAAATCAAAAACCCACCAACCCAATTAGGCATAACAGGAGGTGGAACAGAGTGGAATCTCTCCGGGTACTGGAGCTTTACAAAGACAGGTATCAGATCCATCCCTGCACTCACTCACAGCCCCCACCTCAGGAATCTTAACTGTCCCATGGGGCTTCCTACCGTTTCCTGCAGGGGCAGAAATACACTCTATACATTGATAATGTGGTAAATCACTATACTAGCTCCAAATGTCTGGTTTTTCCAACAACCATCACTCCAGTGTTTTGCATTAGAAGACTAATGGATGATTAGAAAACCCTAGTAAACCCTTGTGCAATTATGTTAGCACAGAAGAAAATGTGTTTGCCCATTAGAGAAGCTCTAAAACTGGTATATATATATATATATATATATATATATATATATATATATATATATATATATACCAGTAATACAGTAAATAATGCAGAAACAAAGTTTGAACATCCAGATGTATTTATTGGACTTTGTTCAGATGTAATTTGCACCAATGTACAAAACAAGGTGACACATTTCATTTTTAAACACTTCATCAGGGTTAACAATCTGTAATAATAAATATCATCCATTAACATTCACATTTTTTAATCATAAAAACATACAATAGAACAGAATGAACAAGAGGGGATGTATATACATTACATACATGGGTATAAAGAGACTGGCAATAGGATAATTGAAAAACCATCTGTCTAATTGGAACCATAATTTAGGTCTCATAGAAAAAGAAATGAAGAAGAAGGGGAGAGACAGTTGGTGGTGGTGGAAATTATGAAGGTGATTTTGGATGTTTATATATATATATATATATATATATATATATATATATATATATATATATATATATATATATATATATATATATATATATACAAATATTCTATTACTTTTTATAAATTGTTACTGCATCATGCAAAACCTTTAGCTGTTGCTGTGTATATATTAGTTTGCTAGAACAAAATTAGGTTTACTGTTTAGTGGCAAGCTGTTTTCTTTTTGGTGTGCCCTGTTGTTTATGTAATTCTTTTGGCTCCTGCTGAAATATTAATAAATGAAGTACAAATTAGTAAATAAATCAAGCAAACATGTCTGGCTGTGTGGCATAAATTAATCTTGGTACACACTGAGTGAACCCACCACTATGCTAAGAGCTTTGTTTTTCATATCTTTATTCGTCAACTATTATTATATATTATTGTGAATGAGTTTAGCTATTTCCACATTTTGTATGCTTTACATCGTAGAGTTTGTAAATTAATCTTTCCCTACAATAGAATTGTTAGGTTTTATTTCCTCTGATAATGAATAGGCAATGTCAGCTAGCAATAATACTCCTACTCTAGCAACCCTGTTGGTTAGTTAATGCCGGATTAAAGCATTTCTCATTTTATCAGACCTTAGGTGAAATTGTAGTGTTGGATTAAAGTTCAGGTGATTGCTGGTTGGAAGAATTATTTGCTTTTTCTGCATTTAAAGACTCAGATGCTTAAATAAAGCCATGCACTGTATGTTGACCTATATAAAATGTGTTCTTATAGAAGGTTACAGCATTTCCTGGCTCAATAATACTACTGAAATTAATCATTTAGGCTGTACTGCTTATTGCAATAGTAGAAGATGTTCCTTTTTAAGGAAAATAAAGTAAAACAATGTATACTAAATTACTAATGATTACAATAATTTAACCCCTTCCCGACATTGCCTTTTTTGTTAATTTTTTTTTTTTTTTCTCCTTGCGTTCAAATAAGCGTAACTTTTTTAATTTTCCGGCTATATAGACACATGAGGGCTTTTTTTTTGCGGGACAAGTTGTACTTTGTAATGGTACCATTTACTATACCGTATATTATTCTGGGGAATCAGGAAATAATTCAATGTGGGGTAAAAAAAAAAAAAAACCCCATTCCACAATTTTGCGCTGGTTACGCTTTTTTTGGAGTTCATAGTTCGTTTAAAATGATGGGTTATCTTTATTCTATGGGTCGTTACGATTCTGGTGATACCAAACTTAAATAGTTTTCGTTATGTTTTACCACTAAAAAAAAAATAGCAACTTTTACGTTTTTTCTAATTTGCGTCGCGTCGCCATGTTCTGCGGCTTATAACTTTTTTATTTTTCCACCTACGGACCTGGGTGAGGGCTCATTTTTTGCGGGCTGAAGTGTACTTTTTAATTAATACCATTATGGGATATGGGCGACTTTCTGATCTCTTTTAGTTATTTTTTTTTGGGTAGGCGATGCGACCAAAAAACATAGTTTTGGCGTTGGGAATTATTTTCCGTTTACGCCTTTAACCATGCGGGATAACTAATGTTATATTTTAATAGATCAGACTTTTAGGAACGCGGCGATACCAAATATGTTTATTTTTTTATTTTTTATTTATTTTTATTTGTGAAATGGGGAAAGGGGGGTGATTTGAACTTTTAATATTTTTTTATTTTTTTTTAATTTTTAAACTTATTTTTTTATTTTTTTTACTTTTACTACAAGGCCCCCTAGTGTACTTGACCACTAGGGGGCGCGATCGCCTGTACTAGGTTCAGCCATAGAGCTCTATGGCTGAACATAGTGATTTTCAGCACTTTCTATTACATCCTGCCTCAGGCAGGATGTAATAGGAATGCTGACACGGCCAGCACAGGGGTCTACATTAGACCCCTGGCTACCATGGCAACCGATCGGCACCCTCCGATCTCGCCGCGGGGGGCCGCGATCGGCGCCGGAGGGGGGCGCCCCCCCTCCGATCAGCTATTTAAGCACTGCGGGCGCTTTGCCCGCGGTGCTTAAAGGGTTAAACGGCCACGATCGGCGAACTCGCCGCTCGTGGCCGTGAGAGCAGGTGCCTGGCTGTAATATACAGCCATTACCTGCTCTCTTTCAAGCCAGCTCACTCCATGAGCTGGCTTGATTCCCCCGCAACCGACATATGACGTAAATGTACGTCATATGTCGGGAAGGGGTTAAAAAAATCAATTATTGGATATTCAGATTTAGATGAGCATTAATATATTTTAAATTGTATTTGATTGAGAGCAGATTTTCATAATCTACTCATTGCCACTGCAATATTTCTAGCCCTGCAAAAAAAAATTCTGCTATTGATATTATAGTAAAGCAATATTATTGCTGTAATTGTGCAACCTACACCTTGAAAGGTGGATTGTAATCAGGATCCACTGGCAGTTTGTGTCCATCCCTATGGCAGGTGGCACAGCCAATAATTGCCGTACAAAAATAAATGTGACTTGCAGCCTCTTGTGAGTAGGTCACATCTTTACATGTGCTTGTTTCCAAAAAACCTCTACCAGCACCAGCAGGTGTAAGTACAGTAACAGTAATACAATTGGAACCCCTGTCATGTTGTTATCAGCCCAAGGCATATTAGCAATTAATCACATTTCCTAGGATACAAACCTAAATAAAACCAATGCGTTTACTTTTAAAAAAATACAGTCCCGTGCTGTGAATAGCACTGGGGTTCTTCCTAAATCTTTTTGCAGTAGTGGTTGGAGAAATAAATAAACTTATTAAAACAATAGATAAATGTATGTGAATACTTTATAGTACCAGCAGCCTTTGATCACCATTAAGAGATGTGTGCTTAAACAAACTGTTCTGGTTCATCCTTCTGGTCAGTTGGCACCTCTGTGAAAATAGATGGATAATTTAAAATGTTTTTAGGTGACCATACTGCCATACTGCATAGGAATTATCTTTGGAGGGTCTGGCTACTAGGAAGCAGTTTCATTGGCTGCATATTTGAATACATATAGCTGTAATCTTTACAGAGCATGACGTCTCTATACTTTAGGTCTGTTTCAAGCCTGTTTCGGATTCCAGTTCTGGTTCTCATTTTGCGTGATTCTGAACATTACCTGGATTATCTGATCTATTACTTGAACCTTTAACTATTTTATTAGATTGCCACCAGCCCTGACATTTTTCTAGGGTCGTTAATGATTCCCTGGTTTGCCGCTTATCTTGTTTTGTTCCTTCTCTTGATACCTGCTTGGATATTGAAACTTCTTTTTTTCTAACCTTTGAGAAGGCATATACTTTATCCATGGATGCAGTCATCATGCCAACAGTCATGATGTTAACACTTACGATGGCAACATTGTTGAAATGTCAACATGTAATATGTCACCATTTTTAGATTGTTGACATCTTCACAATGCTGAATATACATAATGTGTACACCTTCTCAATGTCAATATCTGAAATGTTGACATTCTGCACAATGCTGAAATTAAGTTTAAATTGCAGGTAAGGTGGTTAGACTTAGGCTGCAGGTTTGGAGATTAAGCATTAGACTGCAGAAGGGTAGTCTTAGGGTTAAATGGGGGAGAGAAGAAAAGGGTTGGCCTGTACTTGTTTGTATGGTAAAAGATAAAGGATTGGGTGCTCACTACCAGAGCTGCTCCATGAAATGGCTCCACCAGATCTCTGTGTCTGCTGACTATCAAACTCAAAGACACTACCCAAGACTTAAGAGTAGGTATGTTAAGATGTTGGCACACAAGTACTGTTTTGTAAAAATGATGAATGTCAACCAGGAATGTTTTGTCCACATGATCAATTTCAACATGGACAATGTCAACATGAGTGACCAAAGCTTTGGGCAACACTATATTGGTGAGCACATTCAGCTTTAAGGACATGTGAGTGATATAGATAAATTCACAAATCCTTAGATATAAGAAGCCTCTTCAAGTACCCATCAATCAAAGCAGCAAGTTTGTGAAAATAGCACTGCTAGTCCAAATATTGACATGGTTATAAATTATTTTATATTATTATTATTATTATTATTATTATTATTATTATTAATAATAATAATAATAATAATAATAATAATAATAATTGTTGTTATTATTATTTATTTGTTAATAAACTACTCTGTAGCAATGTATGATTAATATATTGCCAATATAAACTGTACTATTCTAGAAAAGATTCTTAATTAGGGGTCTATTTGTACTGTAAGTGGTCAATCAGAAGAAGAGCAAAGTGCTTTATTCAGCCCTGATTGCTGTTGTGTGATTTTGCAAGCCAATTATTATCAAATAACCATGCATGTGTCTGGCTGACATAAAGTCGAAGTTTTTTAGAGTGGCATGAAAAACACAGGCATTCCCAGGTGTTTTCAGGGAGGGCGTGTGATGTCAGTTCCAGCCTTGATATGGCCCAATATGTGGACAGGACCCACATCTTTCATTCACTTCATAGCTCTAGTTTTATTATATATAATTTCTTTAGGTACACCCTAATGAGTGGATTAATAATGATTACTGTATGCTTAACAAACTTTAACGTATGCCTTTTGGATGTTCATAAAATGGCCACATTCCTGCAGTATTTTCAGCAGAATGTATGTTAATATAACACACATTTACATACACTTAAGTATACACTTTTGGAGCCTTTTTAAAATATACTTTTGGGCCACAAAATTGCATTCTACTATAAATTAGTCTATATTTTAACTCATACAGCATACTGTATAACAAAAATTGGTAGGCGGAACCTTGGAAATGAACAGTGTTGTAATGATTTCATGTGCAAGGACTTTTACTTTATTATACAAAGATAAAAAAACTATTTAATTATAAATAATTAGATAAAATAAATGATCAGAAGTTTAAATATTTGAAAAGGTTTTTTTTTTTAATTTTTTTTGTTCATTGATTACCGTTCTGGATTTCTCTTAAAAACACCTTACAAAAATGCCATAATAATAAGGGAGATTTATAATTTGTGTCCCTTTTTTAATGGACTGGAAAATTGAAAAGATGTACAAAGCTTGTAGAGCTGGAGCAAGGAGAATATTTGCCTAATTGAGAATGAAATTTCTTTCAAAGCAGCTGAATTTTCAATTTTTATTTTCACTGTAGTTATATGTAATCTTTGTACAGTAGAGCAATAATATAGATAGTTAATCATATGATCTACAGTAAATGCATTTAAATGTACAGTTTATTACCCAGAAATCCACTATTTTTCCTAGAATTACATATTTTATCAGATGCACAAATATGCAGAATTAATTTTCTTCTTGTTTAAAATGTTAATTTAAAATGTAATTTTAAGGTGCACCGCTCGCCAGAGTAGAAGTAGAAATTGCTGGAAATTTACTAAAATGGGAGTTCTTTTGCACATGGGATGTTGCTATGGGCAACCAATCAGATAATATCTATTATCTTCTAGAAGGTGCTGAATAAATAAGAAATAGATTCTGATTGGATGCCCATAGCAACATCCCATGTTTGGAGTGAGGGTGTGGGACGTCAGGTCTAGCCCTGACCAAAATATTTCTATCACAGCTACCGAGTAAGTCGTTGGCTATGCACAGACTGCACACACTGGAAAAATCATTTGATGGTGAGCGTCTTGTGAATTGATTTGCAGCTAATTGCTGATCCAGCCAATTTTCGCAAGTCATGCTAAGCTATTCGTAGACTTGCATGAGTCAGGATTTGACTCTGGCTGGGCAGCGATTACTTAATTGCATGGCTCTGCAGTTAAGCAGCCATTCAATTAGGTCTAAACAACCTCCTACAGTATGTGAGGAATTCTGCATGAAGGATGCAAAGTGCTGTGGATACTTCACGATGTATTAAAATTATTCATTTTCCCTCTCACCACAAAAAAAGGTGTATAGGAAATTTAGCAATAATACACATATTAAATCATTATTTCATTTTTTGGACTTTGCCATACCTTAACATTGTGCAGAGTGCAACAATGGCATGGCTAGTGACCATGCCCAAAACATGGTGAGCAATGTGAACCATGCAAGGGTACAAGCTAGGTTAATTGGGGTTTATGTTGACAAGTGTCAATATTCACACAATAAAACATGTTTACCTTTTCATGTGTCTACCTTTTTCATGTCGACCTGTTGCTTAGTCAAGCTTTTGTAAATGTTGACACATTGTCAATGTTGACCTTTTGCATGTTGACCTTTCGGTGTCAACCTATTGATTATTTATCTAGACACTGTAGATCTTTCCATGCACACCCGGCAAAAATAGTATACAGTTGTCAACTATGCTTTGATCGAGCTCAGCTTATTGCTCTTGATTAAAAGCATGACTATCGGCCTATATTCTATTTGAACAACTCCTAACTTAACCATTACCTTAAAGCATAAAAGCTAAAATTGTATAGCATGTCAGAGTATTATAATAGTCTAGTCTATTACTAAAATAAACATGTTATGCACAAAGAATATGCTGAATAGGAGGTGTGTTGAGCATACTGTATAAGTCGACCTTAATATAAGCTGAGGCCCCTAATTTTACCCCAAAAACCTGGGAAAAATCATTGAATCAAGTATAAGCCATGGGGAGGAAGGGAGAGCAGGGTTTTGAAAATAGTTGTGACAACAGGTGTCCCTCCTAATCTGCTCCATCTCCCGACTGTACCCTCCCCAACCCGGATCTCATCCACTTTGTCCCCAGCACGGATCTTCAGCAGCAGCAATGCAAGTTCCCAGCTCCAGCTCCCTAGTGCCGGGTGTGCTCCGTTCTCTCCCAGGGTCTCTGAACAAAAGCAGTGCAAGGTCCCCAGCGCCTGAGCTTCTCACTCCACTCGTGTCCCACACCCCTGCCCTGCACTTCCAACAGTGGCAACTCTGTCCTCCCTTCCCCCCGTGTCCCCGCAATGTGACCCTCACTCAAGTATAAGCCAAGGGGGTCTTTTACTCGAGTATTTATGGTATTCACAATTCTTAATATTGAAAAATATGGATATTTTCATGACAAAACCTTAAAATTGGAAGCCCCAGAAATGAAATACAAGCAAATTATTTTTTTTTCTGCCCCATGCTACTTAAACAGGCAAGAAACTAAAGGATTGTGTTGCTCATAAAGTATTGTCTCTGTTAATATTAAGCTAAGTATAGAAACAGGAGCAGATCACCAGGGAACATGTACACCTTGTAAGTACCTAAATGCATCCATTCTCTCACTTTAGAGATGATATCATATTGTATTAGCAGTGATGCTATGCTACTTCTGTAACCCAGCCACAAAATAACTTTAGGACTATTAGTGTCTGTGGTATAATTTTAGAATTCTGCTTGCATTTGACATTTACAGTAGCTGGATTCATATACAAGTAATCTTGCTAACCTTTAGATACAATTTCCATTACTAAGGAGAGATATTTTCTGCACTGTTTGTGATCACAAATGTTTCTTATTACCCATACTTTGTTTCACAGTTTCATA
Source organism: Crinia signifera (assembly GCF_055691185.1). Taxonomy (NCBI): domain Eukaryota; kingdom Metazoa; phylum Chordata; class Amphibia; order Anura; family Myobatrachidae; genus Crinia; species Crinia signifera. The sequence continues at coordinate 144,467,914 of NC_139221.1, read as the reverse complement.
GAAAAGCATTATGTTCAATAATGTAAGACTGGGCTTACAAAAATGCTCCAAATTCTCCAGCTGTCAGATCCATATCTCATATATTTTTTAACAGTGTATTTAAGGTTCATTACTTTTTCTAACATTGCTTTTGTTCCTTCTGCAATATCTACATTTTTTTTAAAGTACATTGTGTTTCTTTATTGTGACTTTGTATGGTTTAAAAACCAAAAAGTCCATCTGTTTATTTTCTTTAAAAAAAAACTATACCTAAAACAAATACTGATGTCACTTCAAAATGAATGACAGATTAAAAAAGTTATATTCTTGCTACCAATCATTATGAATGTTAAATTGCACTCCAGCCAATCAGCTCCTGTCATATGACAGTGAACCCCATTTAACAATTTGATATTTTCATTACATTCACATCAGGTGAATGGGTTGCTTCTGTCAGTCTAGCGTCTGCAACCCTACTATAGGTTTTAAATATTCACCCAAACAGGATAGAGAGTAATGCACCAGAAACAGGGCCAGCTCTACCATAAGGCAGCTTTAGGCAGCTGTCTAGGGGTTCCAAAATATGGGAGGCTTACCTGAGTCTGACTATAATAACATTTTGGATGACTCAGAGAGAGAGACATCCTTGTTGTACTTAATGCAAATGGCAGGTGTTATATTAGTGAAAATTTTATAGTTGAACATTTGAATATAAAATTTGTATCCCAAAGTTGCTCAAATACTCTATAGGAGTTTAATCCTTTTTGGCAATCGGCTGTATGAATCTGGAAGTGGGGGTAGAGAAAAGTATATTATACTTATATAATATACTTATAGTATATTATTAGTGATGCCACATTTATACAGTAAGTGGAAAAAGAAATTGATATGTGCCTACCAAATGATTTTTTTGTATGTATAAATAGCAGAAGATGGGTAATAAATGCAGTCTTTTAGATATTGATGAGGTACCAATCAAAAGTATCCATTTTTGCTCCCCTTGAAGAGGACCTATATCGACAAAATGTGTCGGGCCCTCCTCACTAATTGCTTTACTTACAGTAGGATTATTATACAGATATTGAGACTCCTTTTTTATCCTCATTTACCAAGTTTATTTCTATTTTAACAAAAAAAATTATATTTCTGCATTTTGGGGGAAGATAGACTGTCAGACCCTGCAGCCAGAGGGTTCATTTTTATCAGCTACATACCAGCGACTACAGTAGGACCTGAGTATTAGAGAGGCCACAGTAGCAGCTTGTGTCAGCAGTGAATTGGGTAGACTGACACTCACTACAATAGTAGAGAGAGACAATGAGTTTTTCTCCTTCTCTCCCCAACATTTGCTACTAGACTGGGATAGGTCAGTCAGCACATGCTAGGGCAACTCAATTTAAAGGATTTAACTATAAAGAAGGTGCAATTATATCAATCAATCAATCATCAACATCATTTGGTTCTGTTGGTACTCAGGCACATATTGTGACCCTCCTTGGTACAATATCATTGTACAAATCACAACTAATTTCATAGCATTTTTTATTTTTTCAAGGCAATGTACTGCTTTATGAGCTTTCCTTGCAATGAAGAAATCCAAGACCACTATGTTTTTAGTGATCATGGTCCCATAATGTCATGCTATATTAGAACAGGATCTACATACAGTATACAGGCTATCTTCCCTCACCAAAACCCTTAAGTAATGGACTCAATCTGGAATTTTCGAATTCTGCTTCAGCATTCCATATCTGTATATCAAACACAAAGGAGGAAAGAAAGACTCTTGGTTGGGGCACACTTATCAACAGAAAAGTACTAAAACATAACTTTTAAAAGTAGATATGGAAAAGTACATGTGATCAAAATTTCTAAAATACAAGTGGTGCCATCCAACAGGCAAGTGAAATACCATATTCACATTCAATAGTAAATATAGCCAATAAGATTATGGTTGGTGATAGCCGTTGAAAATGTTTAATTGTAAATTTTCTCTCCCTATAACTCATATTAAACAGGACCTAGTTTAAAGTTTAGTATATGTGTGAGGTATGCTCAATTTGGTTAGTCTTGGACAATAGAAATAATTTAGGGATAGAGATTACAAGAGATGGTCTTATTTGTTCGACATCTGCTTCTCCAGTGTTTGTCAGCTGTCATTGGACACTTGGAGTGAGGGTGTCTGTTAATGTGTTTCCAGACCAGGAAGGAAGATGAGGTTTGCTTGGATCTGCTGTTGATAGAGCCTAATCGTTACCTCTGATGATACAATCAGTGCAGAGGCAAAGAATTCAGGATGTCAATGAGAGTCTCAGCATGAAAGAGAGATGCAGTATTTATTAGATGGTAGTAGCCGGAAAGGGTGACACATTTTATGTAAAGTAATTATGCCACTGTACAAAGCACCTTGAATATGGAGTACAATTCTGGGCCCCACACTATAAAAAGGACATTATAGAATTAGAAAAAATCCAAAGAGCAACAAAACTAATTAGGGGAATGGAGAATTTAAGCTACGAGAAGAGATTGAGAAATTTGGGACGATTTACAGTAGAGAAGAGACGTTTAAGTGGGAACATGCTCAACATGTTCAAATATATCAGGGGCCAATATAAGGACCTGTCAAACACCCTTTTTACTGCTAGAAAGAAATCTAGGACTCGAGGGCATGAGTTTACATTAGAAGAAAAAAGATTTTGTTCCCTTAGATGAAAAAACTTCTTTACGATCAGAGCAGTCAAACTTTGGAACAATCTTCCTGGGGAAGTGGTGTCGGCAGAGACACTAAATGCATTCAAACTAAGGTTGTATAAACATTTATTGGTGAAAAACATCTAGGGATACAAAAAGTAACTATAATCTGTCTTTAAAAATTTCACAACATACTATACAACAAGGGATAAGCTATCAAAACCTAGGTTGAACTAGATGGACACAAGTCTTTATTCAGCCTTACCTACTATGTAACTATGGGGTTTATTCTAGTTCACTCTTTCTGACAAAATCCTTCTTAGATGGACAAAACCATGTGCACTGCAGGGGGGCAGATGTAACATGTGCAGAGAGAATTAGATTTGGGTGAGTTATTTTGTTTCTGTGCAGGGAAAATACTGACTGCATGATTTTACACTTCAATATAGATCTCACTTTGAAGAAAAACCCCACCCAAATTTAATTCTCTCTGCACAAGTTACATCTGCCCCACCCGCAGTGCACATGGTTTTGTCCATCTAAGTAGGATTTTGTCAGAAAGAATGGACTAGAATAACCCCCTATGTAACTCTCAAATTATGTTTTGGTTTCTACTTGGATGAGAGTGACTACTAAGTGTCAACCAAACCTGGATAGTCAGAGACACCAAGATCTGCTGTTCGTATGTCTAAATAGGTCTCTCTGATGACAATATCAGTTCCAAGACAAGCTAATATGGTTCCAATGAGAGTATTGGTAGAAGGAGGGTAAGGGTTTGGGAGAAAAATTTGATCCAAATGCTAGTATATCACAGATTATACCTCATGTATCGCAGAATGGCAATCATCCAATCAAATAGTATAAGTACCACAAACACAAGTAACAGGTAACCAGATTAAGAAATAATGCAAGAAAGAGAAATTATAATAAAAGTAGCGAAAGGTTAATCGCCACAGAAAAATTCCTGTGGTATATGTCAAAGCTACCAAGAGTTATATATGCCATATAGTACAATATATCTTAATGGCAAAGTATTGGGTGTGGATCGTATTGTCAACTCGACACCGTTGGGTCCACAGGTAACTAGGTCGACAGGGTTCTAGGTCAACATGGGTGAAGGTCGACTGGTGCCTAGGTCAATATGGGACAAGGTCAACATGGGTTTAGTGTTGACCTAATGACTGTTGATCTAAGTTGGGTCGACAATATGACCGTATCCCAAAGTATTATGGTATCCACAATTTTGTCAGATAGCCTTAGATTTATATATAATGCTATATAGGTTATCAAAGGGAACAACATATAAATACTTGTGTAACCTTCCAGGGTCAGTCAGAACATAGGCGCCGATTCCGTGGGTGCTCCCAGGCCTGAGCACCCATGGTAAATGTTAAGCACCTATCAGGCCATCAGAACGTCAGACTGCAGACAAGAGTACAGCGTACGGCCGGAGGGAGCCCAGTGGGCGGGCAGGCGGAAGGGGGTGCATGCTGTCAAACCGAGCAGAAGTACAGCCTGTACAGGGCAGAGTGCAGCGGGAGATATATCACTATATATGCGTTCACTATATCAGCAGTGTATCACAGCCCTGCTGGTGTAGGATTGTGCATTTGGTCTGTCATGTACAGTATAGTCATGTAAGTATTAATACTAAATCATTTTGGTGGCATCGATTACCTTCAATGCATTTCATGGTGTGTATCATTACATTGTGCTGTAATGTGTAAAAAGGGGAACTCTGCTGCCGTAATTTGAATATTGGAGACAACTGTGCTGCATAATATAAATTGGTATTATTTTGTGGCCCTACCTCTTCCCCACTCCCCTATATTTTTGGCTTGCGCACCAAACAGCAAAAACATAAATCGGCACCTTTGAGTCAGAATAAGGGTCCCACAGTTTGAGGTTCTGTATAGGGAGAGGGTATGTGGAACATATGTGCACTGCCCGATACCACTACTCACAGATGGCCATTTCACCTGCAGTGGCTTCTTCAATGTTTATATACAGTATATAATAAATACATTTATAATAAAAGTTCTGTATAGTAAAAAGATTCTAAAATTACTGTTTACTAATTTTATTACTAATATTTCTCTATTGATGTAAATGTATCATTTCTGAAGAACAAGACATAATAGGACAGTTTTGAATGTATTTGTTTATTTACAATATACAGTGTTATCCAAAGATTTTTCTCTGTTTTCTGCAGTTAGTTAATTGCTATGATCCCTATCTTAAATACCTGACACTGTAGTTCATCTGAATGAATAACAATTATGGCTATGTTGAATATAACCTTATTTCCAAGACGGAAGTTCCCTTTATTATACAGCATTTTATTTTAAATAGGTCTGTAATCATTTAAATCTTCCTTTGCCACATGGTTTGACAGCCTTGTATTATAAATTGATTTCACAGCTGCAATAATCTTTTGTTATAATAAACTGAGAAAACTATTTTCAGTACAACTGAAGCTTAGTATCTACCTAGTTATGTGCAGTAAACATAAACATAGAATTATTTCACCCCTATTGTGTTTTTCAATTAACTAAAAATAGTCCTAGTTATTCTATTAGACCATGTTATTTTCTGAGATAATTTAAGTGTTCTTAAAAATATGTATGAAAACATTCATTTATTTCTATATTATTTAAAGTTTATTAGAAATATATATCAAAATGTATACTTTTTTATAATATTTAACATTTCTGGATAAACAACCTTGAGAGTGCATTGAGCAGTAGGACCACCTCAGAGATATTTTGTGTAAAAGTATAAATAAGGCACCCAATATGTGAAAGTCCTTCATACACATGAACCATCCATGGCTAGCAATACCACTAGATGACCAAAAGTGATAGGTTTAGAGAGCACATAAAAGACTTCATGGAGCAAATGTAATAGGGTGTTAAAATCAGAAAGTGAGAGATTTGGGGAAAATTCGCAATTTTTTTTAAAAGTGGCAACCATTTGTATTGCAAAATCAACCTGTAGTTTTTCAGTGTAAATGATCAGAACTTAAATTAAAAAAAATCAGGAGAGCTCTCACAAAATCTTTCACTTTCTTTCCCCCCCCATCAATATATTTTATTAAAGGTTGCGTTCCAACAAGGGGGGGTGGGTGGTTTGGGGAGAGGGGAGTCCAAAACCAGAAAGGTGGGTGTGCTCCCTAGGGTGCACAGACAGACGCTACCAAGGGTGTTCTGTCAAGAGCTGCCACTTAATGTTGGGGTTGTCAGCCCCAATAGACCCAGGCAAAAAAGAAAAAAAAGAAAAGTGGCGCTGGTTTGATGAAAGATCATACAGTATTAAATAACAATTAAAAAACAAGTAACAAATGACACAACAATGGATAAAAATGGTGATTATGTATTGATAAATCTGGACAGGCTGAATGGAATGAAAAGTTCCTTTTAGCAGATTGGGGGTGCAACTAGCCTAAATGACAGGGGCTCCAGCCTAAATGACAGGGGCTCCATCTTTTATTTAGCAGGAGTAAAATAAAGGCCATGTTACAGTTTATAGGGCATTTCTATGTGGTTATTACATTTGGACATAGTGCATGTCGAATGATAGATTGACTCTCTTTGTTGAGGGGTATAGGAGTAATTTAAGTATTTTCCCCATTGCAGTTGTGTGGGTGAATTAATATCTAATTTGAGGTATTTTGCTATACCATACCAAAATCTTGCCTGCTGGGATCTTTTCTAGTATAGTGGGAGGAGGTAGAAGTATGGGTCCTGAAACTCTAGATATCCAATGTACAATCTGATATGAAAATAATTCCTTAAAGGGAAGGTTATATTGAGTTTGTAAGATATTAAATGGATACCCCATATTTATACCTTTCACAATGTCTGCAATAGTAGTAATACCACATAACAGCCATTTAGAGAGAGAAGTGTGGTCAGGGATAGAGTACACCAAGGCAAGGAGATCATTTTAAAGGAGGTCACGATAGAATCCCATCCTGAAAGTTATTTAGTGTAATTCATATTAAGTACTTATCAAGATGTTGGCTGCTGGAATAGGATTGCGGATCTGTGCTATGATGACCAATTCCACAGGGCCAATATAACACAGTGGAACAGAAAATGGGCAAAGTTACTTTCTAGAAGTTGAAAATAGTGGGTGGGGCAGAGAGGTTGTGGGCAAATGCCTGTATAAGGTTTGCCAAAGAGAAGACTAGAAGTAGATATTTGTACAGTACACCCTTTCAGTACTATTTTTAATAAATGTGTCAGGTTTCTGCGTGTGATAATTAATGAAAAGTTTTTTTGCAACATCTTCTCATCTGCAAATGCCACCTTTATAAAGTTTTATGTGTGTCAGACATGACAGAATAGCAGCATGAAAAATGTATTTACTTGTAAAACTACAGTACATAAACAAGGCCCAGAAGGACACTTCTGCCAACCACACATACAGTAGAATACACCCACATCCCCTTTTCAAACAGTAAGTGCAAATAATAATAGATGTTTTTGTGTACCAGAATAACAGTGTTGGATGAGCTCACAGTGTAGTTATAAAACAATTAAAATAAATTTGAGAATGAAAAAAAGTTTTAAGTGACAAAGTTTTGAAATTTGGAATTTGTTCAGGAAATTGTACTAGATTTTTTATTACAGAAAGAAACAAATCAGCTGAGCTCTTCAGTGAGGTTGCTACATTTTTGAGCATGGGTCATGGACATCGGACATGGAAGTGAATTGGACTCTAACAGATATTACCATAACAAAGGCTTTGTCCAAGCCAATTCATGCTCCTAGACTCACAATGGGTGCTAGAAGATTCAGACACACCCAACAGGAAATCAAGATCAAGATCATACAAAGCCCCATCTGTTTACACGAAATAGCTGTTGGGTCTATTGGGAAGTCTGTGTATTGATACTAATATGTCTAGAAAACTAGTTACTTATTAGCTCACAGTATCCTACAAATGTGTAGGTGCCAGCTAAAAAAAGAATGTTTGTTGTTCCTGCTTGAAACTTATTTTGTACCAGATGTACTAAGATTGAAAAGTGACAAAATGGAGAGTGACAAACCACTAGCCAATCAGCTCCCCACTGCCATGTCACAAGCTGTTTTTGAAAAATGTCAGGCAGGAGCTGATTGGTGAGTTTTTTCCCTCTCCGTTTTATCACTTTTCATGACTTAGTACTTCTGGCCCTCTGTATGAAAACCTGTTGTATTTCTCACTTGAGTAATTCATATAATGAATCATAAGGGTTTTTTTAACCTTTTTTTATCTAGAGAGAGTAAAAGTTAAGTTTTAAAACCATCCAATGAAATCATCTATTATAAAAGAGTTCCTCACACAGGATTTTTTTTTTTTTTAAAGCTCATAGCGGTCCAGATTTGGCTCTTTCTCCAATGTTTCAGGTTTATGCATGTGCATTTATACGCATGTGCAAACCCCCGGAGTGAATGGCTTTGGTAAGATTCACACTCACTGGGTAGTTCGCTCTAGAGAGGTTGGGCAGGGGGCGTACAGGGGGCTGGAGGAGAACGCCCAGCTTTAAACTAACTTTTATTACCGAAGGGGAGAAAAATCATTCAATGGTAGGCAAAAATAGAATGCAAGGTGATGTGTTCTTGTACACGTCCCTTTACATGCTAGCAAGGGGATGTGGGTGGCAAGGACATCGGGTGGGGTTTTGGGGATCAGGCATTCAGTGGGAAGTGAACAGCGCTGACCTGTTCGCTTGGCTATGAGTATACGAAGTACAAAGAGGAATGTATCTTCACAGCGTTATTTCCAGGATATATCAAATTCTCCTATTTAAAGAGAGATTTTCCATTCAGGGTCTCCAGCCATGGGGGGAAGAAAAAGAGTCCTTATGTTAAATATATAGGATGTTACTGCTCCAATCACCACGGTACAACATACTTAGCTGTCAAAGATAGTATGATGCTTGTTCCATTTTAGCATCATACTATCTTTGAGAGCTATGTATATAAAGGACCACATATGATGAAATCTTTTGGTTCCGTGCGTCAGGGATGCGTTCCAAAAAAGACTCATGTATCCGGAAGTGAGAGTTCCCGGATATAAAGTGCTGTCAATTATATTTCGTACAGTATGCGATCCAGGCAGGCAGATGGAATATTTGCCCAATCACGTGGTCCCAGATGTGATATCACCGGAAACCGGAAGTATTGCCTCTGGATGCGGCCAACTGAACGGGAGGAAAAACACAGCCTGGACTACGTATTTGCTCGGTTTGCTTTAAAGTTTTTATACCTGTTCTGAGAAAGAAGGTTTATATGTACACTGATATGTGTTACTAGTTTTGTCTGTATTAGATTTGAGATTGTGATTATTATGTATGTATAATGCTTTATGAAATTAATCAGATTACATGTTTTATGAAGTACCCGATATGGTGAGGTATAAACACACACACACACACACACCCGGAACCATTATCATTTTTACTCTACACCCTGAGGTAGAACTTTTTAGTTCGAAATGGGTTGGGGTTGTGAGGACTTTTTATTGGGACCCGCATTTTTCTGTTATACCATCTGTGGAATGGCTATTTTCTTTTTCTTCATTCCGGGTGAGAAAGTGAGGACGCAGCCATTGAAGTGTGAGGTCGTCATTTTAAGCAATAAACCATTTTTTTATACCATTGGAATGAATACGTTTGTCCTGGTAGAATATGCAATAAAGAAACCTTTGGATGAAATTAGGGACTGTTCCCTAGGTGAGTTTCTGTTCATACAGCTTATATGCAGAATATGTTTAAAGATACCTTTATGGAAACGTCTTCTAGTAAGACTAGGTGAGTCTTGCAAGGTTGTACCGTGGTGATTGGAGCAGTAACATCCTATATATTTAAAATAAGGACTCCCCCCCCCTCCCATGGTTGGAGACCCTGAATGGAAAATCTCCCTTTAAATAGGAGAATTGGATATATCCTGGAAATAGCGCTGTGAAGATTCATTCCTCTTTGTACTGCTTGTAATTTTGGGTTTGGTATCCCAGTTTTTGTGTCTTCGAGCTGCAATTTCTATATGAGCACAGGTGGCTACAATTTTTCTTTTACTGTTCCTATGAGTATACGTAGCCTAGTGGAAAAGTCTGAATCAGGCCCAAAGTATTCAGTTTCTGGGAGCACGTCCAGCAAAGAATGTGAAGCTATTATATCATTAATGCTTCTTATGCTGGTTAATACCACTATACACCAAACATATCTTTGTCCTGTGCGGGATTAAAAGGCACCCTTTTGTTGACATGAGATGCAGAGCTTCAAAGAGTGAAGCTACAAGTAAAAGTCATGAAATAGAGAAATAACAAATGCTGAAAACAGCACCTCTATCCTGCAGCACTGTGTGTGGTGTCACACTCTGCACAACCCAAGATATGGCCCTGATGTTTAATTGTGGACTCACAATTTATAAGATTTCTTTGCTTTATTGCACAATTTGCACTGGTGCAGTAGGACTCAGTCGGGATTCCGAGAGTCATTATTACCCCTACGTCGGAATCCCAACTGTTAAAAGCCCAACACACAGCAAGCAGCTATTCTCCCTCATTGGGATCCACGACCCCCACAGACGGAAAATAAATTAGATGGTGAGCATAGCGGACCACTGTGCCTGCGCATGGCGAGCACAGCAAGCCTGCAAAGGCGTTCCTTGCACTCGCCCCGCTGTCTGAGTCCCCGCAGTTGGGATTCAGACGTCGGGCTAATGGATGTCAAAAATCCTTACTGTTGGGGTGTTATACCACACCCATTTGCACAGTTGTGTTGAATAATATAAACATGTGAAAAATCAACAAAAAAAAAGGGGGAAAGAAAGGCTGCTGCAAGAAAGAAATATTTTATGCTAACTACATGTGGTAAACTAAAGCTGGCCATACTGTACATATACAGATTTGGCTGGTTGGAACAAAACTTGGAAATGGATGAGAGAAAATGCCAGTTGACCGTTTGCTTTAAAATTATGTAAAATTGACAAACTGTCATTCAGATATTAACAGGTTTTTGTTCCAACCAGCCAGATCTGACAATAAATCTGTAAATGTTTGGCCAGCTTTAGTGAACTGCTTGAAAAACTGTCCAGGTGCAATTAATTAATACAAAGCCATTGCCAAAATAGATGTCATAGATATGACATCCACTAAGTAATGTAGGGGCAGATGCATGGTAAGGGAGGAGAAATGAGCCTGTTATCAGTGATAAGGGAGGAGAAGTGAGCCTGTAAAGGAGTGGCCCATGACAACCAATCAACTGTTTTGTATAATTTTATAGTATGCAAATTATAGATGTTGATTCAGTGCTGATGGGTTGTCAACTTCGATACTGGCACACTTCTATTCCCTGCTACATATATCTGCCCCAAAATTCTTTCCAATGTAATTTTTTCCTAAATTGTTGCAGGCACCCTGCTATTTAGATGCAAGTTGGGCAGTGTCAGTGCCAGAACCCTATGCCCTAGATGTCAGCATTGCTTGCATAACCTTTTCTATAGCCCTGCTTTAAACAAGAGGTATGTGCTAAGCATCAGAACACTGGCATCTCAAATCCTGTTTCAGATTCAATAATGGCTTCTGCGTCAAAAATCTCAGCTCAAAGCTTCGATCATTCCCATCTGTTTGAATGCAGATCAATATTTGTTTCCTTAAACTCCTCAATCATGTCTTCTGATTTCCTCCACAAGGATATCATTATGAAATGGACACAAATGCAACATTTGTTCAGCTTCACAACTGCTGATATCAGCAAGTGCATCTGCAGTCCGGAAATGAAAAGAGATGCCCACCAGATCTATCACAAATGATATGAGAGAATTTGAAGTGGACATGTAGATTTTGCCATCTGTGCAAAGTGAGTAACTCAGAGGCTTCTACTAATCTGTGACTGAGACAGGGTGGAAGTGGTCCTAGCTGACATCACAGACTCTCCTCAAAAACACCTGGGCAAGCCTGTGAAACACCCAGAAAAATGGCAGGTTAACACCATGAAACGCTGGATTCCTGTCAATCAATATGAGAGGGGATTATGTTTACGACCGCTTTTCACCCTCGCACATGCACAATGGAAACACTATGCATGCGCAGTTATATATATTCGCTCAATTTGCAAATCCTCTAATTAGTAGTCAGGTCTGAATCAGGCCCTATATGCAAGAGCAAGAAAAATTAGGCCTCGGGAAGACTTATGGACACTCAGACGGGGCTTGTTGTAAATTTCTGAAACAGGCCCTGTATGCCATACACCATGCAGCTCATTTATGTTTTATCTTTCTATTCACATCTTTTAACCTCTGCTGACCCAACCAAGGTATCTGCCACTGGGGATTATGTAAAAGGTCTGATTCTTATTCCTGCTCAGGCATCTTCTCTTCCCATTAACCTCGATAATACCACAGTATGCGATGTATTTTTTTTGGCTGGAAACTGCAGACAAGTTGTATGTGTTCTGTTGCTCTCTCATTTGTGGAGTCCTGCACAATGGACAGCTCATACAGTAGGTGATAGTCTTTGTGGATCTCTTTTGTAGAGAGATTGACCTCCACTGTAATTTGGTGCACACACAGTTCAATTTCGCCTATTTCTATTCAATTTTGTTTATATAAGCAAAATCAATAAAAATCGAAGTTTTCAGCCACATTCAATCCTGATTTGATCCTGGTCATCGGTCAAACAGCATCGAAATTCGAATACAAAAATAAACTGTCCAGGCAATACTATATGGTACAGATCTGTGTTATATAGTCTACATAGAATGTGTACACTGCGCAGTGCAATTCGATCCTGATTCAATCCCGAATAGAAAATAAATTGTACCCTATGTACACTACTTGATAGTGATTAAAGGCATTTACTGTAGGTTCATTTATTGGAAATGTGTGGAAATGTGAATCTATCTCATCTCTTATGGACAGCCCCAGTCTGATTCTTGTACACTCATTCCAGCACTTCAAAGGAGTAGAATCATATATTTATTTCTGATTTTGCATTTCACTGCAAAACTTTTTGTTCTGGCTTGATCATTGAACTTGATCATATCAAAACTGTATATCCAGGGATATATACAAGACAGCACTCCTGTATCCACTTATAATCCAGCACAGCACAATTTATTAATCCATAAAATTGAGCATCAAAGACTTAAAAAAACAATATGCAATTTCGGCAATATCATACCATTATTGGTAATGGGGGTCACAAGCATATTCACTCATCCTTGCAGAAGCTAGCAGTCGGCAGTCGACGAATCCGGGTCAGTCTGTGAGAAAGGCATCTTTAGCTGAAACGGATTTGTCGACTGCCAACTGTTAGCTCTTGCAAGGATGGGTGAATATGCTTGTGCCCCCATTACCAATAATGGTATGATATTGCCGAAATTGCATATTGTTTTTCTAAGCCTTTGAGTCTTAATTCTATGGATTAATAAATTGTGTTGTGCTGGATTATAAGTGGATACAGGAGTGCTGTCTTGTATATATCCCCGGATTTACAGTTTTGCTATGATCAAGTTCTGACGGGCACCCTTCCTCAAGTTGTTCTATATATATATATATATATATATATATATATATATATATATATATATATATATAAAGTCCAGAGGTGAGCAGCACTTCCTCAACAGCGGTATAACAGCGGGGTGCCATCCAAAACCCTGATGGGTTAAATAAACAGATTCCAGGCGGCGGCACTCACCCAACAATAATGCACAGAGGCAGGGAATAAACTCTCAACGTTTCGAACCTTTAATTAGCGGTTCTTCATCAGGATACAACATACATAGTCAAACAATAAGCATATTTATACATACCACAGTGCTCAATAACCCAATGGCCTCACAGTAACTTTGGCGCCCTCCGTTCAGATCACAGCGTCAACGTCAGGTGCGCACACTCAGCGCGTCACAGCGCCCAGAAAGCGCGTCACTACGTCTGATGCGCGTCACCACGCTGACGGACGCTCAGCTAGACCATCACAGGACGGACCTGGTCACTATGGATACCAAACAACAAACAGCGCGGTCATGTGACACGCATCTGCTAATACATAAAAAACCCCACCATATCAAAAATCAGAAATCAATCGTGCAGATAAATAAAACGTAATGAAGTAATAAAAGAAAAAAGAGAAATAAAAAAATAATAAAGAACGAGTACAGAATATGTAACAGACATCATTATTGCAATATAAAAATAGTCATAAACATATCAAAATCAAGAATATACAGAAGCATAGGTATAGAACATCTATATAGGAAGTAAAAATCCAAAGCTGGCTCAGTTAATTTAAAAGAAGCAGTGTAAACCTTTAAATTCATTGAGGCCACGAGGGGACAGCGTGCCAAGACGCTGTATCCAACGTGCCTCACACTGTAACAATTTTTTAGAACGGTCTCCTCTGGTGGTGGAAACAGGGATGTGATCAATTATAGTGTATCGTAACATCGGGATCGTGTGGCGGGCTTCAAAAAAGTGCCTCGCCACCGGTTGATCACTAACACCTTTCTCCAAAGCCACCTTAATGGCATGTCGGTGGTTTGCCATCCTCTCTCTCAGTGTACATTCGGTTTTCCCTATGTAACTGAGAGAGCAGGGGCAAGTAATCATGTATACAATGAATTTAGTGGTACATGAGACTCTATGCCTAATGAGGAACCTTTTGCCACTAGATGGGTGGACAAAAGAGTCCCCAGTGACCAGAGCACTACAAGTGATGCATTTGAGGCACCTAAAGCACCCAGGTTTGGTGCCCAAGAAAAGTTCGCTACCACTTTGCTGTAATTTAGCAACATCGGTTTTCACGACAATGTCCCTCACACTCCTGCCACGAGTGTAACAGGACATTATCGTGGTGTCACCCAATCCAATAGTAGGATCCATTTGAATTAGGGGCCACAATTTTTTGGTGGCCTTGCTTACTACAGTGCTATCAGTGTTGTTATGGTTGACCCAAGGCAATCTGTTGCGAGTTACATGTTTGGGCTGGTATACTAATAAGGACTCTCTAGTTTTGGACATGGCTTTAACCCGGGCCTCATGCAATAAGGATTCACTGTACCCCCTTTCCAAGAATTTAACAGACATAGTATTCATATGTTCAAGTGCCAAAGCATCTGAACTGCATATACGTCTAGCCCTTAAGAACTGGGAATAGGGGAGGCTGAACTTGGTCGAAGCAGGGTGACAGCTAGTTGCATGTAAGATGGTGTTACGATCAGTGGGTTTCGCAAACACAGAAGTTGTGATGCGTCCCTCACCAATCGTAAGCGCCACATCAAGGAAATTCACGGAGTTTGAATCAACAGTAAATGTTAACTTCACTGGACTAGAAGTGTTATTGTGTTCTTCAATAATAGACACAAAAGTGTCGCGTGGCCCTGTCCAAATCATAAAAAGATCGTCGATGTAACGCGTATAGAAAAAAATATATCGCGAAACATCGACGGAAGAAAAAAACATGTCCTTTTCGACGTCCTTTATAAACGCGTTGGCGTACGATGGGGCAAAATTGCTCCCCATCGCACAGCCAACACGCTGAAGATAGAACGTTCTGTCATACAGAAAGTAATTATGCGTAAGCACCAATTCAAGTAAGGACAACACAAAAACAATATCAGGTCCCTGATAATTGGGGTTATTGGTTAGTAGCCTCCGCACTGATCCCAGTCCGGCCTCATTGGGAATAATCGTGTAGAGGCTAGTAACATCAGGCAGTTTATTGTGTAGCATTGATGTTACTAGCCTCTACACGATTATTCCCAATGAGGCCGGACTGGGATCAGTGCGGAGGCTACTAACCAATAACCCCAATTATCAGGGACCTGATATTGTTTTTGTGTTGTCCTTACTTGAATTGGTGCTTACGCATAATTACTTTTTGTATGACAGAACGTTCTATCTTCAGCGCGTTGGCTGTGCGATGGGGAGCAATTTTGCCCCATCGTACGCCAACGCGTTTATGATGGACGTCGAAAAGGACATGTTTTTTTCTTCCGTCGATGTTTCGCGATATATTTTTTTCTATACGCGTTACATCGACGATCTTTTTATGATTTGGACAGGGCCACGCGACACTTTTGTGTCTATTATTGAAGAACACAATAACACTTCTAGTCCAGTGAAGTTAACATTTACTGTTGATTCAAACTCCGTGAATTTCCTTGATGTGGCGCTTACGATTGGTGAGGGACGCATCACAACTTCTGTGTTTGCGAAACCCACTGATCGTAACACCATCTTACATGCAACTAGCTGTCACCCTGCTTCGACCAAGTTCAGCCTCCCCTATTCCCAGTTCTTAAGGGCTAGACGTATATGCAGTTCAGATGCTTTGGCACTTGAACATACAGTATGAATACTATGTCTGTTAAATTCTTGGAAAGGGGGTACAGTGAATCCTTATTGCATGAGGCCCGGGTTAAAGCCATGTCCAAAACTAGAGAGTCCTTATTAGTATACCAGCCCAAACATGTAACTCGCAACAGATTGCCTTGGGTCAACCATTACAACACTGATAGCACTGTAGTAAGCAAGGCCACCAAAAAATTGTGGCCCCTAATTCAAATGGATCCTACTATTGGATTGGGTGACACCACGATAATGTCCTGTTACACTTGTGGCAGGAGTGTGAGGGACATTGTCGTGAAAACCGATGTTGCTAAATTACAGCAAAGTGGTAGCGAACTTTTCTTGGGCACCAAACCTGGGTGCTTTAGGTGCCTCAAATGCATCACTTGTAGTGCTCTGGTCACTGGGGACTCTTTTGTCCACCCATCTAGTGGCAAAAGGTTCCTCATTAGGCATAGAGTCTCATGTACCACTAAATTCATTGTATACATGATTACTTGCCCCTGCTCTCTCAGTTACATAGGGAAAACCGAATGTACACTGAGAGAGAGGATGGCAAACCACCGACATGCCATTAAGGTGGCTTTGGAGAAAGGTGTTAGTGATCAACCGGTGGCGAGGCACTTTTTTGAAGCCCGCCACACGATCCCGATGTTACGATACACTATAATTGATCACATCCCTGTTTCCACCACCAGAGGAGACCGTTCTAAAAAATTGTTACAGTGTGAGGCACGTTGGATACAGCGTCTTGGCACGCTGTCCCCTCGTGGCCTCAATGAATTTAAAGGTTTACACTGCTTCTTATAAATTAACTGAGCCAGCTTTGGATTTTTACTTCCTATATAGATGTTCTATACCTATGCTTCTGTATATTCTTGATTTTGATATGTTTATGACTATTTTTATATTGCAATAATGATGTCTGTTACATATTCTGTACTCGTTCTTTATTATTTTTTTATTTCTCTTTTTTCTTTTATTACTTCATTACGTTTTATTTATCTGCACGATTGATTTCTGATTTTTGATATGGTGGGGTTTTTTATGTATTAGCAGATGCGTGTCACATGACCGCGCTGTTTGTTGTTTGGTATCCATAGTGACCAGGTCCGTCCTGTGATGGTCTAGCTGAGCGTCCGTCAGCGTGGTGACGCGCATCAGACGTAGTGACGCGCTTTCTGGGCGCTGTGACGCACTGAGTGTGCGCACCTGACGTTGACGCTGTGATCTGAACGGAGGGCGCCAAAGTTACTGTGAGGCCATTGGGTTATTGAGCACTGTGGTATGTATAAATATGCTTATTGTTTGACTATGTATGTTGTATCCTGATGAAGAACCGCTAATTAAAGGTTCGAAACGTTGAGAGTTTATTCCCTGCCTCTGTGCATTATTGTTGGGTGAGTGCCGCCGCCTGGAATCTCTCTCTCTCTCTCTCTATATATATATATATATATATATATATATATATATATATATATATATATATATATATATATATATATATATATATATATATATATATATACACACACACACATTATAATATAATTCCAATTTCTAGGTCTTCCCTTGTTCTATAGTGTTAATCTGTGTATATTTTATATAACTGTTTTACACCTATTTATGATGCAGTCACCAAAACCTTGTTTCAAAGAATATCTGGAGAAAACAGATAGCATGAGAAATATTTATTAGTTTCCTTTATCAGGTACCAATGCAGTTGTCAAAAATGAAATTGAGTATGACTAGTAAAAGATAGCGGAATGGAAACTGCATAGACCTAGTTAGACTGGCTGAACAGACAGTGTGATTGAACTGCAAATTATTGTATGTATTTTAAATAAATCATACCTAAAGGAATATTGACTCAAAATTTTGTAAAATGAGAATATTATTATTAGACAGCCATGAAATTGTATTGTAAAAACACAGTTATTATGCATAGCTTATTTTATTTTGAGTAAATAAATACTGAATTGAAAAAAAGAGTTTTAAGTAGAATACAATGGGAGCTTGTTTTATAAATACAACTGACATGTTTAGTGGAAATTTCTCATCTAACGTAGTATCTTTTCCACCTGATTTTTGGGAAATATTGTTGATAAACCCTAGTTTTATAATATAACCTTAATACAGTATGCTACAGTTTACATGGAATATTTAATCGAGTTAGGTACAGGACAAGGTTAGTAAGAATACCAGCAATTAGGATGCTGGCGGTCAGAATACCAACACAGCCAACCCAACTGCCATAATCCCAGCAGAAACCAGCAATTTATACCTAAATAACTTATCTTCAATCCTCAATCCCCCCTTCCAACTCCAGCCTAACCCTATCCCTCCGACTGCACCTTTACATAAGCCTCTTCCCTTAGCCTGAGTCTAGCCCTTTCCAGCATACTTACATTCAGAATTCCATCTGTCGGAATGCCACCTTTAAGAATCTGGTATTTGCATTGTAACAGGTGTCGGTCTTCTGATCAACGTTATCCCATATGTCGGAATGCCAGCTGCTTCCCATTTGATCATTCAAATCAGACTTTATGGGGAAATTTACTAAGATAGGAGTTCTATTTCGCATGGGATGTTGCTTTGGGCAACCAATCAGAGTTTACTTTTTATTTATATAGCACATACTAGAAGATAATAGATAGCATCTGATTGGTTGCCCACAGCAACATCCCATGTGAAATAGTACTCTCCTCTTAGTAAATTCTCATGACATGTAGTTTATACTATATTGACATTTTACAGTATATTGACATTCAGATATAATGTGATCCAAAATAGGTTTATTAATTACTAGCTGACCCGCCTGGCATTGCCCAGGAAAACCTTGGGGTTTTTTTATTTTCCAAAATTTCTGTAAAATTTCGTCTTTTACTTAAGATTGTCAGTTGTTAAAACCTCCACCATAATGTTAGAATTATACTCAATGACAGCAATGAAAACAGGTGTGGAACCCCTCCAAAGAAAAAAAATAATAATTATAAGGGCGTGGACAAAAAATGCCTTCAAAAGCAGGTGCAATTGAATAGTTGAGGCATTGAATTTGTTCTATCTTTTGGGGCTATCTGAAAAAAAGAGAACAAATTGAATACCCACCTAAAAGTGCATAGTTGTTGTTGGAGCCAAGTTACTTTAGAGATGCCTAGTTTCTGGCGGGAATGGCTGACATGTCAAACCACTGTATTTATTTTACTATTTTTTTGAATAGCCAATGTATGACAGGTTGAATTGACTTCACAAGCTTTGTGTCGTTCATCGCTAGTTACAACTTGTAACGTCTTTGATTTTATGTAGGGTGACCAACTCATCCCTTTAATCCGGGACACATATTAATTACACAGGTTCTGTGGCAGTTTAAAACCAGGTGAAATGGAGTCTTGAGGTGTGGCAGTTTAAAACCAGGTGAAAGCCAGCCACAGAACCTGTGTAATTAATATGTGTCCCGGATTAAAGGAATGAGTTGGTCAACCTAATTTTATTCCACTGCACTATTGAAAATGCAATATACTGGTCACAACTATCTGAGATCACAAACAAAATTTAAAACTGCAGAAGATACCATGGAATAATGTAATAAAAATTAATTGGCAGAAAAAAACATTTAAAAGTGTGAAAGCTTTATATTTCTGATGTATGCATGGTTTCATTTATTTGTAATCAAACTTTCTGTGCAATAATTGCATTTTTTATCTTCGGATTGTACTTTTGATGTTTATCATGTTTGGTCCTAACTTAGGGCCTTTCTGACAAAATCCTTCTTAGATGGACAAAACCATGTGCACTGCAGGGGGGCAGATGTAACATGTGCAGAGAAAATTAGATTTGGGTGAGTTATTTTGTTTCTGTGCAAGGTAAATACTGGCTGCTTTATTTTTACACTGCAATATAGTTCTCACTTTGGAGCAAAACCCCACCCAAATCTATTTCTCTCTGCACAAGTAACATCTGCCCCACCTGCAGTGCACATGGTTTTGTCCATCTAAGAAGGATTTTGCCAGAAAGAGTGAACTAGAATAAGGCCCATAGTCCTTACTTGCATTGTAACATTACATCAAATGTGGTTATATTTTCTATATTACACAATTAATTAATTTTGCCACAAATTGTAGGTATAATGTAATATGCCAGTAATAATACAAAACTGAGGATAGTTTACATGTAATCATGTGCTGTGGAAGGCAATATGTTTACATTTATTACATCCCATTAAAACATTGTGCTTACTCTTTAAAGTCATTGGCATCTAATTTTCTGCCACCCTTTGGTGGAAATTTACTAAGATGTGTATTCTACTTCACATGTGATGTTGCTATGGGCAACCAATCAGAATGTACTTCTAGCACCGTCTCTAGAAGATACAGTAGTAGACAGGATCTCATTGGTTGCCCATAGCAACATCACATGTGAAGTAGAATTCACATCTTAGTAAATTTCCCCCATTGTGTTAAGTTCTTTAAAAATGCTGACTCCTCCTGCATTTCCATCTCTCACAGACTCTGCTAGTGCCACATCTTTTTGGGCGGAATCATTTCAGATTCTAATTGGTGCTAGCATTGGCTAGCTAGAAGCCTGTCCCAGAGATTTCTATTAGGGAATCAACTATTCCCACTTAAAGCAATAGCATGCCACTCATTTGTACCGAGTCTCTTTTCCTTATTCGGATGCATTGTTGGAAAAACAATAATAATAACATTAATATAAATATTATCTGTGACAGGATTTATTGGTTTAATTTTATCTAACACCGACCTGATAACTGAAGCTCTTTCTACCGTTAAACATAAAAGCAAACATGCTTTGCATCAAGAGATGAGAAAACTATTAAAGTAATACCTGTTACTCAAAATAATATCAACTTACTGAAAATTTACTATATGCACATTACACCAAAAAATATCCACATGAACTTTTGCGCTTTGCAGTCTCTTCAAATAGGCAGAAAGATATATAAAAAAAACCTCAATGTCTAAGACAACACTTTTCTCAGCAGGACACACACTGCTGGAAATCTTTGTATTATTTATCAAAGGGAATTTTAAGAATATAGGAGACAGTGAGGTGGAATTGCTCAGGTAAATCTCAAGAATGGGATGGTACAGTATTAAATATATTTATAGCGTCTCCATTTTTGCAAAGCTTGATTTTATTAGCTGAATTAAACTTGTTTGCCTTTTTCTACATATGCTTGTTTAAAAATATTTATTGGAGATTTCTCTTTTACGCGATACACTCAGGAAATATTTTTACATGAAAAATTTGTTGTAGTTGCAGAAACAACACATTTGAATGAACGGACACAAAAGTTTAGCTACCGTAGGAGTGGGTATGGCCGCAGTACCGATGCAAAATGTTTTGGAAGGCTAGGCAAAACTTCAGATTACTTCTCTCACTACCATCCACAGACAAAAACTGACTTTCCAGAACCTCAGATGAAGGCATAGGGGTTGTGTCTTCAAGTTCAACATCTGCTGTTTGCATCAAGTTCCACAAGGATGCCTCTCATCTTTAATTTAGTGAAAGTCAGAATTAGGGTTGCCCCCAGCACTACAGAGAAGTTTCCCTGGACCATGCCTGCTGGGATAGATGGTCATATGATGCCTCCCAGCACCCACTGCACCTGGCAGTCTCCACCTGCATCCATCAACATCCACACAGTGCCTGCAAGGATAAGGGATGATTCCACATCTACAGCATTACTTGAACACCAGTGGCAGTTTGAGGGTTTTCGCTTGATCCTTTTTATGTCAGTTGCTAGGCAAGGCCACAGGAAGTGGCATGAGTGACAATGGTGGATAAGAGAACACAAGGTTTACATTTTCTATATGTTATTCACCTAACATCCTACTCACTTTAGTCTCATATAAAGTATGGCTTAACTATTTAATTACATTTTTGTGTCTGAAGTTTTTTATATTGTATGGTATAGGGTAGACATTACTAAGCAGATAATTGGGGATATCCAAGCTCTACACCATTTGCTTGAAAATTTCACCCCTTTTTAATAGGTAACCACTCTCTGCATTTGGTAAAATAAAATAAAAAAAAACACTTGTGGGTTTCTTCCAGGTACTCCAGCTCTTCCCACAATCCAAAAATATACTAGTAGGCTAATTGGCTCCCACAAAAATTAACCCTACAATGTCTGTGTATGTACATATGGTTGGGAATATAGATTGTAAGCTCCACTGGGGTAAGGACTGATGTGAATGTTCAGATATTCTCTGTAAAGCGCTACAGAATATGTGTGCACTATATAAGAAACTGTTAATAAATAATAATTTATCCCTCTCCGTGGGTCACCCAGCTTGTCATTTGTTTGCTGTCCTGTCTGAGCTCTTCACTGTTGCTGCAAGGATTTACTGCAACTGGAAAAGCTTTATCTGGGTTGTGGTAAATGTAATGATTAGTGTACCAATAGCACCATCAATATATGATGTAAGTGAATATAGGAAAACTCACGGGGAGTTTCTGGTTGCCCGGAAACCCCCTCCTCTTGGCAAGTGCCTTAAATTATGACAACAATAGCACTGGAATATAATATGATCAATAGAGCTGCCATCACATCATGCAGTATAAGGGACAGAGCAAAGCTGCTGCACATGCCTAGTGTACCAGCTTCTTCTACCACATTTACTGTATTTGTGTATATGAGCCCTCAAACATCGCAATGCCAGGAGGAAGA
Source organism: Crinia signifera (assembly GCF_055691185.1). Classification (NCBI taxonomy): domain Eukaryota; kingdom Metazoa; phylum Chordata; class Amphibia; order Anura; family Myobatrachidae; genus Crinia; species Crinia signifera. The sequence continues at coordinate 144,445,213 of NC_139221.1, read as the reverse complement.
GACAGGATCCATAACATAAGGGGGGAGAATGTAAGCTTAGAAAGTGCAGTACTGGTTGTACAGTAATATGTTTGTGTATTTATTTATTGTGTTATGTTTAACCTTTTCCTGACCACTTATCTTATGTAAATGTTTTAAACAGCCTGTACTGTTAAATAGTAATACTGCATTCCATACAGTGTCCAGTGTATAGAAAGACAAATTTTCAAGTAGTGGTGTAACTATTACATTTGCGCCTCCCTGCAGAAAGTGTTGGCAGCACCCCCTCAAGCAGAGTTAAACCCCCCAACCCTGTCTTACTCCTTGCCTTGCATCATGCCGAGTCCGTTGCCGGTCTTTTCGGTGGTCCTGGCTCTCTTCCTGGCAAGTCGGAGCCAGGAGGAGAGCCAGGACTGCTGCCACATATGCGGCAGATCCCAGCAGGTGGCAGCGGTGTAACAATAGCCCCACAGACCCCCAGAGCCCACACTTTCTCAGCGCCTCCCAGCCACCGCACGGTCTGCAGGGCTATTGTTACACCACAGTTTTCAGGGCTGTTACCGCTCCCTCAGACTCTTGTACTTACTCCAATGTGCTGCAGAGTGGGAGACTTTGGCTTACATTTGGAAACCCTACTCTAAATATCCTGTGTTTGCCACTGAGTGATGCCGTGACAAACAGCAGTGTGCTAAGCTTCCCATTTTTTGATCAATACAGTATTGAGTACATTACAACTTTATAGGAGTATTGTCCTGTTTTCTGATAGCCGCTAGCTGTTTTTCAAATAATGTTGAGTGAATGGTACATTGTGTCCCATATAAACAGCTTTGTAAGTCCCCCCACACACACCCCTGGTGTGTTCAACAGATGGTATTCTTGGGGTTGACGACTGATGATTGCAGCTGGTATTCTGGGGTTACAGCATTCTCACATGGTGGAGGTAAGTAAGTTTATCTTTTACAAGGGCTTTTCCACTCAATTTAGACAACTAGGAGACCTTACTACCCTTTGGCCTTTCCCTAGATACATGACAATGATGATCAGCAGCAACACTACCCAGATATATCTGACTTTACAAATAAAGCATCCCAGCGATAGTAGTTCATCATGATTATATTATGTCAAAATGTGATCATCTATTTGGATTTTATATTTGTTACTGTAAAACCATTTGTACTACTGTGGGAAAGAGGATTTCCATTGGATATACAGTATAAAGCAAAAAAAAAATGAAGAGATGTGTTTATAGTTATATTTCGTATAAGAAATTAGACTTTCAGATTTATTACTAACAACTTCAATACACCTCTCTTGTTTATATGACACTTTATTATATTATATTATAATTACATTAATAACTATAGTAACACTGTCAAGTCACATCTGTAGGCCTTTGCATGCTCAATTACATCTCATGTGGTATTACAGCTGTGTTATTTAGATAAACGTAGGAACAATTAAATAATTGAGAGCAAAAGAACTACAATAAACAGTACTGTATAAATTAATTAATAGGTATATAAAGTATTGTTGGTAATATAATGTATGAGGCCAAAATGAATATAGAAAACAATAACCATGTAAATTAATGAAATAAATATCTTATTTTCTTTTATATTAGTTATATTTAAAAATAATAATGTAATATTAAAAAGCAAATGATAGAATGTGATTATGACATACTATGAATTTAGCATGAATCCAAAATTAGAGGATATACATTTCATATTGGAAATAGTAAATGTCAAATCTTAAGGTACAGAAGATGAAATCCATAGACAAAACCCACCTATCCGATTATCCAGATACTCTATGTAAATTCTAAATATAAACCCATCTGAATCCCAAAAAGATAAATATTATCACATAGAATATTCTTTAATAAAACAGACATGAATTAAAACACAGCATACTATAGTGAACTCATCAGGCGTGCTTTAACAGAGGAAAGGGCCCTTGTGCAGACTCTGGATGGCCACCCTCCCTTCTGTGCTAGTCTCCAGAAACATGGTGCCCACTATGTTCTGGAAACTAAATTCAGTACTGCGCATGTGCGGGAGCCATTTTGATTACCATTTTTGTTGTGAATGCAGCACCTGGAGTGCAGTATGTGCAGTGTGCTCCCCCCTGGGCTCTGGGGCTCGTGTAAACTGCAGACATTGCACCCATTATAGAAATGCCTGTGAAACTCATGTTCAGTGTAATAGAAAATGTACCACACAAGTTATAAATTATCACACAAAGATAAAATAATCAAGCACACTCCTTTAATGAATGGTGACATTACTTCTACAGCATACAGCATACCACATCAGCTATAGCAATCTAATGTCATTTTTCTAAAGCTGATATTTTTACATTGCAATTCAGATGTCAGTTAAACATTTTTCCCATCTAAAGCGCTCTGCACATTCTAAATGTGCCCTTCCTGAAGTATAACATGGTTTTGCCAAGGCACAGGGATAGCGCTTCCCCTGATCTATGACACCTGCTGAGCAGGTGTCTAGCGTGCGGCGCTGTGAGGCAGGAGGCATAGCGCAGCTACGATATTTCATAATGCGCGGCTGCCTCCTGCCTGCAGCTATCGACTTCGACTACTGCAGGCAACGATGCCCTATGCCTACAGCAGGGACAGCGCTGTACCTGCTGCTGGCTCTGAGCTGCGCTAGGGATCTCGCGTGAGTAGCGAGATCCCGCGCATGCACAGTCCAGCCGGCCGGGGAGAAGCAGACAGCGCGTCAGTGTTAACTGACGCGCTGTCAGCTGGAGGAGGCATCGCCTGAGTGGGGAGTTAGTGCTCCCCTGCTTCGGCGGCAAGATCTTAGTAGATCTTGTCGCTGTCCCCTCTTCCTCTCGCTACTGAGGCAAAGCAGGAAGTGTTTGAGAGTGAACCAGAATCAGGCCCTTCGTTTTCTGGAAACTGAACCCATGAAAATTCTGCATATCTGGGTACTTATGAGCCCAGGCTCAGGTTTTTCTGCCAGGCTTGGTTTCCAAATGAGACAACAATGTTTTAGATGGTAAAAAGTCCCTTCCTAGACCAACAACCCTTCTGGAAGCTCAACAGAGCTTAGCTAATAGTAAATTGTAACTAATGTCATCTGATAATAACTCTACACCCATAATGATCTATGGAAATGTTAGTATTCATGGCTAACCATATTGAAAAAGTAAAGAAATGTAGGATATAATTAATAGAGTCATTAAATGCTATGCATGGGGAATTGCTTGGCAAAGTAAAAAGTTTGTTTTTAAAAGGCATATGATTCTTTAATCCTTTTAACCGGACTTAGGGGGTAATTCAGAATTGATTGCTGAGCAATTCCCCGGCTGGGTTATAATTGAATGACTACACATGATTACGGCTCGTAGTATGCATGGACAAGGCCATCCAGCAATAAAATCTTTTTAAATATCTGACCTACGCAATCTGTTTCACATGAAGCCAGCCTTTGTGGGTGTCATCCAGCTGTTTTCTGGGAGTGTCAGGGAAAACACAATCGTTCCCAGGTGTTTTCAGGGAAGATGTGCGACTTTATCTCCGGCCCCAATCAGCCTGATTCTAATGCACCATATGAGCAAGTCCTGGGTTAGGAACAGACTGCACAAACTGAAATAATCATTCTATTCCAATGGCTTTGTAGCTAATTACAATTACTGCAATATTTTCACAAGTTATTTGCAGCCTTGAACAGGGCAGGATTTCAATCTTGAAAGGTGGCGACTATCTGATCGCAGGTCTCTGCAAATTAGTAAAGAACTAATCAGGTCTTAAACTTTTGAGGGCCACGGAAATTTGTCAAAATAGATGTGAAAATTGGCAAGCAAACATTTTTATTCATTATAATGTCCTGTAATGTTTACCTTATATAGGAAATATAATCTTTTTTTTCACATTTTTTATTTGAATTTATATAACAAATGTAAGCATCGCTGGCACTTTTAGTGGATTTTTTGTGCATCTCTCACAGAGCTGTTGGCGCTCAATAATAACCCCCTTAGTTTATTGATTTGTACTTATTGTATGGTCACATTGCTTCTCCTCAACTGTTTTAATGCATTCTTTTAATTATATACATATATAAATTGAACCAAACATAGAAAAATAATGCTAAGTTAATAAGGTATGGATATTAGAATTGTGTAACACCAGATGAAATGGTACTGTATAATCTTTTTCCTTTTCTTTAAATTAAATAAATTAAATATGGAGTAAAAATGTGTTTTATTTGCAGCAATCAATGCTCTTTAAGAAATTGACAAAAATATTTCAAAGTAAATTCCTAAATGTAGTAAATATGTAAATATATATATTTCCATGTTTAACGTCTCATACATTAGATATTTGTGTACAGTATGCTAGTTTCTATCCTACTGCTGCGTATCCAGGGGTGGTCTGGTTTAATATTTTACATTGTATTTCTATGAAGTTTTTGTGTGTTGTTTTACTTTGTGCTTCTCTTTGTAAAGCATACAAATGAGGCTGAAGTTATTTTTTTCTATATACTGTAGGGAAGTAAGAGTGATAACTTGATTTATTAAATGCCCTAGGAAGTGTCAAATATACAGTTTTTAATAAATCAAAAATATTTTTTATGTATGCTTGGAAACATGTGGTTATAAATGAAAATACTGTATATGTTCCACTGCCATTGCTTGGAAACATGTGGTTATAAATGAAAATATTGTATTGGTTCCAATGCCACTGTATTGGTTCCACTGCCAAGAAAGGAAGTCACACACAGTCAGTGCTGTTTCTAGACAATCTGGCTCCCAGTGCGAACATTTAAAAATGTGCCTCCCCCTTCATTTATAATATGGTATTGAAGAAATTGTATGCACCGCAGGTGCACGCCCCACAGGGTGTGTGGTCTCATCATAATGGGTGTGGTCTAATTATAAGGGGTGTGGTCTAACCAGAAACAAATTACTTTAAACCTCACTTTTGCAACCTGCATGACCAGACATTGGTTACCACAGGAATAGTTGTTGTCCTCCCATGTTTAAGTGGACCGAATGAAGGCCATACAGTGACTAATAAACATGAAGGCCCACACAGTGACACAGTAGGCCAAATACAGATCACCCCCCCTCCAGCTCAAACAGTGACAGACTGCTTAAATCAAGGTACACCATAATGCCTATTACACATTACACCACACACCGTAATGCCTATTACGCAATATACCAATCACCATAATGCCCATTACACATTATACACACTGATATGCCCATGATACATAATTCTGCACACCAAGAAGTCTAATGCACATTATGACCCACACCGTGATGCCCATTGCACATTATGGCACAGACCATAATATCTATTGCACAGAGCATAATGCCCCAGTACACCTGCTTATACATATGATGCCCCCAACAGTGCCCCTCACAGAATGCCCCCAGTAGTGTCCCTCACACAATGCCAACAGTGCCCCTCACGCAATGACCCTGCAGCGTCTCTCACACAATGCCAGCAGTGCCACTCACACAATGCCCCAGCAGTACACCTCACACAATGCCAGCAGTGCCCCTCAAAAAATGCCCCAGCAGTGCCCCTCATACAATGCCCCAGCAGTGCCCCTCACACAATATCCCAACAGTGCCCCTCACACAATGCCCCAGCAGTGCCCCTCACACAATACACCAGCAGTGCCCCTCACACAATGCCCCAGCAGTGCCCCTCACACAATATCCCAGCAGTACCCCTCAAACAATACACCAGCAGTGCCCCTCACACAATGCCCCAGCAGTGCATCTCACACATTACCCCAGCAGTGCCCCTCACACAATGATCCAGCAGTGCTCTCACACAATTCCCTAGCAGTGCCCCTCACACAATGCCCCCAGTAGTGCTATTTAAAAATAAGCCCTAAAAAGTGTCACTTTCATAACAGAGGGACGTTGGTGATACAGGGGTTAATCCTTGATGTATGTCAACATCAAACATGGGAGGACCCAGGAGGATGCCGGAAGCCACATCTGGAGAGCCGGAGGGGCTGTCATCTGCTGACCTGTGACCCCCAGTGTGTGGAGCCTATTGGGTGAGAGTCATACTGGGGATGGAGGCAGAGGCACTGGAAGCACCAGGAGGTGGTTGTTGAGAGGCAGTGATGCACTCTGTGGGCAGTAGTGAGAGGGACCTGGTCAACAGGAGGCAGTCAGCAGCAGACAAGCCGTGCAGTCACATGGTGGCCTGTGTGGTTGGACGGCTTTTCTGCCTATAGAAACGGCCCTGCACACAGTATCAATGTCACACATGGGTGGCTGAAAATTTAAATGCAGAAGAGAAAATGATGCATGGCCTATGGAATTCAGTGGGTGTTTCTGGGTGGCATCTCATAGTCAGAGACTATGACTGGTTTATCATTTGCATTGATCTTAGTGGCCATAGTTAGACAATCATTCTGAATAAGCATAGGTTTGCTATGCTATGATGTCCAATGGTATGACAGATGTGCAATTGACGGTGTGACTGTTTATGCAAAGTAGCAGATTAAAGACAACATATAGGAGTCTCTGTATGAATTCCAGTATTAGTATACTGTATAAATAATTAACCTAGGTTAATTTTTAGAGCGCTTATGTATGAGTGGTTATCTTGGTCAGCTGCTGCTTACGGGGGTGGTCAGCTCCCCAAGTATACAGAAAAACAGAAGAAACAAGGTTTAAGCAGCGCTTTCACACAATAATTGCAAGTGTATGCATCAATCTAATCATAAAAAAATTTAATAAAATAATACACATAAAATTACAATAATAAAAACAGTAGAATTGATAGGACCACTGATTTGAGTATAGTCACCACCGATGTTGGTAAGCCTGCACTGATCCTGACAGCAAATGTCCAATGGAATAAGGAGGGAGTCCGTCCATACGTTTGTATATCACCTGTGGATGCTTGGTTGATGGCCCGTTGGCAAAGTTGGTGTAGCCAGCCCGGGAAACCTTGTTTGTATATGCAATCCAGTTAACAGGAATGGTTGGTCGGTCTGCAACCCCACTGGTCAAAGTTGAGGACAGGAACAGGATCAGATGATTTAGCAGGAAGTCAAATGACGATTTTTGCAAATGGTGGCAAAGTGACTCTTCTGGCGTTGGTGCGTTTGGACCACCCTCCTGAGAAGAGTCACTTTGCCACCATTTGCAAAAATCGTCATTTGACTTCCTGCTAAATCATCTGATCCTGTTCCTGTCCTCAACTTTGACCAGTGGGGTTGCAGACCGACCAATTATTCCTGTTAACTGGATTGCATATACAAACAAGGTTTCCCGGGCTGGCTACACCAACTTTGCCAACGGGCCATCAACCAAGCATCCACAGGTGATATACAAACGTATGGACGGACTCCCTCCTTATTCCATTGGACATTTGCTGTCAGGATCAGTGCAGGCTTACCAACATCGGTGGTGACTATACTCAAATCAGTGGTCCTATCAATTCTACTGTTTTTATTATTGTAATTTTATGTGTATTATTTTATTACATTTTTTTATGATTAGATTGATGCATACACTTGCAATTATTGTGTGAAAGCGCTGCTTAAACCTTGTTTCTTCTGTTTTTAGTATACTGTATAGTCACATTTACACTGCAGTTCTGATTAATACTCCTCCTGAATCAGGCCCATAGGCATCTGTAGCAAAAGAAGAAGGGGAATTGTGTGTGGAAGAAAGCAAGAGAGAGCTGCCAGCTGCAAGTATCTGTCTGGGACTTGCCAATACAGAGACAGGTTTCTTATAGCGCACACATATTCCGCGGCGCTTTACAAAGAATATTTGAACATTCACATTATGTAGATAGAGGAGATATATACAATGAAATAGGATCACGATGCCATTTCCCTGCAGTATTTATAAGATATTCCAATCGGGAGAAAAATCACCCCCGTTACCAATTTGGAGGAAGCAACGCAAGGGGCGGTACATCACTTGTCTGGAGGATTTTCCACCACACCTCTTCCCCCCCTCTCTCCCCACTATGAACTGTGGGTCCACAATAAGTTGATATCATATCATATTTACTGGACGCAGCATCTTTCATACACCTGTTCTTTTTAATGAAATGTTTTATGCATACCCTTGCAAATTTTTAGTGTTATAATTGTATTAATTAAAAGTGTTTTTTACATTTACCACCAGCCTCTTTCTGCCATCAATCCAGCGCAATCGCACCCCCCTTTTTTCTATTGTTCCACACAGGGACTGACAATCCCTATTCTGATTGCTGCTGGCTTAACAACTCACACAGGCGCCCCATCAGTTACGAAAGTACCTGTTTTGTAGCCATAGGCATCTGTGCTTATTTTTTATATTAGTACTTGGTAACAGTGCAGGTGTCACAAGAAGGAGTCTCAAGTTTACTAGTGCTTGTACCTAATGACTATCCACATGTACTATCTCCCTTCCTCTTCCTTTATACTGGATGTAGAATTAAGAAAAAAATAATACATTTCATATACCATCTCTGCCATAACTAATAATGCTGGCCATACAAATAATTAAATTATGATACTATTCCTTTAAACCAGGATGCTCGTGGATTATACAGGTTCTGTGGCTGATTAAAACCATATTTGAAGTCAGCCAGCCACAGAACCTGTGTACCTCATTAGTGTCCTGGTTTAGAGGAATGGTATGTTATAAATAATATTTCAAAATTATTTCAATTGTTTTTGTAACATTGTTCAAGAAAAAAACGATCTTAACTGCTTTACTAATCAACCCTTAAAAAAATGTAAACCTTTAAAAAGGCATACGATTATCAATTGGATGACCAAGTAACCTGCACATTACTGTAGTTTGTTTATTATTATAGTACTTTTCTAAGATTTTTCTATTCTCGTTCTAGTCTGTTGATATCATTAAATATGTTTACGAAGAAAATATATGCCTACAGTATAAAATATAAACATCCACATATACAGTAGGAAAGACCTCCACAGCAGAGTTGATTAAGAGTAAATAGCTAAACAAATATTATAATTATATGAGCAGGAATTTATGCAGCTTTGAAGCAACAGCTGCCGTGACTATTATATTGATGAATGGAAGCAATACTATGAATGTTGCAAACTAAATGAAGGTCTTATGCCAGGTACTGATATTTGTATTTTAATTTAAAAGGAATTAGAAACTATAATGTATGTAAAACAATTAAATCTGAATCACAGTCATTGCATTTCAGAGGAAAATCCATAAAGTTAAAGGTTTTAGATCGGTATTGAACCTTAACAGACATGTGAATATGTCTCCCACAGGAGAACTGACTGACACGCTGGTTGGAGCAGCGCATCATACGGGCAGCCAATCTCCTACAGGAGAATTGACTGACCCACCATTTGGAACGCAAGCACTATCCGTCACACAGACGTGACATTCCTATAGCACTATCATTTGGAACGCATGTTCCGTCGCACAGATAGGAAGCGGAAGTCCACACACGGAAGTGTGGGTGACCCGCACATTGGAACGCAAACCACGGATTAGAGTAAGTAACCACTCTCTAGCCCGTTTATTTACACTAGATGGTCACTCATACACTTAGTGAGGAGCATCTGTCGCTGTCCCGCTCTGTAATCAAACCCCTCACGTTATATGATGTTAATTTGGGAACTGGATATGACCTCACTGGCTCTGGGTATTTATAGATGCCAGGACAGCTCAGTATCATTCTGGCTGTCGGGAGTACCTGCGTGCTACCACCCTACAGGTAAGGTGTCTTTGGGATGGATTCCATCATGTACTGCTTGTCATTGTATATTTTCTCAGTGTGCCAATATGACTATGTACCGCTAAAAGCACTATTTAAACACCTGCACTATGTGTTAGATTGCCTATACTGCTAAAAGCCCTGTGCTATGTGTTAGATTAATGACATCTGTGCATTTAGTTCGCCATATGGCTGTTGTTGAACAGTACTTACCTGGTATATTGCCAATAAGCACTATAGTACCTGCTTTATTTGCTGAATTAATGACATCTATTGTTTATTGACATATCATTACTGTTAACCACTCACGTGGTGTTTGCTATCAGATGGGCATATTTATCCATTATTCATAACCCAACCCTGGGATATGACGAATTGTACTGGCTGTTGTAATTTCGCCCTTACAGTGTAACGACTTTAATGCATTATGTGGAATTTATGCATGTGCGAATGTCACATCTACACATATACATCTTTTATAGATATTATACCACATTGGGTTGTCTATTCGACATGAACGTTACTGGGTTGTGAACCCTAATTGATTATTGACCGTCTGGTTAGTCTGTTCTTGCCAATATCCGGTATGTACAACAAGGCTTCACCACTCTGTCTTCACCATATTTCTGAGTCACCCCATATTGATAGGTGTGGTTCACTTTTTATAGGTATTTTTGGATTTATAACATCCACCACCTAAGGATTGCTGTGGACTTACCTCCCAGCCTAATTTATATCTACGTGCGAAGGTCACGATACTATACCATACTATAGGTATGTAATCTTGAATCCCCTTATCACTTCCTCTCTACCTCTCTCTCCTCATCCTCGACCATGTTATTTTAAGTGCTCATCTTTTACAGTTGGACACACAGTTGTGCCTAATTATTTGTTTAATAACTTATTTTAGATTATAAAATCTCGGACTAACCATCTACCCTAAGGATATTTTTTCTGCACAATTGTTGAAGTACAACTTTTTGGTATGTACCAGATTAATTACTTAGTTGTAAATGGTCATATTAATTTTCTGTACTATTTACAATTTATCATGATCTCTACCATCTACAGTGTAATCAAACCCCTGATGAAGTCTTTTTTAAGACGAAACGCGTTGGGCTGTTGAATTCATATCCTAAAGATGAAATCCAGATGTGAACCATGAAAAATTTGTTTTAATAAAATTGTTTTATTATTGAATTCCTATCACATTGTAATTGGATTGGTTATTCACACCATAAATCGTAGTGGTGACTTTACTTATAGTTGGTGGAGAATATATAGCGCTCTCTACTCTCTCTTTGTCTTTGTCTTTGTTATATTTCCCACTAACAGGGAGGATTTGTAGAGAAGCTGCATTGTGTACTGGGCGCTCTTGGGGTCACTTTGTGTTTTCTAGACATGTGAATATGCCTGGTTAATATAATAGAAGACAGTATGCAAATACAATAATTAAAGAACATGAGGCCTGAATTAAATATAGAGATAGAGTTGATCACTGATCTGCAAAATTGCACATGACTGTGAGTAGATAGCCCAGAGAGAGATAAAAACTGGCCCTTGTTGAATTGCGATTGGCTCACTAATCACTATCCACTTGCAAATCCACGTGCAATGTATGAGCCATCAAATGATTTTTCCAGTCTATGCAAATGTGGGTTTCGCCCTTTCACAAATCTGTGACTGAGACAGGCTGATCAAGGCCAGTGCTGACGTCAAAGACCCTCATTGAAAATGCCTTTTTATGACTCCCAGAAAATGGCAGGTTTCTACTCCCAAATGCTGGTCGACTTTCAGTCAAGCTATAAACACAATGTGTTTAAGCTTCATATGCAATATTTGTTGCTAATTTGGCTTGCACATGTAAAGTATGATTAATATGGTACAGATGCACAGACATTTGATCACCGCTTGGTTTGTGAATTGGCTGATCAGCGATCAACTTTGACTCAAACCCATGGTTTGCAACCTAATGGTGCATGAATTCCCTACCTAATACAGTCCAAAAAAACCTCTCTGAAGATATTCAAAATCTAAAATCTAAATTTGATTGTTCAACAATGCATTAAATGTCAACCCATTATTTTGCTAATAACCAAAATGACTGTGATCCTCATTTGTAATACATGCATGGCTTTATAACCACATATACATGTACTCCATTTACAGTAAGCTACCTTAAAAAAAATATCTATCATGTTTGAATCATACATGCCTACATTTAGGTTCTCATCTCTGGAAGAAGACTGGAGTGGAGATGCTTTCTGCAATTGCAAGGTTTGGGGGCAGAGCTGGGCGACACATCTGTAGGCTCCGCACCCAGAAGGCCATGCTTTGTGGGACTGCAGTGTTGGCAATTCTCTGTATGATATCATTATTCTGCCCTCTTCACTAGGAAGTAGGTGGGTTGTGGGAAATCTGGCTACTCTTGTGTTGGTTCGGAGGAACACCTAAAAAATAAGGAGTCTCCTGCAACTTGAGATAGAGTAGAAAAGTATGGTTTAAGTACAAAACTAGAGCAGATTTGTAACAAATATTTTATAAATTATTTTTAACCTTTAAATGCAGAATATAATTTTATCTATTAAAATAGTTCACGTACTGTACATTTTCCCTGTCAAATGCATCATAAAAATCATAAAATGCATCATAAAATGACTCCAGTATGCCGATATTGTATATGTTAATGTGACGTCTGCATAAAAAATGTTATGCTACAGCAAAACATTGTAACATTATTTAGTATGTAGCTACAGTCGCAATGACATACAAAATATATGCAATCCGCATACAGAGGCAGATTTAGACCTCATGGGGCCCTAGTCAAGATAATGGTTTAGGGCCCTCTTCAAACATTGCTAAGCACTATATTTTTGCTGCTGACGGCAGCCGGCATTGATAAAGTACCTTGGTACAGCATACCAATATATGTTCAGCTGCATGACCATTCTCACTGCTTACAAATCTGAACCAGGCTCCAGCTCTTTTGCTAGTAGGCCTAATACCTGTTTCACATTTGTGACTGCCCACATACAGTGATGAAACCATGTTGTGTGTTCATATTTTATATCCTATCAACGAACATCAATGGGACTTTGGGAGTGTGGGTAGGTCCATGTGATGTCATGATGTCATGCAGTAGTCATGCAATGCTTCTCCGGGAACATTTTGGATGTCTTTATTGGGCTCATTGGGATCTTCTTGGCCCTAGATGGGTGCATAGGTCACCTTCTGGAAAATCTGCCTTGAGAAGCATATCATTGTATGTGACTGTATTGCCATATCTTACAATGTTGCACTGTTTGACTGGGAAACACATAAGCTATTTTGACAGATCAAAATATATTTTGCATTTTTAAGTTTGCATATAGTTTTTAAAATGTTTATCTGTTACAAATGTGCTCTACTTTTATACCTATCAGCGAATTTAAACTTTCCAAAATACAAATCGGCCCCTAAAAAACAGCTCTAATTGGGAGAAATGAAAATTCAAATCCGTTTTGTATTCAGAACATTAAAGACATTCGCCATTATATTTACAGAGTTCCATAAAAAGTCTGACATTATAACGTCCAACTTTTAGTGTTTTTATTTTTTAAATAAAATCACGTGCCAGTACATCCCGGTCATTAGCTCTCATTCTCTTTACAGATACTCAGCAGGAGTATACTCTCAGATGGAAACACACATGTAAATAGCTACATATTTTGCTTTTCTTTAAAAACATTATTTGTTGTTACTGTACATACTGTAAAATTTTCAAATTTAAGATAGGTCTAAAAATAGAGCACATTTACCCCCCCCCCCCCCAAAAAATAAAATAAAAAATAAATAAAAATGTATGGTTCAATGCACATTTTAGTTTCAAAGCTATTCTTAATATAAACTTCTCAAAGTATGATTTACTGTCTTCTGCAGGGATTAGACTCTTCCCCATGCTATTAAGGCCTGAGCAAATACAAATCTGGAATATTACTGGAAATCCCAGACACTGTGGTTACATATCAAATTTAGAACCCAATATGATATTTTGGGGGTTCAAATAAAGATACTGACTTCCAAGCTATCCCAAAAATTGGATACATTCTAAAATAAATGAAAACAATTATATTATATATAAAAATATTATCGTGGAAATACATTAATATATAATTTTCAACTGCTGTTTACTGTATAAAGAGTCTTCTAACAATGAATTGAGGTTGTGTATCAAGGACTTTTTTGCAAAAATTGGGGCTAATAACGTAGCAAATATAGAGCTGCAAAAATTGCAGAACTGGTGTTGCATTGCAAAAAATGCAATCGTTATTTGTGGAGCAATGAGGGTCACAGCAGCACGGTGACTGAGCTCTGTGGGGGTGGCAACATACTGTTTTCAGGGTGCAGTCTGGACAAAGGAGAAGTGTCCAGACTATTTTAGGGGCGGGGGTGCAGTGGCTGAATGATGTCACACGCAGCCACTGCAACCTGAAAGATTCGGGGACTGTGTCTAGCTTCATAGCCAAGGGGCTACAGGTAACGTGTGAGCTCTTTGCTTTATGAGTGCACATGCTACAGCATTGAAGATGCTAAATTTTGCATTTGCATCACTGGTAGGGACCAGAGTGTGCAGCCACCTTGCCCTGTACTGGTTGGCCCCCACAGCCTACCAACAGGAGTTTTAGTTTTGAGATAATTTACAAAAATAAAATCATGCTGAATTAGGCCTCTTGTGCTTACTAATCTACCAAATGTCAATTTTTTCCATTTGTCATTAAAGAATAATATAACTAGTAATTGGGAATTGAAAGTTACTTTAAAACCCTAAATGCTTTAGAATTTCAGAATTGTCTAAAGAATGGTAGTCCAAAATATTAATAATAAGTATGTTCTTTATAGTACACATTATTATTATTATTATTTAAATTGTGAAATATACATAGAAGCATATAAACATAACATTTGACAGCAGATAATGGCCAGTTGGACCATTTATTCTTCTCCAAAATAAACTATAAATGTTGTGAACAAATGTTTTATTTAAAAATGAAAAGAAATAGAAAATCAATAAAATACGGTACAACAAATAATTGATTCTCATGTCCAAAAGTAGTATTTCTGTCCTGAAAGTTAAATTTGACTAGACATTATAGACAGGGCAAATTAATTCCCTAGTGCAATTTGGATACAGATCAGTCTATTTGTGATTCAGTCTAATTGATCAATCAATAAGGTTTATTAGAGTCTGTCATATCTCTGCTTTAGTATTTATGTGATGATAACTATATTAGTAATATCAAATTGTTCACTGCAATAAAACTTTATTGATTTATTGGTAAGTCTGTTGCAGCCACTTTGGTATCCTTTGTGTTTTGGTGTTATTTGGTGTCACATAATGTCAAGTTATAATAAATGTCAATTAGAAGGCTGGAAAAACAATGATCACTAACTAAATCAATATACAGTACTGTACACAGTACTGTACACAACATCAAAATGATGGTACATCAGGTCTAACAATGAGTGTATACTATTCTAATGCTATTACAAATACATGTGATTGAGTACATTATAGTGCTTGCTGCAAAATGCATCAATTGTGTATTAACCCCTTGAGTGGTGGGTTTTGCTGGGGCAGGACAAACCTACTAGGACAGGTTTGTCCTGCCCCAGGAAAACCCACAACAGACAGTAGGAAGCTGCCCCCCACCTCACCCCATCACCTCTGCTCCCCCCCCCCCTCACCTCCACTTTGGCGTTAGTACGCCGAGGTCCCCTGCTGCCGCTTCCTCCTGCCGCCTGTCAATCATCACACAGATGGCAGGCTCGGGGATGTTTCGTGGCGGCTCGGGAGGAGGCGGGTGCCTGAAGTCCCCACGAGCCGTGCCGACCATCCACAAGCCTGCAGCCTACGTCACTGATGCAAACAGTGAATGGCGGCTGGTGGAAGGGGAGCTTCAGCATACAATCGCCGGAGCGGAGGGGGTGGGGGGGAGGCGACAGGAGGGGGGTGATGGGGGACCCATAAAGGTAGTGCACCAGTGGTGCTCTGCTGGAGGCACCACTGGCGTGCACCTAATGCAAAGTGGTATGCCCGGAAATCCCCCTTCCCCAAGGGGTTAATATACTCATATGATATTATAGAATTCCATCATGTTTAAATCTCAAGGAGTAACACAGTTTAAACAATATATAAGTCATAAATAGCTCTATCAGAATCTCATCAAACTCATCTATACTAATACTACTAACCCAGTGGCTTCGCTTAAGCCTCCGGGTGCAATGGTGCCTAGTCACATTATCCACCTCGCTTCATATTGTAGTAACCACAATCCCCTATCACCCTCATGGACCGATTCTGCCACATAATCGATCATACAATATCTAATAGTGGTGAGGCCATGGCCGTAGCGAAGTGTCGTGCAACTGGTTGCTGGCTAGTACCCGACTGAATTGCTATTTTAATTGCGGACTTGTGGGCTGACATTCACTCTTTAAAAGCTTGTTCCGTTTTCCCTATGTAACTTAGCTCACAGGGACAGATAATTTGATAAATCGTAAATTTCGTACTACAGTATAATGTGTGTCTGATAGTTAATGGTTTTCCCGATTGTGGATGAAAGAATGTATTGCCAGGTATAAGGAATTTACAAGCTACGCACGTACACCTGACACATCCCCTAATACTATTTTTCTAAATCCTGGAGGGTGCGGGGCTATATGTTTTAACCAATATAGCTTTTAAATTCTTGGACCTTTTATAACACGGCATCAGCCTTGTTTCCCCTTTGAACACAGTCTGTGATATCCACAGTTTGTCCATTTATGTCTATGTATTAATGTTTGCACTATGTGTTATGTATATATTGTTTTCATTGCACCAGACACTTTATTGAATTGCGGTTACTGGGTAACCGGGTTGCTTAGGATGCCTAGTCGTGCGCACATGAGTGACGTCACTTGTTAGCGCTGCCACGCCTAGCGGACAGATGGTTGTGAATGGTATAAAGGTATGTTCTATCTTACTTCATCTTTAGGTTGATGAAAATACAGTAAATGTATTGAAACTTTGCTGTGGTTTGGATATAAAGTTTGCTGCATTTCTTGGGGATATATATATATATATATATATATACATATTGGGGGGGGGGCACCACAAACTTTTTGGCAGGGGGTAGCAATACTTATAGTTACGACACTGGCATTTAGCGATCCTAAGCATATTCTGGCTGGAACAATATGAAATGTGTGACACTTAAGCTCATGTCTCAAACTTCTGTTGTTGTTATTATTATTATTATTATTATTATTACTACTTTTATTATCATTACTTCAAATGATTAGCTTGTGAGCAGGATTATATTTGCCTGTATGTATCTTTGTATGTTAATACCTAGTTTTGTTTTATTATTTTCCTTATATCTTGCTGTCAAACACTGCAAAATATGCTTGTAATCTTTAAATGAATGTTATTAATTATAATTACTAGGTATTGTATAATGAAATAGAGGTAATAGAGAAGAGAAAAAACAGTAATTAGTGAAGTTTTCCAATAACAGCTCAAAGGTAAAGTAGCTGGGAGGAATGGATGGTATGCCAGGTAGCTTTTTCTAACTACTGTTATTTTATTCCCAAATTGTTGCCAAGAGGGGGGAGTAGGTGCATGTACAAATTACATGGACCTTTCAGGGGCCAAGACTTCCAAGGAGATGGAGGCACTGCCCCCCCCCCCCCCCCCAAAAAAAAATGCTGTTACTACACACCCTTCAGGTGGTGTCACAGAATGTAAAGAAGGCTTACACATGCCTTGTCACACCCACTCTAGTATTGGGGTCAGATCCTGTACTGTATATCTCTTATGAATTGTGGTTGCAATTGATGCAGTTTATCATTCTGAACTTGTTCAAGTAGGTTTGCTAATATATAGGTAACTTATAGCACTTTTTATTGGCAGAATTGGCATAATTGAAAAACACACCTACAAATTGGATTCTTTTTTTATTCCCTATATCACATCATCACGGTGAAGGAGGACGGATGTATACTTGCACTACTCCCTAAAGGACGCTTATATAGAAACCGCTACAGGAACAGACCATTCTCCTAGCCTGTGAGTTGGGGTACACCCATTAAGATTTTGTCTTATAAAGATACCATGATGTGTTTCTAATATATATCCACTTGGAGAGTTAGGTATGCTTTGAATTGAAGTATTCTCTCTCCTACCTCTACCCACAATCTAATTCACATATTCAATTTGAAAAAAAAAACCACACCTACACATTGGTTTTTGTTTGTTTTTTTCAATCCATACCCTTGGTTTGAGAACATGGTCTCCAGAAGCTGACTACTAGATATTGAATACCTTCTTAGAAGAACAAGAGCTTCAGGACCATTTGACCTACCGTGAGTAGGGGTATGCCCATCACTTTACACTTCTACACTACTTGAAAGTATTAATTAAATTTAACAGACTTGATCAATAATATCATTGTATATTCACTTTTTTGGGAGAAAATATCTCATCAAGGTATTCACACACATATGTACCCTAAGGATTGTTTGATTCAAGAGACTGTCTAACCCTATGCGCCTTTTAATGTTATTCTCCAATTATTTGTAAGTTTGATTATTTGAAGGTGTAGATGACACCTCAGAGTTATACCTTTTGGGCTGCATTTTGAGTCATTTACGATCACTGTATAAATGGTTTCTACCAGTGTAGTGATTTGCAGTGCAGTGGGTAAATCTGACATGCAGTGGGGGGAGGGCATTCACACATCCGGCAGACAGTGTTACAAGGCTCACAAAGCAGAGAACTACCGCTGCTTTGCAAGCCAACCAGAATGACCTCCTAATTCACATTCAGCAAGTGTACTGTACATTAGACCAGGTGCCTGGCTCTACTACTGTTGCCTTCGGCACACTTTACCAGTCCCAGTCCACATGCATGGTAAAGTATGAAAAAGTCCAAAAATGTAAAAACTAATTTCAACCTTTTCATATGTTGACCACTGTTGACCATCATGTGGATCTTTTGCATGTGTCTACTATCTGATCATATCGACCATACAGGTATGTTGTTTTTGACCTATAGACTGTCAACCTAGACATTGTATGACAGTCATATGGATACCGACAATGGCCCTTATTCTGGTTGGTGCGGTCAGAGCCGCACACGGGGCTCCGACCGCACAAACCAAGGGCCGCCCACCAGACGGATCGCCACGGCCGTCCATACACGGACGGCTGGCGATCCGCACAAAAATGGTGGAGGCTACGCCTCCACCATGGTGGGAGCTGCCCCCTGCCTTCGATGGTCGACGACCATCGAAGGCAGGCCCGCACGCCGCGGCAGCTCCCGCAAGCTAAGACCACACGGACAATCGTCCGTGTGTTAGCTTGTATGGGGGCTGAAAGCTGACATCCGGCGACGTCAGCTTTCCGCCCCCATGTCATGGTAATGAGGGCGTCATGCCCTCATTACCATGCATACGCCCCGCGTTTGCATGGGAACGCCCATGAAACGCGGGGCGTACACATAGGGAAATGAGGGGCTGAAGCCCCTCACGCCCCTATCCGCCCCCTTTGCGGCGGACGAAATCCGTCTGCGGCGAAGGGGGCTGCACATGCGCAGAATGACCTCTGCGCATGTGCAGACAAAAAACATCGGCGGTACGGCCGCACGCGGGCCGTACCGTGCCGATCTGAATAAGGGCCAATGTGAGCTACAGTATGCATTATACATTACATTTTCCATTATGAACATTTGTCACAGTTAAGCTTTTTCTATATTGGTATTTCAAAGTTTGCAGCATATAGTAATTACAAGGTGAAAATTACTTTGTGTGAAATGTGCCACTTTCAGCTATGTTTCTGGTGTTGAGAATCGAGGGACTGAGGTATAATCTTTTTAAACTTTGTCAATTTCAGTTGCTAAAAAGAGTCTGCATATTCTGTGGATGTTTTTCAAAGTATTTATGGTTATTATATATGGCCTATAAAGAGAGAAAATTATATGCTTCCACGGAAAGGAAAGATTTTTGCAGTGTAAGCTAAAATACACACAGTATCGTGTAGTTGTGGCACACTGAAGGCCAAATGTAATAGGGTGAGAGTTTCAGAAAGTGAGAGATTTTGGGAGAGTATTCCCCTTTTTTTAAAGCAGCAATCAATTACACTGCAAAACCAGGTTGATTTTGCCATGTAATTGATAGCTGCTTTAAAAAACATGGGAAAACTCTCCCAAAATCTCCCACTTTCTGAAACTCTCACCCTATTACATTTGGCCCAGAATGTTTGTTCAGTGTGCCACAACTACACGATACATGTGTTCAGCTTAAGGAAATAACTGAAGAGGCACCAGGAATATGGGGAAGTTGAGTATAAAGTAGCAAGGTCCAGGGCTATGTGGCACCCATGTGTGCAAGCAGTGTGTAACTACAGTACATCCCAAGATGACAAGGCCAAGCCCTATCAGTTCTACCAGAGGGCTTGTTATAGGACATAGCATCACCTTCCTAATACCTGAGCCTACCTAATCTTTTGGTGACAATCATAGCATATAAGAACAGAGGGTACTACTAGCTTCCAGCTGATAGTTTTTGCAGTGCCCTGGGTCCTAGTATAATACATTTGTTGTTCCTGGCTCTAATCAGCAAGAATTTGTATCCAGTATATGTTGTGCACTCCAGACTGGAAACACCTACAGTACTGTACGTTCATTCTGCACAGTACACTCCAGAGTGCAATCACTTGTGCAATTAAGGCTGAAATCACCTGATTCTGCAAATGCTAACATTCGTTCTATTCAGTGAACTTCAGTGTTAAATCATCAGTATCCATTTTAGAAGGTGCAATTCATTTACCAGAATACATTCTAAGTAGTGCGCTCCACTCTGCAAGCACCAGCATTCCATGCAATCAACTACAGTCTGCTAACCAATATCCATTCTTTGGGGAGTATTCAATGCGTGTTTTCTCCATGTGCAGCGAATCCTGTTTAGGATTCACTGTACATTCGCAGGGTTCCGGAGGGCTACAGCATTTGCTGCCAGCCCTTCCTGTCACCCTATTCAACCACGCAGGGGCTTGCTTCCCCTGGCGGCAAATTTTAACCCCTGCAGTGAATGCCGCACGGAGCCGGGGGACAGCATCAGGCAGGGAGATGTAAGCCTCCCTGCCTGCCCCAGAATTTGTGGGGGAGAAGGAGGGCTCCTGGGGAGAGCTGGCAGGGGTAGGGAGCTGCTTCACTGGTCCCACTCATTAAAAGCTGGGACCAGTGTGAAGTGAATATATGAATATTTAATGAGCGTCTCCCTGACCCCTGCTGGTGAATGTGTAAAGAAAAAGGAAAAAAATTTAAAATAAAAATTAAATATATATGAATAAAAATAGCATGCCCCTTCACAGAAAAAAAATTCTGACTTGTTTACAGCAAAAAAAAAAAAACACCTTTATTTTAAAAGATCACTTTCCAGTTCACCTAAACAAGATCAGGGAGAAAGCAGTTCTCCATCCTAGCATTGAATACACTCTCAGCGAATCCCAGTGAATACCCCACTGAAATACACCAGCAAATTGCAGCGAGCATGAAACGGAGAACTGGCCGGCATTCACAGTGAACATTGAATAGGGTGAATCAGATTTTCAATGAAAAAGATTCACTGCAAGGATTGAAAACAGCCCGATTCACCGAAAAAAAACGGAGAATCGGGAGCATTGAATACTGGCCTCTGTGGTGTACTACAGCATCTAACAATCAGTATATATTTATACTGTGCATTCCTAAAATACTCTCTATACCTGTAAGTGTGTACATAAACTATACAGAGGGCCACTATACCAGTTATTTTTTCTCTTGTTCCAAAAATATTGGGTACTTGTTTCCTAGCACGGTGCCCGTTGTGGGTCATCACATACCTTAAGTTAAGGTATGTGATGGACGCGACCAACGCAATTTTAGGGCTATTTTTAGCCTTTTCCCCGACAATTAAAAAACCGCATCCATCGCGTCCATCGCATGCCTTAACTTAAGGTATGCGATGCGACCGACGCGATTTAACATTAAATGCATTGTATTCAATGTTAAATTCCTATGTAAAATCGGGTCCATTGTATGCCATTATAATGGCATACAATGCGACCGATGCGATGGACCCGATTTTACATAGGGAACAACGTTAAATGGCCCAATGGACCCGATTTTTGATTGTATACCCACCCTGATGGGTAATTTGTATGTAAAATGCCCCCCCATCGTTAACGTCACCCCACGATGAACGCCAACCCGAAGCGTGGCGAGCACAGCGAGCCCGCGAGGGGCGGCGGTACGCATCCTCCGACCTTTTCATACCCCCACTATCCACGTCGCGTGGAGTTGACGCGAGGGGACGCGTAATGCCTGTGAAGTTATGCGCGTCCCTTCACTCCAAACAAGCACAATCATTGATATTCTCCAGTGTATTCTTTACACGTCCCTTGAGATAGCCCAAGTATTTGGAAAAACAATTTAAAAGATGCACAACTTCTCCCTATGGGAGCACACTGAGAGATCACTCCTGGACTCTTTAATAGCAGTGAATTGCGATGTTCTGATTGGTCACAGTAAGGCAGCGCCCATCTCTGAAAAAATCTTAACTACATACAGTATATATCATTAGGAGAAAATAAGTGATAAAGTTGTAGCTTTACTGCAGGGGTGGGGAACTGGATACGGCCCCCGCAGTCCAGTTTGCCCGGCCCGCCTGCCCATCTGCCTACCTGCCTGCAATACATGTTGGAGGTGATGTGCCGGCTCGCCCAGCGAGATAAGGGGGACATTTGTGGAGGTGATGCGCCCGGTGCCCGCCAATCACTGCGGGCTGTTGAGGTGATGCGCCTGCCAATCACTGCGGGCTGTGGAGGTGATGTTCCCAGCGCCCGACAATTACTGCGGGCGGTAGAAACTAGGAAGTCCAGCAGCCGCCATCACACTGTGCAGCCGGAGCTAATGTCTGTTAAGAAGGTAAATGGTGGACGGTGTTAAGGGCCACCTCCTTTCCCTGCTGATCCCGGCTCATCTCTGTCCCTGGCTGCCTCTTCAGCTGCTCCTCTCACCAAAACACCCAGTGACCAGCAGCCTCACTCATGCCGACCTCCCTTCCCCAGTGCTGCATAATCAGACATAATCACATAAACCTGTTTGGGGGTGACATCCCCCCTTCCTCCACACTGTAACTTTTTATGAATAAATGACAACCCCTGGATCTATCTGTCATCCATATCACCCTCACACTGTTGGGCATTAATTAGCCAGCACTGTGGTGTCTCTGCAGTGGTGGGCAGAATTGTTAAGTGTATGTCCGCATGTATATACCGCTGCCCATGTGTATAATGCCCACATGTCTTTGCCACTGCCCGTGTGTATGTCTGCATGTATATACCGCTGCCAGTGTGTACAATAACCACATGTATATTCCGCTGCCTGTATGTACAATGCCCACATGTATGTGCTGCTGCCCATGTGTACAATGCCCACATGTATGTTCCACTGCCCGTGTGTACAATGCCCACATATATATGCTGCTGCCCGTGTGTACAAGACCCGCATGTATATGCCACTGCCCATGTGTATAATGCCCGTATATATATGCCGCTGCCCGTGTGTATAATGCCCGTGTGGATATGCCGCTGCCCGTGTGTATAATGCCCGCATGTATATGCCGCTGCCTGTGTGTATAATTCCTGCATGTATATTCTGCTGCCCATGTGTATAATGTAATTTTTAAGTTGATCATTTTTATATGGCCCCAAAGGATTTTATAAATATCCAAATGGCCCTTGGTAGAAAAAAGGTTCCCCACCCCTGCTTTACTGTATCTTTACTGAATAGTCATCTTAGATTTTTTTAATATACATTTTATAGCTATTATCTAGGAATTATAATATACACTAAATATTCACATTGCAGTATATTATACTTACATCATGTAAATTTTTAGAGCAGAGCAGAGCATGCATACTGTACTACATGGAATGGTCACACTGTACGTTTATGTTTATTTCTGTGTCTGTTTAAATACATGAATTTGTATGTTGAGACAAGTACTCTTCAATAAAACTTGCTACTGTCTCACTGGTTATGAGTAGTATTAATTATCAACCACTGTAGATAGAATATTGTGCAGCCAACTTGGCATTTCTGATGGAACTTCTCTGACATTTTTCAGGCAGTAAGTCTAAAATATAAATACCTTTGTATAAAATCTCTACTAAATAACTTTATTAAATATATAACACTAAATTATGACACTTGACAAAGTACAACATACACAGTGCTGATGATTTATCAGTGTATCCCGGTACTGCATGTTGCTCTTCTAATTGCAAATATTGCACGACAAATAGTTTCAAATATACAGTCATTTCAAATATAATTGTTATGTGTGTGATATTAAAGCCTAGTGCATACTTGCCGACTTTTGCTGGCTGCCTTCCGGGAGAGGGCAGCCAGCTCCGTTATACAGGGGGGGCGGGGCTATCGCCGGAAGCTTAAAAGAGGCAGATTGGGGGCGGAGCCACAGACAGGCTTCCCTGTGGGGGGCGTGTCTACAGTGATTGCGTCATTTTAGCCACACACCCCGCCGTGCAATGCCGGTATTTCAGACATTGTACGGCGGGGTTAAAATGACGCGATCGCGTCATTTTACTCACGGACCCCCCCGCCGAGGGGCGGATCGCGGGGGATTGGGGTTAATGCGGGAGGGTTGCCCCCCTTTCCGGGGGGCCGGGTGGGGGACCCGATTTCCGGGACCCTCCCGGCCATTCCGGGAGGGAAGGCAAACCTGGCCTAGTGTACATACTTGTAAGTACAGTAGTATTACAAAATGTTATTACATTGGCCCTTTGCTCATAGTATTCTTTTGCAATTTATATAGTAAATCAGTATAAATGGGGCTATACACCATAGAAATTACCACAAAAAAAAAACTTTCAAGGTGTATATGGTGCAGTGAAAAATACTGACTAAACGTATAGAAAGATAAAACGACATACTGGTCATATTCCTGACTTTCTTCTTAGTACAGTATCTGGGCTCTACTTAAATAAGGAAGTGATAAATACTTGGAAATTAGTTGCAGAAAGACCCCAGAGGTGTGATTTGGATCACAGAAATAGATTTTAGCACATGCATATGCATTTCTTCAGGGATTTGCAATAACTTTACAGGTAGAATAGCAGCTTCTATCAGAGCATCAGTTATATTAGTACAGTCAATAAATGTATTTTATAATCATCTGCAAGGCATGTCTTGAAAGCCAATGAAAGAAGGCATGTACAGCAAATATGCAGTGTTGACTGCAGGGATTTATTTGCGGGTTATTTATTTATTTATTTACTGTTTCTTATATAACGCAGCTTATTCTGTTGCAATTTACAATTGGAAACAACAGTGGTAAAACAAACTGAGTAGTAACAGACTGATATAGAGGTTGGAGGGTCCTGCTCACAAGCTTATAATCTATAGGTATAATAGGAGGGATACATAAGTATAGGATTCCATAGCATGGCAGTCCCACCAGATTATAAAACAGTCCTTATGGGATACAATTAGATATGACTGCTACTGGAGGTTATGTGGAGGTTCTGGAATATGATACGCTTGACTGAAGAGTTGAGTTTTCAGGGAATGCTTGAAAGTTTGGAGGGTAGAGAAGAGTCTTAATGTGCATGGAATGGCATAAGGTGGGTGCTGTTAATGGGATGAAGCAATACATGGATGAGAGACACAGATCTTGTGTAGATGGTCAGGTGGGAATATATTTTGGGATGAGTCAAGCAATGTATGTTGGTGCAGTCAGATTAATGGTCTTGTATGTGAGTAGAAGTATTTTATATTGAATACAGTAGAATATGGACAACTAGTGGAGGGATTGACAAAGTGGATCAGCAGACAATGAATGCCTAAACTGGAAAATCAGCCTCACAGCTGCATTCAAAATGGATTGTAGTGATGAGAGTCCTTTTTTAAGGAAGTCCAGCAGGTAGACTATTGCCATAATCAAAGCATTAGATAATGAGTGCACGGACTAAACATTTTTCAGTGTCTTGTGTAAGATACGGTCGAATATTGGATATGTTCGCCACATTATCCATGCAATGACCACTATACCTAGCTTAATCTGCAGTACCGCCTTCTAGTGTGTGTGTGTGTGTGGGGGGGGGGGGAGTTCAGGGAAGTGACATGTTACATGGGGAAGTGGTGGAGGTTATTGAGCAGTATGGAGCATTGCTCAGACATGTTATTGTAACCACTTCCCCGATATATAATGCAAAAAAAGCAGGCATTAAACATCCAAACGCATGGATATGATGTTGCGATTAAGCAAGTATTGATTCATCAGCCACCCAGACTGCCCACTTTAATAATGCTTTTATATACCACACAAATTTACCAAGTTTTTAATCTATGGCCACTGTCACTAAGGGCATTACGGTACCAAGCTAGGATATGGATATGAAGGTGGGTAAGTCATGCCTGCTTGTTTTAGTCTTCTGAAAAGGACATTTTTGAGGGCAGAGCCTGTTCTTTGGCTGCTGTGGCTCTGCTGTGGGTGTCTATGAAGCTGGACATGCTTCTGGGGACTGGTGATTGGAGGAGCCTCCGGTGTCAGATTAGCAGCACAGCCTCCAGTAGCTGCCGATGGTGCACTGCATGAGATGGTGGGCATCATGCTGTGTATTTTCCCAGATTCCCTTTCAGGCCCTGTCCCTGTTTATTAAGGATTCGTACATGCACATTTCATATTCTTGTGGTGCGGTTCTGGGAGCTGCACTTCCATTTGCAGAGCAGTGTGGGAATTAGGGAAAACACGAAGAGGACCGGATTTAGGAGGCAAGGCCCCAGGCCCTTAGGTAACCTCCAGGCTCTAGGCAGATGCCTAGATTGGCTTGTGGTAAATCCAGCTGTGCTGTAAAGTGGCTTCTATCACCACACAAGAGAAGTGCTGGTGTATGATTCTGTGGGTAGTGCAGCAGCAGTCTGTTCTCTCTTTCTCTGCAAATATTCTTGCTCCTATGCTACTTTTATGCAAATATTTGTACAAAATTTGTGCAGTTTAATGTGTGATTTTCTTGTATATTTCCAGTGGTATAGATAGCGTAAGGCAGCCCCCGCTGCTGCTTGGGGGAGCGGGGGCTGCGTGGGCGCCGGATGCTGGCACTGGCCACTGCCCTCCACCCCTCTCCTTACTGTGCCCCGGCCCCTGCCTCCCCCACCGTGTCTGTATTCCGCCGGGAGTCGGGACCACATATCTACTAATCTGCATCCCGGCGCCTGGCTCCTTATGAGTCAAATGTCCATCACAAAATGGCCGCCTCCTTAGAGCAGACCGTTTTTTAAGATGCTAGAGGAGGCAGCGACGGCCTCCTCTATCATCCTTACAAACGGTCTGCTGTAAGGAGGCGGCCATTTTGTAATGGACATTTGACTCAAGGAGCCAGGCGCCGGGACGCAGATTAGTAGATATGCGGTCCCGGCTCCCGGCGGAATACATACGCGGCAGGGGAGGCAGGGTAAGAACAGGGAGGCAGCGCTAAATTTAGGGAGGGGGGGGGCGCTGAAATTTTCCAGCGGGGAGGGGGGGGGGGCGCAAAAATTGGTGCTACGCCCCTGTATATTTCATACACTGAAAAACAGCTTTTAACATGACACAGCACAGTCTCCAATGTGTTAGTTTAGAAGTGGATGTGTAAACATGATGCAGTGAGGAACAGATTCACAAGCAGCTAAAATCCTCTTCTTCAGGAACTGGGCTATTAGGGAATCAACCTTCAGCTGCATTGATGTTACAGGTTTGGAGTAAAAATTGAAACAAGAAATAGTAGCAATTTCAATGTCACATAATGGGAAAGAAACAATTAGCTACAGGTCTCAGCACAGATAACTAGAATAGAACATGTACTCTATAAGAGAATACCGTACAAGGCTGCAAGATGAAAAAGATATGATGGTGTGATGTGTAAATCTCTAACATGCAGCAGGTATTAATATCAAATGTAGAGTTCATAATATATTCTATTAAGTAGACATATTGTATTGAACCATTTGACACATATAAAGTAAAAATTTTATATATCATTTGTTAATACATAAAATCCAATAAAGCAATTAAATAATATTAAATGAATAATAATAATACCATTTACATTCAATCTAAATTATGCTCACAGCAAATTAGAATCAAATTCCTAAACAGCATAAAAATGAATATGAACTCAAATCCAGAGTTTTGGCTAATAAAGTCCAAAATGTATAGTAGCTGCATATGATATTTTTATTATATACCATATATACTCGAGTATAAGCCTACTTTTTCAGAACATTTTTTATGCTGAAAAAGCCCCCATCGGCTTTTACTCGAGTGAGGGTCCCACTTGAGTCAATAAGTTTTCCCAGTTTTTTGTTGTAAAATTAGGTGCCTCGGCTTATAATCGGGTCGACTTATACTCGAGTATATACGGTAGGTCTAATATATATACAGTATCATACAGTATATCTATATGACCATTGGTGTTCTGGTTTTGAACATTAACTCTTAAGGTGAGGACCAATAGATGTTTGCACGTTATAGCCCTCAGCTGCTTTCACAGACAGTATGCCGTTCAGAATTCAAAATAAGAGTTGTGTCGACACAGCTATAATGAAAGAAGCGGCTTTATCCTAGACTGGGTGCAGCATAACAGGACATGCAAATGGGTTTCAAGTCCAAATAAGGAAGTAAACTGGAGATGCCAAATCTCTAGTATGTTTCACGTACAATATGGAGGCTTTAGAAAAGATCCATAGGAAAGATTATATGAGCACAGTACCATACTCTTTGCAAATTGTGTTTTTTTCTTTATTTATGAAAGCTCTAATGTGCTTCCACAGGAACATAGTTATTTACAGTAACTATTGTCATTTATTTATGGATTATACTGGTGCTTGAGAACTATGGGGGGTTTATTAAGTAGACATTTAAACAATTATGCATACATGCTACGCAGTGACAAAGAAAATGTGCAGAGTATATATAGAGAGAGATTTCCCTATGCAAATCACTAATGAGCCCTAATTACTGTATTTCACTAGTTGCAGAAAATAAATTCTTTGGGGCCTATTTTTCAATGTAAATGGCTCCAATATACAGGTGGACACATATTTTAAGTTACAAACCCATTAACAAATTTGCAATGTAGGAGATACAGTATCATGATCATAAAACCTAACCTAATGAGCAATGCCACCCTCACATAACAGTATCGGGATGTTGCTATTATTCTATTCCTCAAACTGTAAAATCAACATTGAAGGCAGAAAACAATTATCTTTAGGTCGTATTAGTCTGCTTAGCCCCACTCCTTGAAGAAGGAACAGATGAGGAAAATTGAACTTTTCAGATCCCATCATTTCCTCTAGCCCTCATAGTGCACATGCAAGACCCAAGAACCCAAAATCTTGCAGACACAATAAAGCACCATACACACTAGATACCTTTCTGAGTGATATCTTTAAAAAAAACACCTAGTGTGTACACTTAATAATGTTAGTGTACTATTGCATCGTTATCAATCACTCAATCACTCCATTAGCTGAATATACAAGTCAATTATGTCTATATAGCCAACATTCCGCATGTTTAACGGGTCTAATTGACATCACTGAATATCGTTCAGTGTATATGCTTAATTCATTAACTCGTGGCTGTTGCCGATATAATTTAATATATTGGCCATGGTACACATCATCTGATGTGTACAGGTTGTGTAGTATATTGCATTAATCTGATAAATTATTATGCCTGGAATATATTTATAAAGGGGCCATGACCATGAACTCGCAAATGATTTGCCAAGCCTCTGTTAGCCGCACTCAGAAGCATCGGCCCCTACCACTGCAGAAAGGTCATGTGGTTCTGGAATAAAGTTTTAGTATTTATCAATTACATACTTGTAGAACAGTAATACCCATGTAATGCCTATTTTTTTTTGTCATTTTACCATTTGAGCACATCAGTGTCTGACACTGACCAGTCCTAAGCTACTCTTAGGCCCATTCAGATCTGATCACAATACAAATTTGTTCTCAAAATGGGCAAACCCATGTGCACTGCAAGTGGGGCAGATGTAACATGTGTAGAGAGAGTGCAGTGTAAATACTGGCTGCATTATTTTTACACTGCAATTTAGATTTCAGTTTCAACATACCCCTCCCAAATGTAACTCTATCTGCACATGTTACATTTGCCCCACCTGCAGTGCACATGTTTTTGTCCATTTTGAGAACAAATTTTCTACTGTGATAATATCTGAATAATGGCCTTAGTTTTGATGATCATACTAACAGTTCTAAAGAAATCTATCCTCAGAAAGTAGACTTATTCTGCCTCAATAACAAAGGTAGAACACTCACTTTTAGAAGTGTTCTAATTCAAGAGGAGATCAACCTCTCCAAGGGCCTCATTCTGGTTGGTTCGGACGGATGTGTATTTGCGGACTGGAATCGAGTGTTCTTAGCCCCGCCTTCCGTACGGATCACTCACACCGTCTGAATGCTGTAAGACGCCGACCGAACGGACCGCGACTGGATTTTTCATGTGAACACCTCCTCCATGTGTGGGAATCTCCCCCATCATGGTCGCTGACCATCGAATGCTGGACCGAATGGTTGAGGCAGCACCGAGTGCTCCAGACCACTCGGGCATTTCTCCGTGCAAAGGCAGGGATATGGGCGGGCAGCTGGTATACAGCTATGTCATTATCCCTAAGTTTTCATGGGAACGACCATGAAATGATGGGCGTATGCATATGGTAATGAGCCCAAACAGCCCTTTCACTAAAAAATGAAATAAATTGACTTTATTGTTTAAATCTGCAATAGATGTTGTAGAGTTGCATGTACTGTACAATGTGACAAATTATAAGCAGATGCACAAAAAACAACAACAAAATAATTGTAGTGTGCGTTTTTTTTAAATACTAGAAATTGGTTCCTCAAATTGTTGAAACAGATAAACAGCAATTTCCTAACAATCATTCCTGTGTATGGAAAAGTTCTCTGTGTAAATGTGCCATGTTTTGTCATGTAAAAAAAATTCTTAAACTATTAAGATTTCATTTCTAAAGATAACTTATTAATAAAACCTAAAATTAGCTTATTCAAGCTATGCTTGTATAGAAAGTTATAGTCTAATAAACCAACATAACATATGCAGTCAAGGGTGAATGTTACATGAGGGGCATAATCAAACATAGCATATACCCTGCTGTGTAAATTACACCATTTCCGGGAACATAGCTTTGCAAATTAGCCAGTGTGGTTTAGCTAGCTGGAATCAATATAATTCTCATTTAATTGGCACCTTTATGCACTGTGCCAAGAAGTTACAGAATATTACTGTAACAACATATTAAATCACAGTGTACACGTATCAATTGTGACCAAAACATTCTTGTCCTCTATGTGTTCCCCATACCATAGCTGTTGATCTCTTGCTTTCAAATTGTTTTCTAAACTTTGTATTCTCTAAAATTTCTAAAGTCCCAGCACAAGTTCCAGAAAACTTTAGTTTAGGAGAAAAAAATTACTGGCCTGGAAGATGGTTGTCCTAAAAAATGTAAAATTTACAGTAAATAGACAAGGAAATGTGCAAAAAGAAGTCAATGAAATGTTCTTGCTTTTTTATAGGTATTTTTACAGTACCATACAATTTTAAAATATATGAGTGGGAATATCAGTAGTTACACATACCATAGATACTATTGATAACTTCAGACCGGTGTTCAGTATCTGCATGGCTGACATGTCTAAGTTGACAGTCAATAGCTTTGCATTGCTGTCTATGTGGTGCAGGGGAAGGGGGTTGTTGGGTATTACTAAGCACATATACTATACACATACATGTTATAATGTATGTAATACACTATATGTGTTTGATGTATTCCCAGGTGCCATGCACATATATGAGATTTTGCATCATAGGCATGTATATATGTGATTAGCAATTCCCCTTTGTACCACATGGTTGGCACTTTGTACCACATGGTTGGTGTGAATTTTAGTACAGTATATACTGTAGTACAATGACTGATCTTTACTGAATAAAAATTTCTGTTTATGTTCAGTAATATTGTTTTAGATTAGTATAAATATTAACATTTTCATCAACAAATTATTATTAATAGCCAAATATGAAAGTAAACATGATTTAAAATGCAAGTATGAGTACAGTCATTTAGTTTAATAACAAAGTAAAAATAAAAGAAGTTCAAGACAATATACTTCCTATTTGGTTATTGATTTTCTATTTTTTATAAGTATAAATTATTCACAATAGTTTGGGGGGTATTCAATCCCAGTCGAATTAGTTGTTTTGTTGAGTTCCTCTTCTTTTCCAACCAACAGTTTTTGTTTTTTGTTTCTCTCGATGGTCGAAATATGTTTATTTTTTACCAGTTTGTTGAGTTGGAGTTTAGAAAAATGGCATGGACATATTCAATGTGAAGTTCTCGAGTTGGTTTAGACAGTTTTTAGTCATGATTACGACAATTTGAATTAGACAGGTTTTTTTTGTTGGAAGCAGTCTTTGTACATCAAAATCTTGAGGGATTTGAATTTTCTGACCTCTCCTGGTTCTGAATAAGTTTCTGGTCCTGATTCTGGACCCAGTTCCGAATCCAGTTCTGATTCTGAATCTGGTTCTGGTTCCCGTTGTGAATCTAGTTCTTGTACCAGTCTTGGTACAGGTTCTGAATCTGGTTCTGGTCTTCGTTCTGATACTAGTTCTGAATTTTGTTCTGGTACCGGTTCTGTCATCCATTCTGGTTCTGGTACGAGATCTGGTACCGGTTCTGGTACCAGTTTAGGTTCCAATTCTAGTACCATTTTTAGTTCCAGTTCTGGTACTGATTCTGATATTGGTTCTGATATTGGTTCTGGTGCCGGTACCAGTTCTGGTTCCCTCACAGCTCCTATTACAGATCTCCAGTTAGAGCTAATGGAACCAAATTATACAGATCAAGGATTTATATAGACCTTCGAGGTCGGAAGGCAAGTTAGGGATGACTATTTTTTGCAACATTGGTCCAAACTCGACAGGAGGCATTATGACAGTTTCAAACTGTGAAAAGGCAGAAAACGCGACTGTCGAGTTAAGAATTGACAGGCAAGCAAAATGAAACCAAGTCAACTCAACAGTTTGGCCATTTAGGACCATGATGGAATACCCCCCTTTGTCTCAAAATTATTAATAATACTTCAAATTTGCTTTAAATATACATTTAGAACCAGATTATCTTCAAGCATTCTTGAACTAAATGTTTAAAACATAAATTTTAACATGCATGTTATTTTTCTTTTTTTTTAATGCAGGATGTTTTATTTGTAGTTGCATATAGCAAATTAACTTGTAGAACAATTTGTACTGTAGTTATCTTTCAAGTTATACTTCAGAAGATGATCATTCTCAGCTTGGTAAATCTGCAGTTGTCAGAGTTGATAGTCTATTAGGAATTGATTGTAATACTGAGCATACTCTATAGTGTAATACCATATACAGTAGTTCAGTATATACATAATACACTTAGCTGCTGGCTCTGTGAGGTTCAGTGAGGATCATTTTGCTGTTGTATAACCTTCTTCTACTGCCGATTTTATTGGGCCTGTTATCTGCCAATGTCTAGACTACATTTTTAATTGATCTTTGTTCTTATGGCCTATGGTGGAACATACATTTCATAGTATTTTACACATAAATATTACTTTCTACTGGTTGTTGACTTTTCCCCTGATGAAGTTCTAACTTACGAAATGCATTGAATTTTTCTTTTGCTGCTATTCCAATTATGGAAGAATTATACTAAAGCATTATACCACTGTGAAGCATACTGTGGATAATCCTCTTGACAAAATGTTTTAAGTGTTTAATGAAAAAAAGAGACATTCTTTTTATTACATTTTTTAAAACTTTTTACTGTTACAAGAGCAGAAAAAAGATTACATTTGTATGTTATAAATTGTTGTTTACCAGCGCACATCTATATCATTCACTTTATTCCTTACTTCTTCCTCTACTAACTGAGAGAGTATATAGTAGAGCAGCTTTCTTTCCCCATTTCCATAGCACCACCTTGTTATTTGTATATATAGTTCACAGTTTCAATACATCAATAAAACTAGCCCAATCAAGATAGTTTAATGAACTTGACTGAACTACAAAGCTTTATGTGGCCTTTAGAAATGTGTGATGCCTGACTTTTATCATGGCTGAATTTGTTTTCAGCAACCTAAACAGATGTATGTAATAACAGTCTTTTTTTTTTTTTTTACAGTACTTCTACAAAACTATACCGTTGATTTCAATGTTTGGATGTAATAGGATGATAATGTTGTATCAATTATTTATATTTTTGTCCTCCTGCCTACTTACAGATGCAGTATGATCACATTTTTAACCGCTATGCTCTGTTATTGATAAAACAAAATATTAAAGCTAGACCAATGAGCTGTCCACTCAACTAATGTACAGAGCAAGTGATTCTAAAACTATCTGTTCACAATACCCTGTTATCAGTCTCTCAATAAAAGTCATAAAGTGTACCCAGGGCTGCCGAGAGGGGGGAGGAGCAGGTACAGTTTACCCGGGCCCAGGCCTGTCAGGAGGCCCGGGTCCGGACACACACACACAGTTTTTTATTTTAATTTGGTGGCAAGTGCCCTGGATCTGTGCCAGAGTTGTGTAGGCTTCAGGGCCTGTTGAGAGCCCGCCACATCACTCGGTTGTTTACTGTGGCTCGGTGACAGGAGGATGCTTGAAAACTTTGGGTATGTAGTCCTTGGGTGCCGGGAGGAGCTGGGACAGAGAGAGGCCACCTCCCATGGGAGTACCACCCACTCCATAGCATATGGCTTGCTCTGCCCCGCTCCTCACATTCCCATTCCACCTGTTGCCAGCTGCAGCAGGTGCCAGTGCCATGTCTCTAGCCCAGCAGTCCCAGACCTGGTTCCCCACCCATGTCCAGGTCACTGTGTTCCAAGGTGGAAGGTGGGTCGCTGGGATCTCTGTGTATGTTGCCTCCCTGCATGTTTCTGGGGCTGTGATCCAACTCTGGAAGTCAGAATGTAACCCTTGACAGTGCATGTACTGTAACTCCATGGCAATGAGCATGTTAACCCCTAGCAGAGAATGTTAACCCCTGGCAGAGCATAAAACTCTGGGCAGAGCATGCAAACCCATGGACACAAGCATGTTAACCCCTGGCAGAGAATGTTAACCCTGGGCAGAGCATGTCATTCTGGGAAGAGCATGTAAACCCATGGCAACAAGCATGTTAACCCCTGGCAGAGCATGATAACCCCTGGTATCAAGCATGAAACCCATAGCAATGAGCATTTAGGTAAGCAAAACATATTTGCCCTATAGTTGCTAACTAACCAGCTATTGCCAGCCACTGGAAGGGGATGCAAGTGTGCGTTCCCTTACTACTGAGCTCCCCACTGGTCCCCACCGCTTCGCCGCTGGTCCCCGCTGCCCGGTCCCACCTCCCCGCTCCCCAATAACCCTGCCTGTCTCCCTGAAGCAGAGACGGGCAGGGTTCGTGTCCCCCGCCGCCCGGAAACTGGGACGCGCATGCGTGTGGGACACACTAATATTCAGCGTGACTTCTGTGCATTATTTTTATTTTGACTGATTGTGCAGTTTATACAGTATAACAGTATTGAACAAATCTGAATATTTATTTATTAAGTTATTTATATAGCACACACATATACATAGAATATTTGAACATTTGCATCAATCCCTGCCCCAATGGAGCTTACAATCTATATTCCCTACCACATATATATACCCACACACACATACACACACACACACACATTCATTCTAGGGTTAATTTTTGTTGGGAGCTAATTCACCTACAGTACCAGTATATTTTTGGATTTTGGGATGAAACCGGAGCACCCGGAGGAAACCCATGTAAGCACAGGGAGAATATACAAACTCCAAATAGTTAGGTCCATGTTGGGAATAGAAACCCATGACCTCAGTGCTCTGAGGCAGAAATGCTAACCATTACACCATTTGCGCTGCTCTAATTATTTACAATATAATACAGTATATTACTGTAACTTTAATAAAGGCTTGTGTATGTGCACTATAACAAGGCTATGTTTTATTACTGTTTCATATATCCTAAATAGTTTATTTCTCTGGAATCAATGACATGTTCAGGTGAAAAAACTTCAAATTTCATAATAATACTATGAAGTACCAGAAATGTAGCATAATATAAAACAACAGCTTGTTACCTAAAGTAGGTCACAAACATAAGCAAGCATTATCTCTTTTTCAACGTCTTGATAGATATGTTTATTTAACAGTAGACATTCATATTTATATGTTGAACAAACACATTTGTAACATGTGAACAAACAATGTTTTTTTATATTTATATAGGCTCATTTAGATTTCATTTTTTAAATTCAATTATAAGCATTGCAGCTTAGTAAACAAACTGCTTCATGTGAATTAGAAAATGCAATGTTAATACAAATCTCTTTTATCTTAATGTTTTAAAATAATGAAGTTCTTAAAATTTTAAAATAATTAAGTTCACAATAAAATATCTAATTATTAGTGAATTTAATAAAAAAAATAAACTGAAAAAAAGTATAATACTAAAGAATCACTATCTTTCTCAATTAGTAGATTGACAAGTACTTTCTCTAAAGCCAAAATGTAAAATGAATACATTTTTAATCCATATACTCTACCATGGACTACTTGACACCTTTACTACCTGAAATTCTCAGTGGGTATTAAAGAAGCAATTTTAAAGCATGAATTTGGTGCCCAAAAAGTGCCCTACAAATCAAAAGAACAGGGCAAGAATTCCTAGGATGCTTGTGTTTAATGTGTACAAATTCATTTTTTTTAAATAATATAATTGAGATTTAAAAGTACAGTGATATAATTAAAAGTTTTTGAAAATATACTTTACACACAAATACAGACATACAGTACACATTTATTTTCAAAAAATAGATTAAGAACGTCACAAATATATAACTCTGAACATCTTTGATCCTGCAAAAATACAGAGTCAGGTCTTTTTTTGAATGATCAAAGTATATTCCATTGAAAAGGTTCTATTTTTATCAGGCTCATTATTTCTTATCCATTTCTGAACATGTTATGTGATAGGCACTGGAATCTAGGATTGTTGTATTCTTTGTCAGCATACTGTATCATTGAAACAATTTGAAAAGATTTTTCACATGCTAATTCATTTCAAGGTAATAAAGTGTCACCTAATCAGCAATATACAGGTATGAGATTTATTATCTGGAATGCTCAGAACTTTCTAATTAAGGGATTACATTAGTTTGGAGCACCATGCATACAATATAATCCTATATACTGTATATATATACAGATGGGTCTGTTCCCATCCTTGCTGGCGGGTCGCCAGAACGTACGCGCTGGCGACCCGCCAGCAGCCTCGCCAGCGAGGAGACTGAGACGCGCGTGCGTCTCACGCGCACGAGCGTCTCAGTCTCCGTCGCTAGCGCGGCGGAAACCCTGTCCGTCTCCACCTCAGGGAGACGGACGGGGTTAGGAGGGGTTAGGGGGGATGCGGGCAGGCGGCGGGGACCCCGGGTTACCGCCGGCAAGCCGGCGGGGACCCGGGGAAACGTATGGAAGCGCCGTCGGAAGGGGACGCGCGCGCCTCTCGTGCGCGCGCGTCCCCTTCTCACGATCGCCATGGCGCTGGCGGGGGATGGCGGCTGGCGATGCCAGCGCCATCCCCTGCCAAGATGGGAACAGACCCATCTGTATATATATATATATATATATATATATATATGCAGTCCAGACTGCCCGGCACTCAGCTGTTTGTATAGCAACGGCTCCGGTGCTCATCCCAAAGTATAACATATATTTCAAACGGTGGATGAACAGCAGGTCTTAAAGCCAACGTTTCAGGGCTGGGGCCCTTTTATCAAGACTTCAAGATAAAAGGGCCCCAGCCCTGAAACGTTGGCTTTAAGACAGTTGTCTGATTCTTCATTTATTTCCGAGTGACATCCACCGTTTGAAATATATATATATATATATATATATATCAAGAGAAAAAAGGGGGTTGGGGCTTTGTCTGCGCTCTAAGGGTCGCAGCACCTCTAGATACCTCGCTGTTAATAGAGGTATATGATAGACATAAAGACAAGAAAAAGGTATAGAGGTGCGCTGGTAGTTTCACAGAATGTGTGTACACACAAAAGTATAATAACAAATTTAAAAAATTTATTTCATAAAATGACATAAAACATACTGAATAGTACACATGATCCTGGTAGGATAAATTACATGTGTGACACACACTTTCCGACAGATTGTTGTAATGATATGATCAAGTTCTTATTTTCTTGGTTGAAGAACCCCTTTTCTGAAAGACCCTACGCGTTTCGTCCCAATAGGACTTCTTCAGGGGTGTAAGGGTATCTAAGGAGGTGAAACAATGCCGAAGAGAATTTTTTTTTTTTTTTTTTTTTAAAAAACAAAAAAACTGCTTAATAGGTATATAGTAAAGTTTAGATATGGAGGTTCCCTAATATAGGGGTTGACAAAAAAGGATAACAGAGGAAGAAAAGTCCAATATCAGCACTCGCCCCTCCAGTAACAGTATATCTGCCAGGTGCCCTCCTGGGTATGCAGGTACAATAGTAGGGTATAGATGGCGGTACTCTCAGCGTCATAAATAAAGACAAGCTACTACAGGAAGAAGCTTAACGTTTCAATTCTCTTAACGGAATTTTCATCAGAAGCATCAGTATATATATATACAGAGTTGAAGAGAAAAACCGCACGCCACTTGAGATAACATGCTGGGTGACAGATCACATATATAATTACATATACATCATTCCTCAAATCAAAGATTCTAGGAAATAGAGACCAGCACACCGATTAGAGATGAAAAAAGTTAGAAAATTTATGAAAAAAGTGCAAACAAAAGTGCATTAAAACACATAGACTGTTTCGGTCTCCCTTTATCCCTTTATCCCTTTATCACAGGCTCTTGATAAAGGGAGACCGAAACAGTCTGTTGAGACAGACAGCCATGAGGCTGACAGCAGGCACCCATTGAAATGATGTTGTTCTTCTGGGATAGATAAGTAACCCTGCTGTTCAAACTAACGTTGTTACTGCAATGTGCACTTTTTTTCACTTTTTTCATAAATTTTCAAACTTTTTTTCATCTCTAATTGGTGTGCTGATCTCTGTTTCCTAGAATCTTTGATTTGAGGAATGATGTATATATATATATATATATATATATATATATATATATATATACACATGTATATATATATATATATATATCCTAATATACCTCCTAAACCCGAAGTACCCCCACACCCAGTTGCCCAAACACTGTACCCGCCCATCCCGCACTCACAGTACCCATGCACCCATCCCATCCCTCCCCAACCCACACCACCACCGCCCCGCACCTCCTCATCAACCCCACAACTACCCCTCACTCAACCGATGCACCCCCCTGCATCTGACCAACCCACACGGGGTTCCCCCACATGTGTAACTCCACCACCCGCAGTATACCCGTGCCTGCAACTGCCCCACGACACCACCCCAAGCACCCTCCCACACCCACAGCACCCGACCCTCACCCGCCCAGCCACTACCACATCCACCTGCCCCTCGATTGTCTACAGTATGTCACCTACCATTGTAATTTACTATGCTTCCTATAGTTCCTATATGTATGCATGTATGACAAGATCACAAACACTATCTATCCAGTTGTTGTTCTTCCTTGATAGTCTGGATGCCATATATATTGAACACCACTTGTAGTGAAATATGCTCCTTGATGTTGACAATAATACTGTAACTAGGACACTTCTATGATTTAAGAAATAGTCTTAATGAGCCTTTTATTGCTGTTCTTAAGGTACCAAGTGCATTAAACCATGTCCAAAGCATACAGTTCTAAAATAACTCATTTGAATTACTTTATGTTACTATGCCTGTATATTCCGATATAATATTTTCTAAATATAGCTTATTTTTGATGAATACATTTTAGCTTATCGTAGAACTGAATAAATGTTGTATGACACACTAGCAGCTGAAATTCTCTGTACCACCGGTACACACAGACATGATCTGACTATATTTTTGAATGATCAAAGAATTCTCTGTTCAATTCTATTTTTATCAGGCTCACTACTTTAACACATTAGGTGAAAAAGCTGAAAAGCTATGAGAATCAGCAGTGCTGGATCCTTTGCCAGCATATTTGTAGATCAATCTGGAATACTGTTTTGTGTATTCCCATTAATTGCCTATTAACTTTAATTGCCTATCACCTTCTATGTATTATACTCATCAAACATATTTTCGTAATGAAACTATGTATATCACTCCCATTTTACTAGTTAGACAAACTTTTAGAAGAATCGCTCATCACAGTAGCCCATTTTTAAATCTGCTTGGTTTAAAATGGTTTTTTATAAGAACAAGTAATAATTTTAGCCCTATGAATTCAGCTGCATCAAAAAGATTTGTATTTGTTATGTTACAGGAGTACTTTTGTGCTAAGATGTTGTTTATATGGTAGTTTTAATACCTAAAATATTGTGATGGTGATTGCAAAAACTTGAATATTTGTATTTATTTTATCTGTCTGATTACCTTTTTTAGGGGGAGATGTACGAAGTCTTAGAGGGGAAAAAAAGAGAATAAAGAAAAAGTACCAGCCAATCAGCTCCTAACTGTAATGTTGCATTCTGGGTTTGAAAAATGATAGGAGCTGAATAGTAGGTAATTTATCTCCATTTTGTCACTCTTCAAGGCTTCATACATCTGCCCCTAGCATTAAAACATTACAATATTACAATATTAAACATATTTGAATATTAAACACCATAAACAAGCATCCAAAGCACACATCAGAAATCCTGCGTAGGTCACAAAATGTTGAAGGTGTCTTCATTACTGTAGAGCTGGGTATTATTATTATTATTATTATTATTATTATTATTATCATCATGTATTTATTTGGTGCCACAAGGGTTCTGCAGTGCCTGCATGAGCTAAAAAATAAAACATAAATGAGCCACATAAATGAGCAAAAAAAAAAAAAAAAGGAAAATAAAGATTAAAAAAAAAAGCTTTATCAGGGGACAGGACACTGAAGCAATTATTAGGATGGCAGATATATAAAAATATAAATATTCTAAGAAAAGCACATGAGGAGAGAGGGCCCTGCTTTAAGAGTGTACTACAGGGTACATACTAGATGGCTTTTTGAATGATTTGGCTGATTTAGATGGATTGGAACAATAAAAAGTTAATCAGATGTGAGCTCCCATATGCAGGGCAAATGGGAAACATTACTAGTGAGGGCCATGCTGCCGAATGCAGCATGGTCTACTTTGTTGCTTCATCTCTGCTGGCATAGGTAAGTGCATCTACACTTGCCAATGCTGTCTCCCCCTCCTGGTCCCATCACCCTCAATGTAAAGCTTGCTACACATGTTTTATGAACATTAGGTGGGGGCCTGGGGTGGTCAAATGCACATGGAGCTCCCATCCTCGGCCTCCGTAGAGACTCTCCACGGTATAGTGAGTGACCAACCTCCTGGAGACCTTGCAGTTGGCTGCAATGGTGACACAATGCCCTCGGCAACAGATGTGGCACCCCCTCTGACAGGATCCCTGGCTGCAACTCCCATTGGAAGATGTGGCAAATCCCCCGGCCTGGAGGATCAACACACTCAGTGGGGGGTGTATCCTAAACTTCAGGATTGTCAGCCGTGACCACAGGAAGCAGCAACCTCTGGAGGACATCCACCCCACTCAATCTCTGGGAGAACACAGCAACGGCCCTCACGGGAAAAACCCTCAAAAGAGGAGGTAAGGCCCACATCCCAGAGAAGGCCCAGTTTCAGCCCATGGACTCACCACTCCCCACACCCTGGCACATCCCACAGCTGCAGTTCCAACTAAGGCCCCAGAACAGGCTGTCCCATCCCCTCAGCTTTAGAGAAGGACAATCCTCAGTAACTGTAAAATGCTGATATGATAAAATGGCCTGTTAGGCCGTGCAGCCTTGGAAGTAGCAATAATCAAGATGGCACTGCTAATGGCTGCCTAGGAGCTGTGTAGCTCATAAAAATATGTTACTTGTGTCTCCCCTGTTCTTGTCCGTCACCCTTCCAAGGGTACATCTAGGGTATATCTGTATGTTTTATATATCTGTACTGTGACTGTTTCCTTGTTACCTACCTGGCTGTTGCAATGAGCAAGTGGCACTGCTGATTGCTGCCTGGGTGCTGAGTAGCTCAGCCAAAATATGTTCCCTGTGTCTCCCCTGTCCTTGTCCATCACCCTCCCCAGAAACAAAAAATCGGCAGTGAAAAGGTCAACAGGGTCAAAAGGTCAATGGTGAAAAGGTCGACATGGTCAATAGGTCAAAAAGGAAAAGGTCGGCATGGGTCAACATGGACACCGTCTAAGTGCACCACATCCGCTCACCATGCTTCGGGCTCGGTGCCTTGTTGCACTCAGCACACTATTATATTCTCCCTCCATGCCGTAGGGGATGGTAGGCTATGAAACACTGCCTGTCAGCACATGTTGGGTCAAAATTTTGTAAAAAAAAAAATGCTTGTCAACCTTTTTCATATTGACCTTTTCCATGGCAACCCTTTTACCACATCCACCACTAAACACTGTCAACCTTTTTGACCCTGTTGACCTTTGGACCCTGGCGACCTTTTCACTGTTGACGAATAGTGGTCGGCCTTATGACTGTCGACCTAGAATTAATCTGTCATGAGTCCGGATACCAAGTGTACAGTGTAACTCAGGTGGGCACACAGTCTTCGGTGCAGGGAGTGGGGGCTTCGGCGCAGGCTTCCGGGAGCCGTCTACCAAGAGCGGCTCTATCTGTATCTTGGCAATTGCACAGCAATCAAAAACAAATTTGCAGGTATACCTGGCCAATAAAGTTGATTCTGATTCTGATTCTAATCTGTACCCCGCTTAAAATTGTAACTGATAATAATGATTAGATTACACGCATTGTGTAGCTGTTTAGCTTTTACTGAATTTGTTTATTCTAAGCTGATAGCTAACATTTTTATGAGCATATCCTATACAGGGACGTTAGTGCATCTCGGTCTGGGGTTAGGGTATTATGGTATACTTTACATAAAGTTGAACACAAATGATCTTGCTCATACCATTTTTTTCTTTTACAGTCTGCTATTACCTAGCAGTGTGTACCCAGACTAAGTCTCAGATGTGCCAGATCATCATATCAGTATAACTGTGTTTGACTCCCAGAGAGTACCCTGGCAACTGACTGCAGCTGATCTCTGTCTGGACCTTGAAT
The DNA here is from genome assembly GCF_055691185.1 of Crinia signifera. Taxonomy (NCBI): domain Eukaryota; kingdom Metazoa; phylum Chordata; class Amphibia; order Anura; family Myobatrachidae; genus Crinia; species Crinia signifera. Next base: position 144,402,096 of record NC_139221.1, on the reverse strand, counting down.
TACTTTCTGTTATTTTAGCCTGCATGTTTTCTCACATCTACCAATTGCTATTTCAAGTAAATTCTGTAGTACAGGGGTTCTCAAACTATATTGCTCTGTGACCCCATCAGACACTAAGAATAATTACAGGACCCCAGGATGGCAGCATTGTGGAAGCACAAAATGGTCTGAAATAACAGATGGTTCAACAGATCTTTCAGACTCCTTGAATGAATCACTGACTGGGATTAGAAAAGTCATAAGCCTTATGGTCAGCAACATGGAGTCATGACCCCATGCTGAGAAGGTTGAGACCCACTTTGGAGTCAGGACCCACAGTTTGGATATAGTACAGCAGTGGTTCTCAGTCAGCTTTACAAAGTGCATCTATTCCTGTCTGCAGTGTAATCTGTCAACATTTCCAAAGTGTTCCTGAATCTATAGAGTTTGAACTTCTTATTAGACATTGCTGTAAGCCCAGTTTGATGTTTATTTCAACTGTTGTGGTTCTAATCCAGTGTCCTTCAGTGGATTCCAGGTCTGAGTGTCCCATAGCTTTTTTCAGCTATGAGTCTTCTGTGACTATATACTAAAAGCAACTGTGACTGATGCTTTCTGAGACTAGTCTCCTAAATTACAGTATAGCTTTACTGACCTAGCAATATTTAGTGTTTCAGCCTTTTTAACTTTTTGTGCCGTATCCTGGTTGCAAAAAGCTACCTTGCTACTGTACACTTTGTGGTGCTACACAAAGGGGACCTTTCCCTGATATGAATGACTCCTCCTAAATGACCTCACCTAATGTTATCACTTTGCCGACGATCACTTTGGGCAAATCCTTTTGCCCGCAATACATCTATCTGTAAGTTACAAGCTCCCTTGTATTCAACAAGGCAGTCAAGGCTGGTCCAAGTAATTTTCTCTATACTGACTCATTTTCCACTACTAAGCAAGCAACCTAAGAGTAAATGATGTAGTGACAGCACTAACGAGTATGCCTGTACAACTGTACAATTACTAAGCTACACAGTTTACTTGCAAAGCTAGAAGAAAGATTTGCTACATTACTGTAGTAATTAATTATGATCATGTCACTGTCACATACTGTATCTACAGTAAATAGAGGAAAAAAATAACATTTAACCAATACAACTGACAAATAGTTAATGACAGCAACTTAAAATAATCAGGGAAGAATAATCTGTAATAGATGTGTGAAGGTCCAGTAGTTAAGGTATTGGATGTACTGTATCCTCCAGTTATGTGACAGTGATTAATAAAGAAATCATTGGGATCTGGTGTGTTTAACTTACTATGTCAAAGCTCTTAACAAAGCCATAATGAGTGGTGTTCAGAGTCTTTTGAGGACATGTAAAGGTGTAATCAGGTAAATGCACAAAGTCACAGTAAGCACTACTGTATAATACCATACAGTACTTGCAGGTAGATGTGTTTCGAAATACGATTTAATGGATAAAGGAAGCAGCAGTGATGCTAACATATCTGAAGGTACATCATTAGATCACTCTGCAACACCATCACCCATCGATGAGGTCAGGAATTCTTCATCAGAAGACGGAGAACCTGGCCTTAGCAGTCCCACAAAATAGGAGCAACTTACAGCTTCTTCATTTGTGCCCCAAATGGCTACAGGCTGTCAATAATCTGACATCTGCAGCCTCACTGCATGCTAGGAAACAGAACCCATACTCAAATGTGCAGTATACATCCTTTGCATGCACAATTTTCTGATAATCAGAAAACTGCATTAAACTCACAAATGTTAGGGATGCCCCCAATGTGGTATAGGTGGCACTGTTGCACTTGCCCAGCAGTCCTTAAAGCCTCCGGCAGGGTAAGGCTTCACCTATAACGGCCACTTTTGTGAGGGAAAATAAAATTCTGCCCCACTCCGGTGCCGCCAGGTCCAAGAGAAGGACAAGGCTGCTAAAGGAGGCTGGGCAAGGCAAATACAGGACTGGAGTCAGACTGGGACACAAAAGAAAGGACCAGACACACAGGACAAACAATAGACTGTGTGCGACTAGCACAGGACCACTGTGGCAGAGAGTATACACGAGCACCACAGCACTGAAGATGGAATTGCCAAGCACTAGGCAGGGAAACACAATGACCGAGGTGTAAGTGATGCAGTCACTGTAGCGCCTGAGTACAATGTTAGCAGACAAAAGGACAAAACCAGAATTCGAGGAAAACCGGTTACAGACACATAGACAATCAGGGCCAGTAGGCAAATGGAATCACGAATAGCAACACAGTACCGGTAAACAAACAGGAAAGAAGACAGACAGGCTCAAGTAGTGGAGTAGCCACTAGTAGCTACACAGACAGTACATATATTACAGTATATAGCTAAATAGACACTACTAGTGACACTGACAGACATTCAGCAAGACCAGACTGTGGGGCAGTTCTGGTTACAGACAGACAAATAGGTGAAACACAGGTAAATAAACAGAAGCTCTTAACAGGGAAAGTAGAGGCCTGAACACCCATGATCAGGCAGTTGCAGGGAAATAGTGTATCTCAAGGTACACAGGCTAGTCAGGATTAGATGGAATTGGGGCTAGTCAGGAAAGACTGAGTAGATATGCTGCAATAGCTAGAAACAAGCAGTATAACAAGCCCAGAGCTTAGGGCAAGCTGGGTAATATAGGGAGCAATATCCAATCAGAACAGCTGGAATGGATAAGCCCCTTAAATGAGGAATGTCACTGCAGGTAAGCACTATTTCCTACTTTAATGCACTTCTCTTTCTTCCCCCTTTTTTTTGGAGAGGAGAGTTCATACACATCTCCCCTCTTTTTAATAAAAATAAAATAAAGATTCATTTTTAATATATATTATTTCTTTCAAATCAGTTGAACGGACCATAATACAAACCCACGAGTGCACCCGAAACATCTCTAGCCTTTTTCATCTGTTATACTGCAGGTAAGCAGCCTGACACACAAGGCAGAGTGCTAATTGCTTAATTATGTCACAGGTGAACTGAGCAGAGAACAAATACAAGAGTCAGGCTACATTTACACAGACCAGCCAGAGGCAGCACATAACAGCAATGCCAGCCAAACCTGAATCAGTCCCATAGTATTGATCTCATAAGAGATTTAGCAGTGTTATGGTATCTGCCTCTTTCTTCAATATTTCATATATGCCCTCACTATGAGTGAATTAGAATTCCTTCTCATTGGCTAGGTCAGGTTAATCAGGTATTGCAGATATATTATGTTTGTTTTATGGTGTTCTTTTCATAGGCTTCCATACCTCCCAACATGACCTTCTCCAGGAGGGACACTCTGATCTGTTTCTGGACTTCCCTCATAATGTGTGATTGCCATCACCAGTTTTAAATAGGTTAATTGATAAGGGAGGTACTTCAACATTTATGGTAATCATAAATGAATAGTGAAGTCTAGAAACAGAGCATTTGTGTACCTCTTGGAGAGGGTCCAAGTTGGGATGTATGGGGTTTTAACCAAAACCACCATAAAGCCACTGTTAAGCTGCATTTAAAGATTGGTTTACAAAACCCCATAGAAATTGTAGAATAGTAAAGATAGTTGATGGAGGCATACATTTGTCCATGATGTGCAGGGGTTTCAAATTTCACAGCAGAACAAGAGCTTACCCAGAAGTCTACTTACAAAACATACATATCTCTACAAATAAATACCCAGAGACCCAGAGGCAAATATAAGAAACCAAACATATAGAACAAAGAGAAGATTTATGGTAGGAGTATGGGTCATTAGTTCAACCAATCTTAGATCAACATGCATTGGGTCGACCAAGAAAGGTCGACATGGCTTAGGTAGACACACAAAATAGGTCAACATGTCTAAGGTCGACAGGGTTGGAAGGTCGACACACACATTAGTTCGACAATGGCAAGGTTGACAGTCAAAGGGTTGACATGAGTTTTCCACTTTCACTTTCCACTTCAACATGGACACTGTCAAAGTGTAAAACACACCCTTGCATGGCTTGCTGCGTTTGCACTATTTTATTCTCCCCCCAACCCCTAGAGGATGGTAGGGCATGAAATAACTCCTGTCGACACATGACGGCTAAAAAAATTAGAAAAACTCATATCGACCTTGCTATTGTCGATAATTGTATCGACCTTCCAACCCTGTTGATGCTTAGCCATGTTGAACTACTTCATGTGTTGACCTAAGCCATGTTGACATTTAGTGGTTTAGTGGTTGACCCAATGCATGTCGACCTAATGTGTGTCGACCTAATGACTGTATACCCATGGGAGTGCAGGAAAAGACTTGTGCAAAATGAGTACTGCACCAAATGTTCTGGTTTAATTGTGTGACATTGCACTGAGCATGCTCACAAAGCCCTTTATGTACAGTATATGCATACTTGCCTCTACATAAACCCCTATCATCTCTCCTCCCCATACAGTATGTATCTCTGCCTCTTGCCTAAACAAGCACGTGCCCATGAGTGTCATAATCTATAATAAAAGTGAGCTAAGTGGGTGAAATTTTAATGCATCAAGTAAAAGACACAACATACATCTGAATGCGGTGATGATCAAAGGCACATGCTTGACCGGTTGGTGTGAGAGTATATTTGGGGCTCACCCATAGCAAATGTTTTGGTGTCAACAGATATGTTTTCGAGGTGCTGTTTAATTAATATGTAAATATTGTATTACCATAATGCCAAGACGAAGAGCGAATATATTATAATTATATTATATTAGCAAATTCAAAATTACCACAGTGCAAAGTTGGGGTGGGTAGCTTAACAATAAATAAATACCTTAATTGCATTGCTCAAAGTAGTGACAGTATAAAACTGGGGTAGCCAACTTCAGTCCTCAGGAGCTATCAACAGTTAATGTTTTCCAGATCTCCACACAGAATCACAAGTGAAGTAATTAGCTCCACCTGTTGATCTTTTAAAATGTGTTAGTGAGTAATGAGTGCACCTGTGCAGCAGCTAGGTGGTCTGGAAAATGTGAACTGTTGGTAGCTCTCGAGGGCTAGGGTTGGCTACCACTGGTATAAACAAATTAATAAAGATCAGTCTTCCAAATTCATTATTACAGTAGCCTACAATATGAGTCCTTCCAGATAATGCTTGTCCAAACCCAGTATATTAATTAATTTGGAGCTCACAGAATTTTTCTGTCATGGTTTTAGTCTGAGACTGAACAGTTCTTGTTGGTTTATAGATTTTCAAATAAAGTCTATAAGATATATTTCACACATAATTCATATACTCATATATCAGTTATAAGGCAAGAATATCATTCTCTAGGTCCATACAGTACATCAGGAGTTACATGATAAGACATCACTAACAAAACCTTACAGTCCATCCACATGTACAATGTTGATTTAAAAAAAAAAATCTGATCACTATAACACTGTTTCTGCCAGCTTGTCTTCACATAATTAGTAGTCTGTAAGGGTTTATTTACTAGAATTTGTGGTTTAGCTGGGTTTGCCCAAGAATAAACACGCAGGTGATCAATTGGACACAGGTTTTCCAGAATAGTTTTTTTCTATGGCGTATGAAATCATGAGTTTTACACTCCCTTTTTATACTTTCACATGACCCTAGAGTGCAGACAAGGGCATAACTTCCATGGGTATAGAGGGTATGATTGCCAAGGGGCCAGGTTAGGAATTTATCACAAAACCTAATCATGCTGGAAAATGAGATCTGCCAATCCTGGTGGGATGGACTAAATGGCATCTTGTCCTCCTTCCTCAGTTCTGTGACACTATAAACAGCTCAGGGGGACAAGTCTTTCTTGTGACTTCCTGTACTTATGAAATGGGGTGGAATGTAATAGGGTGTGAGAATCAGAACGTGAGAGGTTTTGAGAAAGTTTTCCCATTTTTTTAGAGTGGCAACCATTTTTTAATGGCAAAATCAACATGATTAGGAGTGTATTAGGTTACATCTTCCATAGACACATGAAGTGTTAGGTGCGTGCAAGTACAGTGCCAGGTACCTGAGGTATATGGTCTTGTCCACTATCCATGAGCACAGTAATCAGAAGAGAGTAGTATCAGGGGGACAGGATTTGGTAGAGATAGTTCTTATTATCTTTAGTGAATTGGGACATTTTTAGCCTAGTTAGGAATGTAAAACCATTGGGGCCCTAAGGCCATAGTCATTTCGTTATAATTTCTGTAGATATTTAATCTAATCAGTTAGTACTAATTGCATTTGAATTTCAACTTTTCTCTCACTTGGATGTGATAGTGAAAAGTGAGAAAAAAGTCTTTCACATTTACAAGCTACAGAACCTCGACACCAGGACAGTCACTAAGTACATTATTCACTTTTTTATTAATACTGTACTACAAAAGTAAATATTTTTATACTTTTTTTTTTAATTCATTTCTTTCCAAAGGTAGTATTAGCTAGAACAAACTTGATCAATATGTTATTTCATCCCTAATTTCTACCTGAATATCTCACAACCATCCAGATTCAAATTCAACTTCAACATTATTTTAGAATGAAAATATTTGTGTAGATAAACTGGTCATGTTTTTTATAACCATAGAAAACCATTTCATACAGTATGTTTCTTCATTAAATATATACTGTAACAGCAAAAAATTAGAACATACTGTATGAGAATAAACACACAGAGCTTCAATTGGTTTTGTTTTAATATGTGACGAGAAACAAGGAACAAGGTGATTAACTTTGAAATAGGGGTTACCTAATTAAACAATATTTACATCTATAAATAATATCAAAAAAAGTTATACAAAAAACACCAGTTAAAAAGACCATATAAATTCTTGAACTCTGTCCTCCTTTTGTGTGAGCATTCATTAATGTCTTTGCAGTATATTGTACTATGTCCTTAATGAGTATCCTCAAATAGCTTTGTTGCATTTTACCTAGCCTTAAATCACCTGAATACTCCAGGCAAAGTTTAAATTGATTCAAAGCAAAATTAATGTTTGTCATTGTGTTTGTGCACCAATCTGTTTTCTTGCATTGTTGATTTTTGGACTATCATAAATAAAGATTATTTAATAGATTAAAGCCAAAAGCATAAATGAAATCTGTGTGTTTAACTATAATACATGCAATATTCACCAAATCCAATTTTTTTCTTAACCCTTTGAGTGCCAGAGGAACTTGTTAAAATAGGTGTGAAAAATGCCAACCAAACCTTTTTATTAAAGCTTTGACTGCCAACGTCGCTGTGGGAGATCCTTGAAATATCTGTTAAAAATGCCAGCACCGCTCACAGAGACTGTTCTTTTTTTGGGTGCAATATTTAACTAAACTTCAATAAATTGACTTGGCTGTACGTGTATTTATTTAAACTAAATGAACAGTCTCTGCGAGCAATGCTGGCATATTTAGCAGATATTTTGAGGGTAGCTTACAGCAACGTTGGCACTCAAAGGGTTAATTATAATCCAAGAACTATATTTAATACAATTTCATGAGTTTCAAAACAAATTCTGGTTTATGCCTTTGATATCAATTTTTTTTTTTTTTTTTAGTGTGGGGAAGCTTTGTGGTCCTCCAATAAACTACCTTTCTCTTATTTATAACATCCAGGTCTAGCTGGCTGTATTGGTTTGATTAACTAATTATTCTCTCTGCAGAGGGGTAACATTTACAATGAAGATAACAAAATATTTCTAAGGGGATTTAAAAACAAAGAAAAAAACTTACTGTAATAAACTGCTAAATATAATTAGGAAGGTACAAAGAAACAGCATATTAAGACCTCACTCAAGTACTTATGCTTAGCCATTAATTGAAAGGGTTTCCACGGCAGCAGGAAATTCAATGAAAAAGTCATGATTTCTATTATCAGATTTTAATGAAGGTTGCTCATACACAGCTCTCCTGGGGAGCTCAATTGTCAGCCTACACATATTAGTGGCTCCTCCTCTCTGTCATTGGCCGGCTGCAAGGGCATTGCTAGGGTCCTAAAAAGCATTAGACTCAAACAAATGTAACACATAAATGATCATGCTCACAGCATGACATTACTGATTTCACAAATGCCATCACTGTTATTATCACTAAATGATGTAGTGACAAAATCTTCACAGCTGGGAAGAACAATTAGAAATATCACAACTACCAACACAGTCACAAATAATAAAACATAATTTTAGTAAGTCCAGTTCAATGGAGACTGTCTCATTCATTATATAGATGCTAACTGGAAAAATATCAATTAAAAAGAAAAACTTTCTATCACAGAATTTATCTGAGGTTGTGCACAAAGACATAAAGAATACAACCAACACTACATCAAAGCAAACTCGTTACTAAGAAATGCATTTAGTTTTATTTATTTTATTTAATGTACTGTAAGTGTATTTATAAAGATTATTCTGCATTGTTCTGTTAGTGTTTTATAAGTTCTACAAAGTGTTTTTCTACTGTATGCTTTTATCTGCAAAACTGTACCTACACCCTTTTTTATTTTTTTTTGGCCATCGCCCTAATTAGGTTGATTTTTTGGGGGGATAAATAGACAGGCCCCATATCAACAGCACATATTAAGTGATTTTATTTTGTATACATTATTGATTTCCTGCCACAGAATATCGAATATGCATATGTGCATCCAGAAGGAGATAATTAGGATAACCAGGGCCGGCTCTACCACTAGGCAGCTTTAGGCAGCTACCAGGATCTGGGTGGCACCAGGAGTCTGAATCCTATGTGACAGTTTCACCTGCTGCCAACAGATGGCAGTGTCTCAGTGGCACACAGACACTAGACATATTTATAGATGATAAGTTGCCTGTACAAGACAAAAGGAAAAAAAAAACTTATCTGAAGTGTGCTTCTCATTTGAAGCACCTATATTCTCAATGCGTTTCGTCCCTGTGCAAATTCTGCTGGAATTCTTCAGGAGTACTCCTAGAAAACGGGTTACATGTCGATGTTTAGTATAACAAAAGCCTCCGCCTACCCCAACTCACTCAACATCTTCCTTAAATTGTCTCTTTAAAAACATCAGAGATCAGCTGGCATCACGCACTTCTAGAGATCCTGGATTTCATTACATGCCACCCTATGAATCTTTCTCAGGGCATTTGAGCTTTTTAATCAAGATGTGCACCAGACACTTTTCATGTTTGTGTATTGATTTTATATCTGGATCTCCCTTTATATTTTGGATCTGGATTGGCTTTGCCAAAACTACCATTTCTGGTGTTGGCTCTGTGTTTTTTTTTAGAAAATAAAAAAACAGCTAAATTCACAGAATTATTTTTTTGCTCCTGCAGTAATATTAACCTCAATAACATTAATTTTCATTAATTTCCAGTCTATTCTGAACATCTCACAACTCACAATATTGTTTTTAGGTGAAAAGTTTGCCCCGTGGTAGCTGGATGAATAAGCTAAGTGATACAAGTGGGTGGCACAAACCAATTGGCACATCTAGGAGTGGCACTGCAGTGGCAGACAACATAGCAGTTTTAAAAACTAGGCCCCAAAGAGCACATAATGCAAAGAAAAGAGGTGGAAGATGGAATTGTCTCCCACCCTTCCTAATAAATAGAACATGCACACTTTAACAAACCAATAATTTCAGTGACATCGACTGCCACAGGATGGTGGTTGAAATTATTGCTTTGTTTTGGGTCCCCACAAAACAAGCTGATAACGCAAAGAAAAAAATGCATAAGATGGAATTGTCCTTCTAAAAACGATGTTGGTGGTAGAGACTGCAGGCACAATGCAGGAGATATTATCACTGCTTCTTTGTAGGAGCTTGCAAAGACAAGGAGAAGGAGCTGAGGAAAAAATCATGGATGATCAATGTAAGCTTAGCTGACAAAGACATCCAGGAGAATAATACGGGCAGATGTTTGATAATGTAACTGCTTTTTTCTTTGTAGGAGCTGGCAAAGATGGCAATCGAATGCTCATAGTAGTCTGAATGGATGAAGACACTCTGGAGTATGGGCAGGTGTAAGATTCGGTCACAGCAAAGAAAAAAGGTGCAAGATGAAATTGTCCATGGACCCTCCTTCCCACCCTTATATTGTATGAACAGGACATGCACACTTTAACAAACCAATCATTTCAGCGACAGGGTCTGCCATACAACTGTGGCTGAAATTATTGGTTTGATTGGGCCCCCACAAAAAAAGCAATCAATCTCTCTCCTTGCACAAACTGGTTCTACATAGGCAAGATGTACTCCTTTCTCCGATTTCTCACTCCCTTCATTGTATACATCCTGATCCTCACAGAGGGCCTTATTCAGAGCTGAGCTCAGTACAAATTTGTTTGGAAAATGGGCAAAAACCATTTGTGCACTGCAGGTGGGGCAAATGTAACATGAAGTGAAGTGGAATCTATATGAGATTTGGTACCAGGGATACAGTACGGCCATCAACTGTCTTTTTTTACATTTTTTTATTGAGGTTTTACATGTGATAAATGAAAAAAACATTAGAAACGTATGGCATGGACAGTATTAAAAGAACAAACATGTGAAAATCATAGAACAAATGGTATATGTTGGGCTTGTTTGTGAGGGTAGTAGGGGCAGGGTTGGTGGAATTCAGAGAGTTTGGACACTCTTTTATTAAGGCTTCAAAGTGCATAAGATCATAATTTTTAGCTTCATTTAATTTTATTATATAAATAATGTTCAGCATTTTCTATTTATGTTCATGTTTACAATGGTACTTTTTGGTACTTTGGGGGAAATTTACTAAAGGAAATTTGTAAAAAATAGGTGTTTTGTATCCAGAAATACACTTATTTTTGACATTTACTATCCCGAAAATATGGCAATTCGTATTCGTATTGATAGCACATCAATACGAATACGAATTGCCGTATTTTCGGGATAGTAAATGTAAAAAATAAGTGTATTTCTGGATACAAATACACCTATTTTTACACCTATTTTTTACAAAGTTCCTTTAGTAGATTTCCCCCTTTATGTCTTTGTTTTTTGTCCTCGGAATGAAGCCAATAAATTATTGTGTGCCTTTTTGTCCTTTCACCATTATTGTTATACATATTTGGTTGTCAATAATGTTGTGACATTGATATGTATGATTGTTTTGATTTTCCCTTGTAAGGTGGTAAAAGAATGAGAAATAACGTAAGTACTTTGAGACTGTAGAATTGTTGGAGACTTTGGGGCTGGTTTATCACCATTTGCATCTGAGGATGTGGATCTGATGTGAAGTGCAATCCGCAATGAGATCGAATTGATGTATCAATTATTACATGCAGGGACTTATATTGTGAAATAGTTTTATTCTATTAAAACTGTGAACTTCTGCTCCATTTAGGCAAACATTGTTTTTCTTTTATTTTGGAATTATTACATTACTATGTCAATATTTTGCTTCACACATAATGAGATGCTTTATATTTTAGACAGATCTGTGCTTACTCAATACCATACTATATTTTTTCTTGCGAAATAGCTTATTCTTCCAAGAAGCAGTGAGTTATGTACTCCCCATAAATGGAAAACTGTAAACTGTAGCTGATCAGACTGAATTAATGTTAAAAGTCCAAGCTCACACAACCCTTGGGAGTCTATTCAATAACAACATTTCTGAGATGTCCTGGGCAGCAGCACTGTATTTTTTTACAGTTATTTGCACCTTTGAGGCCAAGTTGTGAAATCTCTGCTCCATGTGGAAATTAAAGACAGAACTAAAGAAAAATGATTGTTCCACTAAGACTGAGCTGTATACAGAAAAATATATGGTATTTGGAAACGTAATTTATCTATACATTTCAATGAGTGGTATTATTTTCCTGAAAGAAAAAAAAAACACTTTATCAAGTACATAGCACTGTACATGATACATTATTTGCACAAAACTTTAGAAAATAGTTACTGTACATTTCTTATGGCAGAGGAACTTTTGAGAGTGTATAGTAAATAGCAATTAAATATTAAATGAATGATGTTCTGTTTAAAGGTGAAGATGTATTCAATGTTACTTTGAAACTACCAAACCGCCAAAGTGACGATAATGCACCACATCTCACTGATTCTACACACTTCATTGTAATGTACAGTAGTTCACTGGAGATGAACAGCCATTTATGTACTTTGCAAGAGGTGCTCAAACATGCTATTCATCTTTCATTCATCAACTATAAATGTATACCTTTCTGTTTGAATCTCTGAAGTATGCCACTATAACTAGTACTTAAAAGGTGGACTTTGTTTTCAACATAACAAATGACTAACTTTTAGGAATTATTTAGGTGTATAGAATTAAACCACTTAGCATTTTAAAGGGAAAGAAACATGAGTAAAATATGAGTAATATACTGCCAAGTCAAGCATCATTTTAAAGACATAATGATCTTATTTATTTTCTTTATTGCTCTATAAATTATTTGGAATAAACTTTTTAATAAGATAGTTTTACATTAAATCTACCAAGAATATAAATGGATAGGGATAGTGCAAGTGCACACTGATAATGATGATTATAATTAAATTTAGTATATTACCAAGTGTGGTTGGGCCACAGAGATGCTTTCAACTAAACATATGGATGAATTCATTTCTATATGAGTGGCTGGGGAGCTATTGTGGCTGGCATGCAATCTGCTTCAGGTTCAGTGTCTTTTTATCAGACATATCTATCTGTAATTTTTGCATAAAAACCAACATATTGAATTAAAAGAGTCTAGAGTTAATGCAGAGATGAACACAACTCGACTGTAAATGCTCTTGCAATATGTGAAGAGAATTTCATATATTATTCCCCCACATGCAGAATTTTTCTTATTGTATCTATGCAGGTGAATTGCCCTATGCATAAGCTTAATTAGCCATTATCAGGATATATTTGTACTGATCCATGGTTTCTCCCAGCTCACTGAATGGTATTAGTAACCAGTCTAGAACACTACATGATAATAGAATTCAGAGATATTGGTTACATATATTTGCGCAAATAATAAATAATACATTTATGTAACCTATATCTCTGAATTCTATTATCATGTAGTGTTCTAGACAGGTTACTAATACCATTCAATGAGCTCAGTTTTACCCCTCCTCCCATGCACCTGAATGGTATTACTAAACTAATTGAGCACCTGCCACTAGCTATGTGTATGTTGTAAGAGGCATATTAGGAGGAGATATGGGTCCTGACATGCCACGAGGAGTATTATGGGGTTGCTAAAAGGTAGGTAGCTCTTAGTTTAGATATATTTAAATATTGAGCCATTATTATGTGGCTCATTGCTGGATAACCGTAAACCCAATTTAGGGTAACGGTGGTGTGGGGTGCGGTGCCCCCAGACTGGTTTGGCCTGGTGGCTCTAGTGTGGCACACCTTTAAATTCTATTAACACTTTGCACAATTTTTTTTCTCACTAGCACTATTTCTTTAATATTTTAATTACATTTCACTTTTTTTCTCCTCTCTCTCTATATATAGCTTTGGCTTCCTACCTATTAACACTATAGTATTTCACTGGCGTGCTGCTCTGGGCTTTCTGGCTTGTGCTGGTTTTTGGGGTGCCGCACACTGCATCTAGATATAGTGCTAGGGACCCCCAAAATACAAAGAAGCCTTGACGACTTGGGGCTTACACATAAATTTGCACAAATATATGTAACCAATATCTCTGAATTCTATTATTATGTAGTGTTCTGTACAGGTTACTAATACCATTCAGTGAGCTGGGAGAAACCACGTATTGTTACTTACTCAGTATTACCCCTCCTCCCATGCACCTGAATGGTATTACTAAACTAATTGAGCACCTGCCACTAGCTGTGTGTATATTTGTACTGTCCTGTATTTGATTCCAGTTTTATAAATGGAAACATACATGTTTATTATTTTCACAGCCTGCAATTCCTTAATTCTTTCTCTGAGATTTGTCTACATGAAAACATCCCATCACAGCCCATGTATACCTCTTAAGTTAAAAGGAGAGATGAAATAGAAATGCATAAGTAATACAGTATGTTTATTTGACTACAAAAATAAGAAAAATTGGAAGAAAATATTTTTAACAATTTATATCACTTTAAATCACAAAATAGTTTCCAATGTTTCAGGGATAACTAACCCCTTTATCAAGGGGTTTGTTAACTGATAAACGGGTTACTTGATAAAGGGGTTAGTTAATCCCGAAACATTGGAAACTATTTTGTGATTTAAAGCTTTTTACAAGTCCTCCTGAGTGCTTCTGCCTGTTTCTTGGACAGTTATATATATATGGAAAAAGAGAAAATACCCCTTCAATGCGCTGTTACAAGATGTGTTGGCTGCAACTCTGATTGTCCCCTCTGTTAGTAGGGGAAGAATAGAAATGGATAGATACGAAAGGACAGAGTGCGCCAATAATTTAAACTCTCCACCACCAATAATAACTGTGATGACACTTTTTACAATTTTCACAATTTAATACACAGTAAAAATGAATAAAAAAATTTTTTTTTTTTTGTTTGTAGTTTATGTCGTATTCAATTGAAACACCCAATATATATATATAGAAGGCAGGGGGGGAGAAAAAGCAGCACTCCAGGCGTCTTGGCAAAGAAACACAATCAGGCCATTCTATATGGACAACGTTTCATTGCTTTTAATCAGCAATTTCTTCAGGTCATGGCATCAAATTTGATGCCATGACCTGAAGAAATTGCTGATTAAAAGCAATGAAACGTCCATATAGGATGGCCTGATTGTGTTTTATTGCCAAGACGCTTGGAGTGCTGCTTTTCCTCCCCCCTGCCTTCTGTTTATTCATTGGAGCGGGCACCCGGCGCAGATATTTTGACTACAGGGAGAGCCGGATCACCCCATTCAAAGTCTATATATATATATATATATATATATGCAGCATTAGTCAGCCAGCAACATCCGGGTTTAGTGAAAAAGTATCAAAAAATACTTTAATGGCATATTATTTTAAAGTGCAAATTACAGACATAAAATATCCACAGGACAGGCGGTATCTTTAGCATAATGGCAAATCATCAAATTCAACCAAGCCAGTCCTGTAAGTCACCATACCGACAGCTGTTTCGGTGCTCAAACATGGACCTTCATCATGGGCACTAACCTGTGTGGCAGCTCTATATATACCTGCAGTAACAACCACATTAATCAAACTCACCTGCACCTGTCCAGGCTACCTTCCCGCCGGCGGCGTCATCATCAAAGGACCCGCTGTCGGTGCCTAGTTGCCCGGACAACGGAGCCACGCAGAGCAGATGCCGCACACTAATGCAGAAGGACGCAAGTCGGGAGATTGCCATGGTAACCCGGAATACTGCATGTATTTAACCATTTAGAGCCTGGCACTCTGGTAATTGAACCATCTTTAGTGTGCAACCCAGTCTCAGGATTTATATATATATATATATATATATATATATATATATATATATATATATATAGACAATATACAATAGAGGTCACTCACAAGATTTTCATGCTGCACGGCGGCAGACTGGCAATAATAATCACAACTGACGCAAGTAGTTCGACTCACTACTACTTGCGTCAGTTGTGATTATTATTGCCAGTCTGCCGCCGTGCAGCATGAAAATCTTGTGAGTGACCTCTATTGTATATTGTCTACATTTCCTGCCGCCGTGCAAGGACAGAGGGACACCCAAGTCTTTGCTATTATTGGATTGAGTGCCAGGATTTTCCTTCATATATATATATATATATATATATATATATATATATATATATATATATATATATATATATATATATATATATATATATATATATATATATATATATATATATATATAAACACTGTATGAATAGGACACACAGGGAGCTTCTTCTGTTTAAAGTGATATCTGGCATGAACCATGGCTGTATCTATGTAAGAAATGCTGTGGTACAGTATGTTAAAATGATTTATTGGAAAACACTGTAACATTGCTTTTTGTATGCAGAATTGCTGCATATACTTCCCCTGCTGCCCCAGGCATAATAACTGAACTGAAAACTCTACATCCTAAATGTAGGCAGTATGTGCATATGTACAGGAGAAAAATAAATTCAAAGCAGTTTTCTAGGTTCTCATTAGTCTCTTGCATGCACCAGTGTGTACTTATCTACAAAATTCACAACATCCAGCAAAACAATTCGTTAGAGAATAAATTAATCAGAAAACTACATGCATCATATAACAATCAAAATATACTGTAGTATCAATTGAGAGGATGAAAATCCACTTTACTGTATTGAGAAGATTATGTGGCAATGTACTTCCCAGAACTATAGATATTAACATAAGAAGAGACTGATCCAAACAAACATGTGGGGTGAAATGTAATAGGATGAGAGATTCAGAAAGTGAGAGATTTGGTAAGAAATCTCCAGTTTTTTTAAAGCGGCAATCATTTACACTGCAAAACCAGTCTGATGTTGAATTGTAAATGATTGCTGCTTTAAAAAAAACGGAGATTTCTTACCGAATCTCTCACTTTCTGAATCTCTCATTCTATTACATTTCACCCATAGACAGTATCACTGAGGA
The DNA here is from genome assembly GCF_055691185.1 of Crinia signifera. Taxonomy (NCBI): domain Eukaryota; kingdom Metazoa; phylum Chordata; class Amphibia; order Anura; family Myobatrachidae; genus Crinia; species Crinia signifera. The sequence goes on along the minus strand of NC_139221.1, from coordinate 144,385,590 downwards.
AGACGTGGACAGCAACTGCACTAGAAGTAATTGTATGCAGGAATGCTTTAAGAGAGGAGGAGACCTGTGTGCAACCTTCTCTATAGAGTTTGAGCTCTCAAGGGCTCAGATTGAAATGCACATACAGTACAGTATGCAGATCTCTGCAAAAATGGCATTCTGTCACTTTCAGCATCATTGTCTTGGGGCTTCGGAGAGGTAGAATTTTAAAATGGATGCATCATGTGTATAGGGGCCCCCCTGGGGACTCATGGGCCAATGTACACAGCACACATGACATCCATCATCTTCTGCCTACAGTATGTATGAATTACAGTCCAGATTCTTATAAATTTAACCATACTGTATATGCTAAACCCTTTAAAAACAAATGTTTTTAGTGATTGGCCTCATTAGTTTAAACAATGTATAGTTGGTGTAAATTGCTTGAAGAATGTTGGCACAAGGTAGCAGGAGAGAGATCTTTTGTTCCCCCTCCAGCAGTCTTCACCAAGCTCTGGCCCTGAATCCGGACACTAACACTGCACATGTGTAATGTCAGATTCCCACAGAGGAGTTTTTCACAAATTGCTGCAGACGTAATTTGCACAAACAGTGGTTATTGCTAGTGGCCTCATAAAATGTGGTTCAGAATGCTCCTGGTCATCATCCACTGGTATATGGTCCTTAGGTCAACAACATTAAGGTCGACATGCATTGGGTCGACCACTGAAGATTGACCTTTGCCAAGGTCCACACATGACAATGTCGACATGGGCCTAGTTCGACGTGTCATTAGGGCGACACAAGCATTAGGTCTATATGGACTAGGTCGTCATTCAAAAGATCGACATGGGGTTTTTCACTTTTTTTTTAGCCAACATGTGCTGACAGACGGCATTTCATGCCCTACCATCCACTAGGGCATGGTGGGAGAATAAAATAGTGCCCAAAGCACAGCAAATGCTGACCTTGCCCTATGCCAATGTCAACCTTTTCAGGTGTCAACCTTGTTTCATGTCAACCTTCAGTGGTCAATTCAATGCATGTAGACATTAGTTCTGTTGACCCTATGACTCATACATCATTCATCATGGGATAAAACCAAAATGCCAGTTCCTGCTCTGTGACAGGAGCTGGGTACTAAAGGGTTGATGTGTGTAGACTAGACGTTAACTTTACGCAAAACTCATGATCGCTTTATTAATATAAACCAGCTACAATAGATGCTGGCATAAATCCCGTAAATGGTCTCTCTGAAATGAATGATTAGATGCAGCTGCTGCATATAAAGGAAGTCTAGACTCCAACCTGCCAGGTTAATATATAATTTATAAATAATCAATATGAACATAAGTATATACTTACACCGTACAGTATCACTAAACAAAACATTTATGGTTTTATTACTTCCAGTTGGAAAAACTAGACAAGATATTAATCTTAGATTATATACAGGTTTACTGTATATATTAATATAAACATTGACTCCACATTTTTTTTAAAGTCAAATAAACTTTTTAAGCCATATATTACTTTCCCTCAAGAAAGGGAACCACAGGAGCTAGTAAAGTTCACCTTCGACGTTGCCCTTTAATTTGCTTTGAACAGACATTTCTCGAAGCTTTATCTTCAGTGAGAAAAGGTCTTTTGGGATTTCAACCTCAACATTTTTCCAGGTAAAAAAAACTAGTTTGAGTTAAAGTTGCTTCCTTGGGTATAGATAAACCTTCAAATCAATATCAGAAAAGGAAAGTAAGGAGCAATTTAACCTTCCAATGAAATGCTGAATGATGAGGGAAAAAAAGATATTTTATTCTTCTTGAGAAAAGAAAATTACATTGCTTATTTAATGCATTTTTCCTGCCAGTTTAATACTTTTACAGGTACATTTGGCAGAAGTTTTTAAACTCCCTGTAGAACTGACTGAGTGAAGGATTTAATCACATTTCAATATTGTTCTGTTCATGCTGCTGATGTACTGATATAAGCTTGCAATAAACAAGGCTGTATACAACCATACTGTATAGCTACTGTATCTGACCAACATCATATCCCACACTGAGGCGACTAAGGCAAAAAACAGACAATTGCTCTCACGTTGCAAGTAGACAATTAAATGTGGAAAGTTGCATGTATGCATAACATACTTGTCTACACTTCCAGAAGTTTCAGGAGACTCCTGATATTTTGTGTAGTCCCCAATAATCCCAGAAGGCCTCCAGCATCTACCCACTTCTTAGAAAAACAGCAGATAGCACAGGGAATCTTGGTTCTGTTTTACGAGGGAGGGCTAATAACCACAAAATTTCACATTTAGCCCCATTCCTTCCTCACAGACCCCCAAATCGTGCCATTTTATATGCTATCGGGGCATGGCCAATTTACAATTTAGCCTGGCTCTGGCCTCGGAAGTTGTCTGTAGTGTCTTTTAAAATGGCAAGCGCAGTTGTATTCATCTATGCATGTGACACTACTGCCCCCAAATATAAGTTTAGCTTCATACCAATTATTAATAACAGTGAACACTTGTTCTACCAGTTTTCTTGTTAAAAAGTGATGCTTGACAACAGCTATATCGTCAGCAGTTGCAACAACACACCCTCGTCACCCTCACCTTAGTCTACATGTGCATGCCAAACATTTACACACTTTCAGCCACAAGTGGATATGTGTATGATAAATGTGCAGATTCAGCTTCAAAGCATATGTTGTGTGAAACACACAATATACCATATATACTCGAGTATAAGCCTACTTTTTCAGAACATTTTTTATGCTGAAAAAGCCGCCCTCGGCTTATACTCGAGTGATGGTCCCACTTGAGTCAATAAGTTTTCACAGTTTTTTACTGTAAAATTAGGTGCCTCGGCTTATATTCGGGTTGACTTATACTCGAGTATATACGGTAAATCTGCAAAACTGACTTTAAGCTCTCTATCAGCTCATAAATGTTTTAATATTCAAATGTAACTTGAAAGCAAACAATTAGCTATGTCACATACTGTGCATTTTAAGTGTTTTGTCATCACTCACTTCGATTATTTGGGCTGTATCTGACATACGGCATCCGTTATCGCTGTTTTTTGCCACATCAGTCTGGATTCTACAGTAAAATTTAAAGAGAAGAGAAAGACTGTCATGAGTGTGGCGCACTCGAGAAAGAGAAATTTGTTAGTCGTAAAAATTAACTTTTAATATTCATTTTTAAAATGGCGACATATAAAACACAACATACATGGGTAGAAATGGGGATAAGAATAAAAAGGAAAAAGGAGTTTTTCCTACTTAGTGAACACCGCTATCCCTCGAGTTAATTTTTACGACTAACAAATTTCTCTTTCTCGAGTGCGCCACACTCATGACAGTCTTTCTCTTCTCTTTAAATTGTGTTCAATTCCTCTTCTCTTTAAATTGTGTTCAACTCAGTGGCAGCACACCCCAATATAATTACTCAGAGAGTATAAAACTAAATAAAGGGGTATGTAACATATATAACTATCCAGTTACCTGTGCGATTGGAAAAAAGCTCTTTTTGTCTTCTACAGTAAAAGCCATTGGTTAGTGGTTAGTGGATGGGTTGACGTGGGACAGACATTCTAGCATTTGCACTCTCACTTTTTTTGTGAATAGTACCATGAAGCAAGTTAAGCATATAACTTTAAGGCATATTTGGCTAAAACAAATTGTCTGTTCTTAATGCTAATTTTATGTTACTAATTTTTATATTAATTACATTTTGAAAACTTGGTTTGGGATTTTAGCACACACAATTTATGGGACCTAATTCATACACTTTATAACATAAAACTCTAGCAACTCCTGTATTTTTTTTACAGATGTGAACTCAATGCACTATTGCCACAGATGCACCATAGAGCTTATCTCTGCACACTATGTATTACTCAGCTTGCATTAAGCTCAAATGTGCCTCTTAATCACACAAATTCAAAATAAACTGGATGAAACAAAACTGCTTGCCAGTGGCGGCTCCTGCCTTTAGACTTAAGGGGGGCTGCAATTTCCTGGGTACTGCTCATTGCAAACAATCATTAATTATTTGAAGGTTATTAGTTTGATTTGCGCAGTACTAGTGTTTGTATGCATTTACAGTAAATAAATGATGTACTCATTTGCACACAAACACAAAAACAGAGCAAAATACACACTTTTAATAACTTTATTAATTAAAGTACACAGAATGATACTCTTAATAAATATTATTAAAGTAAAATATACTTCCGTGCACCTCTCTCTCTGGTGCAATGCATACCTTCCTTCAGCTGCATCACACTGAGTGACTCACTGAAGTCTGGGCATGCTCACTGTACAGAATTTCTTCTGGGTTGCACAGACAGCAGCCCATAGAAGCACTGTAGCTCTGGTGATTCCTAAAATACCTAAAATGTTGGGCGTTCCCTTGGACCAGTACCATTTTGCCCCCGGCCCTGCCTCTTCACAATGAACTAACCGACGAGTGTGTAAATACACGCATGCGCAGACATCCAACCATCGGAACAGGACTTAATTCATCCCTTCCTCAGAATTTGTCCGATCATTAAAGAATCATCCCCTGTGTTGCGATGCATACAGATGGAGCAGCTCTCAATATGGCCTATCGCCAACCACCAGAAGGGGAGACGCTCATGTGCCCCATTCTGATGAAGCCTGCTGCAGCCTTCTGTCGCCTCTCTTGAAGGGAGCACACATGCATGTGAGATGCTCACGCATCCCCATTAGATGCAGCGCCTCTCCACCAGCGTGCGCCAGCGCAGGAAATCTGGTGATTCCTTGACTGGGCGAGAGTCACTACATCTGTACGTATCTTGGCATTACTGGGGCATGGTTACTCCTGCAACAACCATGTATGAGCACACATAGAAAAGAATAGAATATAATCAACTTTATTGGCCATGTATGCTTGCGCACACTAGAATTTCTTTGTGGATTTACAGTGCAGCATTAAGCAGGGATGAAGGGGGGGAGAGAAGACGGATTCAGTATTGAATCCCGGCGGTCGGGATCCCGGCGTTCAGAATCCCGATGCCGGAATTCCAACAGCCGAAATGCCGACAAGGGGGGGACGTGGATCGCCCCCCCTTGCAGGCTCGCTGCGCTCGCCATGCAGCAGGCCCGGTGCCTCGCTACGCTCGTCACACTAATTTATTCTCCCTCCAGGGGTGTCGTGGACACCCACGGAGGGAGAATGTGTCAGCATTTCGGCGGTCGGGATTCCGGCGTCGGGATTCTGAACGCCGGGATCCCGACCGGCGGGATTGTAACTGCATCCCGAGAAGACATTACATACATAACATTAATACATTACATGTGGGGAACACATTCCCGCCGAGCTGCACAGCGTCTAGGCAGCCATCAGTGGTGCCACTGGTCACTGCAACAGCCAGGTAGGTAACATTAAGCAGAGACAGTACAGTTATCACTTAGGGAGCACATACCCACCGAGCTGAACAGTGCCTAGGCAGCCATCAGCGGTGCCACTGGTCACTGAAACAGCCAGGTAGGTAAAAATACAAGCAGAGACAGTACAGTTATCACACAGGGAACATATTTGGCTGAGCTGTACAGCTCCTAGGCAGCCATCAGTGGCACCATCTTGATCATGCTGCTCAAAGGCAGCAGTAATAATATTTTTATTTTTGTAGCACTTTTCTTCCAAAGCTGGCACACCCTGCCAGCTTGTTGCTGGCAGGGTGTGCAACCAGCGAAGGTACAGCATACAGGCTTTGCATACAGTGGGGTCAGAAGTATATGATGAAGATAATGGTAAAGAAACAGTAAAACAAAGAGTAATACATAGATTTCCTCAGCTCAGAGGCTGAGACAGATGGTAATTTGGGAAAAACAAAAATAAAACGTGGCAGTGTTTCGGTTTATGTCCAAATCCAATCCAAATCTCTGTACATCTGTGTAATGCAACAGCCATGAATTTATTCATGCCAATTTCCATTTTAATTGTGACTTTGTATACTTTAAAACTAAAACCTGCAAAGTTAATGCCACAGCTCTGTGTCTTTGTTACAGATAAAGTGACGTTTTGCGGTGTTAGGTGTGAATAAGATGACAATTTAAAGAAGCAGCTGTGCTACACCACTCAACATGGCTCACATGCAATGTAACTTGAAAAGAAGGGGACATTTAAACTTGCTATATGAGGACACGCCTGTATCCATACATATTGTATATCCATACATATCCTAACTGCCAAACATTTTAGAAACTGACAATTAATTAATTAGATAAACTAATAAATAATATCTTTTTATTTATACATTGAAATTCTATAATTAAAAAATGTATTCATTCAATCGAATATTTTAAAAATGTGTGAACTTCCATGCATTTGCCCCAACCCCCCCCCCCCCCCCCCCCCCCCCCGGCATGAACTGTTCTCCTCCAACATCACACTGCATTTTCTCTAACCTTTGCCACATAAATGATGTACAGGGTCATGCACTTCATTATACGGAGCATTAATGGTATTGTGGTCATGGTCCCGAACCTGTGAGCAATGCGCTGACCTCAATCAGACCACCTTTGGTTTACAAAATAAACCACAGTATAAATTTGACTATTTAACATTATTTTTATTTTTGAATGTAACTTATTTTTTACTTTTTTTTTCACAATACCTATTAAAAAGTAAATTGCAAGAGACAAAACTGAGAAAGGTCAAAGAGCTCAAGGGAAAATAGAACAGTGTGACTATTTTCATACATCAGTGCTTAGAAATTCTGTCGTGATGACATGCGATTTCGAAAGTTGTCAAATTGCTATCTCAGGAGTTGTTAATGGATGCCGCACTATGGTAATGATAAAAAAAACAACAACAATAAATAAAAATAGAGCAATCAATTAGTTTAGCAAGTTTCTGAATCTGAATTGTGATGACACCATAGAACACAGACCTGTAATGACCTACATAAATAGAATAAAATACTGGCTGAACATTGGGATTTGAGGCCTGATTAACTCTGTATTGTCATTTCTTGCTTTTACCTCCTACTTTGGTAATATATATATGGCATCCCTGCAGTCTCCTGTATTTTTGCTAAGTGTGGATTTCTTCTACATTGGTAATACCCAGGGCTATTTTTCAGCAGGCTCCAGCAGGAACTGAGGCCCTTATTCTAGTTCACTCTTTCTGTCAAAATATTTCTCAGATGGACAAAACCATGTGCATTGCAGGTGAGGCAGGTGAGTCTACACCATTTATTTTGAGGTTTGAAAACAAAAGTTCTGATACCAGTTTACATCATTGTCTCAAACCCTAAAGTAAATTAAGTGATCTTTTGTTGGAGGTAAGGAAATAAGGGACTTTGCCATAATTGGCCACCCTGATCCATATAAGTATGATTCGCCCATCCAGAGGGTCATTCAATTAGTGATTGGGATCACATTTTACACATAAACGGTACAGCTTTACTATCGGAATAAAGACTAACAATAAAAAATCCTCTACTTAAGGAATAATTGCTACAGTATTATATTTTGTTACATTTGGAAGATCCAGCGTGAATAAATCATTCAAACTTCCTTACAAGTTAAAAACATCTTTAAAAACATCTTTAATTGCTTAAAGATTAATATCAAACCCCTGATGAAGTCTCATAAAGAGATGAAATGCGTTGAGTACTTGGTATGATCCCTATTCCAAGAAAGTACTACTAATTCCAAGTGTATTACTTTCTTTTATATATTTTTTTTACTAAATGTTTTATATTTGAAAGAAGTTTTGGTTGATAATAATTCTACATAGAGTGGAAAGACTGAATACATTGTATTGTTGAATTGTAGATGGGTACTTAATAACACTATTGGGTTGTGTATTGGATTGTGTGGATCCCTCTAGGAGGGGATCTAGTATTAATAGCGACCGCCCCATATCTAGCGCAAATACTTAGTGATATATATATATATATATGATAGAGGGGGTAGAATCACGGCACTCATACGGACTTCCAAATAAACACACGACACAGCCGGTGCGGATAACGTTTCGGATGTTAATCCTTTTTCAAATCACAGAACCTTCAAATCTGTGATTTGAAAAAGGATTAACATCCGAAACATTATCCGCACCGGCTGTGTCGTGTGTTTATTTGGAAGTCCGTGTGAGTGCCGCGATTCTACCCCCTCTATCCCATTTATGTACGTGTCTGCACCCCGGCTGAAGTCTTCATTAGTACTGCAGAGTGCCGGTCCTCTGGTCTCTCTCTCTCTCTCTCTCTCTCTCTCTCTCTCTCTCTCTCTCTCTCTCTATATATATATATATATATATATATATATATATATATATATATATACAGTCCAGTACGGAGCAGCACTTCCTCAACAGGTTCAAATAACTGTTGTGCCTTCCAATAATCCCAAAAGGGACCACACACATCACCCAGACGGCGGCACTCTACAAGAAAGACTCAGGATAACAGCAGTATTGACAACATTTCGAACCACTTTAATGAGTTCTTCCCAGTAGCGCACGCAGGGGGGGTTTCTGAGTACCCAGAACCCCCCCCCATGAGTCCAAGGGCCCTAGGCTGAAAGCTGAGGGTCTCCTCTTTCCATTCTTTCCATCGGTATAAGAATTTAAAAAATCGGCCCTAGGGAACCGGAGATATCTGACTTCAAAGCAGTGGTCCCCATCCAAGCCTGTTAATTGCTTTCCCAGTCAGATATTTCAGGTTCTGTCTAACTTAGAGTTTTGCTGAGGGTATATTCCAAAACCTGTGACTCTCCCTCTTTGATGGACACTAGAAGCTTGTCTCTACTGTTCCCAGAACCAAAGAGATCAGCCTTCCAGTAGCTGGTTACTGCTCCAGCTCCACACACCTGGTAAGTAGTTTTATATACTCGTTGGCAGATTGCTCTGCCTCCTGAACCCTGATCCCCTAGTCCCCAATACCATTTGGTAGGTGGGATTCTCTAGTTTTTAATTCCATTAAAATCTAAGAAATCTATTTCCGAAAACTGGAGATATCTGCAGTCAAGCAAGCTGTCCTCCCACCAGAAAGTTATGAATAATAAGCCCACTCCACTATACACCCCTCCTCTGCGTATTAAACATCCTCTACCACCCTGAAAGTTATGTATCAGGGCCCCTTCATTCAGCCCAATGTCCCCTTCTCTCACCCCATCACCCCCCATCTGTGCAGTAAAGGTGTAATTAGTGGAAATCACTGATCCAAGCCCTACATGCTGAGCGGTTGATATAATACCCCCTACCACCTGGGGGACATCAAAGCTTCCCCCACCCCTACCGTTGGAGGATCGGTAGGTGCCCCAATACATTGCTATGCCCAGGGGTCTACACTGCGGTTGACGCCCCTGTATATATATATATATATATATATATATATATATATATATGTGTGTGTGTGTGTGTGTGTATGTATGTATGTATGTATGTATGTATGTATATATATATATATATATATATATTATTATTTATATACATTTGGTCCATCTATAATACTCTAACTGACCCGGCATATACTGTGTCACCTGTCCATCTCCGTGCTTTGCTCCGCCCCTCTGGAAACCCCCTTCTGAAAATCCTGCGTTTGCCACTGCTTCCTCAGGACATCAAATACATTATGCCAATAACAAACATTTATACATACCACCAAGTGCTCCCCAGCAATCAGAAACAGCGCCGTTAGCGGCAAATACCGCGGGCGCCATGACGTCAGCGATGCCGGCGCATACCTTGTGCATCATCGCGTTGGCATCACTACGCACAGCGGGTGCCCGAGGCAGCCCACGTTGCCATAACAACATGTGTCTCCAAGGACGCCTTCACCTAGTAGCCAGAGTCACTCCCGGCTCCATCCACCGGCGCCGCGACTTCAGTGACCAACACACATAATTTGCGCATCATCACATCTAAGCCGTAGTGGTAGATGCCGGAAAAGTCTGGTAACAGGGGCCCCTGTTACCTGTTAGACACCTTGATACGCTGCCTCTATTGCTGCTGCCTTGAGAATGGTCCTGAGGGACCGAGACGTCGGCAGGCTACTTATTTGAATAAACCGATTGGGACTTTACCTTGGTGACCTAATTTAACAAATCTGGCGAGTGCTGTTTTTCCCCCTTGGGGAGTTTCTGTATTCAGATAGCAGTGCTAGTTTGGCTACACTACTATTTATACGGCACCCCAGTGGCTATCCATATATGAGGGTGAGAGTGCAGGTCTTGTGTGTCTATATATATATATACTAGTAAGCCCACTTGAAGCAAATACTATGAAAGCTAGATGTAGTTTCATTTGCTGCCAACAGATGTGCGTCAGTGACGCACAGACACTAGACATATATATATAAATAGATGATATATACATACGTACATACAGTATATATATATATATATATATAAAGATAAAGTTTTATCCCTTTTGAGAGGTTCACTTGCCACACGGCACTCCAGGGCTCTGTGAATAATGGTGTCTTTTATTGCAACATTTCTGGATGCAAACCCCCATCGTCAGGCATAGAGTTCACAGGCCAAAATCAAAACCAAGCCCAGTGTTGATTAATCATGTACACTGTAATTTGCAAGCAGCTGTGTGGACTCTGCCACAATAGAGGTTCCTCTCAATTTTTGGTGAGAATGTTCTGATTTTTGAAAATACACATGCATTTCTATTATGTGATATGAATGTTATCCTTGTTACCCTGCAGGTAACAAATCCATAGTTAAAAGCTACTTGAAGAGATTGTCTGCTGTTTTACCTCATTAACCAATGCTGAACCATTTACTTGTATTTATGTACTTATGAAATAATTATTTTTAGGAAAATTAGGTGTGAGCTCCCGGCCAGAGTTGAGAAATGTGTGGTTCAAATCAGAGGGATTCCAGAACTCCTTTTGCTTTTCATATATCCTATGTGTTTATTAATATCCATAACTTTTGGGGTCCCATGAAAATATCTCTCACACTTGTGTAAGGTGCCCATCTGTCACAGCAGCACTCAGAGATAATACCATGCTTCTTATAATCGGTGATGAGTCTTGTAAGGCAAGATAGGGAGTTAGCCTATTTAAGTCCAACCCTGGCATCATGTAAAACATCTGGATATCTGAATGCAGATGAAGATCATATTTAACTTAGCTGTAGCTGCTTCTCAGGTAATGCAATGACATCATTTAAGAGATTACAGTGAGGCTATTGTATAGGAGGTGGGTTGCATGAGAAGAGGGCATGGAAGCACACAGACACAGACAAGGTTTATCCATGATTACCAACCCTGTAGAAGCCTGTGAATCAACATGCTGGGCTTGCAAAAAATACGCTGATCAGCGATTAGCAGCAAATCCATATATAAGACACTCACCATCGAAAGATTTTTTCCACCATGTGCAATCTGTGCATAGCACAGGACTCACTCTGCGGGTGCATAGAAACAGGCTGATCTGAGCCAGAGCCAACATCACACAACTTCCCTTCAAATGCCTGGGCACGTCTGCGTTTCCTTGATACTGTCAGAAAACATAACCACTAACAAATACTTCTGTCAAATTACTCGCATATGGCCAGTGATGAAAATAATTTCTGCATTTCATTGCGGAAAGATCTCATGCATGGGACTACGAGCCATATGCATGCACAGTCTATTGATTATGGCCTGTGTGATCAGGTCTGAATAACCCCAATTGAACCCAGTTGAATTCCAGTTTTTGGAGATTATCCCCACTGTGTATGCTCTGTATCTGATAATATCCAATTGTAAACAACTACAGAAACCTGAAACTCCAATGTTGCTCAGCTACATCTCCAGTTACAGCAGCGTTATTTAAATGGGTGGCAACTGGACATTTACATTTAAGAAACAGTATGTGTATCAACAGGGCCGTAACTAGGTGTGTGCCAGCAGTGCCTTGTTCACTGCACATCTGCACTGTGGGCGCATCCATTGGCACACACCCTCCAGCCCTGTCAGTACAAGTCAGTGACAACGCATCCCCTCTGCACTGCACTGCGTTTCCCAGCTGTCTGCTGAGCAGGCCCCCAATTCTTGGACACATACAGATGGAGCAGCCATCAGCCAGCCTGCTCCATCCCCAGATCTCCTGTGCTGGCGCACTCTGGCAGATGGCAGCTTAATTTGATGGGGACACATGAGCGTCTCACATGCTTGTGCATCCCCATCAGCAAGGCAGAGATGGGCAACAGATCGGGGGAACTGAGGGCAGCTGGGGCAGTGCGGGTAGAGGGCAGAGCTAGGCAGAGGGCTGCTACAGCCTCCGACAGAACAGGGCATGCAAGCACCTTGTGCAAGCATGCCTCGTTCTTTCCTCTAACCTTGGGTGGCGATTGACGATACAATTGCCAGGAGCAGCTCAAATGAGAGCTGCTCCATCTGTAGGGTAAGTGCCAAGCTGATGCTATTCAGCGCTCCCCCCGTGTCCTACACTCGGCACTCGGCTCGGCAGGTGGAGCTGTGTTGACTGAGGAGCCACCAGAACCTGGAAAACATTGCAGCATGGAGGGAATGTCACTGCCTATGGAAAGCAGCAGTAACACGTGGGCACTGATATGTGATCAAACACAAGGGAGGGGGAGAGTAGATATGATAGCACTGACACAGGGGATGGAGGCATGGCTGTCACTGGGAAAGGGGTAAAAGGCTGACACTGGTGGGAAAGAGGGTCATGGCTGACACTTGGGGAAGGAGGATATGGCTGGGGCTAGGGGATGCTACTCCTGTTGGTATGAAGTCATGCCCCTAAAAAATTGATGCAAGCCTTTGGCATGCACTGGGGAGCACCAATTCCCTTTTTGGTAAAGGGCACCAAATTGTCTATTTACAACACTGTGTATCAAGGGCATTGTAGGGGTGCAGTCAGAGCTGCGGGCAATTCAGAGGTGAGAATGCAGAGATTTATCTTACAGTATTTCTGATAGATATCTGATAACAAGGAGAGAACTGATGCCGTTGCACACTGAAAGAGAGTTGTATCAAACCTTAGAGACAGATAAATTGAGCAGTTGCACAAAGCAGCCAATCAACATCTGTCATTTCAAAGACTGCTAGATAAATGGTAGTCAGAAGCTGACTGGTAGCATCTCCCCCTGGAAGGAATAATGGTTACTTTCACAAACATGGAAAGTGATGGTGTTGTCTAATCATTGCATTCACCTTTTAAGATTGCTGGAGATTTATGTCCAAGTAAGAAAAGCTCACACATCTACGATCAGTGCATGAAAATAAGAATCAGCCTCAGTGCATTTTTCTTTCCTTTTCAGCCATTTGTGTTACAGTATATTTCATTTGTACTACCTCATCTACTAAAAATTATTAAACAGAATGAGTTGACCATTTACTGTACATTTTCCCAAATACAATAGTCAGACTAAAAGATCTAATCTATCATTGGAACAATTACAGTGTATGATTCTGTATATCTGATTGTGACAAACTGATCTATCAAGTGGTACACACTGTGTTTTCTTGCAATATTCTTGCTATATTGTCTGAACTATTTCTGTCACTGGTTACTGGTACCTTTTATACAGTATACCAATATATATATAAAAAAGCATAAACATGCAAATGCAGCAAAAGATAAACTAACCCATTAATTCTTAGATTGCCTGGAAACAAAACACTGTGGGAGTTATTCTGGTTGAGTCCACCAAATCCCACCCGGCGAATGCCCAGCTCATCCCCCACCTCGCAGCATGGGTCTCCATGCACAGGTTGCAAATGGATGTTTAACATAAACATCAAGTCGCATGCTGCGGGGAACACCCACATCTTTCGATGGTCGCCGACCATTGAAAGATGTGGAAGGTGCACGCATGTAAAAGTTACATACCTATGCGTACACGCTTGGATGGTAATGGGTGGGCAGCTGACATCCGGTAATGTCAGCTGCCTGCCCCCTGCACCTGTGTCATGGCCTCATTAGCATGGCAACACCAAACGTTCTCATGGGCACCTCACGCCCCCCACCCACTATGTTGGGTGCATGCACCTGGTGAACAGAATGTTCGCCGTGGGTGCACTCGCCCTGCATATGAACATGCGCAGAAATGTGCATGCGCACTAAAGAAACATCATCCCCGTGCGAACGCAGACTAGCTGCATGCGGGCCAGAATAAGGGCTTGTATTGCAGCTCAGCTTTTCTTTCTACATCTGTACAAACCTTATAGGATAAAAGACATCACATAATCCACAGGATAATAAAATCAACTCAATTTGCTCCTACTGTAAAGTTTACTTCTTAAATGACCACAACCTCTAAAACTGTCATAGGTTTTCCTATATGTAATAAAGTATTATGACAATTAAGTGGTGGCACTGGAGCCAATACTAACCCTCCTTGTGCATCTACAGTGAGTGAAGGAGGAAATAGGTGTGGTGTCATGAAAAGGGGAATTACCTCACAAGGAGGCCCCAGCTGATATCAATTTTGGGACTGGGTCTATGGAAGGCCCCAGTTGCCTCACTCTGGGGGCATGACCAGCAGCCTCTAAAATGCTGGGCTACCCCTGGAGACTAGTGTCTGCAGAGCTTGCTCCTCCTCAGTGACAGGATTTGGTTGATACAGGATGTCACACTGCAACAACTGGCTCCTATCACTGCGGAGAAGCTGGCATTTTAGTGTCACCTACTGGAAGGGTGATAACCAGGGCAGTCTACAACCCTACACTTTCCTTGTGACACCTTTGAGACAAATGTATATTTAAAGTGTCAGAACCTATTGACATAGAAATGTAGACAATGAATTGAATCCTGTAACAATGACAATCTTTTTTTCTAGCAATCACGCTAGAGCCTTTCTATCCATCAAATCAATACCAAACTCCTTAATTATCATGTCACTAGATTATCTACACTTTATTATCCATTTAATTTGATCATTACTAATTATTATTTGTTTCATTATTATTATTATTATTTAAGCAAGGAGCACTCTATTACTCAGAGTAGACTTGTTGGAGTCATCTATATTGTCAGTAAACTGATTTTGTGCTAAGCTGATTCTTCTATTGTAATAGTATATAAAATTTCAGCTTCCATTATATGAAAAATGTATAATATTAGATGTACTGTACTAACAGACATTCAAGACTTGAGTAATGTCTATTCATTAAGGACAAGGACAAGGAAGAAAGTGCTGATTATATGGCAGGAAGCTTAATTACACCAATGGAACATGAACTGCTATTTGAAGTTCAGCAAGTCAATACTGTAGTTACCTGAGCTGATCTAGCTATGGTCCTGCTAACAAGAGATCTGAAATAGATATATCACTAATTATATTCTTCCTTTCACCTCTGATTAACTCACAGCAGTCATAACAAACAGTTTATTGCAGAAATAAAAAAAGAGCACAAAAATACTGTACTGTAAAAGCTATTTTCTTTGTAGCAGTATTAACTAAGTTTTGCTGGAAATTCAAGTGAAGATCATGATGTGAAATCTCCGGAATCTCCTGGAAAACACTGTAGTGTATAATTTCGTAGATAGAGCCGTGGTCATACGCAGTATATAGAGATGCTCATTTGAATCAGCAAAAGCTGTTAGTGCCTAGTATCCACACCATTTTGCAAATCAGATGCAGTGTAATGGGAAAAGTTGTACTTAGGATGGCCAATCCTTGGACCAGGATCAGCGGGATCCCGGGATTTGGATCCAAAATTGCTGGGATTTGAATCCTGGGATTGGAGTTTTCCGATTTTGGGATTAGACTGTGCATGCGCAGTCTAAGGCCAGGCAGCACCTGAGCAGTCACTCAGATACAGCCTGGCTTCTTCCGTCCCGGATGTGCAGCTCAAATGTGCAGTGTGACACTGCCACTCTTTACTCCCGGATGCTCTGCACCGGAGACTCGTCTGCAAGTGCAAAAGGTTATGGCTCTCTCCTCCTCCAACTCTCTCTTCCAACGCTGCTGTTGCTTCTTCCTCTGCCTGCAAGCGGCCGTTAGCTAGGACACTGCTACTGCTTTTAACGATCGGGACCAAAGAGCTACTGCCCTGCTGCTGGGTGTCCTGTAACCTGTGTGCCCACCTCTCTCTCACATACACACACAGCATGTACATGTGTGTAACAAGGGAGGAGTGGCTCTAGTAGTACATGTGGAGGGCATAGCCGGGCATTAGGTACAGGCCAGCATTGTCCTCACAGGAAGCAACATTACAGGGTGGAAGAAGGTATATATATATATATATATATATATATATATATATATATATATATATATATATAGCAACTCCAAAAATAATGGCACTCAGGAAACATCCAAATATGATGAACACATAAAAACGCATATTGATTGAGCTTTCGGGGTTTGACCCCCTTCCTCAGAACACGACTACTGCCTGTTCTGAGGAAGGGGGTCAAACACCGAAAGCTCAATCAATACACGTTTTTATGTGTTCATCATATTTGTTTTTTTCCTGAGTGCCATTCTTTTTGGAGTTGCTGTATGAATTATCATTTAGCACTGGGGCAAGTTGTTACTAGTATCAGGGTGCCGGCAGTGTTCGACTCGAGCGCATCGAGCCCCGCGAGGGGACGCGGATTACTTTACATGTATTCCGCGTCCCTTCGCGGGGCTCGATGCACTCGCCACACTTCGGGATCGGTGGCTCGCTGCGCTCACCACACTATATAAGATCGACTCCACGCCGACGTGGATAGTGGGGGAATGAAACGATTGGAGGATGCGTTCCCCCAGCTCCTCGCGGGGCACGCTGCGCTCGCCACGCTTTGATTTTCCTATGCAGAATAGCCCACTAAGTAAATTGATTAGTGGCCGCCGTTTTAGGAAACAAGTACCGTTTTTTCTACCCAGTTTGTTTAATCACTGCAACAGAATATGCTGTGCTATATAAGAAACTGTAAATAAATAATAAACAATAAATTGTATATCCTGACTTTAGGTGTTGATGTCCCTACTACAACAGCAGCACTTTCTTAAGTATAGTTACACCTCTTCAAAGTAGCTTAATGTAACACAGAATATCAAAGCAAAGATAAGAATGCGCTGTTGGTTATACGAAAGTGCTAATGTAAATGGTGGTGTGTCTTATTCATGACTGAATCCTTCACAAAAGGTTCCAAGTACCAATATATTTTGCAGTGGTGTGTAGATGTGGGGAAATAGACTGTTTCAGGCTATCATCATATGTGATTAAATTATTCATTAAGTTGAAATCTAATGCAGATAGAATACATTGAATTGCACATATAAAGGGTATAGGTGGAGGTATTACCACAAAGCCATAGCCAAGGAGTCTGTACACAATGGCGTCTTTAAAGAGGAAATGGTTCTCCAGATGAACCTGTCTCTAGAATCCTTAGTATATATCCAGCATGGAACCTCCACTTCTATGGTAAATGCTGAGCATGGCATAATGTGTGCGTTACAGACTCTTGGGGACTATATTTTCTTAAAATTAGACCCATTTTACTGTATATACATGTCTTATATAAAAAAAAACTATAAATAAAACCTTATGGAGAACACATAACAAAAGTAACTTCCGGTTCCGGTTAATGAGCATTCCACAAATACTGTTATGCATTCCAGGCCTATAAATGGCACCCCAGTATACATGCCAGGTGTGGTGCTATGGGATGTAAAATCGAGGTAGCCCCCCCCGTGGTGCCGCATATAAGGTTAATATAATATGTAGAAATATGACCAGAGGCCTCAGATTGTCATTCCCGGTTCGAAAAGGAATTTTTCCCTTTTGTTATACATTTTCCATGAGGTTTTATTTATAGTTTCTTTACAAGACAGCAGACACAGGAGCATTTTCTCTTAGGAGTGGAGATTCGAGGAGTCTAGAGACTGGTTCATCTAGTGAACCATTATCTCTTTAAAGACATCTGATGGCTCATTGTCTATGGCTTTCTGGTAATACCTCCACCTATGCCCTTTATTTGTGCAATTCATTGTATTTTATCTGCATTATATTTTATTTTTTGTTTAAGGAATACATTTTGTGCACATATTATGCTATATTGCTTTTATACTGTATATTTTTTTCACATGCTCACATCTTCACATATGATGATAGCCTGAAACATGTGAAGATAAGGTCCAAAGGGGAAGTATTACTCCTTTTTATTTTTCCTGGTCTACACACTTATTGGAACTTTAGGTGAAGGATTTAGTCACAAATAAGATGCACCCCCATTTACAATAGCCCCTTGGTATAACCAGCAGAGCACAAGTCTCACCTTTCACTTGATATTCTTGTTACTGTTGTTAAAGCCAATACTACACAAAGCACATTTACACTTAGTGGTCATTAAATAAACCGCTGCTTGTGTGTGTTTCAGAGGCTCTTAGAAGTAAAGCAATTCTTATATTAATTTATTTATATATATATATATATATATATATATATATATATATATATATATATATATATATATACTGTATGTATATTCAATGGCCATCAGAGGTAATACATATACTGTAAATACATTTGCAGAAAATTCTTATTTACAGAGCCTAGAGATCTGATCTAATGCATGTGATCCCCTGTTGAGCACACAACACAGAAGTTTACAGGTGTTGATGAGTTGGTATAAGGCTTCAAGACCTTTAAAATAAATTACATCTACTGTATATACAAACCAAAGAAAGTTCTCTTTTTTCTATATCGCAAACCCATTTACATAATGTACTGCAACAAACCTGTGGAGAACGAACTGGCTGTTTGTAGCTCCATGGCCAAAGAAAATGTATACTTTATCATTCTGCATGGTTTCAAAGATCTATGTGGTCCATCTGCTCTTTGCGGCATATAGTATATTATTTTCTTAATTTTTTTTTATTAAATTTTTTTTCTTTCATAGACAAAAAACATACTTTTTATATACTTTATATATACTTTAGAGTTTACATGCTTTTCCAGTTTCATCATTAATGGATCCAAAATTTTTAATTCATGTCAGCATAAATCTAGAAGTGACTCCTTACATGATGTCTTCACTGAGACTTCCTTTCTTTGATAACATGGAAGTGCTTAGCTTTCTATAAAAGGGGCCATGATTAAATTAAGAATCAAATTAAATTATACAGATGAGCCACGCTGCTTGTTTAGTGAGCCGGCGCGCCACTTTCTGGGACAGGGACATGTGAGCGTCTCACCTGCTTATACGTCCACTGCAGCAAATGAGGCATGTGAGCATCTCACACACACACATGTGCCTCATTCGCCCTGTGGCACGCTGCCTGCCATGCTGAGAGTCACTCAGATAAGCATGGCTCCATCTGTACTTTTTTGACCTATCATTTAACCCATTGACTGTCACTTATAGTGTAGTTGTCCCGGTATATTTTTGACAACTACTTTAACAGTGTTATTCTGCTGAAATGGGTAAATTAGCAAAACAAGTTAATATTAAAATAAATTGTGAATAATTGACATAATCTATGAACTTCATCTGCAATTTACAGTTGTTATTTAAGTATGTTTTAATTTGGTTTTGTATAGAACAGTGGTTCCCAACCCTGGTCCTCAAGTACCCCCAACAGTGAATGTTTTCCAGGTCTCCTCACAGAATCACAGGTGACATAATTAGCTCCACCTGTGGATCTTTTAAAATGTGCCTGAATAATTAGTGCACCTGCCAGGTGACCTGGAAAACGTGCACTGTTGGGGGTACTTGAGAACCAGGGTTGGGAACCACTGGTACAGAAGACTATTGCTTAAACGAAATACTTTTATTCATTCGTCTTTCTTACCTACAGCTATTTGGGAAATTGAAATCAAATGGAGAGCATATAGCAGTACCGGTATATATGTGTGTCATTTTCCATGAAGTAACTCCTGTTTTAATTACAATACATATAATGCTAAATTAATCAAAATTGCTGCACAAATGACTTATTGCATGATCAATATATTTTTATAGCTTTCATTAAATAGAAAAATGAATTTGAAGTTTTATACTGAGCAGCATTTTATAGTCATTTATGTACCTATTTGAAAAAGTACCATCCACCATAATATCATAAAAAAATAATCAATTCTCTATATTCCAGGCATAATGTTTATAGAATGCAATAGATGCAATTTAGGTAGAGCTGCAATCATCTTAATCAAATTTGCATACTGTGCATTCAGGGTAGTTTGCTGTTATTATTTTTAAGTGATTGGAGCTCTTGTACTAAGTAAACACTATTTGGATGTTTGGTTTATGGGACACTTTTTTTTGCCTGACACATTGATGGACTATTAAATTGAAGCTATTTCATTCACTTTACACTGAAAGATTCTTTTAATTATCAATGATATTCACTAGTTAATATCATATTTAATGATTTTGTTTAAATATATACAAATAGATTGTAAATACAATAAAGCTATTTTAGATTACTGTATTTATTTCAATATTAATTTAATAAAAGTACTTTTGAGAAAACTGCTAAAATATGATGGTTATTTTTGACTGATGCTATTTTAGAATTACTTATTCAATAATATTAAGAAGCAAATATTGACTAAAATCATTGTGACAAAAACGTTAGAATTGAGGGAATCTATCAAGAGAGAATAGATTTCCTTTATTTGTCTCACAATGGAGAAATTCTGAATATAGGCTCCATTACTGCATTTATATTAGTAAAGATACTGTGGAGAGTCAACTCAGGTTTCCCAACATGGAAGGCAGAACAGGGACTATTTTTAGTGGATCAGCAACTGCCAAGTCAACAGATACAGAGACAACAGATAAACCAGTGCTTCAAGATAATATTTTTCTTTTTTCTTATCCGAGATGCTCTCTACTGAAAAGTGTAAATAAGTGACAGTTTATAAAAATTATTATTTGCTAAATGTAATCCATAAGATTACCTGGATATTTCCAATAGTGTGTAAAGACATAACATGATGGCACTTCTTAGCAGACTTTAGACCGGACCGTCAATTTCATTGTAAGAGATATCTGTAAAATTATTTTAACATTCAATGCTAGAAATACTCAATCTGGGGGACTACAGTACTTTTAATCCAGGGCACACTAGCCATCTGATTTACTGTAATGTCTGTTATGTTTACTTGTCTTTGGTAAGGGTACTGAATTGTATACTTGCCACCTCAATCAGCTCTTCCTTCATTAGTTACCATAATAAATTGAAATACCGTATATACTCGAGTATAAGTCGACCCGAATATAAGCCGAGGCACCTAATTTTACAACAAAAAAACTGGGAAAACTCATTGACTCAAGTGGGACCCTCACTCGAGTATAAGCCGAGGGGGGCTTTTTCAGCATGAAAAATGTTCTGAAAAAGTAGGCTTATACTCGAGTATATATGGTAATTGTTGCTAGAATGGTTTAAACTTTTAACCAGTATGTGCTCTGTTCTGTACAACTTTTAGTCTTGCATTTCTGTCACCAGATTGAACTGTCATATCTATCTATCTATCTATCTATTCTATCTATCTAGAAACAGGGGTTTGGTCTGGCACTCGTGTGGTTATCCAGAAATGATGCTGTGGTGCCTTCTTGGGTAACAAGCAGAGTTGTTTATTTATGTCACATAGGTTGCCAGGCAACGCTGGAGAAGCCGGGACGCAGCAGAGTGACGCAGGGCGTTGCTTAGCAAGGCGGAAACGAGTTGCCTTGAACGTAGTAAGCTGAGGGGTGCCGTGCGTGCGCTACTATTGCGTATGACGTCATCCTGATGCGACGTACACACAGGGGACTCGTGGACACACGCTGAACGCCATGGCCGCTCGCAGGTGATACCGGTAAGCCCAGGCTGTGCCTGATTAGTGTGGGGGCGGGATTTTGTCCGGTATTTATGTCTTACTGTTTGTTACTTGCACTTGTATGTCCTTGATAACGGGTTAACACCCGAAACGCCGTTGGATTAAAGGCTTTTTACATTTCTGAAAACAGTCTGGAGAGTGCCGCTTCATTCCCACTACTATCTATCTATCTATCTATCTATCTATCTAGATATACTGTAGATAAAGGGTAGTAACAATATGCACTCAGACCAATTAAATTCGACACCAGTCTTACAATAACCCTATATTAAATCAGAGACAAAGGGGCACCAAAGTCCTTAATATATGACCCGCAGCAAATTCTTCCAATGCTAGTTAACCTCCGGGATCCACAGAGAAAAAGTATCTAGATGGGCATAGAAGAAATGTGCTTCATGGTGCAGTATGTTATATAGAAAAACTTTAATAGCATAGGTGTCCACAATATAGGAGATGAGGACTCGTACCAAATAAAACAAATGTCTAGTGTCCACGAGTCTCAAAAACACTGCCATCTGCTGTCAGAGAGTGAAACTACATCTCTTTGTCACACATGCACATACTGTAAGCAGTATGTAGCAGACTAGCTTACGAAGCTTTTGCTTCAAGCAGGCTTACTAATTCTTTATGTGCTAGACAGTAAAATGTGTTCTGCAGTATTTATTACATTCAACACAATGTTAGACAACAATGCACATTCTTTTATTAAATTGAAACTAACAATTTCATGAATTTGCACCACTTCTACTGTCATTTAATGATAAGAGGTACATTTGCTAATTATTCTAAAAATGAAAAGAGATGATGTTGCCCATAGCAACCAGTCAGATTCTGTCTATCATTTCTCTATTGCATCCTGGAAAGTAATAGACATAATCTAATTGATTGTGATGGGCAACATAACCTACTTTTTTTTAAACACAATCATTTTAACAGAAGATTTAGTAAATTTACCCTTTTTGGAAGCCCTAACAGATTAAATTGCTGGGATCCCATAGCTTTCTGGTAATGACCCTTTGTCCACAAGATACACAGACAAAAATTTAAATCTCAAAATTAGCCTAGATAAAATATTTCACAAAATGTGATATATTTTAGACTTTAGTATATGTACAACTGTGTCTTATAAGTAGATATTCCTTGTTCCACATATTGTAATATGTGTTAAACTGATGTTGCAGAGATAATCTTTTAATAATAGACATACAGTACAGGTTCTCTTGCCGACTGGCTGCATCCAGGTTTGAAGATCATATATAGATTTGAAGTAATTATCTTTCTTTTTCTCTATCACCCACTCACAGAACCTGTGAAAATCTGATGTTTTAAATCAGTGGGCAACGATAAGTAATCAAAATATTATGCATTTCTGAAAGCTCTTAATTTCATATGGAACTCTTAATGTAAAAAAAAGCCTGAACAAATTTGCAATACAAATACATGGTATAATTAACACTAGTACAATACAAATACATGGTATAATTAACAATAGTACAATACAAATACATGGTATAATTAACACTAGTACAATACAAATACATGGTATAATTAACATACAGTAAGTATGTATTTGTATAGATAGTAGTCTATAAGATACTGATAGTAGAAAAAAACTTTAATAGCATAGGTGTCCACTACAGATAGTAGTCTATAAGAAGATACATCTGATTGGGGTCTACATGATTACTGTAACCATTCCAAAGTGTTGCAATATAAGATTTTTCTGCGAACCAAATACAGATTATAATTAAAAAAAATAGACATATATGACCACATAGGTCCACTGCCTAATGTACAGTATTATCCTGAAATGGTCACTGAGGCAGCCAGGTTATCATCATAAATACAGTGAAGCTGAACATTTTTTTCACAGCTGCACATGCTGCACCTGGACCATATTAAGTGCAAATTTTAACTGATATAATATAACCATATTTTCAGCCAAACAGTCTTAATTTGGATTTGTACACAAACCCAATGATTTGTGTACAAACCCATGGTCATATTTATGTACAAATGGTTAGTGGTCTGCACATGTGAAAGATCCATCTTGAGCATACAGTATGCTAAAAGTACATTTGGGGGGTGGAGCAAGGCAGTGGCAACCAGCACCATTCTTCAAAATTGTAGATTATTATTATTATTAGTATTTCATTTTATTTATAAGGCACTACAAGAGATTTGCAGCGGCCTACAAAGGGCATACAATAGAACAGCATGTGGAGATGGACCATAACATTAGAACAAATAAGTAACAACAATAAATACATTTATCAAAGTGCACCACAATACAATACACACTACAGCTCAGATGTATGTAGTGAGCATACTTTACTACTATGGAGTGATAGCCATAGGCAGGAGATGAGCATTTACCAGCAAGAGAGTATGTGGGCAAAGATGGTCACTGAGTTGAAGAGAGCAGTAAGTGAATTGTGATGAGAAGAAGACTATGACAACAATAAGAAGGAGGCCCTGCTCTTAAAAGCTTACAATCTAGTGGGAAATGGGGACAGACAGATAACATGAGGTGCAAGCAAGAAGGAGGTGGTCTGATGGCAGGATGTAAGAAAATTCGAGATGGTCAAGGCATGAGGAGGGTGTTGGAAGGGCAGCCTCAGGCCTGGGTCATGCGGCAGAAGGGTACACTTTGATGAATAGGTGGGGTGCCCATTTGAATCTTTTCAATATCAGGGAGAATCTAATAGAGCAGGGGATTGCGTTGCACTTAAGGGGTGCAGCATGGGAAAAATCAATCTTGAACTCGAGTATAGGAAAAAGTGCCCAGGGTAGATTAGAGCCAATGGTCATTTGGAGACCATAGAGGGAATAATAGAGTATGAAGGGAGATGAGGTTGGAGATGTATGGAGCAATGGAATTAGAGATGGCCTTGTATGTGAGAGTGAAGAGTTTGAAGTTCATTATCTAGGGCAGTGATGGCTAACCTTGTTGTTGAACTACACAACCCAGCATGCCCTGCATCAGTTTTACTATATGGCCATGCTAAAACTGATTCAGGGCATGCTGGGATGTGAGGATCAACAACAGCTGGAGTGTCAATGTTAGCCTTCACTGCTCTAGGGTAAAGGGAGTCAATGCAGATTTTGTTGAAGATAAGTGGCAGAAGTAGAGTGGCGGGAGATGTAGATAACCCTAGCCACAGATTTCAGTACAGACGGGAGACGGGAGTGAGCATGGCCAGTGAGGAGGCAGTTGCTGTAGTCGAACTGTGAGATGACCAGTAAGTGGAGGATAACTTTAGTTGCATTCTACACCTACAGGATTGTGCCAGAGCTTGGATGTGGGTTGCAAAAGGAAGGGAAGAATGAAGCGTGACACCCAGGCAGCGGAGTTGAGGAACATGGGAGATGATGGCATCTTAACATTGATAGAGATATTAGCAGGGAGTGTTACTTTGGCTGGGGAAAAGATGATGAATTAAGTTTTATCCAAATAGAGCTTGAGAGAGTGCTCAGACATCCAGGAGGAGATGGTGGAGAGGCAACTGGAAACCTGAAAGATGACAGTGGGGGACAGATCAGGACAAAAGGGGTAGAGTTGTGTGTCATCAAAATAGAGGTGGTATTGAAGGGCAAAGGAGTTAGTGCACCCAGTGATGAGGTGTACATGGAAAACAGA
Organism: Crinia signifera; assembly: GCF_055691185.1. NCBI lineage: Eukaryota > Metazoa > Chordata > Amphibia > Anura > Myobatrachidae > Crinia > Crinia signifera. Next base: position 144,360,208 of record NC_139221.1, on the reverse strand, counting down.
AGGGGGCCAAGGACAGAGCCCTGAGGGACACCAATAGGTAGGATGGAAGGTGGTGAAGGGGAGCCAGAGGCAGATATTGAGAAGGAGCGGTTAGTGAAGGACAGTCAAGGACAGTTCCAGAGAGGCCAATGTTTTGGAGTGTGAGGAGGAGGAGAGGATGATCCAAAGTGTGAAAGGCAGCAGAGGGGTTCAAAAGGATAAGCAGAAAGAAGTGGCCCCTGGATTTGGCCGAAAGTAGATCATTGGTGACTTTCACCAGGGCCGTTTCAGTGGAGTGGGCGAAAGCCAGCTTCTAGGGGATCTAGGATGGAGTTGTTGGAGAGGTAGCTGGTGAGTCAGCTGTAAGCCAGCCATTCCAGTAGTTTGAAGGCGAATGGGAGTAGATAGATGGGGACGGTATCTAGTGGGTGATGAAGAGTTCTGTTTTTTTTTTTTTTTGAATCGGTGAGGTGAGGGCATGTTTGAATGATGAGGGAAAGATGCCAGTAAAGAGTGATAAGTTGAAGAGGTGAGCGAGGTAAGAGCAGCAAGTGGGGGGAGAGGGAGCTGAGAAGACAGGAGGGGATTCAAGGGATGACAAGTGCTGAGCCCTGGGTCTGTGTAATTGGATGCAGACCTCGTGGACCCAGCTCTCCTGATTTTACATTCTGGTCGGGGCCAGGGATGGTTGCACGCATGCGAGCTCCCATCCACCATAGCATCCATCCCCGGGCCCCAAAGAAAGGGCTCCCTCTGGATGGAGGAGGACGAAGATGGAGAAGGAACATGGAGGACCTGGCGGCACAGGCAATGGTGGCACGGTGACCACCCCTGGCTGGGATGAGTTCACTGCCACGGCCCTGGTATGATGACCAACACCCGTGCAGGAGGTGCACGAAGGAGTCAGAAGATGAAGCGGCACCAGACACGGCTGCCAGCACGACACCAGCAGTGCACAGCTCAGCCCTCGGGGATGACACCAGAGGCTCAGGACCCGGCCACAGGCTCGGTCCCCGGCATGACCTCCAGAGGCCGCGACAGAGGTAGAGATCAGGACCACAGGCCCCAGCCTCTGTCCCTCAGCATCAGCAGATGCGGGAGCCCTCTATTCTGTGGCGGTGCCACCCCCGTTCCCCCCCACCCCCCAGGAAGGAGGTATGATTAGACTATTCTGGGCAGCGGCGTGGAACTCAGCCCAGGGAGGGCCCAACTCCAGCCCCAGGCCTCACTGACTCTCCCAGGCCTCAGTGACCCCCCACACCCCTTCCCCCACCACCACCGCCAATGCTGGCTCTCCCCGCTGGTTCTCACACTCAGCCATATGTAACCTTGTGTCCCCTGTGTGATAACTGTACTATCTCTGCTGTATCCAGGGCCGGCGCTACCCACTCAGCAGCTCCTGCAAAGCAGGGAGGCGCCATGCTGAACAGGCGCTGTCTCCCTCCCTGCTCTGCTAAAGCTGCCTCAGCCCTCACTGTCACTGCCTCCTGCACGCCGCTCGCAGCGCCTGTCTGACAGCGGGTGGCAGTATGGAGAGGCTGAGCAGCTCCCTGCACCGCGCACACACTATCCTCCTGCGACCTGCCTCCTTTTCCTCACGGACACTTGCGCTGAGGCATGTAGCGCTGCCTGTGAATGCCTGGATGACATGTCATGTCCGGATCCGCCCCCTACCCATTGCTCCCTCCACCTGTCAATCAAATGATGAACAGGCAGCAGCACCGCCTCCCCTTCCTTCCTTCTTCTCAGTGTGCTATGCCATTGCCACTGCCAGTCTTCAACACTCCACCCCCTCTATCTCCCCCCCCCCCTCTTCTTCCATCTCCTCCTTCTCTTTCCTCCCCTCAGTCACGAGAGGGGTGTAATGGCGTCCTCAACGTCCTGCCTAGGCAGATAGAAGAGGGGGGACTGCACAAGAGTTAAACAGCAAAAGAACAGTGAGTCTTTTTTTATACATATTTATAACAATTTTTTTTATAATTTTTTGTATTAATTGAGACACTTTTTAAATAATGGGCTGTGTTATGTGCCTAAAGGTGGCCATACACGCTGCAATAGCAGCATGCGATGTGCGCTCCTGCGGGCATCGCACAGTACAAAAAGTATGTGCTGCACATACTTTTTGTACTGCTTTAAGATCAAATCGCACACACATTGCATACATGCCGTGTGATGCGACACTGAGATGGTGTATGCATACATGTACATGCACCCGAGATCCTCCATAGGATCGCAGCTTGTTGCAATGTGAAAGGGAGCAAAATTTATGGTTTGCAGGAGGGCGCCGTACACCCTAGCACCGGCCCTGGCTGTATCTGTACTGTCTGTGCCCATAATGTTACCTACCTGACAGCAGCAACGACCAGTGGCGCTGCTGATGGCTGCCTAGGTGCTGTGCAGCTTGGCGGGTATGTGTTCCCTGTGTGTTACTGTACTGTCCCTGATTATATGGTTACCTTATGAATTAAGAAGAAGAAAAGAAATTGCACTATGGATGCACACCTAGAAAGATAATTTTTAATTTTTAAAAGGGTTGGTACTTTATTGAACTCATTTTTAAGAAATAAGGGGGAGTTTATCCGTGTTCGTTGAATTTATAGGTTCACGGGTAATTCCACTTTATTGGTTGTGAAATTTATAAGAATTAAAAAGTTTTAGACACACATAAACGAACATACATGTAACGTGATTGGCCACAACGGCACTTTATAAAGAGTAGAAAGTGTGCATAAAGATAAAAAAATAGGCCTTGAATTCTATGTAGTTGTTTTTACTCTTTATAAAGTGCTGTTGTGGCCAATCACGTTACATGTATGTTCATTTATGTGTGTCTAAAACTTTTTAATTCTTATCAATTTCACAACCAATAAGGTGGGATTACCCGTGAACCTATAAATTCAACGAACACGGATAAACTCCCCCTTATTTCTTAAAAATGAGTTCAATAAAGTACTAACCCTTTTAAAAATTAAAAATTATCTTTCTAGGTGTGCATCCATAGTGCAATTTATTTTCTTCTTCTTCATTCATATTGTACCCAGTTTGCCCGGATAGCACCCCCGCCATGAAAAACCTATGAAAAGGCGGCCCCTATACACCCTAAAAAATTAGAAGGGTTTAAAACCACCAGTGTGCGGATTATTACCTCCTCTTCCCCCTAACCCCAATTTTTGTAGTTATATGGTTACCTACCTGGCTGCTGCAATGACCAGTGGCGCCGCTTATGGCTGCCTAGGTGCTGTGCTGCACGGCGGGCATGTGTTCCCCGCATTTATGCCCCCCCCCCCCCCTCATCCCTGCTTGATGCTGCACTGTAAATCCACAAAACCTTCTAGTGTGCGCAAGCACACATGGCCAATAAAGTTGATTCTATTCAGGTATAGTAAGCTTTACAAGCTTTACATGCTGACTTACCAGGGACTTGCTCAGGTCAGAAAGCTTTGTACTATATTTGTACCTAAACCATAGGGTTTGCATTTAAATCTGAATCACTTATACTTATTCTGCACTTGTGTACTGTTTTGACCAGCTCTGTTTTTACAAAATATTTTAGAATTTGGTTAAGTTTCTCCACTGCAGCACAAAATGCTTTGCTTAATTGCAAATGTTGAACTCTGTAGCTATATTAAATCCTTAATTAGATTTAGCCTTTTTTGTAGCTATATTGAGATTTAATCTACTATATAGGTAAACAAAACTATTCAGTACTCCAAACTGGAAGACATTAAATGACAATAACAAATATTGCTAGTAATGTGGTTGCAACAAGCATCAACCCATTTTTGTATAAAGTAGATATAGCTCTAAACTAACTTTGGCAATCAAAATCTTAAGTTGATTTGCAGAAATATAACGTTCCTTTTCCATCTTCATTGAAGAAAGCGTGAAAATCTGGAATCGACATCCTCCAAATGCTTGGCACTCCACTTAATGATAACACAACTCGTGCGGTGCTCTTGTTCCCACGAAGGGATATGTAGAAAAGCATGCAGCAGGTTTCAACACAAAATAAACTGACCCACACAGGTGTAATGTGTCAACACATTACACCCGTGTGGGTCAGTTTATTTCGTGTTGAAACCTGCTGCATGTTGCGAGTGCCTGAGACTTCAAACACTTTTATATATATATATATATATATATAAATATATATATATATATATATCACAACTAGGAGTGACTCTAGTCACGCCACACAGAAGGCTGCTGCTCTAAAGAGACTCCCCTGTTAGTGGGAGACAATTGGTAGGATAGCAGAGAAAAATAGAGAGCGCCAGAGGTTTCCACCACCTTTAGTGCAGTGAATGTGTCAAATTTACAAATAATCAGAACATTTTTGAAAAGATGACAAATTTTATTAAATTTTATTAAAACATATTCCTACATATTCCTACATATGTTTTAATAAAATTTGTCATCTTTTCAAAAATGTTCTGATTATTTGTAAATTTGACACATTCACTGCACTAAAGGTGGTGGAAACCTCTGGCGCTCTCTATTTTTCTCTGATATATATATATATATATTCAGAGAAATGCGTACTGTCACTAGATGCAAATGGCTCCATACACTAAGGCGCAACGATCTGCTACAGCCTTTTTTATTAAATTATATTTGCTGTCGCAAAAAAAAAAAAAAAAATATATATATATATATATGTCTAGTGTCCATGTGTAACCAAAACACTGCCATCTGCTGGCAGAGAGTGAATCTACATATTTTTCTCTTTCACACATACAGAAACACAGAGGCAATCACATGGAAGCAGACTTGCTTTTAAATATTTTGCTTTGAGCTGGGCTTAGCTAGTATATACATATATAAACTGTTAGGGGACTATTTATCATTTAATATTTGCAGTTAATATTTCCGCAAAAGTGTATACAGTGTACAGCAGTGAAATTACTGCACAAGTGTCCTGAACTAGTGCATGTGCAGTTGCATAACCATCAGTCAAGTGGAAATGCTTTTGAGGCATGGCAACCCAAGGTCAACCACTGAAGGTCAACATAGCTTAGCTGAAATAGGTCAAAATGCTTAACCTTGAAATGGATGCAATGTCGACACAAGCATTAGGACAAGCATTAATGGTGCGTACACACAGGGGCGATTTTGTGCAAAATCACGGGAAATATGGTCGCTGAGCGACCATATTGCCCGCAATGGGAGTGTGCACCGGCGATATATCGCCGGGTGTGCGCTCCCGTTTTGCCCCTGTGGTGATCGCTGGTCGCAGGAACATGCTCCTGCGACCATCTGATTACCACTGCCGGTCTCCCCCCGGCAGTTTCTTTTTCATCAGCGACCATCTCTGGTCGCTGATGTAAAGTAGAAACTGAGCAATATATTGCTCAGCCATATATTGCTCAGCCATATATGGCTGAGCAATATATCTCCCCCGTGTGTACACAGCATTAGACCAGATGAACCAAGCATACTCAACTTAAAAGTGATAAAATGGAGAATAATAAACAACCAGCTAACCAGCTTCTGTCATTTTAAAACTCAGCCTCTAACATGGTAATTAACAGCTTTTTGGCTGGTGGTTGATCACCCTCCACTTCTGCATCTGATTCTTAACCCTTTTGAGTGTCAACATTTCTGTGAGAGATGTGCAAAATATTGGCTAAATATGCCAGTGTCGCACACATTTGTTATATAAATTAAAATAAATAATGTTGCATAAAAAAAAGAATATACTTCCTATATCAGGTTACATTACAGGTCATTATGACGAAGAGAAATGTTTGCTTGTCAATGTTCACACCTATTTTGACAAATTCACTTGAATAATCTCTAATGGGTTGGATTAGGTCAATTCATGTCAGGTCTGCTTTCATATTCCCACTGTACTTTGTCAAGTACTGTAATTCAGGGTTATCAACATATGACTATATAACCGTTGTGGAATTACATGTTCCAGCATGTTATGCCACATTTTTGCTATTAGGAAATGCTAAATACATGCCAGGACAAGCTGGTTTGTATAGTTCCACAGCAGCTGGAGGATTGCATGTGAGCCGCCTTGTAAAAGTAAAGCCCCGTAGACACGGGGAGATATATTGCTTAGCAATATATTGCTAGCAATATATTGCTCAGTTTCTCCTTTTCATCAGCGACCAGAGATGGTCGCTGTTGAAAGGGAACCTCTGCCGGCGGTGCCGGAGAGGTAATCAGCTGCTCCTGCGACCAGCGATTAGAACGGGGCTGAAAACGGGAGCGCGCACCCGGCGATAAATCGCCGGGGCACACTCCCATCACTGGGAATATGGTTGCCAGCGACCATATTCCCAGTGATTTCAGCCCTTATCACCCCCGTGTGTACACAGCTTAAGGAGCAGAGAAGGGATCTTAGTAGACCGAAGTCATTAAAGCATATTGTACCTGTTATTCATGAATCTAATTTAGGGGCATGTGTTTTAAAGATAGTTTTGATGCTGCTGGTTTTTTTTTTACTCCATTGCAGTGGAAATATAAATGTGTATTTACATAATTATCCTTGCCTGCTTTAAAGAGCTGTCCCTGTGACACTCTTCCTGGCACATTAGAGGAGTCTTTTCATGTTTTTGTAAGACACCTTCATAGTTTCTGACACAACCTTTGATAAATACCCCCTAAGAGCCTGAATTAATGTTAGCAGAAAAAAACACAGCTAAAGGGAGGAAACTTACACCTTGATATCCTATTTTGTGAGTGAAAATATTCTGTCAGAGTGCAAGATTACACCTTTCAGTTAGATTCACTTCAAACCAATGCTTTTAACGTTTTAAGTAACTCAACAACATGGTTTTATACTTAAGTTTTAGTTGTTTAGTGGGATATAGAACACATAATGTAAAACAAGTACTTGACTATTTTATAAGGATTAGTCATTTTCATCATGTGCATGTAAATTATTGTAATATTTTATTATGTAATTTTCTAATACAGAATCTATCTTGTTTTGTTTATAATAGTGCATCATTTATGGGTCATAATTGAATGAACAGTCTTCTTCAAAGCTATTGCATGTGATTTCTCTTAATTGGCTAGATGTATAAAGCTTCAAAAGTGATAAAATGGAGAATGATAAACAATTAGCCAATCAGCTCCTACCTGTCATTTTTTTCAAATCCAGCCTGTGACATGGAAGATTGGACCTGATTTGCTGGTTGTTTATCACTCTCAATGTAATCACATTTTAATGCTTGATACATCCGGCCCTGAGTGTACTCTTTCTTTGAACCTACTATAATTCATAGCTGTAGGAAAATCCAATGGTTTGCATACAACTCTGATGTTTGTTGAACTGGGCATGTGAAGATCAGGACTTGCAGTCATTTCGGGTAGAAAGGGGGCAACAATGAGGAGAGTTTTATAAAACAAGGGCATGTCAACCCTATTTGTAATCAAGTCCAGGCAAAGTGAAAACACTGATTAACCTGATGGTTTCAGTTGACCAGTTAAAATACAGGATTCAGCAAAACCGTGCAGTTGACACCTTTCTAAAGCAGAATCCTCCTATTTTAGCACTGTGTATACAGCGGCTGTGCAATACCATTTATCTATCAATCAGGCTCATAGTGTTTTATAGCATTTATGCAGTTTATTTGCTTATCCCTTTGAGTGCCAACATTGCTGTGAGTGATCCTTAAAATATCTGCTAAAAATTGCCAGCATCGCTCACAGCAACTGTTCTTTTAGTATAAATAAATAGAAATACAGCCAGTCATTTAATTGAAGTTTTGTTAAATATTGCCCCAGAACAATCCCTGTGGGTGATGCTCACATTTTTTAAGGATATTTTGAGGATCTATCACAGCAATTTTGGCACTCAACAGGTTAAAGACTCATATATTTTAAGTATTCATTTACTGCAGTTCTACCCCTTCAAATTTCTCTTTTTATTCAAGCTAAATGCTATACTATTGATCTCTTCCACCACCATGTGGGCATGCTGTAATTTAAACAGTGTCACATCTGGGCTCTACTGGTTCAGCATAATTATGATCTTTATACATTAAAGTACAAAAGATGGTTGTAAAGTTACCTGTAGTTCTTGAGAATATATAAAGCTTGTAAACACTTATGGCGGTATTCAATGCTCTGAAGGTGAGCCATGGTGGCGGGCAGTGCCAATCAGAGTATTCAACTGCCTCTTCACTCGCTGGTTCTTTTCAGCGAGGTGGAGACAGCGACTGTGCCATTAAAACTGCAGTGGACTTACTGCATTTGCGGCGAACCTCATGGTTCAAGGGGATCCTTGCCGTCCACTGATGAGGAGGAAACCGCGCAAACATTGAATACGGCAAGCGGGTTGGATGGCAAGGATGGCTTTTCCTCGCTGAAAATAAGCCATCCTCACAGTACAAACTCCCCTCACCGCCAAGGTAATATATACTGAAACTGTTTGAGTTAGTGGCACCAAGTACAAAATTTTACATATGAGTATATATGGTACTCTTTACTTAGAAGGGTGCCCACGATTTTGATCGTGGGCATCGTCAGTAAAAAATCGTGGCCATCTCGGGCATTGAATGCACTAAAAAATCGGGTGCGATTCAACCGACGAGATGCCTGAGATTTCCCATAGGGAACAATGTTAAATGTCTCAATTGACCCAATTTTCCTGTTCAATGCCTCAATTGACCCGATTTTTCCATAGGAAACAATGTTAAATGGCCCACAGAGGCCAAATAGGCACCCTGAAGTGTGAAATGGCCCCCGCAATTGTTAACGCCACCCCACGATCAACGTGAACCCGAAGCGTGGCGAGCGTAGCGAGCCCGCGAGGGGCGGCGGTACGCGTCCTACGACCTTTTCATACCCCCACTATCCACGTCGGCGTGGAGTTGAGAATAGAAAGTGTGAAGCCCGCGAGGGGAAGCGGATACCTGTGAAGGTATCCGCGTCCCCTCGCGGGGCTCGCTGCGCTCGCCACGCTTTGGGCTCGGTGGCTCGCTGCGCTCGCCACACTTTCTATTCTCAACTCCACGCCGACGTGGATAGTGGGGGTAAAAAAAGGTCGTAGGACGCGTATCGCCGCCGCTCGCCACGCTTCGGGTTGACGTTGATCGTGGGGTGGCGTTAACAATTGGGGTGGCCATTTCACACTTCAGGGTGCCTATTTGGCCTCTGTGGCCCATTTAACATTGTTTCCTATGGAAAAATCGGGTCAATTGAGGCATTGAACATGAAAATTGGGTCAATTGAGACATTTAACATTGTTCCCTATGGGAAATCTCGGGCATCTCGTCGGTTGAATCGCACCCGATTTTTTAGTGCATTCAATGCCCGAGATGGCCACGATGGGCGCCCTTCTAGGTAAAGAGTACCGTATATATATATTATGCTATTTACATAACACAACTTCTAATTCTAATTAAATATTTTGATTATTTTCTGGACAAACAGAACAATGTTACATTTTGGATACCTTTTACCAGTATGGAGACTAGTGGGCTTTTGATGTACAGTATATTCTTTGCAATTAAACACACTGAGCATTTGGGAATTTGTGGTAAAGTTAACTAATGAAATGTTGACTCTGGACACATCTCTGTATACAAATTTAAACTTAGCAGGGTTGTACATCATCCATCAATACTTTAATAAGTGGAATATTGTGGTGGGTGCTGGGGTGTGGCCTGCAACCAGGTGTCACCCATGGAAGGGATGACATCTACATGCTGACAGGAGCCGGGTGCTGCGGTGTGATATTTTCCAGCATCACTCAGCATCTGTCACAGAGGAAGAGCTGGCAATGCACACAGTCCAGTTTCCAGGAGATGAAGGGCAGAGTGATGGAATATACAGTAGATCCCTGAAGGGCCATCCTCCCTTTATAAAAGGCCATGCCCCCTTTTCAGGAGGCAGACTTTTTAATGTGCATGAAAGCCAAATTGAAAAGTTGTATATCAGTAGGAGCATGTACTTTCACAATTGTGTATTATGATTAAAAAATTTTAAATTAAAAAAAAAAATCATTAATTAAGGCCAAATCAGCTGAAAGACTACAGATGAACTAATCTGGTTTTTGGATTTTTTTTTTTTTACATCCGTTGTGTATATACAGTAGATTGGAAGTATCAGAGATGTAAGTCTCTTGGACACATGTAACTATTTTCGATTTAGCATGTTGAAATGTGTTCAGAGATGTACCTTTGAGACGAGTATAACCTTGATCAAGGTTACATATAGTAATATCAATCTGATAGAAAGATATTCATAGTGCATAAATAGTACACTATGTATCATAACCATTTCTTCAAAAGGGAATTGCTGTAGGATGAATTTTAATTAAAGTAAAGTTAGAATAAATCTTCAGTGAGATGGGTGCAAATGTGTTTTTAACATAATATGCAGAATGCACATTTTGGAATTGTCAGTTTTGCTATATCTCTTTTTACCTAATGTTACAAGTTGGAAATTACCATGCTTTGAAACATAATTTTGCAGTCCCTCATATGTTTTTATGATCCAACTCAATACCCCATGCTAATAGTTGTACACCATTTTTACTGACCAATACTTTTACTGGACAACCCATCTATAGAAACTGGATACTGATGTAATAATGCACTTTACTCCGTATTTTTCGCTATGCAGTGGTCATTTGCTTCTTAGAGAGTGGCTTAACACTGCCTGCCGCACGACCAGCTGAATGCCGGCCTGCCCACCATGCCGACAAATCCCATCGGTACCATGCAAGGGGATGTGTATGAGAAAAAATCCCCTTGCATAAAACTGACTTTTATTTCCCTCGGTGTCCACCGAAGACGGGGCGGCAGCTGATATCATGTGATGTCATCCACCCTAACTGAGCCGGCATCTCCTGACTGCATTCCCAGGGGAAAGCCCAGCATTTTTATAGGGACGCCCACAGAAATACACATGCACAAACCACACCCAACGGGTCTGAAACCAAATTCGGTTTGCTACAAGTGATCCCGAATTGGCCCCAATGTTATAATCCTGATGAGACAAATGCTTTGTGTTTGAAAATCCTGTAGACAAGAAAAAACAAAAAGGCCTATTACAGCTTTGATAGTATTCCCTCTCATGAAAGAATGTTTGACATGATTAAAAAAAATTGTTACACTTGCTTTCTTTAAGACAGGATCAAATGTATTTTATATTTGTGGCGTCTATAATCTGTAATAAATGCTCATTTGGTAGCAAAGATTTCTGGATAAGTTATTATATATCATGGCAGGACTGGAGGTCCATATCATAAACCTTTTACTTCTTGAAAAATATTGCTCAATATCAACATGATTATTATGCACTGATACTATTTTATATTAAAAGAACACTACTGTATCTTTTATTTCCATCAGGCTTTATGCTATACTTTGGGGCTGCAGTCAATATGCCGGAGGTCGGAATCCCGACGGACAAAATACAGACGCCGGAATCCAGACCACCGCAATGCCAGCACTTTGTCCCTCTATGGGTGTCAATGACACCCATAGAGGGAGAATAAAATAGAGTGCTGAGCGAAGCGAGGCACCGAGCCCACAAGGGGGGGTGATGAATCGCCCCCCCTTGTCGGCATTTCAGCGGTCGGGATTCCGGCGTTGGTATTTCAACCGTCGGGATTCAGACCACCGGCATTTCATACCAAATCCATACTTTGAAATCATATACCAAAGAGCCTACCAGAAACATTTGATAAAACCCTTTCAACACTTCTAATTATATACAATAGGCAAATGCTTCCATAATGCAAGGTGGAGTAAGAATGCTGACTTACAAAGAGACAAGGACATTTCTGTGGACTATACAGTACATTAAACATTTTTTGTGGTTATTACATCTCTTATTACATCTCTTACTGCATCTCAGGCCAGTTAGCTTATAAAGAGTGAATGCAGATTTGAAGAGGATTATGCAAAATACAGATACAAATATAAACTATATAAATGCAAAATATGGGCCCTCCATTACATTAACATTACCAAATAGCAAAACTTTGGCCAGGCATGATGAGACTTGTAGTTTCACGAAAGCTGGAGGGCCATATGTCACACCAGGGGGCTCAGTCGACGAGACTGAGACCTCTGGTGGGGACCTGGACCGGTGAGGTTGGAGAGGACCCTTGCGCATGGAGTGCGCGACAGTGCACCCAGAGCCAATAAGCAGTCAGAGGTAAAATACAACCGGAGTTTATTTGCAGATGGTTGTAATATAAACAGACAGTAAAGTATGCAGGAGAAATGACAGAGTTCATGCAGATTGCAATACTTTACAGATGTGATGATATGTGGGATCGATGGTGGAACATCGGATGTGAAGACTGTGGGTCCGGAATGACGGACGGAAGACTGGAGCTTGACTGTGGGTCCGGAATGACGGACGGAAGCTTGGCTTGGAGATCCGGAATATCGGACTATCGATGATGATGTGGGAACATCGGATTCGGGTATCGGATATGGAAGGAGACTGTGGGTCCGGAATGACGGACGGGAGATGACTGTGGGTCCGGAATGACGGACGGAAGCAGGAGATCCGGAATATCGGACTAGCGATGAAACATCGATGGTGGATGATGCTGGAGCATCGGAAGGACCAGAGTCCCGGAGCTAGGCTTGGTCGCTGGGCTGACGAGGCAGGATCACAGGCGATGGAATAACCTGGACTTCACAGGAGATGGAACAACCTGGAACACACTGCAGCATGGAAGACAACACCAGCAGAGAAATACACTTGCACGGAGACAAGGACAGCTGACCATACACTGGAGACAACTGAAGCACTAGCAATGGTTCTGAGAGCTCCCAGCATACTTATCCCCACTGGGTGGCCAGGATTGGCCGAGGAAGTATGACAGGGAGATCAGAACCAACAGGATTGGACAGCACAGACATGTGACTGGAAAGAACATGGCAGCCCCCATGTCTGCTATGGCGGGAAAGTGTGTTTGTGCACACCATGCTGGATACTGGGAGCAATGGCGGCGGACAGGTGGATTGCCGTGCACTGGGGACTGTCACTGGGAGACAGGAGGCCGGCAGAGATGACGTCTGGACCGCAAGCTGAACCTGCGGAGGCACTTAGCCGGTAAGAAAGTCTGTCTGACAGCTCGGATTGTGACACCATAGTTTGGACATGCCTTCAGTAAAGGATGTACGAGTGGCATTCACGGACTCATTGATGAATGAAAGACAATACTTCACTTTTTGGTTTTATTATTATAAAAAGTATATATTATTATGCTTCTTCATCATCATCATCTTCTTCTTCTTCTTCTTCTTCTTCTTATTATTATTATTAATATTATTATTATTATTATTATTATATACATGGTATTACCAGTTATAGTACTTGTACCTTGACTCTACATGATAAATTAATTATCCATTCTTTGTATGGGGAATTATTGGAATTATTGTAGAATCCCCCAGTGAAGGCTATCATTTGCCTTTACCCACAAGGGGCTTTGATAAACTGTCAAATTGGCAAACTACTTGCAGAATTAAGGACTTTCACCCTTGGGGGAAAAAAGCCCTAGATCGTAATAGGAGCTCAATTGCTGCAGCTAAATAAATCTCACTCCATTACAATCTGAGCGTTTCCAATTAAAATGCACTAGGTTTAGAGATAGTGAAACTAGCATAATAACTTTAATGTCACTTCTATGGAGGACATTTGTATGACTATGATTTAAATGACATACAGTAATGCATATGTTGTGAGAATAATCAACACACAATTTGAAAAACAATCGTGATATAAATTCGGAGGTATGCTATATAACATCCAAAATGTTTAGCATGCTTTCATTTATGTTTACTTTTTAATCTGTGTATAATTATTTCTACCTAAACATCTCAGTTTCTTTATATAATAAACATGGCCAGTTACAGTCCCGGACAAGTGAGATTTCTTGATAAGCTTGAAAAACAATCTACAAGTTTGACATAATGCAATTCAAAGAAGCCTTGGAAATGTGTCATGTTTTGACAGCATAAAAGCAGCATGAAAACAAGATTCATTTTAACATATTCGCACACTAAGCTCTCTAAGGCTATTAACATAGAGCAAGGCATTAAGTCATAACAGAAGAACGTGGAGAATGTGACGGGCTGTGCTGGGAAATGGCAGATGAGTATCAATGTAAAAACAAATGTAAGGTAATAGAATAAAGATATAATATAAATGGGCACTGGACAGATCTGAAATATTACAGGATTAAAATATATTGATAATTAATTCTTCCGCATACATTGCAGAAAATGTTTCACACCTTAGAAGTGACTTGATAAATATTGCTAGTATTTGGAATTAACTCACTAAGCTGGAACAATCACGTCAAATATTTAAAAATAGTTTTTTTTTTGGAACCATTAATTGTAATAAGCAAATGAAGTTGTTGGTTAAATAAAGAAAATTCATATGATTACTGTGTACTTATCCAAAAAGGATTGTATATTCTCCTTTGAGGTAACATTGGTAAATACTTCAGACAGGTTTATATTGCATTCATCTAGATCTGTAAATCAGAACCAGATATAGGGCCATATTCTCTAAGCTTCAAAAGTGATAAAATAGAGAGTGATAAAAAGCCAGCCAATCAGCTACTGCCTGACATTTTTCAATCACAGCCTGTGACATGGCAGGTAGGAGCTGATTGGCTGGCTGTTTATCACTCTGGATTTTATCACTTTTGAAGCTTAGAGAATCTGGCCCTAAATGAGTTGGAGTGGGGGAGCCTGGGTGCATGTGTCCTGGCCCCCTCACTCACAGCCCTTTCTGGATGCTTGGCTAAACAAAGTGATCTACTGTACATTGGATAACTAAAGTGACCTACATTTTGCAGCAGAATTTAGTATGACTCTACATAGTGCAGATCAACTGTGGCCATAGAATGTGCAATAAAAGCATGTTCAGGCTCAGGGTACAAATACTATTAGTAGTAAAGGATGGCTTGGTTGGAAAGAGAGCACAACTCAGGCCACTCCCCATGTCTTCTCTGCCCTGGATGCATTGTGCATACATTGGTGTGACTGTATTAACACATGCTCGCATATAGCCGCAATATATGCAAATTCAGTGTGGCCGACAAAGAATGACTTTTTTGTATCCATCAAGCAGGAAAACAATACACTTGGCCATAGTGTGTAGAATGTTAAGTTTGTTGCACAGTAAAATGGTGCTGTTAGCAGTTTGCCCACACACGATATAGCTAAACCAGGTCTTAGGTTTATCTCATCAGGTAGAACAACAAGTAGCATAAAGACACAGTTATATTCACTATATTTTGCAACCTGGAACACAAAAGTATTGCTGGGCAGTTGGTAAGTGGTGCTACAGTATAATCACTTTTGTAAGAAATGTTGGCTCAGTGTACTTGCTATTCCTGTATAACTCTGGATTCTTAAGGTGCATACACACTGTACAATTTTTTTGACCAGTTTCGTTCATTTCGGCCATTCTGAACGAAACTGGTCAAAATATCTTTCATTGTGACTGCGACGAACGATGAATGATGATACAGTTGTTCATCAAGATTGTTCTTCAACTGTGCATGCAGCTCTATTTGGATATCTTTCAAAAAGAGCCTATAAACTGTAGCTAGATCTTTCGTCTGTCGTGAATATCTTTCATCAACATCTTTCATCCAGGACACTGGGCTCAAGGGAAATGTCTTTCAATGAAATTCGTCAAAGAAATTGTACAGTGTGTATGCACCTTTAGAGGGCACAGCCATATACCATAGCTGGAACACAGGAAAGAAAGACAAGCCAATAGGTTATTGGTGGGTGGAGTGGGTTTCCCTCTTCAGGTGGATGAAGGTCGATCTTTTGTCCTGCAAATGTGTAAGTGCGGACTCCACTGCTGGTGTGATTTTTTTCCCAATTTGACTTAGAAAGCCTCTGCTTATTGGGGAATGAGGCTGTACTTAAATAATGGTGATTGTTGCACATACGCCAATTGGAAGATGACACTGGTTTATAGCTCCAAATAGTGAATCACCTGTGTGTGCTAATAATAATTACTATTTGGGGGCTGTCAAATGCACATAGATAATTGGATACAAGGAATATTTATGGTTGTTTTGCAACTTAAAAGGGATGCAATGCCAATTTTGAAATATTGCTGTGCAGTTTTTTTTATATGAATTTGTATTTAATAGTTTTTTTTCCTATTTAATATGTGTGAATTATGTCTGTTATTACTGTCGAGATACATTATTAAATGTAATTTAATGTTATATGTATGCTTTTTATTGCCTAGATAGTTATATTTGTTGCATGAATATACAGTATCTATACTGTAGATAAACTGTGATGGAACAGCATGTTAAAGCAACAATTAAACACATTTACAGTACAGGTTCATTATGCCTTATCCAAATATCCTTTATCCAAATTATTCCGAAAACCATAGTCTCCAAAATGTACTTTTATTTTTTATCTTGTGCTAAAAACCTACTGGCTACATCTGTAAGTGGCACTACCTGGGAAATTATATGTTACTTGCACTAAATATGTGCAAGGACATGATTGCTTGGCATTCAAATTCAGTGTCTGAGATAGGACAAAAATTCTGTTTTATGTTTTGAAACCTTGTTTCATGCACAAATAAAATATATTGTGTGTATTTCATGTCTTTGCTTATACAACATAAATGCAAGATACCTCATTCAAATATAAAAAATATTCCAAAATACGGAATAATCCCTTATCCAAAATTCTTCTGGTAACAAGTGTTACGGACCCACCGGTCGCCTGCTCCGATACGTCAATCTGAGCAGCTCCGGCCGTGACTGGGGTTCACTTTGGACTCTCGGGTCCTTTACTTGAGGTACACTGCCACCAGCCAAAACCTGATTTTAGCGCTTGAAACTGCGCAAGGGGCGGCTTGGCTCGCACCTGACCACACAATACAATATACAAATGGTAACACGCTGGAGCGTTCTCTTCTGAGGCTAATGAGTCTTAAGAACACAGAACCAGGACTGAGAATATGTATTATTTATTCCTAGAAATACTACAGAGCTTTAGAAAATAGTTACAAAATATTACAATGATTTTAAAAGTACACACAAGATTAAATGCAATTTCAGAAATAAAATAAAAGGGAAAAATGACAGAACCGTATCTTACACTTAAGTACCAATCCTGACATGGGGGGGTTCTCCACAAGAAATCTCTGGTCGCTTACAGCCTGTTTGCTAGACCCCCAGGTAGTGACCACCGACTATCCCAAGGTACAGAGGTTTTATCTGCAGCCTCCCTCATCCCTCCCTCCCTTGGGATTTTTAACCATTCCCTTGCTGAGCCTAGTGAAGGTCCCTAGATATAGGATCTTTCCCATAAAGATTTTGTCCCTGCTTTGAAGTAGATTTTATACATTCCTCAAGTGATAAGAGGTAATTTAGTGGAGGGCCAGAGCAACTTTGGCCTGTTGGCTGGACACTATTGCTCTCCCCCCCAATCTGGTTTATGAGGGGTCTCAGATCTTTATCTTACATCCTAACTCCAGAGGAGTCCACAGATGTCAAACAGAGGGAATACAGGCCTCAAACTCAAACCAGGGTCACCTACAGTTTACCCACATAATAAAAGACATGTCCTGATTCCAATACTCACAGGAGACATAACTTTACAACAATACCAGACCTACATTGATCGAACAGATAATCATAACAGGAGGCATACGTTAATTTGATCGATCACCTGATCTGATCGTTACAACGAGCATTTTGGATAAGGGATACTCAACCTGTAATGAAAATTCCTGATAAGCCCTTATTGTCATGACATACGACATAAAAGAAAATATGATGCACTCTCATGGAAGGAATAGTTGTAAAACTAAAATGAATGAATGAGTAAATAAATAAATAAATAGAGGTGTTTTAGTGATTTCTGACAGAATGGAAGTGACTTTTCACTTTTTCCACTATTCCAGTCTAACCAATTGTCTTGTAGTGGGTTAAACATGTTCAAACCAGCAAACCTTTCGCCTTGCTGAAATTGGGCACATCAACTAGTTGTTGTTATTATTATTATTACTATTATTATTATTATTATTATTATTATTACTATAATTATTACTAGTTAAAAGCCTATCAAAATTACGTTTTAGTCCCTATCTGCACCTGCCTCCAATCTCTGTCTTCCCAGCTCCCTTTCACCATATCCAGCAAGTCTGAAATAGATCACTTTGCTTTAACTTTCTGTTAAGGAGAAACTTGCACTGTCAAGTGGAATCTAGTAGAAACTGGTGGTACTTAACCTTAGAGGTGAGACGCATTTAGCCTTTAATGTATATATTGTAGATTATAATAATTATTATTTTAATAATTTTTTATTAATTACCAGATGGTGAACTTTCATTAATAGTTTTTACTGCTATAATGAAGACATTGTCACTTATATAAATTGTACAGACTGTACAGTATGTGAATAAACATGAAACAATTTCTCCTATTTACAGTATATAGCACATACTGTACCTATAATTCATCACTTTACAGAGAACATTTAACCGTTCACAATGGCCCTTGCACCGTGGAGTTTACATTCTTTATTCCCTAACACCTTAGATTATTTAAAAAAATGTAAATTAACTAAATAACTTATACTGTATAAAAATAACAAATTTATACTGTATTAACTATACGCACAAAAGTAAAAATGTGTCTTTGTGTGCATACTTTTCCCTACAATCAAGATGTTCAATAACGCTGTTCAAAGCAAATCGATGTTAGTTTATAAACATCCCAGCATCTGATGTGTGTGACCTCTAGCATGTATATACATCACATTTCAAATCTTACGAACTAAACCTGAAATAAAGACTCGTAGACTTAGGTTTGGCAGAAATTGTTAGCTGATTTATTTTAGCACTTTTAAGCTAGATTAATTTATTAATAATTAATTAATGGTGGCCCAGAAAGAACGGCTAATTAACTAAGCTCCACCCACACAATCTGCATACGTAATCAAGCCTACCCTAACAAGCGGTATCCGCTCGACCTACTGCATTGACTACCCACCCATCCGGGTGGGGTCGCTGCCCCCCGAGCGGGTGATCGAGCGAAGGCCTAAGCCAATGAGAGGCGAGCGCACCGAAAAGCAAACATATACGTAGCATCATCATTTGAATAAGAAGTAATTCTAGTAACCTGACGTTCTTTCCCGCCTATCAGCCAATGCAATTAACACCCACCCCACCATAATAACATAAGGGAGGGAGGGCGGGAAAACCTTCAGGAAAGAGAGGAAGACTCCTCCCTTTCCTGACCTGATATCCAAGCTAACACTGCGCCTTCCTTAGTCCTTATTGGAACACCAAGTCACATGCTTCCCAAGGTCACACAACAGCCTTGGGATGTTTAACCCACTCCATGCCTATTGCTGGCATTACGTTATTCGAATAGCTAACTCTTTGCCCTAAGTGGGTGGTACTGTTATATGCTATTACAGTTATGTCTATTGCTGTCTTTCTACAGTATTTCCCACTTGCACACCCCATGATTAAATTAGCCTATTGAATACAAAATATTTAAGCTTTGTAATAAGCAAGTTTGGGTAGCAAGGGACTCAAGTTAATCAATTTTGTTAAAGTTCAATGAACGTGTATAATTATTATTTCATTGCTTTTCTCAGCCACATATCAGATCACATTTTCTCTGCAAGTGCAGCAGTTTTCTGATGTAGTTGTGCTTTTTATTATGTTTCCAGCACATATAAAGCTACATGTTAATCTTGTTGAGTAATTATAAATGAGACATGGTCTATGCAATGCCTGATAAAGAGCCTGATAAAGAGCCTGTATTATATAATCATAAAATTTAACTATTTGTAATATTTGAATAATGCTGTATTTTTGTTCTCATTGTAGTTATATTATTTTTATTCCAATTGAACTCATCCATATAATAGTTAAAATAATGTATTACATGCATTCCTCCACACTCAATTTTATAATTCTTTAATACCATATGTGACACCATTAACAGCTACAATGAAAAGTACATACCTTTCAACTTTTAAACCACAGGACAAAGATTTCAATTTGTAGATATACATCAAAGATTTGTAAGGAGGGTTCTGTATGCAAATATGTATATTACATTAAAAGGGATGGGGGATTGGTATAATCCTGTGATTTGTGTGAATATGGAGTAGGAGCATCACTAAAATAATTAATCAGTTTAGCATCACCCATTATACATATACCAATGAATTGTGGCTTTTACTCAACAAGGGTGATCTTATGCCTGCAGACAAAGGCAAAGCTGTTTCCATCTCAGAACAAATTGGTCTGTCAAGGGGTTTATGGTTACTCAGAACCCACTGCCCTCCTCCTTCCCCTGCATGTGCCACTGAAGGGATGAGATGACAATACTGGGACCTCAAAGTAGGGCTGTCCCATATAAAATTAAAATAGAATTCAAGTTTAATGGCTAAATACAACAATTATTTATTATACAATGTTAGAGGATCTTGTTTCCACATAGAAGTACAACAATTTAGTTACAGTATAGTCACATATCAGTGAAGTGTTCTTATATTCAGGATGTCGCTGACCATCAGGGATGGACAGCAGCACAACAAAGGGGTGTAGCCAGAGCTCACAGGGATGTTCCATGGGGATGCGGTCAGTTTCCCGGCGTTTGGAATCTCGGTGGTCAAAATCCCGACGTCGGAATCCCGAACGCCAAAATCCCAGCACTTTGTCCCTCTGTGCGTGTCCACGACACCCATAGAGGGAGAATAAATTAGTGTGCTGAGCGTAGCGAGGCACTGGGCCCGCTGCATTGCGAGCGGGTTTGAAGTTATGGTAATTAATAATCTTAAGAACTGCAGAGAAAATGATAAACAGTAATCATGAAAAACTTATTTCACATTGTCTGGTTTTTTTTGGTTCTTTAGTAGGTTAACAACAAACAGTACTAAGGATAATCTCCATATAGTGAAAAATATTTTCACATTGAAGAGTTATGGGAAATGGGAGCTGGTGTCTTTCCTAGCCATTGAAGTTTTTTCTAAGGTCAGTTTAATAATTAATCTTGGCATTTTACTTATTTACTAAATCCACTTGCATATTACATACAAAATAAATTATAATAGGGCAAAACACAAAACATAGAACACAACCCATATATACGTATACTAGTAAGCAAGCTAGTCTGCTACAGTACCTTGTGATTGCCTCTGTGTTTGTGCAATTGTGCGAGAGAAAGAGATGTAGTTTCACTCACTGCCAACAGAAGGCAGTGTTTCGGAGATACACACACACTAGACTGATAGATAGATAGATAGATAGATAGATGATAATTATTTGTAGAAGCTGATATAACAAGTCCATGACTATAGATTCTACAAAAAAAAATACTGAAAGTACTGTATATAACCTGTGGTTTGCTCATTGTACTAATTGTTTTATGTAAAATATAAATAGAAAGAGGAATACATCTTTACCAAGTCTGTAACATACTATAGCACTCTCTTTTCTAGGGAAAGTAAAAACAAAAAAAGGAATACACACATTCTGAGTTATAGATTTCCAGTCATAAAAAGGACTGTCCTGGGGAAAAAAAAAACAGGGACATGGAAGCTCTAAATATGACCTTCACTTCTTTCCTCAGTGTTATTCCATTAGCCTAAAAGTGCTTATGGATACAATTATAGTTCCATATGATGCTATCAAAGAAAATGCATAAGCTATTATGGACAGTATATGATTTATATATAGAAAGTCATTCATCTAAGTGCAATACCAAAACCAAGGTTTAATTTTGACATCTTAAATGTATTTAACATGATCTTGTCCCCTTATTATAATTAATAATATTTAATGAACAACACTTAGTGAACAGAGGTAGACTGCGTCTTAATTTTTTTTTTTATATTGTAAAGCAGTTTGTATGCTGCAGGAATGTAATGGTTTTAAGTAGCAGCAACACTAATTGTTAAGAAAATGATTAGGTAATAAATGGCACAATAGCAAATTATTACAAAATACACCATGAGACTGCAGCTTTACCATTCATTTTTTCTGTTTTCTAGAACAATTCACAGCCTATAAACAAATACTGTGAATATAGTGATAACAGCAACAAAAATGATTGTAAAAATAGCATCAATTGTGTCATGTTAACGTTTGAAGGACTGATGTTCTTAACACTATTTTAAGAATATGTTGAATGAAATCTGGAGCTAACCTTTATTGTGCTCCATTATAAAGTCAGTTTTGAATGCTCTACTTTATTCAACAGAAAATGCCAATCAATGTTTGTAAAAATTAGAATGCTTTTTTTTTAAAGAAATGATTTACACCTTATTTTAAATAAATGGCTTTTCTTTAGAAGAAAAAAAAAATGTAACTTCTAGTTTGAATTATGATAACAATTTAGATTATCGGATGATGTTATCTAAAGAGATATTAAATAGTGAATCATAAAATAAACTTTTCATTAACATATTAATCATCATTCATTGAATTTAGATTTTTTAACAAACTGTGTTTTGTTGCAACATACAGTATATGTTCTCTAAATTTGTTTCGATGAAAATTCACCTTATTGCATAGGGTGAAGGATTCTTCATCTCATAAATGATCATCTCCTAAATAGGTTTTGAAATGCCAGACTATTCCTTAAAGCAGTTGGAGAGACTTTACCAAAAGTGACAATAGCACATAGCTTACTTCACATTTAATGTGGTCAAATATACAAATCTTGCAAATACCACAAACATCTGCAATAGTCTTATAGAGGGTACACACGGTGAGCGATGCACTATTTTTATATTCAATTTTGCTTATAGAAGCAAAATCAAATGCACAGCAAATGCACATCAAATGCTTTTAGCAGCATTCAATGCCGATTTGATCCCAATGAACGTTCGCAAATGTCGAATGTCAGATTTAATCAAATGGCATATCGAATCAAAATCAAATTGAATTCCACATTGAACCGTGTGTGCCCACTATTAGAGTAGTATTGTCAACATTCCCACCCACAACAGTTGATGGCTGAAATGGAAGTTGCAGAGGTGGGGCTGGAGCAAAAAGTCCAAAATTAGAATCGGAGAGTCACACCAACTTCACCTGGATTTTCTTTAAACTAAAAAACTTTAATTCACATTAATAGTTAGTTCTATATTTAATATAAAAAATTAAGTTTACTATGATACCAAATAAAGGCAATTAATATATGTTGTATAAATAGTGCATACTTGTATTTATTTTTAATTATAGATGTGTTTTTAATCTTGTATCTGAATATTTTTTATATAAAATAAAAACACTTCTATTTTCGAAATGAGACACATTTTTAAACAGAAGGTAGTTTGTATCCCAACGCCTGGAAGACCAATTCCGGAATCTATACACCTGTCAGAATACATACAGTACTAAATGTAAGCATAAGGGTTGGTTTGAGTTAGAAAATGTACTTAACCTACTGTAGATATGTTGGGATCACAACTGCTGGAATGCCAGGATCGGTCTCAGTCCCGGGACCCCATGCCCAACTTCTTTTAAACATATAAGAGAGCAAGACCAAGTAAGGCATGGGTTCCTGTTTAGATCTATTGTAGTATCTTATGGCCTCAAGTTATGCACAATCAATATAACATAGATGAACAATCTTAAGGTTTCTAACTGGAGCAAACATTCCAGCATATGAATGTACTGTATACTGACGTTCAAGTCCTAGTACATTTATTATTACTATTATTGTTTATTTATATGGCGCCACAAGGGTTCCGCAGCGCCTGGCAATACATAGATGAGCAAAGAACAATACAAGAAAGATTGTGATTTACAGTATAAATGCAAATGAGGACAAGTACATGGTAAATAAAAAAGACAGTTGCAACAGCAGACACTGACGCAATTATAACAGTGGCAGGGATATATTCTAAGTAAAGCACACGAGGAGAGAGGGCCCTGCTCGTTAGACATCTTGTCCATAAATATTTGTTCTTACAGTATGTGCTTTATTGTCAGAAGCTAAAACAATATTGGCTAGATCTGGGTGAAACTCAAACACTTAATTTATGTTGTAGATAAAAAAAATTTAAATACATACTGTATATATATGCCACCTTGTAAATTTAACAGCCCTTACGCATGTCAACCTTATGGATTTCAACCTAGACACTATTGACCTAATTACTGTCGACCCATTGATCCACACCATACTAGCCAATCATTAAAAAAATACAAATATTATATAGTTAGTTTAGGTTTCAGAACATACATTTTACTATATAATGTTATAAAATGACATACTGTACCTACTTAATGTACTTATCTTATATGTGCATATTACTCATACAACATACAGTATAAACATAATGGGCTAAATGTAATGGGGTGTGGGAATCAGAAAGTGAAAGATTTTAGGATAGTTTTCTCATTTATTTTTAAAGGGGCAATCAATTACATGGCAAATTCAATCTGTTTTTTGTTTTTTTTACCAGTATTGCTCTCCCAAAATCTCTCACTTTCAGATTCTCACACCTCTTCAGTTCCATAACTAGCATGTAGTTAACAATAACAGTCAATGAGCCAGATTTACTCAGCTTCAAATGTGATAAAATGGAGAGTGATAAACAGCCAGCCAATCACCTCCTACCTGTCATGTCACAGACTGTGTTTGAAAACTATCATGAAGAAGCTGATTGGTCCATTTTATCACTTTTTAACCTTAGTGCATCTGGCCCTATATGTAATAACACATACAGTATCTCATAATTTCTCCATAGAAATATGTCTTGCAAATATAGTAGACATTGTTTCAATTCACAGCTGACACAAGTTCTCCTGGACAACTTTCTATATATAAAATGTACAATAGTCTCCAAATGTACACTGCATACATCAGTAAAAAAGGCATGTTATGCAAAATATTTAATTTTTATAATTCCACTTCCATCAACACACCATACAGGTTTACTAGTTCTGATCAGTATAGCAATGTATCAAACATCTTGACAAGAAGCACCATAAATGTCATCGCATCTAATTATGTATACATAAAATCAGGTCCATTTTATATATAAGGCTGACTATACTGAAGCATAGGGACCCCGCAGGGACTAGGGGCTCATCAATCTTTTTGCTGAGGCACTTGTACCTGACTCTCATTATTAAAGACACTCTGCACTCTGTGCAATAGCAAGACACAACCATAGTCACTTGAGGCTTGTTTTGAGACGGGGGGGGGGGGGGGGGCAGCAGACCAATATTGCACTTATGATATTTAAAAGCAGAAAAAGAAGACCAGTTGTGTCATGAGAAAATAGGCCAGAAGACTTTGTCAACTATGGTGTCCGTGTGTATACCAAAAGTGTAAATTGTGGCATAAGCTTTGCTTCCCAAATGTCAGCTGTAATGGGGTGAATAAACAAATGGCCTGATTCAGCAAGGCTCACTTAGCAGCGGTCGTTCGAGCTCATAAACACTGCCCCACCAAATGATTTATCTCCTTTGGAAATAAACATAGGCATACGCACATTGAGCGTTAGGGGTGAACAGGCACCCCCTAATGCTGTGCCCACCCAACCCTATGAACACCTCCCTGCTGCTAGCAATACATTTTACAAAAGACTTGCTTTTTAGAACTGTATTCCATTAAAATAAGCGCCCATCAATCAGTTATGTGTGTTTTGCATTGTTACTTGTACTAGACCAGGCATTCTCAACCACGGTCCTCAAGGCACACCAACAGTGCAGGTTTTTGTGATATTCAGGCTTCAGCACAGATGGTTTAATCAGATTCAGTCAGTTACTAATTAAGTCACCTGTGCTCAAGCCTGGATATTACTAAAACCTGCACTGTTGGTGTGCCTTGAGGACCGTGGTTGGGAATGCCTGTACTAGACCATAGTCCTATCACTACATTCCTTCATGATCCATATATGCTTTTGAGTCTTTTTGCATCTACTGTTACATAGCGTAATTAGAAGATTAAAACTGAAATAGGCAGGAGATTATGGTGTGGTTGAGAGACCTTTTATATTGTAGAGAGTGCCAATAGATGATGGTAGACATGCTTGATTGGCGGTGTTAGACACACCTAATGGGCCCAATAGGTTATACTACACACACCCCTTTGACGGTCCCCCCCCTAATAAAATGTGCTGCGAACGCCTATGGAAATAAATGTCAGGCTGAACTGACTTTTATTTCCATCGCTTTTTGCCGAAGATGGGGCGGGCCCTGACATCATGTGATGTCAGCTACCCACCCTGAGCATAAAATGCCACACCTGTGTTTCCAGGGGAATGCCCAGCATTTCTATGGGGATGCCCATAAAATGCTGGGCATTTCCATGCAGCCGCTTCCTGCCTGCACCCCTACCCTTGCAAACACCTTGGTGACTGTGATAGTCACTGAAGGTGTTTGTACAATGGCACTGCACATGCAAAAGTATGTGCATGCACAGAGCCACACCACCGGTCCCCAGTGCGAGTATGCTGGGGACTGATCACTAATGAATCACCCCCAAAGTGCTGAAGGGGGTTGTTGAAAATGAACTACTGTAGAGGACAACTTTACTGCCAATTTTATAATGATTATATGTGCTTTTGGGAATTTACGTCCAAAATATTA
This sequence comes from Crinia signifera, assembly GCF_055691185.1. Taxonomy (NCBI): domain Eukaryota; kingdom Metazoa; phylum Chordata; class Amphibia; order Anura; family Myobatrachidae; genus Crinia; species Crinia signifera. Next base: position 144,333,667 of record NC_139221.1, on the reverse strand, counting down.
TTTTATTGTGTAAGTTTTATATTATTTTGGAAAATCTCTAGATTTACTGTAATATGCTATACCATTACATTCTTAACATACTGTATAAATGTAAAAAAGCCATAACATACTATACTGTACTGTAAATTACACCTATTTTACTCAGACATTTTAATTTTATGTGCACTCAGCATTTCATTTTAAAAAAAACTCATTAAAATGTCAAAATAGGGATATTGACAGGATACTGAGATTCACCATACAGAAGAAGATTATACAGTACTAGTAAGCACGTTCGAAGCAAATGCTTCGAAAGCTAGTAGATTTACTGTAGTTTCACTTGCTGCCAACAGATGGCAGTGTAAGCCTGCTCAAAACAAATGCTTTCAAAGTTAGTAGATTTAGTATCACTTGCTGCCAACAGATGGCAGTGTTTCAGAGTGTTTCAGAGTCACACAGACACTACATGCACACACACATATATATATATATATATATATATATATATATATATATATATATATATATATATATATATATATATATAGTTTTGTTGGTCCTGACGAAAGTTTTTGCCAATAAAACCTGTTTTCTACAAATCTACTTACTTAAGACCGAGAGAGTGCCGCCGATACCTTGTACTATATACACTGATCAAGCCTGTTTGACCAGAGGAAGGCACCCAGGCACCTACTTCACTGCATTGGGACTTAGGGCCTTATTTTGGTTCATTCTTTCTGACAAAATCCTTCTTAGATGGGCAAAACCATGTGCACTGCAGGGGGGCAGGTGTTACTTGTGCAGAGAGAATTAGATTTGGGTGGGGTTTTACTTCAAAGTGAGATCTATATTGCAGTGTAAAAATAAAGCAGTCAGTATTTACCCTGCACAGAAACAAAATAACTCACCCAAATCTAATTCTCTCTGCACATGTTACATCTGCCCCCCTGCAGTGCACATGGTTTTGTCCATCTAAGAAGGATTTTGTCAGAAAGAATGAACCAAAATAAGGCCCTTAGTGCCAGACACCACTGCTCTCTCTCACTCTCTCTCTCTCTCTCTCTCTCTCTCTCTCTCTCTCTCTCTCTCTCTCTCTCTCTCTCTCTCTCTCTCTATATATATATTATTAAGGATTATTTAAAAAAAAGATGTAATGCCAATTTTACAAATAATGCAGTATTTAAAACATTGATATTAGTGTGTGCTTATTGTAAAACAGAAATATTGGATTTTTTATTTCTGTGAGACAAGAAGAGAGAAAACATAAATAGAATTTGTAATGATAATGCAATAACTAATCTCCTAATTATGCATATGTTCTGACTTCGGACTATTCTTATTGAGATAAATGCTATCATTAATGTCCCATCTTTGTCTTCATCAAAGCACCTCTCATGGTCTTACTAATATCAGATGACCAATGTACAGGGATATATAATGGCTTTCCCAAACCAATCAAAAATGTCATATGTTTGAAAAGTTTTACAAATGTCAACAACAGAAATAAAAAATGTTAACATAAATTTGTACTTACTTTAAAGGTAACCCTGCAATATACAATAATACAAAAAGATATTGTTACATAACTACACTGACTTGTTATCTGTTTTGTAATACTAATGTTAAGTGTTTTTTTCTGAGTATATTAAAATTTTTTGGGGTTGGATTGTATAAATCTGTACCAGAATTATGGTACAACCAGAACTTTATGGGCCCCATAGCAACATATTGAAGGGGCCCCTGTCCCAATGCTTCTTGAGAGACACTTCTCCACAATAGTCATTAATATTGTGTCTTATAGCAGGGCTGAAACTAGGTGTTTCGGTGCCCGGGTCAGCAGTCACTTGGTCCCTCCCCCCAAACCCCCCCCCCACCAAATTACTGTCTTGGGGACAGGCAGCGGGGGTCAGCCAATCAGCGTCTGGCAAGTCTTTTCAAAATCATCAGCGCTTCCCGCCGCCGGGCAAATAGCGAGCGTCTGTGTATGTGAAAGCTGCCGCTACACCAGTCCCTGGACCCCCGCTGCCAACATACCTGTGTGCAGCCAGCAGGGGTAGGCAGCGTCCAGGGGTCTAGGGACTGGTGTAGCGGCAGCCTTCACTCACTCCATCTCCTAGCGCTATCTGCCTGGCCGCAGGAAGCGCTGATGACTTTGAAAAGTCGGTAGCTGATCAGCCAATCAGCGTCCGGCAAGTCTTTTCAAAACCTGCTTCCCGCCCACCGCCCGGCAGCGCTAGTAGGAGCCGGAGTTAACCCACCAGTCCCCGGACCCCCGCTGCCCGTCCCCGGGACCCCGGTAGGAGCCATCGTTAACCCACCAGTCCCTGGACCCCCGCTGCCTATCACTGGGACCTCACACTAGCACCCCCACCCTCCAGCGCCCGGTGCGCATGACTCCCTAGCCCCCCCCCCCCCAGTTACGGCCCTGCTTATAGTAGTGCCCTGGTTAATATTATGCCCCATAATAGTGCCCTAGATTAGTTTTGAACCATCATAATTCCCAAATCCAAATTTTGCCACACAGAATCCCCAATAACATTATTACTTACAGTATAACCTGGATTCAGGCCCCCATAAGCCTCTTGACCCCATAGCAATTGTAACCTTAGCACCTAGTATAGATACACCCATGCCAGTTTTACTGTAAATAAATGTAAACAACTGCAGGAGTCGCTATTTCTCCAGTATTTGTGATGGTGAAAAATCTCTAAAAACAACTTAGCATTAATGAATAATGAATAATATAACATTTGAAAACAAAAAAACCTTTTCATGAATGAGCACATGAACTTGTGAAGAGTGAGACTAAAAGACTAGCTACTGTATATAATTATGTCTACACTGATTTTGAAGGCAAGTTTGCTCAGTGGATCTTCATCTCCAAATTAAGAAATGTTTAGATAGATACAGATATGTTCTAATACCGTGATGTCTAACCTATGACACGCCAAGTCACTTTAAGTGACATGCATCTGACCAACCGGTGTGTGGAGAGCAAAACCAAAAAGTTCGCAAGAGAAGCGGCTAAGCCAGCAGGTATGCTGTATGCTGGAGGGAGCAGAGCTAACTTGCACTCTCTATAGTCCACCCCCGCTGCTGTAGACAGGCCTGTGCTGGGGACTACAGACCCCCCTCCTGCCTCTGCATTTTGGCACCTGATCGACAGAGGCTACCAGAGGAGCTTTGGGTGAGGACTGGGCTCCGGCATCCATTTTGAAAGGTGAGACACCTTTCCCACACATGGGCTCTGTCGAAAACTCTGCAGGCTTCGAATGCCACACTATTCAGTGCTTCTATTGGCACTGGTAGCTGCCTTTTTGACAGACACTGTATTGTTGCATCCTTCTTTAATTATATATTGCTCTTTGACAGTGACTTTCATATTTATAATGGGCACCACAGTGTGTGGCACATGTATAATGGGCATCAATGTGTGTGGCATATGTATAATGGGTATCACGGTGTGTGGCATATGTATAATGGGCATCACAGTGTGTGGCATATGTATATTGGCTGCAAATATCATCAAATTATTGATATTTCTTGAAGTGACACGCATCTTGAGGAAGACTACACTTGTTTACGATTTTCGACACACCAAGCTGAAAAGGTTAGCCATCACTGTTCTTTTTTTCACTATTTGGTACAGGATGCATGGCATAGCTTGTAGTCTTATTTGCATTATAGCCACATGCTAAGTTGTATATGGTGTACTAGATTCTAGAATGATCAGTTTTGCTGAACATGTATAGCTACAAGTTACAAGACTACAGTATTAGCAATGGTGCATGGTGTAGAACACTCATGTGGGACCTTTTTACGCAGGTTAGCACCTGAGTTACATACGATAGAAGTTATATTGTCCTGGAAACGAGTGCATTGTAATTTTATTGCATTAGCATTGCAAATTAAAAGCATTTTTCATTTATAAAAGTCTTTAGTGAGATGAATGGCATAGTTTAGTTCCAAGGTCCAGAGCTAATTGTCACAATTTAGGGATAACCAAACAGTATGTGGACACATTTGTAGTTACTCCAAAACAGTGCTTATGTTCATAAGATATTCCTTGCTCACTACTCAGCAGTGAACAAATATAAATGGCTATGTCCAGATTTGTGGGCTAGAAAAAGACCAGATAATTCAAATTCACGGAAAAATACATTCAAAATGAATCACTAGCAAGTGTGATCATTGATTGCAACTCCAAGTTCCTGTTACATGAAAGGAACAGAGGGCTGAAATGGAGAATTGAGACATTAGAGAGCACCTTTAATGACATCGGAGAAGCTTTGTACAGTATTGTGAGAAAATGCAACAGCTTAGAAACAAATGAACACAGGTCAGCAAGATAAAATGTTTCTTTTTCTTATGCTATTCTTTTATCTAAGATTCAGCTTGATGGCAATAGTCAACATATTTAAATAAACAATAAACTGAACATAATGGTTGTTGCTTGCATTACTTGATACTGCATATCTTTCATCATTGCAAAAACCGCACAATGTTGGACTGATTTATGCCATGTATTTGTTCAATCTAAAAACAATGCTCCACAGTTCATCTTCAAATACATTTTCCCAAGAGCTCTTATCGTATGTATCACATATCCTAGCACATGTATCCAATATCCGAGTGTATGTATTATATATCCAACTGCAACATTTGTTGAAAATGATTCTACTGCAGCAATAAAACCACAAAGCTGAATTTGTGATTACTGCACAGAATCCATAAATATAAGTTATTTGATGTCTAATGTAACTCACTTTTGACTAGTCAGCAGTTTTCATTGAACATAAATCTAATGTAATTAGTTATTAATTTGTGTTAACTGAAATGGCAGAATTGTGACATTATACAAAAATAAATTCTAATTTATATTAATATTGAAGCTGTAATACTTTAAGTATATTGCTAGAATTTACAAGGCCTTGCTTTTTCATGAGCTAAGCTAAGCATGAGGGGGATGATGCAGAGTTAAATGCAAGTTGTTATTATTTGCTCCAACATTGGTAACATAATACTAACTGCATATCCTTGCTCATACAGAGAGTTGTAATCATGTATGCATTTCCTCAAGCAGACTTTCACCATTGGTATCCATTAAATAGGTCGACAGTATCTAGGTTGACAGTCAATAGGTTGACACCATATTGTTGGCATGCACAAGGTCGACATTGATAGAAGGTCAATATAAGCAACATGTTGACACATGAAAAGGTCGACATGGGGTTTTTTAGTTTATTTTTCTTTCCAATCCACAAGGATATGGATTGGGAATGGTAAAGTGGGACAATGTTTGAAGAGCGACGCACCATAATGGTGTTGAGCTAATGACTGTCAACACTTTATACATAACCATCCTGATTAGAAGCAAGACACCAATTAACATAGAAACATAAAATTTGACAGAAGATAAGAACCACTTGGCCCATCTAGTCTGCCAATGTACGTGCATACACTTAAACACTAGGGTTCATATTTTTTTGTTGGAAGCCAAATAACCTACCAGAATAAACCAGAATACCTGGAGGAAACCCACGCAAGCATAAAGAGAAAATACAAACTCCACACACTTAAAGCCATGGTGGGAATTGTGCCTTTGACCTCAGTGCCTTGAGGCAGTAATGCTAACCATTACACCATTCCTATTGCCCCAATCTGGGGCCCCCTTCCCCAAACGATTAATAACACTAGATTTTTGTTTCTGATTCATAGGAGACAGATATATATGTTATAGATAACCAATTATTATTGCATATCAGAGAGAACACTCATAGAAATTGAATTTAAGTACAGGACACAAACAGCAAATAGCTTTAATCTAGTGCACACAGTCAAACATGAGCAGCTCTTCGTTGGCTTCTTTGGTTTATTACATAAAGCAGCTGCCAGGGCTGACACTGGTGACATTATGATTTTAGATGGATTTAGAGGGATTTAAGATGTCCTGATACATCTAAAATCAGTAAAAGGGCATATCACCTGTGTATTTACACCCCCCTCCCCAATATCTGGTCAACGCTACCAGTCACAACTTCCTCCCCCCATATTGGCCCCCAGTGACAACATTGGACAACAGTCATGACCCACCACGTTAATCTAGCCTGGCCACCAAATGACAGTGTACATTGTAAATTGTCTGAATTGCAATTAAATGCATCTCTCAAACACAGCAGGTCATCCCCAGCACAACACACTGAGGGGCAGACACAGTCCAATCAATGTGCTGACAATATGGAGGGGCCTGGAATTAGTAAAAATTCACTCCATTGAAAAGCTCTGTCAGCAGGCACCCTACCCACCAATTTTGCATATACCACAATTCCATTGTTGCATCCCAATTCAGCCCCTTTATTCACAAGAGAAGATAAAACTGAAATGTATACAATTCTGCATCTCCTTTTATGAAGAATATATGTGTAAATCAGGGCCAGCATAATTATATATTCATGCTAGGCAGCTGCCCAGGGCCCAACAATTGTTGGCTCATTTGAGCAGAGAAGTTTCTTTTGAGAAGCAGGTAAACAATGCTGTCCAACCACTCTGACTGATAATTGCACACAATCAGAGTGCTTCCAGCCAGTAAATGGAGGCCAGCATACTGATTGGTAGATGGATGGAGCTATCAATGTATGGAAGCATGTGGAAAAACTGTGATAAGCAGGAGTGGTACATTTTTTGAGCATCCCCATTAATGTGTGGTTAAGGGTCCCACTGTATTGTTTTGCCAAAGGCCCACAATGCGGTTAAGATAGTAAATCAAGAGATATGCTCCACACATGGAGAAATGTTCCACTCTGCCAAAATCAGACCATGCTAAGTGTTTAAAACTTTATTTGAGTATTTTAAAAAGTAATACTATCTTTTAGGAAGTGTTTATATTCGTGTGAGGGGGGGGGGGGTGTTAATTAATAGGTTGTTATTAGTTATGATAAAACTATAACTTGACAGGTAGATTTTTCACACACACTCACACACACACACACACACACACACACACATATATATATATATATATATATATAGTATATATTATATGTGTTTTCATATAAATTAGCATTTGAATTAAGCTTAGCTACAATTATTAAAACAAGCTTGGCTAAAAAAGTACACTGATTCACACAATACTCAGGCATCTGGGAACTTTCATCCTTTTGACGCTATATTTGTGAATACTGTAAATAACTTGCCTGAAAAAAAGTGTGCTATACACAATGTCTACAGAATTCGTTAACTATGAACATATTTTAAACTCCTGTTAAAAACACATAAATAAGCACCTTAATAAAAATGTTCAATTTATTTAATTTACTTTGTGTTAATATTATATCAGGACAATACAATATACCACATAGAAAATATGTATACAAATTGATCTGACTTCATTGAAAGTATCTATATTGTCAATTGATTTAAATACTAGCTATAAATAACTGTCATGAAAATTCTATTTTTCTTATACATTATATGGACACATGGTAGCCTTTTTATGGCTATAAGCCCACTACATGAGCTTTGACCAGCTGAAATAATTTATAATAAATACATTATATCAAACTCACATAATATGTCCTACATTTCATTTTTTTTTTCAGTGATCAAGAGCAGACTGTATAATCTATCTATCTATCTATCTATCTATCTATCTATCTATCTATCTATCTATCTGTCTGTCTGTCTGTCTGTCTGTCTGTCTGTCTGTCTGTCTGTCTGTCTTACTTTTTCTTTCAGTCTATGGTTGCAAAATGTCCTATATGGATGTGTCTTCAAATAAAGAGTAGTCATTCGTTTTTTACTTTTAATAAGTTTATTTGCAATATTGGTATAAACGAATCACAATACACAGATAAGTATCTAAAAAATGTTATGCTTCTTATATTCACATATTTACCTGTAATGAAAATATGCCCTCACAAGGAGTGTGGAGTATGGGAAGAGCAGGGTAGTTTGACATTAAACAGCTCTATTTGACGTAATAACCCCCCCCCCCCCTTTCCTTTTAAAGATTCCCCTGATGCTCTTCAACAAAACAACATATTGATATCAGTAAATATGTTTCTGACTATACACCCAGCTATATGGAGTATATATATATATATATATATATATATATATATATATATATATATATATATTTATATAGCAATGGAGTATATAGCGATATGGAGTGTATATATATAGCAATATTCTTGCATGTAGGTAGATATATTACAAATAATGATGATAATATATATATATATATATATATATATATATATATATATATATGTGTGTATATATATATATATATATATATATATATATATATATATATATATATATATATATATAGTTTATATTGCATAAAACTTAATTTTGCTTGCTGTTAAGTATAATTACAGACTCTGCATGTTTCTCTGGAATTCAGCTAAGATAATTTGCAGTACTTCCTTGTTAACATTTCCTTACTGTGGGTTGCATCTTGACCAAAACATTTCATCTTTACACTCCATCTGTGAGCTTCCAAGCTCATTTTACAAACGCTACAGTGTATGAACAAACAGAATAGTCTATGATACTGCCTCTGTGCTGCACATCTTTATTAAGTACTGACAAGGTAAGGTGCGAATTGCTGAAGTTTTCCCATTGTTAAGGTAGTATTTCACAGCATTATATTTCATACTTTCCACTAAAGCCTCCTACAGTATATTCATAATGAAAAAAAAAATGCTTCTGATCCTGAAAGAGAAATCCTGAAACCCTAGCTGAATATAAGACAACAGCTTTTATTACATGGTCATCCTTTCTGATAGCAGGATAGCATTGCATAAGAAGCAAGTCTAGCAGTTTTAGATCTCTGATCTTCATGACACATATCTGTTTACACTATATAACTAGACAGTATAGCACTGTACACACAGACATATATACATACAGAGACAACAAAGCAACCGCTGCTCTAGAAATCATAATTATAACGCCAGTACAACAAAACACCGCACATGGGATGGTTTCATATATAAAGACAGTTAATACAATGGTGCTATCTTGCCAGTTACAAATGATTCTGCCTAGGCTGTGCCAGTGCTGCTCTGCAGTCCTATCACCTATACTTAGATAATTATGTGCCGTTCATTGTATCCTTACCTTGGCTGTCTTGCCCTAACTGGTGTCAACGAACTTATTTTTTTTTTTAGGAAGAAAACAGGGAGTTTCTTCCTGCTCACAGCACAGCTGCCCTCATGTCCTCAGAGAGGAGAGCGACTCCAGCACTGTGCAACTCCAAACCCCTCAGCTTGTCTGCCGAGCTGCTGCAGCTCATTGGGGCTGTTCCGATTGGTTACTGATCACTGCCCTGCCTCCTTCGTCTCCTCCTCCCTTCTGCTTTCTTAGCAGTCTTTCTTCTTCTTTGCTTTTATTTCCTTTTATGCTTCTTCTCCCAAGACCCTATTTCTTTCCCCTGGCGTTGTGTAGATTTGGGATTTCCAGGCACTGTGCAACCCCTGTGACCGCACACATCCTCCTCTCCGGCTGAGAAATGCAGCAGGTGCAAATGTGTCGCTGTCCAGCATTACAGGAGGGTAGAATCACCTATGCAGCAGGCGCAGATGCGTCGCTGTCCAGCATTTCAGGAGGGCAGGGGCACCTCTCCAGGTCCTGCGGAATGACAGTAGAGCTCCCTGATAATTGGGAGTGGGCTGGAAGGGGGCAGCTGATTCGGATGTGTACGAGTGTGAGAAGATGCAAGGAGGTGGAGGCACATGTGTGACAAGATGCTAATATGTTGTTATATTCTCCCTGTTCATCACGGACTGCTAAACATCCAGCTGCTAGCTCATCCATCAGTCCCCTGCCGTCCCATTCTGCACGGAAGATTGGGGCTGAGAAATGTCCTTTTTACCCTTCGACCCTGAATTGATGGACTGCTTGCAGCAAGTGCCGTACTTTATAAATCGCTTTCCAATAAAAAACATTATTAAAAAACAAGGTGTGCTAACGTAATGGCAAAGCTAATTAAGTGTCACGTTGCAGTCAGTGCTATTTACCCAACGTGCTCACATTAATCGGCTAGGTAATAACAAATACTGTATAGTATTTCCTTTATTATTGGAAATATAATTACAGAAATGAGCAATGTTTCTGTTTACACAATATAGCAGGCTATATATGTTCTACCTGATGTGTACATACGTATTATCTTTTATTAGGTTTGCATTTTAGCACTACTGTTTTCACAATTAACCTACTAGATCTTTGTAGTATGCAATTAGACTGTTTGCCTTAAAATGTAGTTGGCTTGATGATGGCTTGTAATGGGCATGATGTTTCAAACGTATACTGTACATATTCAATGCCCAACTAAGGAGAAGCAGCAGATTATAGTCATCATACACATAACACTAACATTTGGTACAATACTTAATGTATAACAGTACATATACAGCATGCATGTGGTCATCATTAAATATGGAACATTAAAAGTTGCAGTAGTGCCCCTTTAAATATTGACACTTTGTATAGTAGTATAGCATTATGGCATATACTGCTCTTACAGTATTAATTATTTTAAATGCTATTGCTAGCTTTCCCTTAAACATTTACTAACATCTTTAATGCATTTGCTGTGTGTTCATTGCTGTTTTATATTTTCAATGTGTTTTGATTACAAAACATTTTACATACCATATTTTTTGTTACACATTATAATAATGGTATAATAGTCACATTACTTCCATTGGATACTAAAGTAAGCACAGCTGGATGACTTGCATTTTTGTTAGCAATACAAAGAAAACCAATATTTTCAGGCATTTTGGAAACAATGGGTATCGGAAATGTAAATAGCTAAATTTAGACATTTGACCAGAGCAAAAGCATGTGGAAATGCTGTAGGAAAAGTGTAGGAATCCAGGTCAGACAGCAAGTCAGTAAATACCAGTAATGGGTGGTCATCCAGTAAAATAAGAGATCAAAGGTACGAGTTACTATTAGAGTAATAGTTTTAGACAAATATTTAAAGGGATAAATCGAAAACAGAATTTGACAGCTCAACCATGCATACCTATATCATGGAGTTTCCAATTGATGTTGTTTAATATAGTTTTTCCTTTGTTGTCTAGTGATATTTCAGGTTTATATATACAAAATAATGTACACTATTCCTGTTAGATGTACTGGTGAGCAAATTATAGTTGCAAGAAATGTAGTTTCTTAAAAAAACAAATCCTATGTACACTTAGTAGATATCTCTGGGTGCTAGAAGTGACACTATATTTTTTCTAAATCGACAGTAATATTCCATAAATATGTGCAACCCCATTGTGAGCATGGGATACTCATCTCTGTTGTTGCACATGATTTCAAGGTCAAAATATGGGTCACAGCTCTGCAAGGTTTGGGGTGGCTCACTAGGTAATTGCTAGTCCATAGTCTCTGTATCCTTGGTCTGAATGTTATCATATGCGTCTACCTTTTTACATATCAACTTTTATTAAAGTTCTATGGCAGAGTACTGTAAACGGGATGGGGGCAGAACAGAAGATAGGAAGGACAGGGAAGAGGGAAGATACATTTGCACACCGAGACATGACCCAGTCATTGTAAATCAAGACCGAAAAAAACAAATGAGCAGAAGAACAAAGTAAAACCCTAATGGTCCTGATATAAATATTAGTCTCCAATCACTACTTAGAGCCATAAAAAAGAGGACCCTTAGCACCAGGAAGACAAGTCCATAGGTCAGGCCATAGGCTGAGCGGCTTTATGATATAACAGCCAAAGGGACCAGGTGGGGGAGAAAAGATCTAGCAACCCCATTTATAAGATTGAGCAGGAGGGAGTAAGTTGAGGAAGCCAGCATGGCAACCTGTACTAACTTGAAGAAAGAGATGATGAACAGCTGACAAAATTGGTGCTAAGTTGGGACAGGACCAAAATATATGAAACAAAGTCTCTCCTGGCCACATTGCCTCCAACACAGTACTGAAGATGTAGGGGAGATTACATGCAAACACTGGGAAACTGTATATCATTATAAGTATATGTTTAGTAAAGTTTCACTTTGCTGAACCAATGTAGCAGAGGGCACCAGGCTGGACCAAAGTTGCTCCCAGAAATCCACTTCTAGTGTTTTCCCAGTATTATTTGTGAGAAGCCAATGGAGGAGACTCATGAGATAAATCAAACTCAACAAGGTGATGAGAGTGACCTTTTATTTCATGTGTGCAGTTACAGTATATTCATATACAGTATTTTAGATATGTGTTTATTATTTTATTTTTATTATTCTTTTATTGGTATTAAGCCCTTTCTTAATGGGCTCATACTGTGTCACAGTATGGCAAAGGTCCTGATGCTGTATATCTTGCTATTTAGCATAAACAAACTGCCATATTCTGATTATGTTTTCTGGTTTTGCACTGGAACAATAAACTGTGCTTATGAAATGACCATAAATAGCCTAGGTTATAAGTCCTAGGGGATTATTCTGGTTCACTCCCAAAGCCAAATTTACTCTCTAATGGACAAAACCAAATGCACTGCGGGTGGGGCTGATGTAACATATGCGGAGAGAGTTAGATTTGGGTGGGGGGTGTACTTCAAACTGATATGTGTATTGCGGTGTAAAAATAAAGCAGCCAGTATTTACCCTCCACAGAAACAAAATAACACCCAAATCTAACTCTAATTCTATCTGCACGTGTTACATCAGCCCCACCTGCAGTGCACATGGTTTTGTCCATTAGAGAGTGAATTTGCCTTGGCATATGAACCAAAATACCCCCCCCCCCCCTAGTGCATTAGTCACATGCAAACAAGATCTGTGATGATGACCATTAACACGGTTCTTCAAAGCTGCTACTTATGTCCCCCACCCTCCCCAAAAAACACACATCTACTTACAGTAGATATACAATATTTGTTTATTAAGTGTATGTCACGGTCTGGATTTTCTGTGTTCCCTGCAATGACCTGGGTGAGCCAGTGGAGGGCGCAGGGAACCGTAAGCTGGGAGGTTTTAGATATCTAGGATGTTTTAGATATCTGGAGCTCATGCACGGAGAGATGGGGTTGATGACCTGCTGGGGACACAGAGGTATTGGCTAGACCTAAAGCAGAGGCACGGAGTCTAAGCTGACAGTGGTATTCACCAGTGACCCCTACAAGGGGATATGGACTTAGCTGCAACTGCTGGTGTTGAAGGCAGTCTTCCATTCATTGCCTTTGCGGATTCTGATTAAATTGTAAGCCCCTCTGAGGTCGAGCTTGGTAAATACTTTTGCTCCCTTGACTCGGTCAAATAATTCAGTAATGGGGGGAAGAGGATAACTGTTCTTGATGGTTATCTCATTGAGACCTCTGTAGTCTATGCAGGGGTGTAATCCTTCATCTTTCTTTTTCACAAAAAAGTAATCCCGCACCAGCAGGGGAAGATGAATGAACCCTTTCTGGAAATTTTCCTGAATGTAATCGGACATCGCCTTGGTCTCAGTCACTGACAGGGGATAGGTGCGCCCCTTTGGAGGGGACTTCCAAGGGAGAAGATCGATGGGACAATCCCATCGGCGGTGTGGAGGTAGTACACCTGCAGCCTGTTCACTGAAGACATCACTGTACTCTTGATACACAGGGGGAAGACCAGGCAAGATTTTTATTGCAGAATACCGGACAGGAGTTACTTCACCTAAGCAATGTTTCTGTCAGTAATAACTCTATTCTTCAATCTGAAGAGACTTCCAGTTGATACGGGGCTTGTGAAGTTGTAACCACGGCAACCCTAACACAACATCATAGGAGGACTTTGGGATGACCAGAAACTCCATGCATTCTTGATGAAGGATACCTACATGAAAGGTTACAGGTACTGTCCGATACACAATGTCACTTCCAGAAATTCTACTTCCATCTACCGCAGTCAAGTAGAGAGGTTGAGGTAATGGTTTAACAGGAATATTACACTTTTTTACAAGGTCAGCTGAGATAAATTTCCCTGCAGCTCCGGAATCTGCCAGAGCTGAGACATGCAGGGTTCCCACTGGGGACACAAGGGCAACGGGTAACACGAGATCAGTGGAAGGAGGAGTTTTTATGGAACAACCTAACCTGACTCCCCCACTGCAGGTTAGGGCTTGGCGTTTCCCGAACACTCAGGACAGGACCCAATGAACTGACAGGGAGTGGCACAATATATACACAGCTTTTCTCTTTGCCTCCTGTACCGTTCTTCTGTGGTCAGCCTAGATCTAACTATCTGCATAGGTTCTTCTGTGCTGGGCATTGCAGGACGGTGCAGAGGTGGAGGAAAGACACTTGGAAAGACTTTATTTTGTTTTTCTAGACCTCGCTCTCTCAGGTGAAGGTCTATCTTAGCACATAGACAAATCAGTTCTTCAAGCTGTACAGGGAGATCACAGGTGGCCAGTTCATCTTTAATATGTTCTGAGGTGCCCAACCAGAAGGCAGCTGTTAACACCTCGTTATTCCATTCCAGCTCCAAAGCTAAGGTCTGGAACTGGACCACAAACTGTCACATGGGACGGAACCCCTGTTTGAGATGGAGGATTTATGTAGAGGCTGATGCAGACCTTCCAGGCTCATCGAATATTCGTTGGAAGGTAGAGACAAATTTATCATAGTCGGTGAGGTTTGGATCAGATCTTTCCCAGAGTGGTGATATCCAATCTAAGGCAGAACCAGTTAGCAGAGAGACAATATACGCTATCTTGGTCCTGGCTGTAGGAAAGTTCTGCGGCTGGAGTTCAAATTGGATGTTGCATTGGTTGAGAAAGCCTCTACATGCTTTGGGATCGCCATCATATTTACTAGGAGTAGGCAGCTAAAGATGAGAGACATATGCTGGGGCATGAGTAGCAGACTGTGTGTGTACTGGTTGAGGAGGTGACCGGAGAGACTGCTGGGGGGAATCCAGCCGAGTGGACACTTCCCGTAAGTGCGTGATCACTTGCTGCTTTTTAGCTTAATGCGTTTCTATGCGCGAGGTGACATCTTGGAGAGCTGCTCGCCCCACACTATGGTTGTGTGCCGAGTCCATCGGTCTTGAACAATCTGTCACAGCCTGGATTTTCTGTTTTCCCTGCAATGACCTGGGTGAGCCAGTGGAGGGCGTAGGGGACCAGAAGCTGGGACTTTTTAGATATCTGGAGCTCACGCACGGAGAGATGGGGTTGATGATCTGCTGGGGACACAGAGGTATTGGCTAGACCTAAAGCAGAGGCGCGGAGTCTAAGCCAACAGTGATATTCAACAGTGACCCCCGTAAGGGTATACGGACTTAGCTGCAACTGCCGACCAGGTCTCGGCCCTCTGCCCAGGTTCCTCTGTGACTTTGCAGGGATGATACTCTTGAGATGGTTAGAGCAGAGGTGATAATGGGGTACTTACACCATCGATGGTGGATCAATGGCACTGAATGCTTGGGATATCAATACAGAGGGCACAGAGGAGTATTGGTAGCAGGGTGTACTCAGTAGAGGAGACTGGGTACCGGAGATGGTATTCCATAGTGCGGCCTGGGAGCCGGATGATGATACTCGATGGTGCGGCTTGGGAGCCGGTTGATGGTACTCGATGGGAATCAATCGGAATCGATGGTGTTCACTGGAGATTGCTGATGCGGCCTGGAAGCCGAGAGGTAACAGGTAAGGGGAACCCACTGGTATCCAGAGACTTGTACTAGTAAGCTGGGCTGCAGACAGAGAGCTGAATCACACGGAAGATGGAACTCATGGAAACTTCTGGCAGGAGTGGAATGACCAGGTAAGCAGCAGATGGTAGCAGGTACAGCGGGACACAGGTAACCAGATCTCTGGAGCAAGTGGGGAGCCTTGAAGAGAGCTTGATGCTGGAGAACTTGCAGGGGAACTAACAAGTTGTTCAAGACAAGGAGGAGTCTGGAAAGCTGGCTTTTATTCCTCCAGGTGATTGGCTGCAGTACACAGAACCAGGAAGAGACTTGTGCTACCTGGGTCATGTGACCCGCAATCACAACAGGAATGCACCTGGAGTCCTCTATCCTAAGTGACATAGGAAATGGCTTGTGAGGCAGAGACATCGCGCCAGGGACTGCAGAGTGCGCCAGCAGATGATCTGCGGCGCAGATCACACCAACGTGCTGGTAAGGGGCGCATGCGAGCAGCACAAGAACCGGGGTTCCTGACAGGGTACAAACAAGAGTAAATTACCAATCCATATTTTCTATATATATGTCCTTTAGACATTGCCACATCTGTCAACAAGTGATCAGACCTCAAGACATACAGTACAGTAGCAATTTATTAAGAATAATAACCTGCAGAGCACCTACCACACTCATGTATACTGTGTGCAAATAGTCTTGAACAGAGTCTTCATATTTGGACATACTAGTAAAGCATCCACAGTTGAGGGAACTACTAAAATACAATAATAAAAAGTTATTATTAGTCCATCATAGCCCTCAAAACATTTTCTCATATGCCAATCAGACCAGAACTCCTTTTAACCTTCATCCATCCGATCTCACCACAGGTTACTTACTGTATATTCCAGAAGACCTGCACAATGATTCTTACATGCCATCAAACCTACCCACATGAGTCTTTTAAATAAAACCTTACCACATATACTGTACATATACATCATCATATCATGCATACACCATGCATTATATGACGCATGCCGTTCAGATATCCAATCATGCCTTAACACTAGGTTTAGAAAGGGTGGTCGCTTGACCCTTTTCAGAGTTTGTTGTCTTGCTGCTCTGTAGTTTTGGTACCTAGGACTACACAATATTGTGTTTTATTAATTAAAGAGATTATATGAAAAAAGTAAAAAACCTTTAGAAAATTTTATTTGAGCTTTTTGCCTCTCTTTACTGGGAGTGGCCATAGAGTTTGACTGCTCCTATGTTTTTGTTTGTTTCTGTAACAATGGAAAAAATTTGATGATTTTGTTTGGTAACATAGGGCATGATTCAGACCTGCTTGTTAAGCAGGGTTCTTTTGCTGCCTAGTGAGTGGGTAAATGGCACCCACCAGAGGAGCCTGCATGGGAATGTATTTGTATGCTTACACATCATTCGCATGCAGCAGTACAGTCGAAAAATTATTAGATGATCATCGCAAATAAAAGTCAGTCTGGTCTTAATTTTATCTGGGCCGGAGATGGCCGAAAAGGGGGCGGTCATGTGATGTCAGCAGCCCTCCCCAAGCAGGCATTGGCCTGTGGGCATTCCCAGGGGAACACCCAATATTTTTATACTTCCCTCCCTTTAGTTTGTGAACACATGGTGTGATACTCACCAAAGGCACTTGCACAGCAGGTCTGCACATGCATATTTTCTATATGCATGCATAGACCCCGGAGCAAGTATGGAGATTAACCAGAATCACCCCCCTAATTCCATGGGGATAAGGTCACTAGGTCTACAGCAACTAGGTCGACAAGCATTAGAATGACACCACTGGGTTAACATGCATGAAGAGTGACATGACTGAAAGTCAACATGCAGGAAGGACGACATGACTGAAGGTCGACATGGGTTAGGTCGACAGGGTCATTAGGTCAACATGGGAAAGGTCGACAGTCAAAAGGTCGACACTGGGTTTTTCACCTTTTTTTTGTGCCAACAGGTGGTATTTCATTCCCTACCATCCACTAGGGTGCAGTAGGAGAATAAAATAGTGTGCAAAGCATAGTGAGGCACCGTTCTCGAAGCACTGCGAGCACAGAAAGCCATGCAAGGGGAAGCAGTGCAATGTTTCGGTGTCCATGTCAACTGTGCTGACATTTGGGATAAAAAATACCTACAGATGGAGCGGGTCTCTTCCTTGCAGGGGATGGCGACGCCAGCCGCCATCCCCCGCCACCCCCCACCACCCACCATGTGTATCTGCAAAAGGGGACGCGCGCACATGAGATGCGCGCGCGTCCCCTTTCACACGGATCCCCCGGGTCCCCGCCGGCTTGTCGGCGGTCACCCAGGGTCCCCACCACCTCCCCACACCCCCCTAACCCTGTCCGTCTCCCTGAAGCGGAGATGGACAGGGTTCCCGTTGCCCCGCCACCCAAAAACTGAGACGAGCGTGCGCGTGAGACGCACGCGTGTCTCAGTCAGATGGACGCCGGGCTGCTGGCGGATCGCCAGCGGTGACGATCTGGTGATTCGTCAGCAAGAGGGAGCCCGGCTCTATCTGTATGTCGACATATATTGACTGTCAACCTTCCTAATGCATGTTGACCTAATGACCCTGTTGACCTAACCTATGTCGACCTTCCAGCATATTGACCTTCAGTCAAGAAAACCTTTATACATGTAAACCTCATGGTGTCAACCTAATGCTTGTCGACCTAGTTGCTGTCTGTCCAATGATCCAATGTCCAAGTAAACCTTTATACATGTGAACCTAATGGTGTTGACCTAATGCTTGTTAATCTAGTTGCTGTCTGTCCAATGATCCATACCCATTCCATGTCTGATGATGAGCAACCATATATGCTGCACATTTTTTATTTGCAATTCCATACATTATTTCTGGGGGAGAATAACACACTTGTTTGCCTCCAAAAAATCACTGTGGTTTATGTAATTTTGTTGTGCTGAATGTGACTCCTTGAAGGTACATTGGCCCTGATTCTGGTTTGCTCAGTAAGCTGCGAACATTGCAGCTTACTGAGCACCAGATACAACACTGCCTGCCTGAACCCTCTGCCCCTGCCCACCGACGCCAATTCCCCTGTAACGAAAACACATCCCCATGTCTATGCAGCAGGAAAAATCATTTCATAGTTGCCGACCATTGAATGATTTCTCCTGCTTTTGCAAAATAAAGTGGAAATTGACTTTTATTTGCAAGTGCCGGAAAGAAGAAAGGGAAGGAAGTTGACGTCAGCCACCCACCCCTTGATGGCATCGGCCTGTCTGCGTACCCATAGGAATGCCCAGTGTTTTCATGGGCATGTCCATTTTGTGTAATCTGTTCCAGGAGTCACCTTTTCCACCTAGGGAAATTCAACACAGTGTTCCAAAAATGGCCTCCTCATCTGGGGCTAGATGTGCTAAGCTTGAAAAGTGATAAAATGGAGAGTGATAAACCACCAACCAATTAGCAAGAAAAAAGAGAGAAAAAGAATGTCCTTTGGTGTGGGTGCACCTAGTATCAGTAAAATGTAACTTTTAATAAACACATTGTAAAATAAGCTGTGGTGCGCAAGCAGATTTAGCTCTCTCCCACTTTATTATTTTTCATATTAGGATGTATTTTGATTGTGTTTGTGACATTGTCCCACAGCCCTTCTGAGGGTAGTGGCTAACATCAGGTACTCATACCGGCACCGCCGTCCACCATTTGTGCTCAGCCACTGAGCCTAACTTTATAGCACCAAAAAGGACGGGCGGCCGTCCATGTTACTTTGCCAGGAGCAGCCGGCATTAGAGTGCTTATCGGTAGCCAGTAACATGATCTGCAGACACTGTGGATTGTGGTCTGAGGATCCTGGCACTGATAGTATCTCTGGCTTATACTATACCATATTCAGGAACAGACTGGCATTATACCGCTGGTGCAAGACAAGCACCAACGGTGAGTGACGGGGAGCCGGTATATAGGCTAAGGTGATTGTCCATGTGTGTTAACGCAGTGGAACAATACCAGCCACGCTAAGACGGCACTCAGCACTGACCCCTATATGTATCTCATGAGTGTTTGGGTAAAGGGAATCAGTCAGTTTCTGAGTGACACCGCCTGTAGCGATAACAAGTGTACCTGACAAAGGGCATTGTCATCAGTGATTAATCCATTTGAGGTTTTGATACAATAAAATCACGTGCCCCACAAATGTATGAACACACCTACTGATCCAGATTACCCACAGTATCTATGGGGTTTATTCTAGTTCATTCTTTCTGACAAAATCCTTCTTAGATGGACAAAACCATGTGCACTGCAGGGGGGCAGATGTAACATGTGCAGATAGAATTAGATTTGGGTGAGTTATTTTGTTTCTGTGCAGGGAAAATACTGACTGCTTTATTTTACACTGCAATATAGATCTCACTTTGAAGAAAAACCCCACCCAAATCTAATTCTCTCTGCACAAGTTACATCTGCCCCACCCGCAGTGCACATGGTTTTGTCCATCTAAGAAGGATTTTGTCAGAAAGAATGGACTAGAATAACCCCCTATGAGAGAGCGATCTGCTTGCCACCTTTATTTTAACTACGTGTGATTTCCTACTATTATTGTTGTTTGTCTTCTCTATACGTTTTAAAATATTTCGCAGCTTATTTTACAATGTGTTTATTAAAAGTTACATTTTACTGATACTAGGTGCACCCACACCAAAGGACATTCTTTTTCTCTCTTTTTTCTTGAAATTTTCCATTGTCCTGGGGTAGCACACCTCCACGTATGGAATAGTTACAATATACATTTGACTATATTTGGGGGTCCTATCACACGACTTAGTCTTGTGCGACTGACATCCTCCTCTTTTGCCACCAACCAATTAGCTCCTTACTGTCATGTTACAGACTGGGTTTGAAAAATGACAGTTTAACGCTGAGGAAATAAAGACTGTCATTTTAAGTGGAGAATGAACACTGGGCTGGAGACAATGGAGGAATATAGCAGGCAGGTAGTAAAGTATGGGTGACTTGATTTGCAGAATGACCAGATGACTGGACAGGAAACACTGGAGGAATACAGCAGACTGTGGAATGATGCAGGTAGTGGAGGAGGGATGACTTGAACCAAAGAGTGACCAGAGGCCTGGACCCGAGACACTATAGGAATACAGCAGACTGTGGATTGAAGAAGGCAGTGGAGCATGGACACAGATGGGGCAGGAACAGGTGAGGCCTGCAGACTGGAAGGTACTGGAAACCTGGGGCGAAATGTAATAGGGTGCGATTTTTGGACAAGTTCCAATCTCGCCAGAAATCGCACCTTTAAAAATCGCGTTTTTTGACACTAAATCGCATGTGTAATTAGATGCAAATTAGCGGCAAAAAATGTGATTTGCCGCGATTTCGGGCGTTTTAAAGTCCTGAAAATGTGCGCATTTTCAGTCCTGAAAATGTGCGCATTTTCATATATGCGATTTTGGTTAAAAAAAAAAAAAACGGCGTGCGGTCCCCCCCCTAAGCATAACCAGCCCCGGGCTCAAAAAGCCGGTGCTGGTATAATAAAATCAAAGGAACAATCAAGTTGGGGCTCCCTGGATTTTATAAAACCAGCACCAGGCTCAAGGTCCGGCGCTGGTTCCCAAAATACGGGGGACAAAATGACTAGGGGTCCCCCGTATTTTAAGAACCAGCACCAGACCCAACCAGCCAGCAGGGTAATGCCACACCTGGGGGACACTTATTATATAAGCAAAGCATTAACCCCCTGGCTGGTCAGCATGGGCAGGGGTCCTGGGGAGGTGGGGACCCCCCCAAAGAAGGGGTCCCCCCCTCCAGGACTTACCAGCCCATGCTGAAAGTCCGGAGCTGTCCCCGATGCCCCTGGGCGGTGGGCATCGGGCTGATGTAAAGTGTAAAAAATAGAAGTAAAACTATTGTCTTATGCTGAAGAACTATGAGTCCCAGCAAGCCTACCCCGCATGCTGGGACTTGGAGAACCACAAGTCCCAGCATGCGGGGCATTAAAGGGCCCGCTGGTACTTGTAGTTCCATAGTACAAGAAATAGTTAAATAAAACATACTGACACCCTGAAAAATAATAGTTTAATACATACACAGCCCACACACACTGATACTTACCTACCTTGAGCCCGTAGGTCGGTCCCTGGATCCTGGGTCCGGGCTCCGGGGCTCCAGGGCAGAAGAGTCCGGTTCCGGGGCCTTGGTCCTGGTTCCGGGGCTGTTCCTGGGGTTCCGGGGCTCCTGGATCCAAAGTAGTCCACAGGGGTACCTGAGGAAGGAAATCCAACTCACCTGGTCCCCGGCGACGACATCGGCATCCTCTCCGGCAGACGCGCTGCTCCCGGCTGCTGTGGTACCCGCTCACGGACTGAAGAGGCGCAAAGATGTTTCATCTTCCGCGCCTCTCCTCAGAATGATTTCATTGGCCGCCTAGCAGCCAATCAGGAGCCGAGAAAGTCGGCTCCTGATTGGCCGCTAGGCGGCCAATAGAATCATCCGGAGGAAAGGTGCGGAAGATGAAAATCTCTGCGCCTCTCCAGTCCGAGAGCGGGTACCACAGCAGCCGGGAGCAGCGCGTCTGCCGGAGAGGATGCCGATGTCGTCGCCGGGGACCAGGTGAGTAGGATTTCCTTCCTCAGGTACCCCTGTGGACTACTTTGGATCCTGGACCCCGGATTCTTCAGCCCAGGAGCCCCGGAACCCCAGGACCAGCCCCGGAACCAGGACCAAGACCCCAGAACCGGACTCTTCTGCCCTGGAGCCCCGGAGCCCGGACGCAGGATCCAGGGACTGACCTACGGGCTCAAGGTAGGTAAGTATCAGTGTGTGTGGGCTGTGTATGTATTAAACTTTTATTTTTCATGGTGTCAGTGTGTTTTATTTAACTATTTCTTGTACTATGAAACTACAAGTACCAGCGGGCCCTTTTATGCCCCGCATGCTGGGACTTGTGGTTCTCCAAGTCCCAGCATGCGGGGTAGGCTTGCTGGGACTCATAGTTCTTCAGCATATGACAATAGTTTTACTTCTATTTTTTACACTTTACATCAGCCCGATGCCCACCGCCCAGGGGCATCGGGGACAGCCCCGGACTTTCAGCATGGGCTGGTAAGTCCTGGAGGGGGGGGGACCCCTTCTTTGGGGGGGTCCCCACTTCCCCTGGACCCCTGCCCATGCTGACCAGCCAGGGGGTTAATGCTTTGGCTGCGGGACCTTATATAATAAGTGTCCCCCGGCTGTGACATTACCCTGCTGGCTGGTTGGGTCTGGTGCTGGTTCTTAAAATACGGGGGACCCCTAGTCATTTTGTCCCCCGTATTTTGGGAACCAGCGCCGGACCTTGAGCCTGGTGCTGGTTTTATAAAATCCAGGGAACCCCAACTTGATTGTTCCTTTGATTTTATTATACTAGCACCGGCTTTTTGAGCCAGGGGCTGGTTATGCTTAGGGGGGGACCGCACGCCGTTTTTTCTTTTTCTTTTTTGTTTTAACTATTTTTTTTTACAACAGAAGCATGCACAGATCTCAATGATCTGTGCATGTTTCTGTAAAAATCGCCAGCAAGAAGCTGGTCTGTTTTTTTTGCGGGTTTTGGTAAGTTCCCATATGCGACTTTAGAACTCGCATCCTATTACATATGCGAGTTCTATAGTTTCCTATGGGAAAACATCTGGATGTGATTTTCAGTGTGACTGAAAATCGCATCTTTTAAATGTGCGAATTCACGGGAAAAAATGTGCTTTTTCCCGCGAATCGCACCCTATTACATGTGCGATTTTTAGAAAAATTGCGATTTTGGCCGTTTTTGACCTAAAATCGCAAAAGTCTAAAAATCCCACCCTATTACATTTCACCCCTGGAGGCTGATTGGACGCAAGCTCACACAGCATCAGAGCTGAGAAGCAATGATGCACAAGCAATGATTGCTAGTTAGAGCTGAGTGATTAAACCCCTGGAGTAGCACTGATTGGACAGCAAGGCAAGTGGGAATTACAAAAACTGGAAAAGATTCTGAATGGGGCAATCAGTGTGAAGCAGGAAATGTGCTGATTCCACCCAACAAGTAATTAGAGTTAATGGCTGCAGTGGATCTGACACAGCTAGGAATTATGTAGGTGTAAATTAGCACAATCTCTCAGGAAAGCATGATTGCATTCTGGCCGCAGCAGGCTGGAATACTAGAGAACATAAAATCTGAAGAGCAGCCATGACAGGACAGATGTACTGGATTTGAGCAAGATCGTGACAGTACCCCCTCCTTCAGAGGTGGCCTCCGGACACCTAAGGAAACTTAGAGCTAGGAATTCCTTATAATTTTTTACAACTTTCATCCTCCGAACAGGTGGACCATCATTCATTGATGTAAATGGAAATACCTTTATCTGGAACTGAGGAGCGAGAAGATCGGGCACTTGAGGCTAACAATTCACAAAAAATTTTAATTAAATCTTGTATGACAGCCATAGGCATTTGGATAGCAACCTGTAGAATTCAACTGAATTTTTCCCTAAATGGCTAGGTAGAATTGGATCTTTAAAGAAAGGAGTAGAGTCATAATAGTCATAATAACCTGAGCTAGAATCCATATCTAGTGCTAAGACCTCCTTTCTTTGGATGGAGAATTCTGGAGACTCGCTGGGACAAGGTACTGCAGAGGGTTCCACTTGAGGAAGAGACAGAGAGAGACACCCAACTGTTATGCCCATGGGTACAGACCTTGGAGGATTGGAATATTCAGAAGAAGACTCAAAAGATACTGTAGACATTGAAAAATGTGAGTATGGGCAAGAAGAGATCTGATGACCAGAAGAATTGGAGGAATCTCTGGAAACAGGAAAAGGCAGTATAGTCCAGTTTCATATACATGGATAGAGACTTTAGAGAATTGCTGGACTCATGAAACTTAGAGGATTTAGAGTTTAGATTTTTTTTTTTTGTAAAATATTTTTATTTGATTTTACATTTAATTTAACATACAGTGCACATTTGTAATAAACAATTTACATTTGTAACCGTGAATAAACAAGTCTCATTTGTAACAATGACTCATCAATCTACAGAACGGTAAGGCGGATGGTGAGCGGCAAGAGTGAAGGGTATGGCATGCGTAAGATTGTCTGCTGACGTGAGGAAGATACATCGTTTTGCCAGCCTGCTGGTTTCCTGATACCATGCCCTTCAGAGGAATTCTGTGATTAACCTCCGGTCTGCTTTTGAATAGAAAATTATACTTGACTGACTATTCTAGGATAATTGTCGATTCAGTAGTGCCATTACAATGAAAAATTTAACACTGAAAAGAGGGGGGGGAGCGGGTGGGTGGGGGGTAGAAAGGCAGTAGGGGGTGTTGTAGTTAGTGTCATCATTTTGTTGCATTCTCCTGGGGTTCCAAGAGTAGTACATCGGTTGAGGGGGTAGCATACGTTGGTGGGAGGTCTGGAGGTGGAGCTTATTAGTTGAGAAGCTTTTTCTGGGTATACATAAAATCTTTTACGGAACACGGGGGATGTGGGATCTCTTCAATTAGGAGCACCCGTATCCTGGGGGGGTCACTACGCCACCTGCCTGGTTTCGAAGACATAATAAGTGCTATCAATCAGCATGTGGTAGTAGATCTAGGGATTCAAGTATCTTAACTTGGGTATCTAAGGGTTTAGTTTTAATATAAGGTTCCCACTTTCTCTGGAAAGATTTGCTCAGTGCTTGGGTGGACTGAATGTTATATCTGTCAAAAGTCATGTAACTGTTTAATAGTTCCTCTACATCCGTTAGGTTAGGTTTGTGGCTGGTGATCCATGACATCAATATGGCCTTTTTCGCCGCTGTAAGGAGTAGAGTTAAGAATGGTATAAGTTTTTGATCGCTATTCAGCTGCCATGGGTCGAAGTTTAAGAAAATTATTGGTATGGGATGGAGTGGTACTTTTAGGGTGAGCTTTGTTTCCATGTAGTGTAAAATCTTAAACCAGAACTTTTTAATGTGGCCAGAAGCACAGAAGTTGTGGAATATTTATGCCGAATAGTAACCACACTTGGGGCATCTGCCCGACTCCCCGGGAACAAAGTGGCTTCTTTGTCTCTGTGACATGTAGGCTCTATGAATCATTTTGTAATGGGTTTCCTGTAAAGCTGAGGATTGTAGGATTTTCATCGAGGATTCATAGTGCTTGAAGATGTCTAGTGTTTGGAGGGACGGGATATCGTGTAGCCACGAATCTCTCGTTTTATCATGTAAAGTGGGCATAGAGTATTTTTGTATCTCTATGTAAATCAGTTTAGATTTGAAGGTATCGTTCTGGATTTTATTTACCCAAGTGTGGAGTATGAAGTGTGACGATAACATGATATCTTGTGTTGATAGGGATTTCACAAAGTGCTGGATTTGGATCGTTGGGAAAAGTGCGTTAGAGTTTAGATTTATTGATTTTGGAGTCTGTGAGGCTGGCGAAGGACCGAGGGAGTAAGTATAGGGGAACTGTCTGAATGAGTTTTTATGAATTGTATTTGAACCAAATTTTTTATTTATTGCATTGGAAGACATAAGACTGTGGATTCTGGGGTCTTTGGATTTGAAGAGTGGATTAGCCTATTCTAAGGCTTTTCCTATGAAGGCTAGAAGCAGATGCTTAACAATATTGGTCAGAGTGATACCAGATGAATGATAAGATTTCTTCACAGCCAGGTATCGGTCAACTATAGCCTGGTATTGAATAAGATTTCCATCAAAATAAAGTGATGAGGATTCTTCGGATGACCCCTTGAAAGGCTTTGTCTGGACAGCGATCTTGGGAAAAATCTTTGGTGACTTTGGCTTAGCAAGAACTTTGGATGATGTGGGTACCATGGGAGGCTTGGAGGCCAGGGTAGAGATGGATGATACTCCACATAGAGTTAAGGGACTGGAAAGGCCTCCCGGATCTGGGTAACTTGTACCTCCTTCATGTGCTGGATAACCAGAACTCCCTCTTGGGGCTAGAAACTCTGAACCCCCTCTTGGGGCTGTATGAACAGAACACCCTCTTGGGACTGGATGGACATAACCCTCTCCCCTGGTGCTGGACACTTAGCGTTATATTTGGGAACTGGAAAGTCTTAACCCACTCCAGAGGCTGTAAATTGAAAACTCCCTCTTGGGGCTGGAGACTGGGGACCACCTCTTAGAGCTGGAGACTGCAGACCTCCTCTTGGGGCTTGAGAATGCAGACTCCCTCCTGGGGCTGGACACTGCAGAACCCCTCTTGGGGTTGGAGACTGCGGACACCCTCTTGGGGCTGGACAGAGAGAGACTTTGGACCGATAAATGGAACAGTATGTAGACCAAAGGCATCAGGATTGTCTGGAACCGAATGAGTCTCCTGACTGATGGCTGGAACTTGATTACATCTGGAGATGCTTGAACTGGCTGGGACCAGCGAGTACTCTGGACTGATGAATAGAACCAAATTACTATATGTCTGAAGGTGCTTGAACCAGCTGAGACTCTGGACAGATGTATAGAACCATATGAGGTCCAGTGTTGTCTGAATCTGCTGGAACCAGGTGAACCTCCTGACTGACGGCTATAAAGCACTGATTGGACAGCAAGGCAAGAGGGAATTGCAAAAACTGGGACAGATTCAGAATGGGGCAATCAGTGTGAAGCAGGAAATGCATGATTCCATCTAGCAAGTAATTAAAGAGTTAATGTCTGCAATATTTCTGACACAGCTAGGAGTTCTAAAGGGGTCAATTTGTAGTACAGAACAGTCTCTCAGGATAACATGATTTCATTCTGGCTGCAGCAGGCTAGAATACTTGAGAACATAGAATCTGAAGAGCAGACATGACAGGACAGATATACAGGATTGAATCAGGATCATTACAGAAGCTATTACCTAAAATGCATACACCAATCCTGTATAATGCTTACTGTGGGCTAAAGGTAGTCTGTTTATGTCTGTGTGGCTTTTCTATTGCAGCAAATTAAATCTTCTGTATTATGTACAGTACATTGGCCCTTATTCTGATCGGTGCGGATATTCCCGCTTGCGTACGGCCCGCCGATGTTTATCGTCTGCGCATGTGCAGAGGTCACTCTGCGCATGTGCAGGCGATTTCGCCGCATGGATTCTTTATACGCCGCACAGGGGGCGTAGAGGGGCGTGAGGGGCTACTTAGCCTCATTACCCTATGCATACGCCCCCCGTTTCATGGGCGTTCCCATGCAAACGCGGGGCGTATGCATGGTAATGAGGCCGTGACGCGTGGGTACGGGGCGGGCATCTGACATCGCCGGATGTCAGCTGCCCGCCCCCATACATGATTTCACACGGACAAGTGTCCGTGTGGTCTTGTGTTGCGGGACCTGGTGGAGCGTGCGGCCCTGCATTCGATGTTCGACGACCATCGAATGCAGGGGCAGCTCCCAAGACGGAGGAGGCGTATCCCCGTCCAATTTCATGCGGATCGCCACATATCCGCGTACGGACGGCAGGTGGCGATCCGTATGGAAGGCGGGGATTCGCCTGCACGGTTGCGGCCGCATATTCTGATCGGGCCGCACCGATCAGAATAAGGGCCATTGTTTTGAAGTGTGGAAATCACCTTGAGTCCTGTCAAAGAGCACAATATACATAAAATTCTCTTCTTGTTTTCAGTGCATGTTTACAAAAATTATTAAACAAATTTTTAATAAACAGTAATTTTTGGCGTATACATATTTGATAGGCTTTTTTCTTCCCATATTCTTTGTTACCTCTAGAAACATTAAGTGTAACATTAATATTGCCATAAACATTATCAAATCTCGAAAAAAGTAAAAAATGGAAGAAAAAATAAAATGGTCTTGAAGCTACTGTACACCAATGCAAAGATTTAGGCAGGTAGAAAAAATATTGCTGTAATGTAAGAACATTTTAAAAAACAGATGTGTCAATAGTTTATTTTTTTATCAATTATCAAAATGAAGTGAATGAAAAAAAGATGAATCAGTAGTTGTTTCCTAGCACGGCGTCACCGATTTCAATTGTATGAATTCGTGTCGAAAAAATCGGGTCGATCGCATCGCATTAATTGTACAGCCACCCTCATGTCTGATTACAATGTTAAATGCCCCCACAGACCCGATTTTTAATTGTATACCCACCCTGATGGGTAATTACTATGTCAAATGCCCCCCCATTGTTAACGCCACGCCACGATCAATGCCAACCTGAAGAGTGGCGAGCGCAGCGAGCCCATGAGGGGCGGCGGTATGCATCCTCCGACCTTTTCATACCCCAACTATCCACGTCGGTGTGGAGTTGACTTTCTATAGTGTGGCGAGCACAGCGAGCCACCGAGCCCGAAGCGCGGTGAGCGCAGTGAGCCCCGCGAGGGGACGCGCATTACTTCACACGTATTACGCGTCCGCTCGCCGCGCTTCGGGCTCGGTGGTTCGCTGCGCTCGCCACACTATATAAGATCAACTCCACGCCGACGTGGATAGCTCGCCACGCTTCAGGTTGAAGTTGACCGTGGCGTTGCATTAACAATGGGGGGCATTTCACATAATAATTAACCATCAGGGTGGGTATACAATTAAAAATTGGGTCTGGGGGGCATTTAATATTGGGTCCAATGTAAAATCAGGTCTCAGGGACCATTTTTACATTGGGTCCAATGTAAAAATCGGGACGGTCGCGTCGCTTTATAATGGCATGCGATGCGACTGATTTTTTAATTGTACGTGAAACGTCTTTAAAGCCTGAAAATCGGGTCGGTCGGGTCTGATCGGGTCCCATCGCATACCTTAAGTTATGGTATGCGATGGGACCCGACTTGCGCCGTGCTAGGAAACAAGTACCGATAAGTCTAAATCAAATCAATATTTGGTATGACCACCTATGCTTCAAAAAATCATCAGTTCTTTTAGGTACATTTGCAAAAATATAAGTACAGTAGATTGTAGGATTATAGACAGGTGTATGATTCACCAATCATACCAAACAGGTGATAATGATCATAGTTTTCATATGTAGGTTGAAACAGTTATTAACTGAAAAATAAATAGCTAGTAGTAGTAGGCTTAAATCTGGGTGAGAAAAAGGAAGACTGCTACAAAAGGTGATATTGTGGAAGACAGTTTCACATCACTGGTCATACACTATGGCAAGACTGAGCACAGCAATAAGATACACATTAGTTATACTGCAACACCAAGGTCTATCCTAGGCAGTTTCTAAAGGTGACTACAATTTGAAGATGTGCTGTTCAAACTCTTTTGAAGAAGCACAAAACATTGGCATCACTGAGGATTGTAGAATCAATGATTTGCCCATGAATCTAAGTGCATCAGATGAAATACATACAGTATCGTGCTTACTTCCCATCTAAACTGGAAGATATACAGCAGCGCCATAGGCCCAGAAATGGCAGAAATCCACGTATGCCAAGGCAAATTCTGAGATTCATTCATTTCATCCATTTAAAATGATTTCAGCCTGAACAATGTTGTATTTTGGATATTATTACAATGTGTACTAATAATAAACTGCTGCTAATAATAAAAATACACAAAGTGGAGAATATAGAAATGATTGTATATTTTAATACTTAATACTTGAGAATATTTTTTCATTTATGATAGTTTGTTTTTCTGAAAACTAGGGGATGCACTATGCTCAGCACCTAGTTATGCAAACATTGTGATGTTCTTTTGAGAATGAGGTATTATTTTTGGATTCCAATATTTTTGATAATTTAGTGTTGCTTCTACTCTACTATATTGTGATGTATTCATCTTGTGGAGGGGCAAAGATAAAGCAGTCATTGATGCTCACAATGCTAAACAAGTCCATACTAGGTTTATTTACAATGTTAGAAAATACCTAATTAACATCTGGGTTGTGGAAATTTTAACCTCAATAAAGCGTTGGTTACATCTGTATATTCTAACTGGCAAAATGCTTTTGGAAGACCATAGTTGCCATCTAAAAAGTAGTTTTTGTTTTCTTCCACATTCTCAGATGATCTGCCTGCCCTCACTGGCTAAGTCCCTTGTGATCAAAGACAAGGTTTTGGTCCTAAAGGACCTCTGTCAATAACTGCCTGTTATTGACTCCACCACTGCGCATTGGGTCAGTATAATGTTGCCACCACCAGACTTCTACCATGTGGTGTTTGGGACCACAGTTATTTGCTCGAACATGTTCCTACCACTGGCACCTGAATACCGCATACTGCTTTGTGTGCACCAAAAGGCAAAAGTAGCTAACAGAAGGCAGAGCTTGGATACACTGGGCTCAAACCAGGACAGGAGGAGATCGGGACTACTTGTGTCATATTTTCTGTTGGTTGAAATATGAATCAAACATCATCTTGAGGCAAATATCTTTATTTGCTCAAATATAAGCCCAGAAAAGGACAACCCTCTATTGCTAATGGAACAGAATGCAAAGAAGTTACAGCAATGGTGAGCCTTAACAGATCCAGGTGTACATTTTTCAGGCCTCCAGTGTCCTTTTTTCAATTTAAAACATAATACTGCAGGGGATAAATCACCCTGTTCTCTCCAACCAATCAGTCTAAGTGCATGAGCTGTACATGCCTAAGGTGCATGCATATTAACATTGTGCCCTATGGACAGAGGAGAGTGGTTTCTTCTCTGAGTCTCCTCCCACCTGGGGTGTTAAGCTGGGTACACATCTATACAATCGACGTCCCGTTCTTTTGATCTGGGATGAAAGGCTGTTCGATTGTATAGGTGTGTACGTTGTCCTGATTCCTGCTGTACGGTCGATAAACGGACAAAAATTGACTTCTTCCGTCCATACTCGGTCGGTCGAAGGTTCAGTGTTGTTTAATATTCATCCGACCGGACGGGCCCATATCAGAACAAAAGTGCAGTGTGTATGCACGTTCGATCGATATGCTGGCCGTTCTTGTGATTATACTCCCAAAGCTGGAACACCCATGTGGACGTTGACTAGCTGCATGATCTCTCCTACAACACAGCATGTAAACAAGAAGTGTTCACCTCTCCCTCATTATATTTTCCTGCCATAACATTTATATTTAAATAAATATATTTTTAAATATGTATACCTTCATTCCCATTATTCTTTATATCATTTCAATAGGAAGTTTATATATATATATATATATATATATATATATATATATAAAAAAAAAAAAAATATATATATATATATATATATATATATATATATATATATATATATATATATAGACCAGTCCAATAGGCGGCACCCACAGATTTTTCTTCAAGTAATCAGACACACGCCAAGGTAGTGCAAGCTTTCGGGTTTTATTACCCTTCTTTAGATCGGGGATATACGAGAGAAATTATAAATACAGCAAGGGCCAAACTTGATCAGATTGACAGACATCAAATTCTGCTTAGATCATCTAAAAAGTCCAGTGAGAACACCATACACTGGGTTCAACAATATAATACAGGCCACAAATCAATTCATAAACACACTAAACAATTATGGCCTGTTATCTCCACCGATGGAGATCTCCCTACATTAAAAGATATCAAAATTATGACGAGTTACAAGAGAGGTAAGAACCTAAGGGACTGGCTAGTCCATTCGGATATTACCCCTCTTGTTCAATTTGATCCCAGAATTCAACACAAAAAACTGGGGTGTCATAAATGCACTGGCTGCATAACCTGCAGTTATATGATAGCGTCTAGATGGTTTTTTCATCCACATAATGGGAAAAAGTATACAAACAGGTTCCCTTTAGGGTGTGATAGCTCTTACGTTATATATATGGTAAAATGCCCTCGTGGCCTGTGCTACATTGGGAAAACGGTGCAAGCATTCAAAGAAAGAATAGCCATGCACCATTCTGCTATCAGATTTGCATTAAGAGATAAACAGTCTGATCAACCTTTAGCCAGACATTTTTTAGAGGCTTAACATAATATGGCCAATTTTAGGCATATTATAATTGATCATGTCCCTTTAAGCAAAAGACGGGGTGACAGACATAAAAAACTACTTCGTTTAGAAGCTAGAGTAAGAACCGCAGGCACGGCCAAAGCTGCTGTACAGGGAGTGTGTAATTCTCCCAATAGTATAAGTAAAAAAAAGGAATGGATGTACAGCGCTAGGTTATCTGAAAAAGTATGTACTACCACATGTTGATAATCAATACATTTATTAATGAAAATACAATTTTAGTGAGAGCTCTCATAATAATTCATAACAATAGAAATATATAAAAATTTATAAAAATGTATAAAAACATATATTAGAACAGAGGCTCTCTGATGCAAGTGTCTCCACAGTAGGTCACCAATATGTTTATATTTACCAAGGGGAGACGGGGGGAGGGAAAGTCTCCTTAATGATCTGGCTGCAAAAGTAGTGTCCCAATCCGGATGAATGCCCAGTATATCCAGGTGGTCCAAGCAGATATTTTTATGGCAGTCCTTTTGGTATGTATGTACCTGGCATGACACTGCTGCTGTCTGCTGGTTAAACGAAATCCTGGAAGCAATGGATGAACCGGTCCGGATTAAAGTGCGGGATATAGTGCAGTCCTTGGTATTGTGCAAAGTGGCAAATGGCAGTTAGGTGCGGTGGAGAAGTGCTGGATACTGCTCAACGCGTTTCGACGCTGGCTCGCGTCTTCATCCCAAGCTCCTGATGAAGACGCGAGCCAGCGTCGAAACGCGTTGAGCAATATCCAGCACTTCTCCACCGCACCTAACTGCCATTTGCCACTTTGCACAATACCAAGGACTGCACTATATCCCGCACTTTAATCCGGACCGGTTCATCCATTGCTTCCAGGATTTCGTTTAACCAGCAGACAGCAGCAGTGTCATGCCAGGTACATACATACCAAAAGGACTGCCATAAAAATATCTGCTTGGACCACCTGGATATACTGGGCATTCATCCGGATTGGGACACTACTTTTGCAGCCAGATCATTAAGGAGACTTTCCCTCCCCCCGTCTCCCCTTGGTAAATATAAACATATTGGTGACCTACTGTGGAGACACTTGCATCAGAGAGCCTCTGTTCTAATATATGTTTTTATACATTTTTATAAATTTTTATATATTTCTATTGTTATGAATTATTATGAGAGCTCTCACTAAAATTGTATTTTCATTAATAAATGTATTGATTATCAACATGTGGTAGTACATACTTTTTCAGATAACCTAGCGCTGTACATCCATTCCTTTTCGTTTAGAAGCTAAATGGATTTTTCTTCTAGATACTGTCAAACCCAAAGGGCTTAATGATCATTTAAATCTGAATATATTCCTATTTTAGATATTGACTACGTAATACGTATGGTATATTTATTATAGTACTGCTCTGTTGTCATTTGAAACCGGTCCGGGACCATTTGGAACGCTCATCCTCCTGCTCGTTTCCTTAATTGAATGATGCATCCTCATGTGATTTGTATTCTTGTTTTTTGTATTCAAAATCTTTGTACATATTTTTCCTAATGTTTGATGTTCTGGTGTTTTATTACGCCATTATAGCGTGTGTTACTATGGCAACAAAATGAAGGAGCCCTCCCCGCAGTATGGTGGCACACGTGACAGCGCTCTGTGGGTGTGCCGGCACTCTATCCGTGGAGTGACGCGCACGATGCTGAGTATGCTCACGGCATTGGTGCGCGCCAGATCTCCATGGTGATGGGACACAGTACACAGACCCGGAAGTGTCTGAGTGGTGATGCCGGCTATGACGAGGAGATGGATTACCTGATGCTGCACCTGTGACACGCTGCTGTTTGGTGCCACATTTGGTATTTAAGGTGAGCATTTACACTGATGTAATTGTATCTATATGTTGTATGCTGCCTGAAGAAGGGTAATAAAACCCGAAAGCTTGCAATACCTTGGCGTGTGTCTGATTACTTGAAGAAAAATCCGTGGGTGCCGCCTATTAGACTGGTCTGTATTTATTTAATTTGGCTGGACGCCACGGTGTTTGCTGTTACCCAGTTGGGACAAGGAGGGTGCCGGCCTATTGGACTCTATATATGGGATACATGACCTTTGCTGGTGGTGTGTCCAGGCCCATTGGCACCTCCGTTCAAGCAACCTTGCTTTACCATACTGTGGCTACATATGATGCAATATCACTACCGCCCTGTTTGATTACCATCTTGTCTGTTTCTGAGAAACAGTAGAACTGCGGCATCTGTGTTGGATATTATCTGCCCATCTCCCTGAAGTGGAGACGGGCAGGGTCCCGCCGCCCAGGTGCCGACAGACTGGGACACGCATGCGCATCCAAGTTTAATGGAGTCCCTGTCCACTGGCTCTTGCCAGAGGGGGCGTTCTGTCAGGTGCCAGGCAAAGACAAAGGACACACTATCTGTAGTTTGCAGGGAGATGCCAAAAACCCTACCACTGGCCCTGTCTCTGCCTAATGGGGGAATTGGAGGAGGGATTATTAGGTGAGTTACCCCACCTTTGCATGACCACTTTAAACCCTGATACCTGGTGATTTTTTGCATAACAACAATTAAGATGTTATTTGTTGTTTTTAAGCAGATCTGTGTTAGTATGTTAAGCAAAAGCAACGTCCTGCAATTCAGCTGTCATATGTTGGTAAACATGTCCGCTCTTTGTACCGTATACAAGCAACAGTTAGTATAATAGTTAATCCAGATAACAGAGATGAATAATCAGCCAATAAGCTCAAAAATATCCAGTTAATATGTCTGGCCAGACAATGATTGTGCAAATACCTTACAGGTTAACATGGTCCAGTGAGTCTCCCAGATGATGGTGCTTATTAACCTGAGGAAGCCGCTGAAAGCGTAAAGCAGGCAGGGAAACATGTTAGAGACCAAATAACTGTGAGATTTGCACTGAAGGGATCAGTGTCTTGTCTACCTACAGTGAACACAGCATGGCTCTTCAATGATCACCTCCGGATAAAGTTGCACTAAGGTTAATTAGCACCGGCAACTGGTGAATCTATACACACTGGCTCCACTTGATTGACACTATTAATAAACCAATGCCCTAACTTACCAATAATATCACAGCTACCTCTTTTCTTCTTACAAAAAACAGGGTGCTTATTTCATCTCAAGCTTAAGGTAAGCTTTTTGATTCTATTTAACCTTTGTTACTGTGATCATAGCTTTCTCATGCACCCCAGATAAGCTAATGTATCTGAAACCTGTGACAGCTGCCCCTTTAATTCTAATTCAGGTGTTGTGTTAGGTGATTGCTTCATCTTTAAAAACCATATGGTAGTTTGCAGGTAAGCTCTAAACCAGAAAAAACACATCCACTTTAGCTATGATGCATCAGCAGTTGTCTTAAGAGACCAATTGTTAGTATAGGACTTGCAGTGAAATGGGGTCCCTTCGCGATGGGCTGCAAGCTTAAATGCATTGATCAATTCATGAACTAAAACCCCATTACTTATTTATTTAATTATTTGAATATTAAGGTGAGATACTTTATTATGGTGTGTGTTGAGCCCCTGTATTTGTATAAATTAGAGCATGTGCTCACAGGCCACTGCACCCCAACCTGGGAATGGCGAGTGCTGCTTGCACACCATTCGTAGGAATGGTGAGTGTGGTAGTACTCTGTGTGTGTGTGTGTATGTGTGTGTGTATATATATATATATATATATATATATATATATATATAATGTAGAACAGGTAAAATTTATATACAGTAGTCAGCGGATGTGTGGCACTCGGACAACTTGTATTGGCTTTCTGTACAAGTTGTGCGAGTGCTGCGCTACCACTGACTATATGACTATATATATATATATATATATATATATATATAGACTTTAGGTAGGCCGGGCACTACTTCCCTTGGAGCGTTGCTGGTCGGGTGCCGGTGTCAGGTAGGTATGTAGACTTGGTGGGGTAGACACAGCACTCCAGACGCGTGGAATCTCAAGAATATAGAATTTTATTGAAGACAGCTGTCTTCAATAAAATTCTATATTCTTGAGATTCCACGCGTCTGGAGTCCTGTGTCTACCCCACCAAGTCTATATATATATATATATATATATATATATATAGAGGGATATTGGGGGCGGCAGCACTCAGAAAGAATGAGACACAAGGCGGTTTTGTGGACCGACGTTTCAAAGCCCGCAGGCTTTTTTATCAAGGTGCTGTTGGTAAGAACAATTGTGTACAAAAAAGATCTTACCTAAATAGTGTCTGCCTCCGTCCGTGGTTCCCGCCGGCGCCGGTCAGTGAGACGCGCTGCTGGATGACGTCACCACTTCCCGATCTGCGTGCAGAAAGCACGGAGGGGGGCTCGACCACTTTAAACCAATGGAAACTGCAGAATTGAAAACAACAACAAAAGTGCATAAATACAAAATAAGAGTATCACAAGTGGATACATTAGTAGTGAAAACATCAAACATACTGCATGTTACTGTGCGATACTGAACAAGTGTAAAATTGCATAAAACTATTACAAATATATAAAAAACGGCTAAAACTGTGTAGGCGCCGGGTAAAGTGCCAGATAGTAGTATGAGGTTAAAGTAGAAAGAAAAAGGTTCTCTAAAAAGGTTATTATTACTTAATAGGGCCACGGTCAGGTTGTACACAGTATGCAGGCCAACCTCTGGAGCCTATATGAGTACCGAGGTACCTATTATGGGTGTAAACAATTGTGTCTACATCAGCCATGTCGACTATGGTATAACTTGGAATGGGACTAATGGTTCAGAGAAAGCAACTGAGTCCCAGGTTCTCATTGAGTCCCCTGGGTGCCAGGGTGTCCAATGTGTAAATCCAGCGGCTTTCTTTCTGCAACAGAAGCAAAGATCTGTTACCGCCTCTAGCCAGGGGCGGCACACGATCAATTATTTTGTATCGTAATGTTGCGATTGGATGTTTAGCTTCGCAGAAATGTCGCCCAACTGGCTGTTCACTTTTGCCCATTGTGATGGTAGCCTTAATGCCTGATCTGTGGGCAGCAGCTCATTCTTTAAATGTGCGGTCCGTTTTGCCGACATAGTGTCGGAAGCATGGACAGCTAATACGGTAGACGACATGTTTAGACATGCATCCCAACCTGTAATGGATTTTGTACTTTTTACCTGAGTACGGGTGGTGGAAACTGTCACCTGGTACAAGGTGACTGCAGGTGGCACAGCCGCAGCAACGGTAACAGCCCAATTTGGGGGTACCTAGAAAGCTGGCAGCGGGGGCAGGGGGTAAGGTATGTCGTTATGTACAACAAGATCTTTAAGGTTTTTTCCTCTTTTATATGCGCTCATGATAGTTTTGGTTTTTAAAGAGGTAAGCGTCTGGTCAGATTTAATAATCGGGCAGTGATTTTTGGCGATACGGCTGATCTTGGAGCTGTTGTTATGGAATGTATTGACCCAGATCACTCTATCAGATTGAGTACGTTTGGGTCTAGCATCCAGGGTAGACTGTCTTGTCATGGATGCTACTCTGTTTTTAGTTAATAATACTTGTTGTTCCGGGTACCCTCTCTGGATGAATTTTTCAGCCATAAGGTCAAGTGCTGGCTGCAGGTCGCAATCTTCACTGCTTAGCCTACGTACGCGCAGCATCTGTGAATGGGGCAATGCCCTGATCAAGGGTACTGGATGGCTGCTAGAGGCTAGTAGGATTGTGTTTCGATCTGTGGGTTTTACATAGAGTGAAGTAGCGATTTTACCTTGGGTGATGACGATATTAACATCCAAGTAATGTACTTGGGTGGGATGCATGCAGTAGGTAAAATTGATGGGTGACTCTGAGAGGTTATGTTGGTTAATTAAACTGGTAAATGACGCTTCGCTACCTGACCAAATGACCAATAGGTCATCTATGTAGCGTGTGTAGAATGTGAGTTGGTGACTCACGTTAGGGTTGTTAATAAATAATGGGTATTCTATACTGTACATGTACGTGTTGGCGAACGATGGGGCCACTGAGGACCCCATCGCACACCCACGCAACTGCAAGTAGAACTTGCCATTAAATGTAAAGAAATTTCTTTTAAGCGTGAGCTCGAGCAGCTTAAGGAAAAAAGATATTTCCGGCCCCTTATAGAGATCATTATTGGTCACCAGATTACGAACAGCTTCAAGTCCGTCTTTATGAGGTATGCAGGTGTATAAGTTGACAACGTCAATGGTCCCCAGGATGCAGTCGTCTGGTAGCTGTCCCAATTGGGTAAATTTGTGTAACAGCGTGGTGGTGTCCTTAAGGTAGGTCGCTTCATTCTGGACACATGGCTGCAAGAAGAAGTCCAGGTAAATGGAAATAGGTTGGTAGAGAGAACCCCGGGCAGATATTATCGGTCTGCCCGGGGCGTTCTCCAACGACTTGTGTATTTTGGGCGTTAGATACAGAAGCGGAGTGATCGGGAAATCTGTTGTGAGTGCTTCCCTGGTAGCCTTATCTATGATGTGGTCTGTCATCGCTTGTGATAGGATGTTGTCTAATTCCCTTTTGTACTGTTGGGTAGGGTCTTTTTCCAGGCTAGCATATGTGGTAGAGTCGGCAAGCTGGCGATCTGCTTCTGCCACATAATCGGAGGTGTTCAAGATGACAATGGCACCTCCTTTGTCCGCCGGTCTGATGGATATTGTCGGGTCTGTACTAAGGCCTTTAAGTGCCTGCCATTCCAATTTGGAAAAATTGGTATGGGCTGGGGCAGTTTTTTTCAACGCTGTAATATCTTGCTCTATCATCCTACAATAGGTCTTGATCGAGGGATTGTAGGAGATAGGTTCAAATTTCGACTTCTTTTGCAGACAGGGTGGGAATCGAGGTAACGGTGCTGGTGTAGTCGGTAACACACTAGGTGTATCTTGGAAATATTCCCACAACTTGAGGGAGCGCTGTAGTTTGAATTGTTCTACTTTAGAGGTAAACGGGTCCATATTGCTGTTGGGCACAAAGCTGAGCCCTTTAGATAGAATGGACTCTTCTGTATTTGTGAGCACCCGGTCTGAAAGGTTAAAGATTAATTCTTTGGGTGGCGGGGCGGTTGGAACCGCACCATTATGCCGCGATCTCTGGTTCTGCCTCCCGCGCGGTGTGTACGGCCTGGATATCTTGGGGGCAGAGATGTATGTATTCCTCCTAAAGGGGGTTGACCAGGGTTATTACTGGCAGTATCTTAGTCGCTAGCAGATTATCTCTCATCTCGAGAGGAATCACTGTCTAGCCCTCTTCTGTTGAAGCGCGTATGTTTGCATCTGGGCATGAATCGCGTGCCAGTGTCTCCTCCAGTTAACCAAGGATAGATGGCATGTTTACTGTAGTCATAATTGACTTTATCTCGCTTGTTGTTCTTGTATTAGACAAGCTCTTTTTTGTATTTTTCCATTTGTATATTCAGCTTCTCTAGCCAGTTGGTGGTAGTATCTGTGGCTAGGGCTTGGCGATGTTGTGCCTCAAATACAGTGAGTTTGTTCCGGATGATTTGTAGCTCGTGGCCCACTTCTTCAATAACTGATATCATCAAATCGAATGAACATTTATTAAGGATGGACGTCCATGTTTTGCAGAAGGGGATGTTATACCTCCCTATGGTGGGGACATTTTTCACCCGGAAACCGCGTGGTATTTTGCGTTCACACACATATTCCGACAAGGTTACTCCATGATAAAAAAGTCAGTCTCTTCCGTTTAAGCTTTGCCCTTTCTTGATATAGCTGTGAGTGGTCCGGTATATCACTCACAGTCGGAAAGTTGTCTTTAAACAGCACTCTGTCATAATCACTATCAGAGTAACTGAATATGGATCCGTGCTCAAGCTCCACTCTAGTCTGGGAGTGTGTAGGGGCTGCATGGAAGGTCTGTACTGAGTCCGCCTGACTCATGGTACAAGTGGCCAAACGGTGGATTCACTGGAGCCGGTGCGAATACACAGGGTGATGTGCAGTGCTGGAGTTGCGGTGCTGCAGAGCAGAATGCTGTGTTGGGTAGGTGCTGGGCAGGGAAGTGCAGGGTATAAAAGGTCACCGGTTAGGTTGGCTGTATCACAACATATAACGGGTTTTCAGGTTCACTATAAAGATTTAGGTGTCAAGTAGCACGTTCCGGGTGCCTTCCAGACTGTGTCGGTTTGACAAAGTCGTATGTAGAGGTGCTGCAGGTGGCACTCCGGAATCTCCTGATAGAGGTAGATAAGGTACTGGTGCCTTCCAAAGAGACGGACAGGTACTGGCCTCTCGATATAGAGGGATATTGGGGGCGGCGGCACTCAGAAAGAATGAGACACAAGCTGGTTTTGTGGACCGACGTTTCAAAGCCCGCAGGCTTTTTTATCAAGGTGCTGTTGGTGAGAACAATTGTGTACAAAAAAGATCTTACCTAAATAGTGTCTGCCTCCGTCCGTGGTTCCCGCCGGCGCTGGTCAGTGAGACGCGCTGCTGGATGACGTCACCACTTCCTGATCTGCGTGCAGAAAGCACGGAGGGGGAAGTGGAAGTACATTCCATAACAACAGCTCCAAGATCAGCTGTATCGCCAAAAATCACTGGCCGATTATTAAATCTGACCAGACGCTTACCAAAACTATCATGAGCGCATATAAAAGAGGAAAAAACCTTAAAGATCTTGTTGTACATAACGACATACGTTACCCCCCTGCCCCCGCTGCCAG
Organism: Crinia signifera; assembly: GCF_055691185.1. Lineage (NCBI taxonomy): Eukaryota > Metazoa > Chordata > Amphibia > Anura > Myobatrachidae > Crinia > Crinia signifera. The sequence continues at coordinate 144,292,448 of NC_139221.1, read as the reverse complement.
CTTTCTAGGTACCCCCAAATTGGGCTGTTACCGATGCTGCGGCTGTGCCACCTGCAGTCACATTGTACCAGGTGACAGTTTCCACCACCCGTACTCAGGTAAAAAGTACAAAATCCGGTACTCTTTACCTAGCACGGCGCCCATCGCGGCCATCGCGGGCATTGAGTGCACTAAAAAATCGGGTGCGACGCGACCGACGCGATGCCTGCGATTTCCCATAGGGACCAATGTTAAATTTCTCAATTGACCCGATTTTTCTGTTCAATGCCTCAATTGACACGATTTTTCCATAGGAAACAATGTTAAATGGCCCACAGAGGCCAAATAGGCACCCTAAAGTGTGAAATGGCCCCCACAATTGTTAACGCCACCCCACGATCAACGTGAACCCGAAGCGTGGCGAGCGCAGCGAGCCCGCGAGGGGCGGCGGTACGCGTCCTACGACCTTTTCATACCCCCACTATCCACGTCGGCGTGGAGTTGAGAATAGAATAGTGTAGCGAGCGCAGCGAGCCACCGAGCCCGAAGCGTGGCGAGCGCAGCGAGCCCCGCGTGGGGACGCGGATACCTGTGAAGCCCGCGAAGGGACGCGTTTACCTGTGAAGGTATCCGCGTCCCCTCGCAAGGCTCGCTGCGCTTGCCACACTATTCTATTCTCAACTCCACGCCGACGTGGATAGTGGGGGTATGAAAAGGTCGTAGGACGCGTACCGCCGCCCCTCGCGGGCTCGCTGCGCTCGCCACGCTTCGGGTTCACGTTGATCGTGGGGTGGCGTTAACAATTGTGGGGGTCATTTCACACTTTAGGGTGCCTATTTGGCCTCTGTGGGCCATTTAACATTGTTTCCTATGGAAAAATCGGGTCAATTGAGGCATTGAACAGTAAAATCGGGTCAATTGAGAAATTTAACATTGATCCCTATGGGAAATCGCGGGCATCGCGTCGTTGCGTCGCACCCGATTTTTAGTGCATTCAATGCCCGCGATGCCCGCGATTTTTTTACCTGCGATGCCCACGATCTAAATCGGTCGCTGCTATATATAGGCCTAGGCTAATTACATCACTTCCTGTCTATGAAAAAAGTGGAGGATGCCCAAAACGGGGACATAGCCACCTCCTAAGTTGTAACTAATCATGGCTTGCAGTGAACATACCTTTTCATCACCCCCTTAGTGAAACAAATACCCAGACTAGTCTTTTTTTTCCCCTGGAATGGGCGGAAAAACCGCCGTGCGTTCCAAACGAGCGCCATCTTTTCTCAAGGTGGAACGCATATGCGTCGCCTTGGCGCTACTATGAGACATCACTGTGTACTTTCTCAGAGTCGGACGGACGGCGCTAAGCGCCGTGCGTTCCATGTCAGCGCCATTTTAGCTAGAGTGACACGCATAAGAGGAAACCCGTGGCTTTTAATACATTAACCCTATGGTGTGATCTGCTAATATTTTAAATTATTCACCCACGCTTACATTGACACTTTTTTGGGTTTTTTTTGTGTGACATGCATAAGTGCTACCTCTGAAATTTAATATAATAATCTGATGGTAAATCTACTAATATTTTAAATTCATCTCCTACAATCAAAATAACAATACTAATATAAATTTATAAAAAATAATTTATAGGAAAAAACCATATTTTATTATTTTATTATATTAATATCCTTCACAAACAGAATCTAATGTGTTCCTTAACAAAGGATCTAGGTGCGCATATACCAGAAGTAAAATGTGATATACTAATTAAATTAATGTGTTTTGAAATATTACATCAGGCCCTATACTACTATAAAAAGGGGACTGTGTTTATTATCAATAGTGCAATTAGACTTAAGATGGACCTCTATGAGTCCATTGAGATGATATAATCAAAATAGTGACCTAATATTGATACTCTAAATTATATATCGCACCATAATATTTTTCCTAGTGAGTCTATACGTTATTAAAACTAAAAAAAGATGAGAAAAATAAGAAAGGGGAGGGGTTTACCAAAATGAAAAACAGTTGGAAAAATTCATACATATATATATTGCTCCTGCCCATATATCATCGAAATTATTACAACCTACTTTCATATAACATAGTTATAACAATGTATTCATGTGTATATAAAAAAAGGAAAAAGAGGTTGGACAGAGAAACACAAAGGAAAGAATAGAGAACTACAAGAAGGCCACTATGTCCACGCCCTCATTGAGTCCCTTGGGAGTTAACGAATTTAAAGAATAAATCCAGAAACTCTCTTTTCTAATTAATTCTCGGCCCCTGTCTCCACCTCTAGGGTTTAATGGGACGTGTTCTAGAACAGTAAATTTGAAATTCTCTTTTGAAACCAAAGAATTGTGTTTCTCCAGGTAATGCCTGGGTAAGCTATGTATTTTGACTTTGTTCCTGATGTTGCGCATATGTTCTTGTATTCTCAACTTGACCTGTCTTATGGTCTTCCCGACATAAGTCAAATTGCAGCTACAGGTGATTTTGTAGACGACATGATCCGAGTTGCAGGTTACCGCATCTTTGATTTTATACTCCCTGCCGTTTTCCATAGTGTGGTGAAAGGGGGCTTTCTCCAGAAACGGGCAACAAATACATTTGTTGCAGGGCAACATCCCAGGTTTTTTATTTAAAAAATGGACCGCTTTTGGAGTGGGGGGAGGTAGTGGTTTCATTCTACTTGGCGCCAAAATTGATTTTAAGTTTTTCGCCCGTCGATAAACCAAATTAGGTCTCACGGGTAAATGTGGACCAAGTACCGGATCATGTAGGAGGATAGACCAGTGCTTTTCCAGCGCCCTTTTAATTTGGTGATTCTCGCAATTGAATTGCGTCACGAAAGGTGTACTCGCAAATACTTTTTGAGGTTTACTGGTTTTAGATAGTAACTCATCTCTCTGATGAGTAAAAGCTTTTGTTCTCGCCTCTTCAATGAACTCCACTTTATACCCTCTTTCTACAAAACGGTCAAAAAGTAATTGTGATTGTGACAGAAGCTCACTGTCATCATTACAGTTACGCCTGATCCTCAGAAACTGTGCGTATGGCACACTGTTCTTCCAGGCAGGGAAATGGCAACTAGTTGCAGGAATGAAACTATTGGCATCGACAGATTTAAAATGTGTGCGGGTGGAAATTTCCTTGCCAGGTACTCCTTCCAATTCCAAATCGAGATATTCAATTTTTGTTGGATTTGTTTTGAACGTGAATTTGAGGTTGAAGTCGTTGTTGTGTATATGTGACATAAAATCCTCAATACTAGACTCATCTCCATGCCAGATCAGCAATAGATCGTCTATGTATCTTTTGTATAAGATTATATTCGCTTCAAAACGTGATCCATAGACGAACTGTTCTTCCCAGGCCCGCATATGGAGATTCGCATACGCCGGAGCGAACTTCGTCCCCATAGCTGTGCCTTGCTGTTGAATATAATATTCATTATTAAACTCAAACAGATTATGGGTTAAGATGAACTTCATGCTGTTGACTAGAAAAGATATTTCCGAATCTGTATTTTTTGGGTCACTTCTTAAGATTTTTTCAACAGACTCCACACCTTTGTTATGAGGGATTGATGAGTAGAGGCCTTGCACATCTATGGTAAGCCAACAATAGTCCATTGACCAAATCTTTCCTTTAAGCAACTGTAATACAGAGGAGCTATCTTTCAGATGAGAAATGTTCTGCATCACATATGGTTGTAATTTCAAGTCGAGAAAGTGAGACAGGTTCGCAGTTAACGAATTTACCCCAGCTATTATGGGGCGTCCAGGAGGCCGATCTTTATCTTTATGGACCTTGGGGATATGATAAAAAATAGGGAGTACTGGGAATTTTACATTGATATAATCAAATTCCTCCTTACATAGAACCCCTTTTTGTAGGCCCGAAAAAAGGAGTGTCTCCAATTCCCCCTGGAAAACCATAGACGGATTATCTGGTATTTTCTTGTAGGTGGATTCGTCGCTTAAGATTTTTTCAGCCTCAGTGAGATAATCGGATCTGTCCTGAAGAACGACGGCTCCACCTTTATCCGCACTCTTAATGACTGTATTTTCATCACTCTTCAATGTTTTCAAAGCCTTACTTTCTTGAGGATTAAGATTTTTGGGCAGATGTTTATTCGGTTTTATGGTCCTGAATTCTTCACTGACAGCTTCATAGAAGATATTCAGATGACTCCCTCGAGACTCCACCGGATAGAAATGGGAAGTAGGGGCAACTAAGGGTTTGTCTTCAGTGGTTTTGTTGGCTTTGATGGCATTGGATTGATTCTTTAAAAAGTGACGTTGAACTGTGAGGTTTCTGATATATTTGTTCAGATCAATAAACAAATTAAAATGATTGACGTGGCCATCTGGCGCAAATTTGAGGCCTTTATTTAGTAGCGTGCTCTCTTCAACAGATAGTTCTTTCGTTGAGTTATTGATGACTCCGGTCCTGGCGGTGGTACAACTGGACCTCTTTTCTTCTTTGGGGAGCCGCTTACCCCCTCTGCACCCTCTGGGTCTCCATTTAATCTGCGCTTGAGGCCATGTGGGGATTCTAGACGGGTATATAATTCTTCCCTCACGGTACGGTGGGGAGGACCCGAATCTTGTTCCACATCTAAAAAATGTTTCTGATTCCGGTGAGGTGAGGGGGATCTAAACCTGTCATTTCGCTGTTGTTGATAAGAATCCTGATAGGATGGTATTCTATCCCTAAACCTCCTTCTTTGATGATAATCATCCCTCTGATCCCGATACTCGTGTCTTCTGGGTCTTTCATTAAACCTTTCGGTCTGTCTCTGACCTTGATAGTTGTTATAATAATGATTTGAAGGTCGATGCGTGTTTTCTTCTCTATCCCAGAATGGACCCCGTCTTGGTCTCTCCCAATTGGAATTATTCACAGGTCGAAATCTTCTAGATGGGATATCGGGGACCCTATTTTCATTAGGCCAAATATGTATATGGCCATTAATGTAGTCCCTTTTGTCCCTTAAGAACTTTTTCTGTTTCCGCTGGATAATTTCTTTTTCCAGGGAATCTAATTTCGACTGTAGATCTGATATATCCCTTTTAAATTCCTCACTTGAGTCAAATTTTTCCAAAAGGCCTTCAATTCTGCCCATCTCACTTTCCAATGTTACTAACTCGACTTTTCTTTCATTGATCAAAGCTGTCATAAGTTTCGCTGAACACTCATCTAAAATGGCATTCCAGGATTTGAGGAAAGTTGGGTTATCAATGCCATACGTGGGTGTTTTCTGAAGTCGCAAGCCTCTCGGGATTCTATTCACCTCGAGGTACTTTTCCAGTGTTGCAATATCATACCACCCTTTGAGTTCTTTGATGGCTAACTTCTCCAGGGCATTTAAATGCCCGAAATAATCCTCTCCTTCGTCCTCCATATCCAACTCAAACTCCTCTTCATCAAAAATGCTCTTCATATTATAACTCCTTTTAGTTCTATCCTTGAACAATGGCATATTGTCACGGCCGCGGTTTTGGGTGGCTAACAGAAGATAGACACACACAAGACAAAAGTACCCAAAGATCAGCGCCTAATCAAGAGTAGCAGCAACTCTGAGAGTCCCCCGTTAGCTGAGACCCAAAACAAATAGAAATACAAGACAGGAACAGAGTGCGCTCAAAGGTGCAAGTACACAACTTTTTACACAATATAAAAATTTAATAAAAGCCGACACCACGGCTCGTAAAAAAATACAGTGATGATACAGTCATGTATTGGAATCAATTTTGACAGAATGTGTGGTAATTCAATATAACAGCAGGTCCAACGCGTTTCGTCACCCACGTGACTTCCTCAGGGGCAATCGATGACTTGATTATCAAGGCTGTAATTGTTCTAAAAATAACAATATAGTGTATCAGAAACAACATACACAGAGAAAGATATGTATATCTCATTTAAGCTGGAGAAAAGTTCAAAAGGAAGAGGAGGACAAATGGAGAAGAGAAAAATTGGAAACCAATATAGCAATACTGCCTACAAAAAATATATATATATCATCATCACTGCCATATTACATTAGCATCATAGGGAATATATCCCCCTTTTTCATGAAAAGTTCTGCATAATTAATTCATAGGGTCAATTTAAATTTATAATAATATTCAATTTGCACCTAATTAAAAAGAGAATACTGCATCAAAACATAAAATTGACATCCGGACAGAATGAAATTTCACTTACAGCCAAAACAACAAAAAACAATACCTTATTGCCGTATCTCAAATTAATTGTATACAGATAATAAAAGTGGATAATGATAATACACCAAAATGACAGAGCTCTTGTCAATATTTGTGGTAAACTTTTCCAATATCTCACTCTATTATGGATGCCAGCAGCACAATTCTTTCAAAAATCCACTTAAAAGGCAAATATAAGTGTCCAGTCAGAAGTATATACATACAAAAACACAATATAGGGCAATGACTATGAGCAGGAGCTTTCTAAAATGAACCAATCCAAAAGGAAATACTCACATATAACAGGGTCACCGGAAACATGCTACACTGTATCCAACTGCCGAATGACAGCTTGTACTGACAGGCTGCTATATATAGGCCTAGGCTAATTACATCACTTCCTGTCTATGAAAAAAGTGGAGGATGCCCAAAACGGGGACATAGCCACCTCCTAAGTTGTAACTAATCATGGCTTGCAGTGAACATACCTTTTCATCACCCCCTTAGTGAAACAAATACCCAGACTAGTCTTTTTTTTCCCCTGGAACGGGCGGAAAAACCGCCGTGCGTTCCAAACGAGCGCCATCTTTTCTCAAGGTGGAACGCATATGCGTCGCCTTGGCGCTACTATGAGACATCACTGTGTACTTTCTCAGAGTCGGACGGACGGCGCTAAGCGCCGTGCGTTCCATGTCAGCGCCATTTTAGCTAGAGTGACACGCATAAGAGGAAACCCGTGGCTTTTAATACATTAACCCTATGGTGTGATCTGCTAATATTTTAAATTATTCACCCACGCTTACATTGACACTTTTTTGGGGTTTTTTTGTGTGACATGCATAAGTGCTACCTCTGAAATTTAATATAATAATCTGATGGTAAATCTACTAATATTTTAAATTCATCTCCTACAATCAAAATAACAATACTAATATAAATTTATAAAAAATAATTTATAGGAAAAAACCATATTTTATTATTTTATTATATTAATATCCTTCACAAACAGAATCTAATGTGTTCCTTAACAAAGGATCTAGGTGCGCATATACCAGAAGTAAAATGTGATATACTAATTAAATTAATGTGTTTTGAAATATTACATCAGGCCCTATACTACTATAAAAAGGGGACTGTGTTTATTATCAATAGTGCAATTAGACTTAAGATGGACCTCTATGAGTCCATTGAGATGATATAATCAAAATAGTGACCTAATATTGATACTCTAAATTATATATCGCACCATAATATTTTTCCTAGTGAGTCTATACGTTATTAAAACTAAAAAAAGATGAGAAAAATAAGAAAGGGGAGGGGTTTACCAAAATGAAAAACAGTTGGAAAAATTCATACATATATATATTGCTCCTGCCCATATATCATCGTCCTATTTCCATCGAAATTATTACAACCTACTTTCATATAACATAGTTATAACAATGTATTCATGTGTATATAAAAAAAGGAAAAAGAGGTTGGACAGAGAAACACAAAGGAAAGAATAGAGAACTACAAGAAGGCCACTATGTCCACGCCCTCATTGAGTCCCTTGGGAGTTAACGAATTTAAAGAATAAATCCAGAAACTCTCTTTTCTAATTAATTCTCGGCCCCTGTCTCCACCTCTAGGGTTTAATGGGACGTGTTCTAGAACAGTAAATTTGAAATTCTCTTTTGAAACCAAAGAATTGTGTTTCTCCAGGTAATGCCTGGGTAAGCTATGTATTTTGACTTTGTTCCTGATGTTGCGCATATGTTCTTGTATTCTCAACTTGACCTGTCTTATGGTCTTCCCGACATAAGTCAAATTGCAGCTACAGGTGATTTTGTAGACGACATGATCCGAGTTGCAGGTTACCGCATCTTTGATTTTATACTCCCTGACGTTTTCCATAGTGTGGTGAAAGGGGGCTTTCTCCAGAAACGGGCAACAAATACATTTGTTGCAGGGCAACATCCCAGGTTTTTTATTTAAAAAATGGACCGCTTTTGGAGTGGGGGGAGGTAGTGGTTTCATTCTACTTGGCGCCAAAATTGATTTTAAGTTTTTTGCCCGTCGATAAACCAAATTAGGTCTCACGGGTAAATGTGGACCAAGTACCGGATCATGTAGGAGGATAGACCAGTGCTTTTCCAGCGCCCTTTTAATTTGGTGATTCTCGCAATTGAATTGCGTTACGAAAGGTCTACTCGCAAATTCTTTTTGAGGTTTACTGGTTTTAGATAGTAACTCATCTCTCTGATGAGTAAAAGCTTTTGTTCTCGCCTCTTCAATGAACTCCACTTTATACCCTCTTTCTACAAAACGGTCAAAAAGTAATTGTGATTGTGACAGAAGCTCACTGTCATCATTACAGTTACGCCTGATCCTCAGAAACTGTGCGTATGGCACACTGTTCTTCCAGGCAGGGAAATGGCAACTAGTTGCAGGAATGAAACTATTGGCATCGACAGATTTAAAATGTGTGCGGGTGGAAATTTCCTTGCCAGGTACTCCTTCCAATTCCAAATCGAGATATTCAATTTTTGTTGGATTTGTTTTGAACGTGAATTTGAGGTTGAAGTCGTTGTTGTGTATATGTGACATAAAATCCTCAATACTAGACTCATCTCCATGCCAGATCAGCAATAGATCGTCTATGTATCTTTTGTATAAGATTATATTCGCTTCAAAACGTGATCCATAGACGAACTGTTCTTCCCAGGCCCGCATATGGAGATTCGCATACGCCGGAGCGAACTTCGTCCCCATAGCTGTGCCTTGCTGTTGAATATAATATTCATTATTAAACTCAAACAGATTATGGGTTAAGATGAACTTCATGCTGTTGACTAGAAAAGATATTTCCGAATCTGTATTTTTTGGGTCACTTCTTAAGATTTTTTCAACAGACTCCACACCTTTGTTATGAGGGATTGATGAGTAGAGGCCTTGCACATCTATGGTAAGCCAACAATAGTCCATTGACCAAATCTTTCCTTTAAGCAACTGTAATACAGAGGAGCTATCTTTCAGATGAGAAATGTTCTGCATCACATATGGTTGTAATTTCAAGTCGAGAAAGTGAGACAGGTTCGCAGTTAACGAATTTACCCCAGCTATTATGGGGCGTCCAGGAGGCCGATCTTTATCTTTATGGACCTTGGGGATATGATAAAAAATAGGGAGTACTGGGAATTTTACATTGATATAATCAAATTCCTCCTTACATAGAACCCCTTTTTGTAGGCCCGAAAAAAGGAGTGTCTCCAATTCCCCCTGGAAAACCATAGACGGATTATCTGGTATTTTCTTGTAGGTGGATTCGTCGCTTAAGATTTTTTCAGCCTCAGTGAGATAATCGGATCTGTCCTGAAGAACGACGGCTCCACCTTTATCCGCACTCTTAATGACTGTATTTTCATCACTCTTCAATGTTTTCAAAGCCTTACTTTCTTGAGGATTAAGATTTTTGGGCAGATGTTTATTCGGTTTTATGGTCCTGAATTCTTCACTGACAGCTTCATAGAAGATATTCAGATGACTCCCTCGAGACTCCACCGGATAGAAATGGGAAGTAGGGGCAACTAAGGGTTTGTCTTCAGTGGTTTTGTTGGCTTTGATGGCATTGGATTGATTCTTTAAAAAGTGACGTTGAACTGTGAGGTTTCTGATATATTTGTTCAGATCAATAAACAAATTAAAATGATTGACGTGGCCATCTGGCGCAAATTTGAGGCCTTTATTTAGTAGCGTGCTCTCTTCAACAGATAGTTCTTTCGTTGAGTTATTGATGACTCCGGTCCTGGCGGTGGTACAACTGGACCTCTTTTCTTCTTTGGGGAGCCGCTTACCCTCTGGGTCTCCATTTAATCTGCGCTTGAGGCCATGTGGGGATTCTAGACGGGTATATAATTCTTCCCTCACGGTACGGTGGGGAGGACCCGAATCTTGTTCCACATCTAAAAAATGTTTCTGATTCCGGTGAGGTGAGGGGGATCTAAACCTGTCATTTCGCTGTTGTTGATAAGAATCCTGATAGGATGGTATTCTATCCCTAAACCTCCTTCTTTGATGATAATCATCCCTCTGATCCCGATACTCGTGTCTTCTGGGTCTTTCATTAAACCTTTCGGTCTGTCTCTGACCTTGATAGTTGTTATAATAATGATTTGAAGGTCGATGCGTGTTTTCTTCTCTATCCCAGAATGGACCCCGTCTTGGTCTCTCCCAATTGGAATTATTCACAGGTCGAAATCTTCTAGATGGGATATCGGGGACCCTATTTTCATTAGGCCAAATATGTATATGGCCATTAATGTAGTCCCTTTTGTCCCTTAAGAACTTTTTCTGTTTCCGCTGGATAATTTCTTTTTCCAGGGAATCTAATTTCGACTGTAGATCTGATATATCCCTTTTAAATTCCTCACTTGAGTCAAATTTTTCCAAAAGGCCTTCAATTCTGCCCATCTCACTTTCCAATGTTACTAACTCGACTTTTCTTTCATTGATCAAAGCTGTCATAAGTTTCGCTGAACACTCATCTAAAATGGCATTCCAGGATTTGAGGAAAGTTGGGTTATCAATGCCATACGTGGGTGTTTTCTGAAGTCGCAAGCCTCTCGGGATTCTATTCACCTCGAGGTACTTTTCCAGTGTTGCAATATCATACCACCCTTTGAGTTCTTTGATGGCTAACTTCTCCAGGGCATTTAAATGCCCGAAATAATCCTCTCCTTCGTCCTCCATATCCAACTCAAACTCCTCTTCATCAAAAATGCTCTTCATATTATAACTCCTTTTAGTTCTATCCTTGAACAATGGCATATTGTCACGGCCGCGGTTTTGGGTGGCTAACAGAAGATAGACACACACAAGACAAAAGTACCCAAAGATCCGCGCCTAATCAAGAGTAGCAGCAACTCTGAGAGTCCCCCGTTAGCTGAGACCCAAAACAAATAGAAATACAAGACAGGAACAGAGTGCGCTCAAAGGTGCAAGTACACAACTTTTTACACAATATAAAAATTTAATAAAAGCCGACACCACGGCTCGTAAAAAAATACAGTGATGATACAGTCATGTATTGGAATCAATTTTGACAGAATGTGTGGTAATTCAATATAACAGCAGGCCCAACGCGTTTCGTCACCCACGTGACTTCCTCAGGGGCAATCGATGACTTGATTATCAAGGCTGTAATTGTTCTAAAAATAACAATATAGTGTATCAGAAACAACATACACAGAGAAAGATATGTATATCTCATTTAAGCTGGAGAAAAGTTCAAAAGGAAGAGGAGGACAAATGGAGAAGAGAAAAATTGGAAACCAATATAGCAATACTGCCTACAAAAAATATATATATATCATCATCACTGCCATATTACATTAGCATCTTAGGGAATATATCCCCCTTTTTCATGAAAAGTTCTGCATAATTAATTCATAGGGTCAATTTAAATTTATAATAATATTCAATTTGCACCTAATTAAAAAGAGAATACTGCATCAAAACATAAAATTGACATCCGGACAGAATGAAATTTCACTTACAGCCAAAACAACAAAAAACAATACCTTATTGCCGTATCTCAAATTAATTGTATACAGATAATAAAAGTGGATAATGATAATACACCAAAATGACAGAGCTCTTGTCAATATTTGTGGTAAACTTTTCCAATATCTCACTCTATTATGGATGCCAGCAGCACAATTCTTTCAAAAATCCACTTAAAAGGCAAATATAAGTGTCCAGTCAGAAGTATATACATACAAAAACACAATATAGGGCAATGACTATGAGCAGGAGCTTTCTAAAATGAACCAATCCAAAAGGAAATACTCACATATAACAGGGTCACCGGAAACATGCTACACTGTATCCAACTGCCGAATGACAGCTTGTACTGACAGGCTGCTATATATAGGCCTAGGCTAATTACATCACTTCCTGTCTATGAAAAAAGTGGAGGATGCCCAAAACGGGGACATAGCCACCTCCTAAGTTGTAACTAATCATGGCTTGCAGTGAACATACCTTTTCATCACCCCCTTAGTGAAACAAATACCCAGACTAGTCTTTTTTTTCCCCTGGAACGGGCGGAAAAACCGCCGTGCGTTCCAAACGAGCGCCATTTTACCCAGGTGGAACGCATATGCGTCGCCTAGGCACTATTATTAAACGTCATAGGAAACTTGCTTGAAGTCGGACGCACGGCGCTGGCGCCGTGCGTTCCATGTCTGCGCCATCTTTTCTCAAGGTGGAACGCATATGCGTCGCCTTGGCGCTACTATGAGACATCACTGTGTACTTTCTCAGAGTCGGACGGACGGCGCTAAGCGCCGTGCGTTCCATGTCAGCGCCATTTTAGCTAGAGTGACACGCATAAGAGGAAACCCGTGGCTTTTAATACATTAACCCTATGGTGTGATCTGCTAATATTTTAAATTATTCACCCACGCTTACATTGACACTTTTTTGGGTTTTTTTTGTGTGACATGCATAAGTGCTACCTCTGAAATTTAATATAATAATCTGATGGTAAATCTACTAATATTTTAAATTCATCTCCTACAATCAAAATAACAATACTAATATAAATTTATAAAAAATAATTTATAGGAAAAAAACATATTTTATTATTTTATTATATTAATATCCTTCACAAACAGAATCTAATGTGTTCCTTAACAAAGGATCTAGGTGCGCATATACCAGAAGTAAAATGTGATATACTAATTAAATTAATGTGTTTTGAAATATTACATCAGGCCCTATACTACTATAAAAAGGGGACTGTGTTTATTATCAATAGTGCAATTAGACTTAAGATGGACCTCTATGAGTCCATTGAGATGATGTAATCAAAATAGTGACCTAATATTGATACTCTAAATTATATATCGCACCATAATATTTTTCCTAGTGAGTCTATACGTTATTAAAACTAAAAAAAGATGAGAAAAATAAGAAAGGGGAGGGGTTTACCAAAATGAAAAACAGTTGGAAAAATTCATACATATATATATTGCTCCTGCCCATATATCATCGTCCTATTTCCATCGAAATTATTACAACCTACTTTCATATAACATAGTTATAACAATGTATTCATGTGTATATAAAAAAAGGAAAAAAGAGGTTGGACAGAGAAACACAAAGGAAAGAATAGAGAACTACAAGAAGGCCACTATGTCCACGCCCTCATTGAGTCCCTTGGGAGTTAACGAATTTAAAGAATAAATCCAGAAACTCTCTTTTCTAATTAATTCTCGGCCCCTGTCTCCACCTCTAGGGTTTAATGGGACGTGTTCTAGAACAGTAAATTTGAAATTCTCTTTTGAAACCAAAGAATTGTGTTTCTCCAGGTAATGCCTGGGTAAGCTATGTATTTTGACTTTGTTCCTGATGTTGCGCATATGTTCTTGTATTCTCAACTTGACCTGTCTTATGGTCTTCCCGACATAAGTCAAATTGCAGCTACAGGTGATTTTGTAGACGACATGATCCGAGTTGCAGGTTACCGCATCTTTGATTTTATACTCCCTGCCGTTTTCCATAGTGTGGTGAAAGGGGGCTTTCTCCAGAAACGGGCAACAAATACATTTGTTGCAGGGCAACATCCCAGGTTTTTTATTTAAAAAATGGACCGCTTTTGGAGTGGGGGGAGGTAGTGGTTTCATTCTACTTGGCGCCAAAATTGATTTTAAGTTTTTCGCCCGTCGATAAACCAAATTAGGTCTCACGGGTAAATGTGGACCAAGTACCGGATCACGTAGGAGGATAGACCAGTGCTTTTCCAGCGCCCTTTTAATTTGGTGATTCTCGCAATTGAATTGCGTCACGAAAGGTCTACTCGCAAATTCTTTTTGAGGTTTACTGGTTTTAGATAGTAACTCATCTCTCTGATGAGTAAAAGCTTTTGTTCTCGCCTCTTCAATGAACTCCACTTTATACCCTCTTTCTACAAAACGGTCAAAAAGTAATTGTGATTGTGACAGAAGCTCACTGTCATCATTACAGTTACGCCTGATCCTCAGAAACTGTGCGTATGGCACACTGTTCTTCCAGGCAGGGAAATGGCAACTAGTTGCAGGAATGAAACTATTGGCATCGACAGATTTAAAATGTGTGCGGGTGGAAATTTCCTTGCCAGGTACTCCTTCCAATTCCAAATCGAGATATTCAATTTTTGTTGGATTTGTTTTGAACGTGAATTTGAGGTTGAAGTCGTTGTTGTGTATATGTGACATAAAATCCTCAATACTAGACTCATCTCCATGCCAGATTAGCAATAGATCGTCTATGTATCTTTTGTATAAGATTATATTCGCTTCAAAACGTGATCCATAGACGAACTGTTCTTCCCAGGCCCGCATATGGAGATTCGCATACGCCGGAGCGAAATTCGTCCCCATAGCTGTGCCTTGCTGTTGAATATAATATTCATTATTAAACTCAAACAGATTATGGGTTAAGATGAACTTCATGCTGTTGACTAGAAAAGATATTTCTGAATCTGTATTTTTTGGGTCACTTCTTAAGATTTTTTCAACAGACTCCACACCTTTGTTATGAGGGATTGATGAGTAGAGGCCTTGCACATCTATGGTAAGCCAACAATAGTCCATTGACCAAATCTTTCCTTTAAGCAACTGTAATACAGAGGAGCTATCTTTCAGATGAGAAATGTTCTGCATCACATATGGTTGATCTGGCATGGAGATGAGTCTAGTATTGAGGATTTTATGTCACATATACACAACAACGACTTCAACCTCAAATTCACGTTCAAAACAAATCCAACAAAAATTGAATATCTCGATTTGGAATTGGAAGGAGTACCTGGCAAGGAAATTTCTCACACATTTTAAATCTGTCGATGCCAATAGTTTCATTCCTGCAACTAGTTGCCATTTCCCTGCCTGGAAGAACAGTGTGCCATACGCACAGTTTCTGAGGATCAGGCGTAACTGTAATGATGACAGTGAGCTTCTGTCACAATCACAATTACTTTTTGACCGTTTTGTAGAAAGAGGGTATAAAGTGGAGTTCATTGAAGAGGCGAGAACAAAAGCTTTTACTCATCAGAGAGATGAGTTACTATCTAAAACCAGTAAACCTCAAAAAGAATTTGCGAGTAGACCTTTCGTGACGCAATTCAATTGCGAGAATCACCAAATTAAAAGGGCGCTGGAAAAGCACTGGTCTATCCTCCTACGTGATCCGGTACTTGGTCCACATTTACCCGTGAGACCTAATTTGGTTTATCGACGGGCGAAAAACTTAAAATCAATTTTGGCGCCAAGTAGAATGAAACCACTACCTCCCCCCACTCCAAAAGCGGTCCATTTTTTAAATAAAAAACCTGGGATGTTGCCCTGCAACAAATGTATTTGTTGCCCGTTTCTGGAGAAAGCCCCCTTTCACCACACTATGGAAAACGGCAGGGAGTATAAAATCAAAGATGCGGTAACCTGCAACTTGGATCATGTCGTCTACAAAATCACCTGTAGCTGCAATTTGACTTATGTCGGGAAGACCATAAGACAGGTCAAGTTGAGAATACAAGAACATATGCGCAACATCAGGAACAAAGTCAAAATACATAGCTTACCCAGGCATTACCTGGAGAAACACAATTCTTTGGTTTCAAAAGAGAATTTCAAATTTACTGTTCTAGAACACGTCCCATTAAACCCTAGAGGTGGAGACAGGGGCCGAGAATTAATTAGAAAAGAGAGTTTCTGGATTTATTCTTTAAATTCGTTAACTCCCAAGGGACTCAATGAGGGCGTGGACATAGTGGCCTTCTTGTAGTTCTCTATTCTTTCCTTTGTGTTTCTCTGTCCAACCTCTTTTTCCTTTTTTTATATACACATGAATACATTGTTATAACTATGTTATATGAAAGTAGGTTGTAATAATTTCGATGGAAATAGGACGATGATATATGGGCAGGAGCAATATATATATGTATGAATTTTTCCAACTGTTTTTCATTTTGGTAAACCCCTCCCCTTTCTTATTTTTCTCATCTTTTTTTAGTTTTAATAACGTATAGACTCACTAGGAAAAATATTATGGTGCGATATATAATTTAGAGTATCAATATTAGGTCACTATTTTGATTATATCATCTCAATGGACTCATAGAGGTCCATCTTAAGTCTAATTGCACTATTGATAATAAACACAGTCCCCTTTTTATAGTAGTATAGGGCCTGATGTAATATTTCAAAACACATTAATTTAATTAGTATATCACATTTTACTTCTGGTATATGCGCACCTAGATCCTTTGTTAAGGAACACATTAGATTCTGTTTGTGAAGGATATTAATATAATAAAATAATAAAATATGTTTTTTTCCTATAAATTATTTTTTATAAATGTATATTAGTATTGTTATTTTGATTGTAGGAGATGAATTTAAAATATTAGTAGATTTACCATCAGATTATTATATTAAATTTCAGAGGTAGCACTTATGCATGTCACACAAAAAAAACCCAAAAAAGTGTCAATGTAAGCGTGGGTGAATAATTTAAAATATTAGCAGATCACACCATAGGGTTAATGTATTAAAAGCCACGGGTTTCCTCTTATGCGTGTCACTCTAGCTAAAATGGCGCTGACATGGAACGCACGGCGCTTAGCGCCGTCCGTCCGACTCTGAGAAAGTACACAGTGATGTCTCATAGTAGCGCCAAGGCGACGCATATGCGTTCCACCTTGAGAAAAGATGGCGCAGGCATGGAACGCACGGCGCCAGCGCCGTGCGTCCGACTTCAAGCAAGTTTCCTATGACGTTTAATACTAGTGCCTAGGCGACGCATATGCGTTCCACCTGGGTAAAATGGCGCTCGTTTGGAACGCACGGCGGTTTTTCCGCCCGTTCCAGGGGAAAAAAAAGACTAGTCTGGGTATTTGTTTCACTAAGGGGGTGATGAAAAGGTATGTTCACTGCAAGCCATGATTAGTTACAACTTAGGAGGTGGCTATGTCCCCGTTTTGGGCATCCTCCACTTTTTTCATAGACAGGAAGTGATGTAATTAGCCTAGGCCTATACATAGCAGCCTGTCAGTACAAGCTGTCATTCGGCAGTTGGATACAGTGTAGCATGTTTCCGGTGACCCTGTTATATGTGAGTATTTCCTTTTGGATTGGTTCATTTTAGAAAGCTCCTGCTCATAGTCATTGCCCTATATTGTGTTTTTGTATGTATATACTTCTGACTGGACACTTATATTTGCCTTTTAAGTGGATTTTTGAAAGAATTGTGCTGCTGGCATCCATAATAGAGTGAGATATTGGAAAAGTTTACCACAAATATTGACAAGAGCTCTGTCATTTTGGTGTATTATCATTATCCACTTTTATTATCTGTATACAATCAATTTGAGATACGGCAATAAGGTATTGTTTTTTGTTGTTTTGGCTGTAAGTGAAATTTCATTCTGTCCGGATGTCAATTTTATGTTTTGATGCAGTATTCTCTTTTTAATTAGGTGCAAATTGAATATTATTATAAATTTAAATTGACCCTATGAATTAATTATGCAGAACTTTTCATGAAAAAGGGGGATATATTCCCTATGATGCTAATGTAATATGGCAGTGATGATGATATATATATATTTTTTGTAGGCAGTATTGCTATATTGGTTTCCAATTTTTCTCTTCTCCATTTGTCCTCCTCTTCCTTTCGAACTTTTCTCCAGCTTAATTGAGATATACATATCTTTCTCTGTGTATGTTGTTTCTGATACACTATATTGTTATTTTTAGAACAATTACAGCCTTGATAATCAAGTCATCGATTGCCCCTGAGGAAGTCACGTGGGTGACGAAACGCGTTGGGCCTGCTGTTATATTGAATTACCACACATTCTGTCAAAATTGATTCCAATACATGACTGTATCATCACTGTATTTTTTTACGAGCCGTGGTGTCGGCTTTTATTAAATTTTTAAATTGTGTAAAAAGTTGTGTACTTGCACCTTTGAGCGCACTCTGTTCCTGTCTTGTATATATATATATATATATATATATATATATATATATATTTTCATATACAGATGGAGCCCTCCTCATTTAGCCCTTTAATAGGATTAAGTGAGTAATAGGATTACTCTGCTAATCCCCTACTGTATTGTTCTATGTATTGTATTGCTGCTGAGAACAATAGGATAGCCATAGATATTAATGGAAAACACTGACACCAGAATACGGTTTCAATGGTTCAATCACCAAACGATTGTCATCAGGATACAAGCAATAAGCTAAAAAGCATCTTACCTCATTCCCCAATGACACCCACATGTGCGGCTCATGTCATGTCATGTCATGTCCGGGCCGAGAGGTAAACAATTTATGTCACTGTACAGCTGTATAGCACACATCAGTGCCAGTTTTGGTTACCATTGAAACTGTATACACAGAGGTGCTGCATAATTAAGAGACAAAATAGTAGATTAAATATACTGACATCAACCATAGAGACCATGCATTTACGTTACTTTATACATTGAAGATTAACTTGATCCCAATAAATGACATTTTAAAAGCCAGTTAATGATAGATATTCATTTAGGAGCCACTACATCTAAGTGAGGGATCCATTTTGCACTCTTTTTTCAATATCATCTATTATCTTCACCTCATGTCAATGGGGGAATATATAGTCAATGATGCAATACTTCAAACTCGCTAAATTGTGCTTTGCTTCCAAAAAATGTTGTGCGAGAATCTGGTCACTTTTATTACTGATCAATGCTGCGCGAATGGGTGAATAATGCACATCCATTCACTCTTTCATTTTATGCTGAGTTTTCCCTATGTAGCTGAGACCACAGCTGAGGCGCGATCTGGTACATAACATATGAACTTTCACACATCAAATTATGTTTTAAAATTATTTTTGTTACCAGACTGTGGATGGATAAATGTGTCTCCAGTGATCATATAACTGCAAGTAGTGCAATGGCATTTAAAACAGCCATTTTTCTTTTTACTCTGGAAGTTTTTAGAACTACAGTACATGTACCCAGTCTTGAAATGTCAGTTTTGATTAAAATATCTTTTAGATTCTGTATCCTAGAGTAGCCCAGCATTAAAGCTGTATTAGATCATTTTAGTTATTTGTCATCTTGAACTACAGGCCACAACTTTTTAGAGCAATGGTTAATGACATTAGAGAGAGTGTTATACTGATTAACCCACATTAATTTGGAATCCAGTATTTTTTAAGGCTTCTTCACAAGTAAATGATGGAAAATAGAAAATTGTGTGGTGCGCGATTAACAGCTGCTGGCAGGGAATGGTCAATCCCCGAAAACTAGTAGAATAGAAGAGATATGCCAGCGCTGGCTGTAGACAATGAATTTTAGACGGTTCTCTTAAATAAAATTGTTTATTACCTCAAATAATATATAATGTAAAAAGCAATATAATATAACTAAAACAATGCTAACAAAAAATATAAAAATTTAAAAACTATCAATTGGTCGCCTAAGCGACATCAGAGGTGGTATATTCAATAAAAAAGATTTTTGTATGATTGAAAAGAGTCACTCATTGATAAAATACTGGGTAGAGATTATTGCATATTACCATTGATATAGTCTCCATGTATTTTAGGGAGCTTTAAGAAAGGCAATACAGTTTCCTTTGATTGCCGTGTGAAGATGATTCATCCGCTGAGAGTCTCTCTGTTTGGCAGTGTCCTGATGGCAGCCACTTATCTTCTGGTGTGGATCCTTAGGTATCGGGCTAGATATCCCAGATGTCTGTTAGACCACTTTACCAATACGTCTGGTGGCGCTCTCGGTGTTCAGGTATCCAATAGAGATGATTGTATATGTAAATCAATGGTAAATGATTGAGTCCCAGTAGGCAAATACATTTAAAAAGCAAAACATGTTTCCCCGATTATTATGTATCTTCCGGCTTCCTCAGGAGCAAGTGCTCTTGCTCCTGAGGAAGCCGGAAGACAGCTTTTTAAATGTATTTGCCTACTGGGACTCTATCATTCACCATTAATTTACATATACAATCATCTCTATTGGATACCTTAACACCTAGAGCACCAGCAGACGTATTGTGGTCTAACCGACATCTGGGATATCTAGCCCAATCCCTAAGGATCCACACTAGAAGATAAGTGGCTGCCATCAGGAGACCGCCAAACAGAGAGACTCTCAGCAGATGAATCATCTTCACACAGCAATCAAAGGAAACTATTGCCTTTCTCAAAGCTCCCTAAAATACACGGAGACTCTATCAATGGTAATATGCAATAATCTCTACCCAGTACTTTATCAATGAGTGACTCTTTTCAATCATACAAAAATCTTTTTTATTGAATATACCACTTCTGATATCGCTTAGGCGACCAATTAATAGTTTTTTTCAATTTTTTGTTAGCATTATCTTTGTTATATTATATTGCTTTTTACATTATATATTATTTGAGGTAAAAAATATTTTTATTTAATAGAACCATCTAAAATTCATTGTCTAAAGCCAGAGCTGGCATATCTCTTCTTTTCATAAGTAGATGATCTCTGTCCAATGCTAAAACACGTATTTTAGAATTCTGTAGGTCATTAAAAACCACACATGATCTTTAGCAGTAAATTAAAATATGGCTAGATGCCATATCCAAATGTGGGTACTTGTGTACAATCACGGCTCCCACGATGTCCATCGCATAGCAAAAAATCGCATGCGATACGATCCCATGCGAACGCATGCGATTTTTAACAGAAATGCATCCAAATGCATTGAAATTAGTGTCAAACATGTTCAATGGCCCCCAAATGTCATTTTTGAGGCTGTACCACCCCCACTATCAACGCGAACCCGAAGCGTGGCGAGCGGTGGGGGTACGCGTCCTACGACATTTTCATCCCCCCACTATCCACGTCGGCGTGGAGTTGAGAATAGAAAGTGTGGCGAGCGCAGCGAGCAACAGAGCCCGAAGCGTGGCAAGGGGACACGGATACCTTCACAGGTATCCGCGTCCCCTCGCGGGCTTCACAGGTGTCCGCGGCTGCTCGCCACGCTTCGGGCTCAGTGGCTCACTGCGCTCTCCACACTTTCTATTCTCAACTCCACGCCGACGTGGATAGTGGGGGTATGAAAAGGTCGTAGGATGCGTACCGCCGCCGCTCGCCACGCTTCAGGTTTGCGTTGATAGTGGGGCTGGTGCAGCCTGAAAAATGACATTTGGGGGCCATTGAACATGTTTGATACTAATTTCAATGCATTTGGATGCATTTCTGTTAAAAATCGCATGCGATTTTTAAAAAGAAATGCTTAAAAACTGCAAAAATTGCATCCCATCGCATGCCATCGCATGCCACTACATATGGCATGCGATGGCATGCAATGTGAGCAGTGACAGTACACAAGTACCCAAATTTGTATTAATTCTGCAGATATGTTTTGTTTGTGAGTTAAGGAAGACCATGTTTTAAACCAATTGGATGACAGCTTTGAAAGTGTAATAACAAAGAATTTCAGTCACATTTTTTACTATATACTCTGGTGCTTGGATGAATATCTACTCTTTTGATATTTACAACTCAAAAATGTATGGAGTCCTGATCCACGACACAAGTCAATTTGAAAGAACTGTCACTAAAGGTGTGTACACACGGGGGGCAATTTTGTATAATATCGCGGGAAATATGGTCGCTAAGCAACCATATTGCCAACGATGGGAGTGTGCACCGGCGATACATCGCCGGGTGTGCGCTCCCGTTTTTACCCCTGTAGTGATCGCTGGTCGCAGGAACATGCTCCAGTGACCAGCTGATTACCACTGCCGGGCCCCCCCGCAGTTTCTTTTTCATCTGCGACCATCTCTGGTCGCTGATGAAAAGGAGAAACTGAGCAATATATCTACCCCGTGTGTACGGGGCTTGAGATTATGCCTATCCAGCACACCTTGCAGTGCCTCCTTCAGGAATGAACAAAATAGTAGTAAATTATCTATATATAATATGTTATTATTAGAAATAGATAAATCCTTAAAGAAAATATTTTCTTTAACGGCGAACATAAATATGTTAGTGTACATAGCGACTTATAGTCCATTCCCTTTCGGAACATTTCAGCATGTGCCAGAAAAGTTGCACATCAGGAATAAAATAGTTTTACTGTATCAAATGTGTGAAGGGGCACTGGGGGAAGAATGATATTCATAATCAGAAGACAGAAATGAAAGCCTCAATCCTTGGGGTCTCAATACAAATTTTGAAATATAATAAAATGGTTTTTATACAGTAATTTGATGCACTTATCAGTTTTTAGGTAGTTTAATGTACAGTATATGATTTTTTATTTTTATTCTTACTTTTATTTTCTTCTCTTCTGTTATGCATTCAAGGGATTGGGGTCATCTATTTGATTACATATAGTGATGTTTCAGACACTCAAACAAATGGAATATGTACAAAAAATAAGAACAGATTGTGGAAGTCTTAAACAATAACACAAATACAGCATGAGAGAACAACATAAAATATAGAGGCACACTGTATGTATGCTAAAGATCTACAGCACATCCAAAGATTGAAACCGGAAGTGACATTGTGGCACCTGGTGCCCGTCTGCGATTGGACCCTGGGTTGCCAGCCAGAAAGCCCAGAGGGTCAAGGGACATGTAGGCTGATTATACAGGGATTGGCTATATTTAGATTGTATTATGATATTTTGGATCTGAATGTTATGTTATATTCAAAATATGTGATTTTACCTGTACGTCACTCTTTTGATATTTTGTATTTTTTACATATTTCCCTTGTTTGGAAACTGGTGGAAAAAAAACATTTTGGTCTGTGAACTTTTCTAGGGAGTGCAAAAATACTAAGTGACTAAATCTAGTCAGGTGACATAATTCATCATGGCTGTGTCCTTGCACTGATTTTGGGACATGCTGTGGACTAGCAGCCTTGTGCGGGGAAGCTGACAGAGGGGGAAGTGTTCTGCATATGTTAACAACTGAAGACAGCCACATTCCGCAGGGGCAATGAGCCAATGCAGACCTCTGTGCCATCCAGGACAGGAATTGCAGTGGTAAGTAAATATGTTTAAATCTCCTAAGCATGTGGATATGCAGTATCCAAAAAGAATTACCGAAACTGTGGAAATGTTTGTATATAATATCATATGAATGTCCACAATAAAATGAAAAGTCTGTTTCATATAAAGTTCTTTAGTCATGTCATTATTTTCTACTAAAACTACTGCAGGTATACTTGAAGGACATCCTGAAAATCGACTCAATCACCAGATATCAACACAGAAAGGCCCAATTGTAATTCAGAATGTTCTTTATTCTGGATAGAATATCAGGAGATATAAATTCTGTACTTGTATTACATTTAAAAGTGTCATAGTATCACCACTTTAGAAAAGATGGAGCTATTTTCTGTTAACACCCTTGCCGGGGTGTGAGTTCAATGTCAACTTCAACAATTGCAGATGACATGTCAACTCAAACCCTACACATTTAATCTCCTACAAAAAAAAATGTATTCAGAGGTAATGATCAGACTCACAATTATATGAATAGCAGACAGCCAAGTCACTTTGACTGATTCACAGTATAGGGGTGTCATGTTCTTTAGTTCAGCTGTGACTTTCAATATAGCTGCACTCTGTCAACTTAGGAACACAAGTAGCTGGATTCCTGCTACAATGAATTTGACATACTGTAGATCTGTATTCTGCTAGGACCCTGCAGGATGAAACTTTACCTGGGTAAATGCATGATGGGAGGGAGTTTCTTGTTTGTTGTTCAGTTAGTTCCTTATGTAAAACCAAGTAAATGTGTTCATCTGCACTCCAGAGTTCACAAGTCTTACCTGATTTACAGCACATCTACATGGTGACAGAATTTTCTGCAGGATATCCTTTGAGATTATATTTGATGACATCTTCATCTGGGGCTGTAATATGCAAGAGCATGATGAACGTCTACACCAGGTTTTAGAAAGAATACAAGCAATCAACTTCAAGCTCATTCCAGATAAATGCTGATTCCGAGTGACTGAAGTTCCATACATGGGTCCCCATCTTACAAGCATACATAGGTGTTAAACTTGTCTCTGAAAAACAGCAGCCATCCAGCTCATGCCCTTGTTGGTGGACAAACTAAGCCTCCAACGTTTCTTAGGAATAACTATTTGTCCCAATTTATCCCCAATTATAGTGAGATCACTGCACCCCTGCAACAACTTCTATAACAAGATACAGAGTGGTTTTTGTTGGAACCTCACCATGTCACAGTGTCAAATTTGAAGAGCATGCTCACCAGCCCCCTTTACTTCAATGTGTCGGTGGTAACTTGTCGGTGGTAATTTCAGCTTATGCCCCACAGCATGGACTGGGTGTGGCCTGCCTTCAAAAGAACAGACCAATTGCTTTTCATTTCAGGGCACTGACAGAAACATAATCCCATTATGTGCAGATTGAAAAAGAGCTGCGGACATTGCACTTTGCCTTCCAAACATTCCATGACTTCATGTACTTCATGACAGTTTCACTGTTGAAACTGACCTCCAACCGCTCATCTCCATCATGAGAAAGCCTTTGCATAATGTTTCTGCCCATATTCAAAGGATGATGCTCAGATTACAGAGGTACCACATAGACATCGTTTACAAGTGTGGCAAAGAAATGTTTGTGGCTGACACCATCTCATGAGCTTTCCTCCCTCATTCTGCACCTCTACAGGTTGATGATGACTATGATGTGTTGACTGTTCAAGTCCTGTCCTCTGCCCACATGGAGGAGCTGCAAAGAGAATCTCTGGTGGATGATTTGTGTCAAAAACTATCTCAAGTTGTTCTGCAAGGCAGGCCTCAATCCTTCAAGGAACTTCCCCCAAGACTTGCGGCCATTCTTTGCAATGCGAGATGCATTATCTCTGTCAGACGGGATCATCTTGAGAGGTCAGAGATTGTTATTCCCTACACCTTACAAAAGTAGAAATCCAAGCAATTGCACCAAGGACACCCTTGGCCTGGAGGCCACCAAGCACAGGGCAGGGAACTGCTCTATTGGTCCACTATGTTCATTGACATTGAGAGGGAGGTTTCTCTCTGTGGCCCATGTGCATCCCTTCATGTACATCAACCACATAAGCCTCTGCATTTACATGTCATCACAAATCTTCCATGGCCCATCACTGCAGCTGATGTTTTTGTATGGAGGGGTAAGGAGTACCTGGTTCTTGTGGATTCTTACTCAGAGTGCATTGAGATTGATCACTTGCCCACTCTTATAAGCACCACAGTCATTTCCAAGCTTAAAGGACACTTTGCTACACATCAAATACTTCAAAAACGTATCACGGACAATGCCACACAGTTCATGATCAACGAGTTTAAGCTGTATTACCGCACTTGAGATTTCACACACATTACGAGCAGTCCACTGTATCCACAATTCAATGGACTTGCAGAGAGAGCTGTATGCTCAGCCAAACATCTATTGGAGAAATGCACACTCGATCAGACTGACATTTTCCTAGTGCTCTTAAACCTACGCAACACACCACAGGATGTGATACCATCTCCTGCCCATCGATTATCACTTCGCACCAGAACCCAAATTCCAATTACTAAACATCAATGACAACCTCAAATACACATGCAATTGCAAATGGTGCTTGCCTCCATGCATATGTCCAATCAAAAATACTGATTGCACAGCACACGCTCTTCCTCAGCTTCTTCCAGGACATGCTGGAAGGACATTCAAATACAAACCACTCGAGGAGATACAAATATCCAAGTACTGTTTGTTCACTTCTCACCCACATTGTAAGGTTTTTAAAAAAATGTTTTTGTATTTTTGATACATTGATTGCTGTTAAAAATCCGGTATCATGTAGTAATTAATAATATATATGTGTATGTAATACAATATTTCAGATAGTATTATCTATTATCCATATCCACCCTTTTTTTGTAATATTCTCTTTTGCGCTTACAGATCGGTTATCGGTTGAAATGACCAGGTTCATTGATACAAGTTGATAATTAGGTAGACTGACACAGAACTGTCACGCAAAATGATCATTTATCTAACAATACAAAAGCACGCACAATAACAAAACACGTTCAGATTATACACAGCTTTCCAAAGGTTAACATCCTATCAGATGTCCTGTGATGAGCTGTTTAGAGAGAGAGAGAGAGAGAGAGAGAGAGAGAGAGAGATGTTCAATTCTCTTACATGAAGGAGTCCCTTCATGTAAGAGAATTATAAGCTGGAAAGGTTTTTAGGAGATAACTCTGCTGTCGCAAGATTAGCCCTCTTCGATACTGATTTATTGTACTCTCACTTCTGAATCTCTCATCCTATTAAATTTTCCCCTGTGTTTTCTGGGAGTGTTATAAAAAATGCAGGGGTGACACAGCAATTTTGGGTTGGTTCTCTGATGTCAGCGCTGCCAACTTTCAGCCCATCTCTGTCATAGAATAATGGAAAACTCACACTTATTCAGAATTGCTCAGATGAAAAGTATTCTTTGAAGTTTTGGGATTTTAGAATGTATCTGTTAATGTACTATGATTTGTGATGCATATACAATCACAGTATTTTGTACTGTTAGAAGTCAGGGCCACCACTAGGAATCACGGGGCCCTGGACTGACCTTCAGTCCAGGCCCCCCCAGTACCATTACGGCTGCCGCCCCCCCAGTACCATTACTGCTACCCCCACCCCCGAGTACCATTACTTACCTAGCTGCTGCGGTGCATCTCATTGGTGGCACATCTCCTCAGGAGTGCACACTGCAGTCTGCAGAGCGCCGATTCCCTCTGTGTCCTAGGCTTGTCGCTCTGCAGGTTACACTGTGTATTGTGCATGCCTGGCTGGGGCGCTGCCAAGTGAGGGAGGAGATGTGTGGCCATGGGGTGGGGGGGTGACACTGTGCAACTGTGGGGCCTCCAGAGGCCAGGGCCCAGGACAGCTGTACCCACAGCACCCCCCCTGTTGGTGGCCCTGTTATACCCCTTTTACACTTGCAAGCCGGGTTGCAATCCGGGTTCTAAGTTCTGGGTGCGACCCAGCTTGCAAGTGCTTTCACATTGGCCACCCGACCCAGAATGAAGTTGGGCAGGTGGCATCATCTGGAGGCGTGGCTGGGGCAGCGCTGGGAGATGTCAGCACCTTCCAGCTGCGCATTTTCACTGCAGTGAACGGGATCTGTTCACACTCACTGCATCCCGTGTCGATTCCGGTCAGGACCTGGGTAGAAATCCCAGAATGCTGAATACGGGATGTGGTGACAAGACTGTGCTAAATCCCGGGTTGATGCGAGTTCATGTGCAAAAACCAAGGATATTTTTGCAAATGTGAAAGGGGTATTAGTAGTCCCACAGATAGCAAAGGTTAAAAATAGCAAATTTCCAAGAGCTGAGGCTCTCTAAGCTGCTAATAGACATTTATCTTGTGACAATCACAATTGCAAACAAAGAACAGAGAACATACTGTAAGTGTAAAATAATAATTGATATATACATTTAGCAAAGCAAAATGGAGTCTACCAACCATTTTCAATATCATCCCTTACCATTTACCCTTAGGTTTCATGGGGTGATGGTTTGCTATACTTCTGGGTTATGGGTATAATATTTGGTGACTACATGTTCATCTCATAGTCCCCAAAGCTTTCTGCATTTTCGTAAGAACCACTGCTACACATGGGCATCATCTTAGGAATTGCAACAGTTTTACAGCAAGGTGAAATACACATTTACCAAATATGGCATAGCATTAAAAGCATCAAACTATGGGCCTAAGTCTGATTTGCTTGGTAAGCTGCAAAGCCGCCTGTCCCGGCACACTGCATTCCACCCCCATTTATATGGGAATGCCCAGTGTTCGCATAGGGATGACCATGAAATGCTGGGCATTCCCATGTCAGAGCACCACCAGGTTGGCGAAGTTGCCCGCACAGAAGCCCTGTTTCTATGTAAAGTCTAAAAACCACAACCCCATCCCATCTCCAAAAACTAGTCAGAAGAATTAAGTCAGTTAAGCCAACTAGCCTCATGTTTGTCATTTGGCAAAGGTGTCTTTATTAATTTTCTTGCAGCCATTTCTGTCTTGGTGATCATGGTGATATTGTAGGCTTTGACCCTTATTTTGATTCACTCGCAAAGGTATATTCCTTCTAAAATGGACAAAACTATGGGCCTTATTCTAGTTCACTCTTTCTGACAAAATCCTTCTTAGATGGACAAAACCATGTGCACTGCAGGGGGCAGATGTAACTTGTGCAGAGATAATTAGATTTGGGTGGGGTTTTAATTCAAAGTGAGATCTATATTGAAGTGTAAAAATAAAGCAGCCAGTACTGTATTTACCCTGCACAGAAACAAAATAACTCACACAAATCTAATTCTCTCTGCACATTTTACATCTGCCCCCCTGCAGTGCACATGGTTTTGTTCATCTAAGAAGGATTTTGTCAGAAAGAGTGAACTAGAATAATGCCCTATGTGCATTGCAGGTGAGGCAGATTTAACTTGAGCAGAGAGATTTAGATTAGGGTGAGTTATTTTGTTTCTGTGCAGGGAAAATACTGCCTGCTTTATTTTTACACTGCAATATAGATATCACTTTGAAGCAAAACCCCACCTAAATCTAACTCTCTGCACAAGTTACATTTGCCCCACCTAATTTTGTCCATTTGAGGAGGAATTTCCCTTTGCGAGTGAACCAGAATAAGGGACATTGTCTGTTTTTCTTTAAGGGCTTGATACTTTTGCCAGGAAACTGAAACAATTTGAATCCAATGCTTTCACAACACTACACCTATTCATCTGATTCTTGGTTCGTAAAATCTTTTACTGTTTGTAATTTTACTCTTCCCTACAACCCTATATTTCACTAAAGAGTGGGATAGTGATCATATGCCCAGGGGTATATAGGTGAACTGGGAGATAGTTTTCCATGTTATCAAAGTATGTTCATCTAGCAGTGAATGTAGGCACCCATGAAATTATACGGCACACATGCGGGCATCCCTGGATTTATGGAATGGGTGTATGTTTCTGCGCTAGCGTTGTCTTTCAGCTGCCTTAATATGGTACAAGTTTGGATTGGGGAGTATTTAAGGCGCTACAGAAAAATTATAATAATAGTAATATGTGCATATATGACAAAGTATAACAATGTGCTTGCCTGTGAAAAGAAGGGGGGTTAAAAAAGGTTTAAAATGTATACAGCTCTTTTTTGAGTACTGTTTGAGGTTTTTGTGTTTTGTAATAGCGGAGACTCCGGGGATCACGCTTGGGTGAAACAGACCTACACTTTCCCTACAATACCTCTCCTGTGTCTTGCGGGGATCTTGTGCAGGGCTGTCACTCTCGATGTTGTTGCGTCTCCGTCTCCCGGCTTCTCTGTCCGATCGTGGTGACCGGAAGTTCGGGTAGCGTATTTCCGGTTTCTTCGTTTCACGCTCCCGGCAGTGTCCGTCCAACGCGTTTCAAGATTGGCAGTCTTTGTCAAGGATACTGAGCCCTTGCTGGGACTCCCTTTTTGTTCTAAAAAAAACTTTATTTCCACCTTCTATCCGGCACATATAAAAGGTCCACACATAGAGACCTTTCAAAGATTAGTCGAAGAAGACATTAGAAAACTACCCGATCACACAAATAATTACTATAACATAAACAGACAACAGAAATAAGCACTTAAAGAACTAAAAAATGACAAAACAATTACAATAAAACCAGCAGACAAGGGTGGCGGACTTGTCATCATGAACACCACCGATTATAAGAATGAAGCCGAAAAACTAATATCAGATGAGACAACCTACAGGAAACTGTCTACAGATCCAACTGAAAAATTCCAGAAAATGTTAACAAATCAATTACAAGAAGGACTAGAAACTGGAATCCTAACAAAGAAAGAATTTGACTTCATAAACATCTCAAACCCACGAATACCCACTTTCTACCATCTTCCAAAGATCCACAAGGATCTGAAGAACCCTCCCGGCCGACCAATAGTGTCAGGAATAGGGTCACTATCCTCCAATCTATCGAAATATATAGACAAGTTTTTACAGCCAATAGTAAAAAATCAGAAAAGCTATCTAAAGGATACTTCACATGTCCTACAAATCTTGAAGGACATAGAATGGAACCAATCATACATCCTGTGTACCAGTGACGTGAAGTCTCTATACACCTGCAATGACCATGAATTAGGTTGTGAACAAACAAGACATCATTTATCAACAGGAACAGAAATATTGAATGCACAAATCAACTTCATAATGGCACAGATAGATTTTATATTACAAAATAACTACTTCTGGTATGAAGGTAACTTCTATGTATAAGTAAAAGGAACCGCGATGGGGACCCCATTCGCACCGTCGTATGCAAATTGTTTTGTTGCCCAGTGGGAAAATGAACAAATCTGGTCAAATAACATCTACCAAAAAAAAATCAAAAGCTGGCATCGATATATAGACGATGTACTGTTTATATGGGATGGCCCAATAGAGGAACTTGAACTTTTCAAAGAACATCTGAACACGAACACCTACGGTCTCGAGTTTACTACAGTAACCAGCAGAGAAATTATAGTCTTTTTAGATTTGGAGGTTTACATCAAAAACAATATGATAATGACAAGAACCCATACAAAGCAAGTAGACGGTAATAACATCTTGCCCTACAACAGCAACCACCACCGAAAATGTGTACAGAACATCCCCATTGTAACTTCCGACGAATAAAAAGGAACTGTACCGAAATAGAGACATACAACACACAAGGCTTGGTTGCAAAACAGGAATTTCTGAAAAAAGGATACCAAGAATCCAATCTGGAAGTAGCTAGAATCAAAGTACATCAAATGGACAGACAACAAATGATTCAATACAAACAACAAGAAATTGGAAAACAGGACCCTCAAATCACATTCATTACTCAGTACAGTAGTAATCACAAACAAATAGAGGACATATTCAACGAACACTGGCATGTACTGCAACTTTATCAAGAATTAAACAAAATCATACAACAGAAACTGAAAATAATATATAGACGGGCAACAACACTAAATCAGGAATTAACAAAAAGCTTTATCCCTCTGGAACAAGAAAAAAGAAAAACAATTTCCCCAGGTTTTTTTTCCATGTCTCAATTGTATGAACAACAGGACAGAAATATCTAAACCAACTACAACCATTTCTTCAAACCAAACAAAGAAAGAATATAAATTGAAACAACAAACAAGCTGTGAAACAATAGGGGTCATTTATGTACTTGAATTCCAGTGCAAACATCAATATGTGGGCCAGACAAAAAGAAAAATGAAGATCAGACTGGCAGAACATATACATAATATAAAAAGAGGTCTAGCAACTCATAGCGTGTCAGACCACTATGCAAAATACCACAATAAGGATCCATCAAGTTTAAAATTAGCTGCAATACAAAAGGTAAAACAACACTGGCGAGGAGGAGATATGATTACAGAACTAAGAAAAAATGAAACAAAATGGATCTACAAACTAAAAAGACTTACTCCAGCTGTTTTAAACATCGACATAGATCTAAATCCCTTCCTTTAAACTTTTTTGCTATATACCTATATAGAACATGTGCTTGCCGCCGAAAATGATGACAATTTCCTCCCTTCCTGAAGATCGCTTCCGGAACGGACATTGTGCTTTTTTAAATTTTAAATAATTTTTTTTTTAGAATAAAAAGGGGAGTCCCAGCAAGGGCTCAGTATCCTTGACAAAGAGTGCCAAATTTGAAATGCGTTGGACGAACACTGCCGGGAGCGTGAAATGAAGAAACTGGAAACACGCTACCCGAACTTCCGGTCACCACGATCGGACGGAGAAGCCTGGAGACGGAGACGCAACAACATCGAGAGTGACAGCCCTGCACAAGATCCCCGCAAGACACAGGAGAGGTATTGTAGGGAAAGTGTAGGTCTGTTTCACCCAAGCGTGATCCCCGGAGTCTCCGCTATTACAAAACACAAAAACCTCAAACAGTACTCAAAAAAGAGCTGTATACATTTTAAACCTTTTTTAACCCCCCTTCTTTTCACAGGCAAGAACATTGTTATACATTGTCATTTATGCACATATTACTATTATTATAATTTTTCAGTAGCACCTTAAATACTCCCCAATCCATCCCTGGATTTATTAGGGACACATGGGGGCACTCATAGAATTATATGGCACACATAAAGGCACCCCTGAACTGATACTGGACAAATGGAGGCACCCATGGAATTATATGGCACATATGCGGGCACCCCTGGACTGATACGGGACACATGGAGGCACCCATGGAATTATACAGCACACATGCGGGCACTCCTGGATTCACACGGGACACATGGGGGCACCCATGGAATTATATGGCACAAATATGGGCACCCCTGGACTGATAGGGGACACATGGAGGCACCCATGTAATTATACGGCACATGTGCGGGCACCACTGGTTTTATATGGGACACATGGGGGCACCCATGGAATTATATGGCACACATGCAGGCACCCTTGGACTGATACAGGACAAGTGGAGGCACCCATGGAATTATACAGCACACATGCGTGCACCCCTGGATTTATATGGGACACATGGAATAACACATGGAATAATATGGCACACATACAGGCATCCCTGGACTTATATGGGACACATGGGGGCACCCATGGAATTATATGGCACACATTCGGGCACCCCTGGACTGATATGGGACACATGCGGGCACCCCTGGACTGATATGGGACACATGGGGCACCCCTGGACTGATATGGGACACATGAAGGCACCCCTGGACTTATACGGCACATGTGCGGGCACCCCTGGACTGGTACGGGACACATGCAGGCATCCCTGGACTGATATGGGACACATGCAGGCACACCTGGACTGATACAGCACAGTTAACAGCCCTTGCTATAAAAAAATAAGAAAACACCTTTTTTTTCTTTTAATAAAAAAAGGGGGTCAGCTCCCCTGGCCGCTCAGTAGTTCCCCCTCAGTGTCTGTACCCTTTCATTTCCCCCGTCCAGCAGCCCCCATTAAGTTATGCATCCTGTTAGTTCCCCCTTGTTTGTCTCCTCCCTGTAGCCCCCATAGTGTCCCCCTCCTGCTGCAGACAGCAGGGACACATCCCTGCTGTCTGACTTTCACACAGTCAAAGATGGCGCCGGAAGCCGGGACTTATATAGAGATCCGGTCTCGCGAGAATCCGGTGCGGGATGATGGCGATTTGCCCTCGTTTTCAATCCAGATTATCAGCAGGATGGATGAGAACGGCTCAAGAACGCCTCGGATAAGGTAAGTTCGGGGCGAGTTCGGATCTCTAGGATCTGAACCCGCTCATCTCTAGAGTTAATTGGTACATGATATTGCATAAATTATTACCTATTTTGTCCCCCTCTCTGCTGGAGATGTCATAAAATATGTAGGTACATTGATTCACATATGGTGAGGATACCTTCTCACAGGTCCATTCTGGTTTGAAATTATACTGTTCCTTGGCATTAGAGATTATGGGATACTCTGGGGTAGATGTATGAAGCAGTGATAAGGAAGGAGAAGTGAGCTAGAGGAGAAGTGGCCCAAGGCAGCCAATCAGCTGCTCTGTATAATTTAATATTTTGCAAATTATAGCTGTTACTTCAGTGCTGATTGATTGCCATGGGCCACTTTTCTGCAAGCTCACTTCTCCTCCCTTATCACTGCTTCATACATCTACCCCTCTATTCCTTCATGTCCTGAAATAAAGTAAAAAAGCACAAGTTGTTGCCACTCTCTTGTGCATAAATCAAAACTAATAGTGAATTAAAGTGTTGATTTAGAGATTTGTCACAATCCTGCCTAAGTCCTATATATCTGCATGTCTGCTCTTCAATCTGTGTATTCCAGCCTGCTGCGGCTAAACTGCAATTATGCTTCCTAAGAGACTGTGCATTGCTTCTAATTAACAACATTAGCACTCTTAGCTTTGTGACATCTAGTGCAGCTATGTTTGCCAGTATCACATGGACTCTCCGAGCCTATCCGCTGCTGCTTGCTTCCTGGATATTGGCCAGCCAATCCTCCTGCTACCTGCAAGTATAAGAATGCTGGAAGAACTCCTGCACCCTGTCAGTGCTTCAATTGTCCAACCTCCTGTTGGAAGTCCCTGTGTCCAGACCAAGTGCTACTACCAGCTCCAGCACAGCCTGACTTCTAGCAGTAATACTGCATCCACTTCTGCTGCTTCCAGGCATCTTCCACTCCAGCTGTCTCCAGTCAGTGTCTGCTTCTATCTATAATCAGTGATAACCTGATCCTCTATTGGCTCACCATTGGGTCACCATTGTAGTCTGCAACCTCTATGCTTCCTCTATTGCTACTGCTCTTCTACCCGGTACTACTAAGCTTCTACCAGACACATCTCAGAAAGTAATCTCAGAAAGTAATCTTAGGTACTTGTTTCCTAGCACGGCCACAATGATCATGATCGTGGGCATCCTGAGGAAAAATCGGGGGCATCGCGGCCATCGCATGCACTAAAAAATCGGGTGCGATGGTCGCGACGCGATGCCCGCGATTTCCCCATAGGGAACAATGTTAAATGCCTCAATTTAGCCGCAATTTACCCAAATCATCATAGGGAACAATGTTAAATGGGCCATAAACCCCCCAAAACACCCCTGAAGAGTGAAATGTCCCCCCAAAAGTATTTTACGCCACCCCACGATCAACGCGAACCAGAAGCGTGGCGAGCGCAGCGAGCCCGCGAGGGGCGGCGGTACGCGTCCTCCGACCTTTTCATACCCCCACTATCCACGTCGGCTATGCTGCAGACAGACCAGCACTGGATCCTGGATTGGTAAGTAAATTGGTATAAAAGTAAGGTGTGTGTATGTGTGTGAAATAAAGTTATACTTTTCTGTGTGTGTGTTTTCTTTTAACATTCTTTTTACAGGTGGACTACAAGTCCCAGCGGGCCCATTAATGCCCTGCATGCTGGGACTTGTGGTTCCCCAAGTCCCAGCATGCGGAGGAGGTCTGCTGGAACTTGTAGTTCTCCTGGATAAAGCATTGTTAGGTATGTGAGTTTTAACCCTATCAGCCCTGGGCTTCAGCCCTAGACGGGTGAAGTCTGGGGGTTGACCCCTTTATTGGGGGGGTCCTTACTTCCATGTACGCCTTCCATGGCTGACCAACCACGGTGCTCATGTTTCGGCCAGGGGACCTTATGTAAGAAGTGTCCCCCGGCTGTGGCATGACACCACGGGCTGTTGGAGCCCGGTGCTGGTTTCAAAATACTGGGGATCCCCAGATTTTTTGTCCCCTGTATTTTTGGAACCAGGACCGGTCCAAGTGTCCACGGCTGGTTTCAGAAATACGGGGCACCCCTATGCTTTTTATCACCCGTATTTTTGGAACCAGGTCCGTCTCAATGAGCCCGGGGCTGGTTATGCTCAGGAGGGGGGACCTTACACCAATTTTTTTTATATAAACACAAAATCGCACTTTACCTCAAATGCGCACAATTTCATGCCTAAAATTCACATATTTCCATGGCTAAAAATTGCCCATTATCGCAATTATTCCCACTTTTCTTTCCGGAACACGCTCCTCATTAAATATGCAAATACGCAGCAAAAATGCGATTTCAAAAAGTGTGATAATGGGCGATTTTGAAATTGCGAAAAAATCACATTCTATTAAATGTCACCCACTAGGTCTAAAGCCTAACAAGAATGTCAAACTTGTTTTAGAATGGAAATTTGTATCCTTTACTTAGTAACTTTTGATGTACTATCATATTCCTTCCAATAAATAATACAAGGGAATAACAGCAAATTGTCTATAAATTGAATTGGAGGATTTTTTTTTCACATGGATATAATATTTATCTTGCATTATTTTAAACAAGTAGTTAATAAAAAAAGAAACATTTTAAATTAAAATAATTTACCCCCCCCCCCCCAAAAAAAAATGACACAAGTTCACATCAATTAAATAAGGTATATTTTCTTACTTAGATATATTATTTTCATATGTCATAACTGTTCTCACTTGTATAGTATAAATTCAACACTGTATTTTATGCAAGTTTTACCAGAAAAAGATCCTGCCTAATTGTGTACGCAGAATGGTATGCTTAACCTTGAGAATTAATTATGTCATTGACAAGTAACATAAAACAAGTTCAGGGAAGTGTTTAAAGATCTTAACCTCATCAAGTTTCAATGTGCTATGGTGATGAGTAAAAACTATTTATTTATAATTGTATGCTTAAGTAAAAAGTATTACACTATATATTTACAGTATATCTAGATATGTACTGGTTAAAATAATTTTGTTGGGGGAATTTTTTATGTTTATATTTTTCTTTTTTTTTAATAAACTTTTTATAGAGTTTTTTTTTTAAGATGATTTGGTTAGACACAACATTGCAATACATAACATTAGACATATAGTAAGATTAATACGTAGTCTTAGCATGTGAGGCAAAGCCTATACAGTTTAGAAAGCCAAATTTCACTCAACGGCAACTTTACCCATGTAGCGATCTCAATTTGAATAAGCTATTTTTGCATCCATAAATTAACAATACCTTGAACTTGCTAAACTTACACTATAATGAAGGACAAGACAAACTTGGGTAGACTAACAGACGAAGACATAGAGGGTCTGGAGAGAATAGGGATGAATTGGGAGGGGAGGGGGAGGATGGTAGGGGGTCATAGTCATCCTACACCACAGTTCAGTAATATAACATGTATTAAAATAAAATGGAAACAGCATGGTAGGGTAAAATAACAGCTCTCTTTGCAACCAGTGAGTCCCAGAGGGCATTTGTTCCTCAAGGTATAGACTTTGTGGGATCGAGAGAGAACTTGATCTACAATTATGTCTGGGGATAGTTTGTTCATAACCCATACTTAGAGTGCAGTTCAGTAGAACCTTGATTCCAGAGGGGGTGGATGATTGTGAGCCACTATTATACATGCTACAAGGCCATATCCCAATGATATTGTAGGTAGCAAGGCAGGTTCAAGGCTTTGTGCCATGGTACAAGCTTCATACAGGTTATAAGGATGGCAAAAAGTAGATAAGGGGGTTGTATTTTTCTTTTCTTAAACACCCCTCTGTTACTAGGACCTGGATCTTCCATTTTGTCTATCATTATCAAAAAATTGTTCCCTAATAACCATAAAGCTCTCACAAATAATACTTAATGCTATTGGCTCTTGCCAGCTATTGTATGTGCCTTAATGCTCTGTTGTAAAAAAGACTGAGGAAGTTGGGGCGAAACAGTAATATACTTAATTTGTAATGATAAAGTGGGTTGAAAGAGTAAATGAACAGCTTCATGTGTAGTGTACAGTACATGGGAGCATATCTTGCGTCTGAATGTGGGCCTGATTCCGAGGTAGGAATAAAGGGCCTACAGTAATTTGATATTTAATCTATGTTAACTCAATGGTTTCTGTACATCTATGATGTCCGTTGCATTGCAGCTATACAACACCCATGAAGTTGATATATATGTACTTTTTGTAGTGTACTCAGTAAATAGTAGACACAGTGGAAAGGAGTGTCTTATATATAATTAACCAGAAACTTTTATTAATTGTAGTGTATAGGATTTGTACAGCTGTAATCACATTTACGCATACTGTATAAGCAACAGAGTAGACCAGGCCATCATGTAACGTATATACTGTAGGTTTATAGTGCAAGAATTTGCATTGACCCCACATATCTGAGTTCTACACATCTCTGAAGAACTGTGCAGCTAAAACACAGTGACAAAATGGCGCTGGGCAGTGGAACCCAAGTTCACAATATGCAACATGGCAGTGGGTGACAGGGAGAGGCACAGGGTGACAGGGGGAGGCAGGAGTAGGCAGAGTGTGACAGGGAAAAAGAGCAGGATAGTATAAAGATAGTGACATAGGCAGCAGTTGGCCCCTTAGTCCTCAGGGGCCCCAGTGTACTGCACCTGCTGCAGCAATGGTAGTTCTGCCTTTGGCGCTGGGCTTGATAAGGCAATATAATGGCATCCATCTTGGTAAATGAGTGTCAGAGCCTGCCGTGGTTGCTGGGCATTGCGCCGCATCTCCTACACACCGAAACAGGCGCTGACATCTCTGCTCTCCCCCTGGCTCCATCAACTGCTGTTTCTCTGGCTCTCTGCAGTGGATGTTCCACTGGGGGTCTGATGATTCCCGTGGCTGGCTCGTGGGATGAACGTTGCTATCTTGCTGGAGGCAATTCTGGCCGTGGGGGGGACCTCTGTAAGAGGGTGGGACAATCATGATGTTCCCTGGGGGATAAAAGGCAGGTATGCCTGTCCCTCAGGGCTGATACCCCTCCTGACCTCTGGTCAGTGTTCAGCCCCCAGTTTTCTGGAGCACCTGGCCTCTAGGTTC
The DNA here is from genome assembly GCF_055691185.1 of Crinia signifera. NCBI lineage: Eukaryota > Metazoa > Chordata > Amphibia > Anura > Myobatrachidae > Crinia > Crinia signifera. The sequence goes on along the minus strand of NC_139221.1, from coordinate 144,253,793 downwards.
TGCATGAGTTCCATTATCTCCTTTGTTAAGCGTTATCTGCTGAGTGGCCTATCCTGAGTTCTGTTATCTCCTTGGTTACCTGTTATCTGCGAGTGATCTGTCCTGAGTACCGTAAACTGCTCTGTTACCCATTACCCGCCAAGCAGGTCATCCTGAGTTATGTTGATTACCGGTCCTGCCAGTCTCTACCATTGTTCCAGTTCTCCAGGTAAGCTTCCGTCAGAGGGCCACGAGCTGCTGGGTGGATGTAGTGGAGTCCAAATTCCCTTGTGGGAATTCCTGGTGAAAAACGCCACCCAGGTAGACTCTGTGCCTCTGGCTGGGAGTTCAGTCATACTTCCAGAGAGATCTCACATGTGAAGACAGGACATTAGACTCTCTCCACCGGGTCCGTCTGTATTGGAGCAGCCACCTACAGTGTATTCACAACAACCCAGTGTGACAGTGAACAGATGATTCAGTTATGGAACATTATGCAGCAATGGCAGAAGTGCACTCTACATATTCTAAAAAGTAATGGTCTGCAGTTGTTTGGGGCAGGGAAGTGGCAGTGTTAGGGACAGTTTACATTTTTAAGGCATGTCAAGGCCAAAATCTGTATAAGAGCTTCATTGGTTTATTTCCAATTATAAATAAACTAATAAGCATATACAGCTTTAGAATAGCTTACTGAATAAATTAATTATCCTAAAAAAAAATATGTATAATTAAAACAATTATGATGATATAAAAAAACAGCTTAGCTTAAAGGTAACAGCTTTTCATTCAATTCAATTAATATACAGTAAAAGGGACAGGTGGCCAGAAGATGCTGCAATCTCAGTTCTAGCCTTATCCATTTTACCAAGCCCATGGGGATGTCTACAACATTTTCCCCTAGTGACACAAACATCGTGGAGACTCATCTCTGCTACTATGTGTTCTGCACTATCCCAGAAGCATATTAAAATTAAGAAAAAACAAGTACTGTAACTACAGTACAATATGTGGACAAAATATGTTGCAAAGAAGTATGTGTTTGCAACATCTGCGTTGTAAGTGGGGTAGATACTGTCTGCTTTTGCATAAAGCCCACACATTCTGGAAAGCTTTATATTTACACTGAACTTTAGATTTCTTTTTGGATTCACGTCCTACATCCTAAAGCTGGGTACACAATAAACAATATGCTCAAGTGATATCATTAGTGTATTCCAGTGATTTCCTGGGCGAACAATATAGTGCATAAATACTAAATGATATTGTTAACAATCATTCAGTGGCATCACCTGGCTCCCTGAGGAACAAGATATGGTCAACATTGAGCTGCATGAACAGGTAATGGGGGGCATTAACAACCCATTTGAGTGCGCAGATTTACCAGTACTGGGCCTGCAATGACGAGCAAATAGTTAGCTGCCACACCACCAGAGTGTAATCCCACCCTTCGCAAGCCTGCGAATGGGAAGTGAAGATATCACAGCTCAGAAAAAACCTGGATATACAGTCGCAACTCACTCACCATAGAATTATTTCCCTTCTGTGTGCAGCCAGTGTGTAGCCCTGGACTTACTTGGTGGCCTAAATGAAATCAGTCTGTTAAGGGCAAAGCTACCGTCAAGCATGCTCCCTCCAAATTCCTAGACACACCTATGTTTCTTCTCACACTCCTGTTAAACATCCGGCTACCACCACCTCAATGCCGATTTCCTGGTAATCAACTTAGGAATGGCCAGCAATTTTAAAAAGTTGCAGGCTTTCATCGCAGAATGCCCTCGCACATGCATACTGCTACCCATATGCATGTACACGGTATTCGGTCCCTGTGCAAATTTGCACAGCAATGATCAGGTCTAATCATGCTCATAGTGCATCTTCTAGGATGCAAGGTTCCCAGTCTGATTATCTATATTGATTCTAACCGAAGCAGCTTTATGGTCATAATACCTCCTCTTACGTAGAGGAGGATATGGTACACAATTTTGGACTTCAAGGCCGCGAGACTGTGTTAATGTTTCACTAAATTTTTCATGACCAGTTGGTTGCTTGTCCCAGTGTGTAGCACAGTGTGAATTGCATTTTAGTGTTGTACCATCCTGGTCTTAAATAAGCACTCTGTTTTCCCTACATATATAGGTCACATGGGCATGGTAATTCATAAACTACAATTTTAGATGTGTAGGTGAGTGGCCATCTGATATCACTTTTTTGCCACAGTAGGGATTTGTGACATAATCTATCATATTCATATAGCTGGAAGTCGTACAGCCCAAATAACTGAAGTACCCATTTTTGAGGGCTTAAGAAATGCTTGGGACCCCCTGTAAATCCAGTGATATCTGTCCTTACCACAAAATCCCTGATGTTCTTGATTCATGTACAGTACAGTATTACTAACTCTAACTCATAACTCTACGGGACAAATGAGGAAGCTTAGGATCCAACATGAGCATAAGCCACAACTCCTTCACACCTATTTTGGTCTCAGTACTTTTGGTATTAAAGTGGTCTTTACTGGTAACCCTACAGACCCGTAAAAACTTAGAATAGGGAAACCCAAAAATAGAAGGGGAAGGATTGATTTATTCTAAAAATATTTTTTCAATATAAGATTTGTAAATATGCTGCGCTATATAAATAAATGGTTAATAAATAAATAAGTGAAAGGAAAGAGGCATTTAATAGAGGGCGTTTTTAGTAATTTTGTGAAAATCGCTAATTTAATAGGATGCGATTTGCAGGAAAACTCGCACTTTTTGCATGTCAATTTTTTTCTCACACTTCAATTCGCATCCAGATGTTTTTACCATTATAAAGTATAGAACTTGCAAATTTCATAGGGTGTAAATTTTAACCTCCCACTCCAAATCTTGCTAAAAAATCTCGGTACTTATTTCCTAGCACGGCGCCCACGATTCCATCGTACGACATCTCATCGCATCGCACCGCATCCCCCCCAATATTGCGGCATGCGGTGAGATTTTTAATTGTAAAATCACACAGATGGGTGCTTACAATGTGATTCCATCATTTAATGTAACCCCCAGTGTCAACGCCACCCCCACTATCAATGCCAACCCAAAGCGTGGCGAGCTGTGGCGGTACGCGTACTCTGACCTTTTCATACCCAGACTATTCACTTCGGCGTGCAGTTGATTTTAGATACTGTGACGAGCGCAGCGAGCCACCAAGCCCGACGTGTGGTGAGCGCAGTGAGCCCGCAAGCGGACGCGTAATACAAGCCCGAAGCAAGGCGAACGGACCTGGATTACTTTACATGTATTCCGCATCCGCTCACCAAGCTTTGGGCTCGTATTCTGCGTCCCCTCGCGGGGCTCGTTGCGCTCGCCACACTATCTAATAATAACTCAACGCCGACGTGGATAGTGGAAGTATGAAAAGGTCGGAGGACGCGTACCGCTGCGCTCACCACGCTTCGGGATGGCGTGGATACTGGGGGTTACATCTCATTGTAAGCACCCATCACATCTCATGGCATGGTTGCTTGTACATTGAAATATTGCATCGCATCGCATGCCATTTGCTGGCATGCGATCCTATGTGATATTTCATTGTACAAGCACTCCTGTGTATTTAACATGGAGATCGCATCGCACAGTACTAAAAATTGTACGCAATGCTATGCGATGGGTGCCATGATAGGAAACAAGTACCAAAATCTCCAAAAAATATACATGGTTGTGGTAGGCAACTTAGAGGTGTAAGTGTGTTGTCATACGTTTTTGACAATGATATATATACACATTTGCATTACACAAAGTCCCCGATACATATTTATAATTGTAAAAAATTAAATGAAGGATAATTTAGGTTTGTTACAAAAAAAATATTAGGACACCACCTTTACAGTGTGTGAGCAATGTACTGTATGTGAATATGAATAATAAAACAAAAATATAAATTGATATTTAACACATACGGATGGAGCCCCTCTCAAATTTGCATGGGCTGGCGAAATAATCACCAGCCCTTGCCAGCCACCAGGCCTCACCATCCGTTGGAAGGGGGCCAGCTCGCAAGAGATGCTCAAGTGCCCCATTTGAATGAAGCTCCACGCTGCCATCCACCGCCTCCCCGTTGCAGTTCACTGTCCCCCACTGCTTCCCCACACCCTCTAACCCTGCCCATCTCCCTGAAGCAGAGACGCTTGTGTGTCCCAGTTAGTTGGAGCACCTCTCTGCCAGCGATTGCCAGTGAGGACATTCTGGCGATCCCCGGCACTGGCTGAAAGGTGCTCCATCTGTGTATTAGTGAAGACAAATGTAACTACAAATGAACATCTGCAACCGTTTGTGTATCAGAAATGGTTTTTCACCAATAAACTCAAATTGAACTACAGTAAACCAAAGCAAAGCAAACATAAACATTACTTAGAGGACGATGCACATCTGCTTTTTCTCAGAGATTTGGCCCCCGTGTATGTACACTCCTCCTTGGCAGAGTGAGCATAATGTCTGGCTGTGGGCCCTCCGTCTGTCACCAGCACAAATACCACAGGTCTGCCAAAACTTCACCAACGCGTTTCGTCCTGTATATAGGACTTTTTCAAGGTGTGCTGACATAAGGCAATGATCCTGTTTTTATACCCTAACTCTGTATGCCAGCTGGACCCTAATCAGCGATTTCCTAAAAGTCCCATGGTCCTTTGCCAGCATACAGACTTCCGGCTCACATGTTAATGTGAGTCGGGTTACCATAGAGACACTGGCGTCCTGACTCAGCAGGACGCCAGGTCCCGATACCTCATATCCGGTTGTTCAAGTCTATGATCCCCGGAGCTTGGTTCCGATACCTCACTTCCAGTGAGGTCTTTCTTGCGTCACTTCTAAGTTTCCATGGTTATTCTAGACGCAATACTTCGGTTTCTGAGCCCCGGGACTTGGTGTTCTTAGTTGCCATAGCGACCTCGGATGTTTTATTTCTCTCTTTGTCACTTTTATTTTCAGCAACTTTAAATATTACTCGCATCCACATAAAAAGAAAAAGATAACTATTTAAAAACACATTAAAACGGCAGATCATTATAAAATACAGTATAGTACAATATCCACAACTTAAATTTAAAATAACATAGGTATCTATTAGAACTTATAAGCCACTACAAATCATTATGAAGTGCAGTATAGTGCAACACCCCCAGGTACAGTATATGCTACAAGAACCACTTTATTTCAAAGTCCAAATTTAACCCTCCCGGGATAAGAGTACCGAGATCATAAATGAGCTGCATTTTGGCCTTTGCTAGTTGTTTTGCCAGCCCCTTATGTCTCCAATTCTCTTTAATTTGCCTGAGGCCGCAAACATTAATAATCCCTTTTGGGTCGCTCTGGTGGTGTGTCCTAAAGTGCTCTGTTAACGAATGGGTGGTCATCCCCTTTCTGATGTTCCTGAGATGCTCACCAAAGTGTACATTCAACGGCCTAGACGTATGGCCTATGTACCATAGGTTACAGCTGCAATTAATGGCGTAAATAACACTGCTACTATTGCATGTTCAAAAAAGACCACTAAATTAGTGGAAGATTGGGCGCTAGTTAGTATTAAAAAACAAAAGAAAAATTATTTAGAATATAATAATTTCGAATCTATTCAATCTATATTTTAGCTTGCAGTTCTCCCACGTGTATCAGTGTGGATACACTTAATCTGTCTATTGCCCGACCTATTAGGGTACAGGTTCTAGACAGATCTGAATAAAGACAATATAAGAACAAAGATGGAGTATCTGCGCTGTTTTTATATATCTATTTGCACCATTAATGAAGTCACTTCACACACACAATTTTTGTCAGTTTCTGAATATTGGTTTTCATATATTTATTTTCATATTAAAAAAAAGTTAATCATATAAAATACAATACAATTTTATAGGCGGCCACCTACAACTATACAGAATAATATTAGTATTATAACAACTGCATAACCATTTTATATACCATGCAATCAGTATGCAAGCAGAAAAAATTAATACACAAATACATATAAAAAATGTATAAAAAATATATCGAAAAAATATATATATAAAGATAAAAATATATACAATGTTATACTTTGTATTTTAGAGCCTTGGGGTAGAGAATGCTGTAAACTCAGTCCATGTATCTAGAATTCTGGACAGAGAATAGATTTTTTGGAAAAAGACTGAACTGAACGGGTCTTATTATTATTATTATTATTATTATTATTATTAGGGTCCGTACAAAAATAAGACCCGTTCAGTTCAGTCTTTTTCCAAAAAATCTATTCTCTGTCCAGAATTCTAGATACATGGACTGAGTTTACAGCATTCTCTATCCCAAGGCTCTAAAATACAAAGTATAACTTTGTATATATTTTTATCTTTATATATATATTTTTTCGATATATTTTTTATACATTTTTTATATGTATTTGTGTATTAATTTTTTCTGCTTGCATGGTATATAAAATGGTTATGCAGTTGTTATAATACTAATATTATTCTGTGTAGTTGTAGGTGGCCGCCTATAAAATTGTATTGTATTTTATATGATTAACTTTTTTTTAATATGAAAATAAATATATGAAAACCAATATTCAGAAACTGACAAAAATTGTGTGTGTGAAGTGACTTCATCCATGGTGCAAATAGATATATAAAAACAGCGCAGATACTCCATCTTTGTTCTTATATTGTCTTTACTATTGCATGTTACAAAAAACTAATTTTGAAGTCCCTTTTGTTAATAATGACCTCATTTATTTTAGATGACGTACCTGGTATTGCTCTACATCCTAGGCACATCCCACATCAAAAAAATCCTTTCGATTTGATCGTGGTCATGGGCCTTGTTGGCGGAGCGGCACTTTTAACCAGGCTAGATCTAATAGTAGGTGCCCTTTTGTATATGCATTTTGGGTGCTTGGGGAGAAGTTCCCCTATTGTGGGGTCCTTTCGTAAAATTCTCCAATGTTTTTTAAGCGCTTTTTCGAGTGCTTTATACTGACCATTATACGTAGTTACAAATGACCATTCAAAATTCTTGTTACTTTTTCCTCCTTTGATTTTACTTTATAATAGATCTTCCCTATCAATTTCTGCCACTCGATCTTTGACCAGATCAATACTCTCCCCCTTGTACCCTGACGATGTAAATTTGTCCTTCATAGTGGACGCTTGATTTTTGTAGACATCCACCTTGGTACAGTTCCGCCTTAACCATCTGAACTGGCCTTCCGTTATGGATTTAAGCCAATCCGGATGGTGGCAGCTGGAGGCTTGTATGTACGCACTTGAATCGGTCGGTTTAAATAAAACTTCACCCCCCCCCTCCAGATAAAAAACACGTCATCTATGTATCTTTTATGATCATCTATGTGTTTTTTATCTGGAGGGGGGGTGAAGTTTTATTGGATGAATTTTTTATCTATTTGAATACCAATGGTTTTAATATAGATTTTACATTTGAGAAGGATTTTAATAGAATTAATTTCCTAGGTACATCTATTTACATTGAAAACAATGAAGTACACACTATGAATTATAACAAACCCACCCGATTCAAGTGCATACATACAAGCCTCCAGCTGCCACCATCCGGATTGGCTTAAATCCATACCGGAAGGCCAGTTCAGACGGTTAAGGTGGAACTGTACCAAGGTGGATGTCTACAAAAATCAAGCGTCCACCATGAAGGAAAAATTTACATCATCAGGGTACAAGGGTGAGGTACTGATCTGGTCAAAGATCGAGTGGGACGCACGCGCGTCTCAGTCAGATAGCGGCGCCGTGTTGCTGGCGATCCGCCAGCAGCATGCTGCTGGCGGATCGCCAGCAAGGATAAGACCCGATTCATCTGTATGGTACATAGGCCGTACGTCTAGGCCGTTGAAGGTACGCTTGGGTGAGCATCTCAGGAACATCAGAAAGGGGATGACCACCCATGCATTATCAGAGCACTTTAGGACACACCACCAGAGCGACCCGAATGGGATTGTTAATTTTTGCGGCCTCAGGCAATTTAAAGAGAATTGGAGACATAAGGGGCTGGCAAAACAACTAGCAAAGGCAGAAATGCAGCTCATTTATGATCTCGGTACTCTTATCCCGGGAGGGTTAAACTCGGACTTTGAAATAAAGTGGTTCTTGTAGCATATACTGTACCTGTGGGTGTTGCACTATACTGCACTTTATAATGATTTGTAGTGGCTTATAAGTTCTAATAGATACCTATGTTATTTTAAATTTATGTTGTGGATATTGTACTATACTGCATTTTATAATGATCTGCCATTTTAATGTGTTTTTAAATAGTTATCTTTTTCTTTTTATGTGGATGTGAGTAATATTTAAAGTTGCTGAAAATAAAAGTGACAAAGAGAGAAATAAAACATCCAAGGTCGCTATGGCAACTAAGAACACCAAGTCCCGGGGCTCAGAAACCAAAGTACTGTATTGCGTCTAGAATAACCATGGGAACTTAGAAGTGATGCAAGAAAGACCTCACCGGAAGTGAGGTATCGGAACCAAGCTCCGGGGATCATAGACTTAACCAACGGCGTCTAAAGATCACCATAGAAACCCGGGAGGGGCCGTAGCTGAATCAGCCACCGGATATGAGGTATCGGGACCTGGCGTCCTGCTGCGTCAGGACGCCAGTGTCTCTATGGTAACCCGACTCACATTAACATGTGAACCGGAAGTCTGTATGCTGGCAAAGGACCATGGGACTTGTAGGAAATCGCTGATTAGGGTCCAGCTGGCATAAAGAGTTAGGGTATAAAAACAGGATCATTGTCTTATGTCAGCACACCTTGAAAAAGTCCTATATACAGGACGAAATGCGTTGGTGAAGTTTTGGCAGACCTGTGGTATTTGTGCTGGTGACGGACGGAGGACCCTGGGAGCGTTTTTTGCCAGAAGGGGCTCAGTGACAACACCACTGGTAAAGTGTGTTGCATGCTCTTATCGGAACTGATTGATCACCAGTTCCCAAAAGATTTGGTAATTATCTGCCCATGTCCTGCCTGGATAACATCCGTGAATGCACACAGCACTTTATGCATTTATGAAAGTATTTTATGGAATTGTTTTTAATCATTATATCACATTTAAATTGTTCATTAAAGGGGGAGGGAGAGTGTTGAAAAACACTTCACTATTGCATTTTTTATTCTCTGTTCTTTTCATGCAATTCATTTACGAGAGAAAAACCTGTAATATCCTAGGAAGGAGCGCCTGAGAGGTTATGTTTTAAATATTTGGTCTATGGTGATTCTGAAGGGTTTATGAGGGACCCATAAAAACAAAAACTACTCAGCAGCTTCTGAATTTGCGCCACTTGACCATCATACTCACCTTGGTTATATTAATTCTTTTTCAGGACTTTTCTTATCTGGTCACCACAAAACGGAGAGAGTTTGCACCCATCTGCAAAAAACTGTTTGAGATAAACTACCGCTTCGCTCTATTGTATCTGGCTAGACTACGGGTTTTCTATGAAGGGAAACCTAATTTCTGGGACACTCCGCAAGAAGCCCAGAACTTCCTTGACTCCCTCTCTACTCGGTCTTCATCTCATATGGATGATGCGGATTAACCTTTCCAGGGCCGAATAAATTAAGTATCCTTTTAATGTTTACACATTCATGGACTTCAGGTTAAGAAATGCTAACTATTTTATTTTTCTCACTTTTTATTGCTGTTATTGGTATTATATGATACCCGTCCTGTTCTGGCAGGATATAGTCACTGTTATAATTTGCCATGCTTTTACCCTTGTGGCCAAATAGGTCAATTTGGCCATTAGGAGCTTACTGTGTTGTGCTATGTCTGTGGGTTTGTTTGTTCTAATTATCATATCAGTTTATAATATTTCTGTTTTTGTTTTCCCCGATGTGACACACTTTTTTGTAATGTTTGCAAATGGCGGTCACTACGACTGCCCTCTTGGATTCTTAAAATAGTTAAATTGACTTTACATACTTATTTTGTTCCATATATTCTTCATGGTATGTGATTTCGGTATTTAGGTACTGTATGGTGCTCTGGGCTGGATAGGGGTAGGCTAATGATGTCTACTTTTCAAACTAGTTCAGCCAGGATACAATCCTTGATAAAGTATGTGTCATGGAATGTGGAAGGTCTCAATTCCCCAATCAAAAGATGCAAAGTTTTAAGCCACTTGAAGTGCCTTAAACCAGATGTAGCTTTCCTACAGGAGACAAATTGGGATGTTAAGGACCCCCAATGTACTCAGAGATACTTGGATCAGTGAATACAGGGCAGCCTTTTTCTCTGCTAAATGTTGAGGTGTTATTATTTTGTTCCGGAAACATTGACCATATACTATTAGAGATAGCTGGCTTGATCCAGAGGGCCATTTTTAGTTTATTAAATTGATGCTCCATGGTTCCCTCCTTACTCTCGCTACCATCTATGCCCCTCCAAGCCCTAATTAATAGTTTTTTTACCTCTATATATACCAATTTGTTAACATGGAGGGAGGGTGAACTGATCATAGGGGGAGATTTTGATGCTAAAGAGAGAGATACATAAAACCTCAGAAAAGGTGCCTTGATCCATAAAGGTAATTTAGGAGTTATTTTCAAAATGTGTCATGAATGGGTGATCATCTAAACTAATAAGTAGGTTCTAAACATTGCAAAGAAGGTTTAAAACAATGTAATTGTAATGTTGTCATGGGTACTAATGAATGAGTGTCATTCAGCCTTATGTTTTCTCAATTCCATTTGGTTCCCATAATATTTTTGGACAGGGAATCATATTTTAAAAAAATCAAATCTTCGTATGCCTATTGTTGTGTTCACAATACCCATATTTTTCATTTTGATTCTTTACATAGCCTAATACCACCCATCAATGTGGACACATCTGCTTTGCTGCTTTTGGCCTTGTGGCAGATGTCACTTGGGATGCGCATTATATATTCCCATTGCCCATTGTTGGTCAGATTAGAACAAATACTTTGTTTAAAATGTGCATATTTCACCTTTAGGCATTGTGGAAGTGGTGTTTTTTCAGATAAGTGTGTGAATTCTGAATTTCCCTTTTTTTATTTTTGGACATTTCATTGTTTAATAAACCACATTTTATTCTTTCCATAGCCTAATACCATCCATCGATGTGGACACATATAGATTGCTGTTTTCCGTCTTGTGGCAGATGTCACCTGGGATGCCCATCATGTGTGCTGCTGTTTGGAAGCCTGTCTCGACCTGCTTCTTTAGTGTTTCTGGTAAGTTTTTTTACTTTTCCTCCAGCCTGTTTTTTTTTTATTTTAAATTAGTGTCTAAAGTATGATGGTTTTACCAAAAATAGTGTATTAAAATGTCAACAGCAATTTTTTAATTTTTTAAAATTTTAGGGGATCACAAGTACAACCTGCCACTGGTGATGTGGCCTTCTGCTTTTGAGGGGAGAAACTTACAGTATTTCCAGAGGCTGCAGATGTCCAAACTGCACATGCTCCATGGTGCATTATATGAGGTAGATGGCACTACTAGTAAATAATTATATATTGCAATTAATTTGTGTTTATATGTTTACACCACTTTCACATTAATCCATATATGTCACATTATATATAGCTATATATTAAATAATAAAAAAGACACACTTGTAACTTTTGCTTCTTCATTTAAAGCTTATGCAAACAATGTTGCACATAATAGGAAAAAATATATATTTAGACCCACAAATACAAACAAAACCACATCCCAAAAACAAATGGAAAAAAGGAACACATTCAGCGGGTTAATGCAGAGCCTGAAGACTTCTCTCGCGATCCTCTTGCATGGCTTGAGCACCTAAAATTAGATTTTACTGGAGTGATGGTTGGGGTTGCAGAAGATGGTTGCAATCCTTGCCCACTGTGGTACTGCAGGAGTGATGCCAATGTTGCAGTATTTGCACATACTGCCTGTCGCAACCCCTCCACTGCCCGCACTAATGTGCCAACTTGTTGTGTCATCCCCTTCATGATGGCAAGATGTCTGTCCAAATATGGAAGAAAGTCATTGTGAATTTCTTGTACTGATCCATTCAAGTCACTAACCTGTGACCCATCCGTGTTATCCCCAGTAAATGTGGTTGTTCTAAATTGCTATCTTTAGCAAATTTGCAGACTGTTGATTGAGTGCATTCTCACTGGCAGCAGGGTGTGTTCTCCAATTAGTGCAGAAATATCTGAGGAGAGTGAGGGCTGAATTGGGCAAACAGAGTTTCAGGTCTTTGGAGCTGTGGTGGTGTTGGTGTGAGGGGCCTTAAATTTAGGGTAAATGTATCATCCTCATCCAGCTGTGGATTGACCTCCTGAAACACAGGCTGGTCTTGTAGTGGCACATCCTCAAGTGGCATATCAACTGTGAGAAAAGGAAAAAAAGTAGTCCAAATTAAAACTTGAACATGTAAATATATGGCAAACTTCTACATTTTACAAACATTTAACAACACCTTTATGTACTGTAAGTACGCATTAAAAAGCAAGTAGAAATCATCATGAACCACTCCTGTAGGAAATCATAAAGAAGCATAAATCCTCTTTTTCAAAACATCAAAATGTTAATAAATCACAGGAAGCAATTTTGGCTAATGACTATGTTTATTTTCATGGGGGGGGGTTATGTGTGGCCGTCGACTGGTCGACTGGCAAGGCTTTGAAAATCGCTGCCTTGTGCGTCAAACAGAAAAAGGCATATACTGTACTGTATGTGTGTATTTTGTCATTTTTTTTCACAAAATAAGTTTTGTAGTGTAAATTATGTATTTGTCCATTATTTGTAAAAAAAAATGCCTGAAAAAAAATATGTTTAGAAATAAATGGGCAACTATATTGTATTCTTACTTTCAACAGGTGCGTCTTGGGTGGGTTGCGGTGGGGGAGTGACCAATATCTCAACGGGTTTTTAATTATACACATGTGATATTATTTTAACATATATCTAGAATTTTTTTATTATAGTGTACATTCCAGCACCCGCTATCTTGGAAAACCCATGCTGTTCGCTAATATACAGACCACACTGTGCTAGAAGCAATACAGCAAATAGGCAAACCCCAGGCAGGGAACAGGAACTGTTTAAAATATTGTAAATGTTTTATTAATATACAAAATCCTCACATCCTCCAAAAGTACACAATGTTAACCTTCCACACAAAACTCAGTACATGTGACATTACTACTTACCAGCACCAGGCGTCTGTCTGTGTCAACCCAACCAGGAGGACGGATTAATTCAGGAGGTATCATCTCCATCATCATCCTTTCATATTCATTATATTTAATGGTGGAAGGAACCCTACCACCACTCTTACGCAGCTGCTTGGCTTCATCGGCCATCTTCTTCTTCACTAGTCTATTCACATCATAGAACCGCTTCTTGCAGTTATCCACCGACCGGAAAACACTCCCCTCAGCATTCACCTTGCTAAATGCCTTTTCCCACACTGCATTTTTATGTACTACCAACAACTTCTGTGCCTTAGGCTCAAACATCTCATGACGGTATTTCAGTATTACCCTCATCAGGGCCATGCTGTCCCCATGGCTAAACTTTGCCATCCACCCTTTCTTAGACCTGCTCCCTGACCCTTCACCAGGAGGGTCCTCTTCAGCCAACAAAGACTGGTCCTCCTAATCCTCCTCCCCCATATTCACTGTAAGACATAATGGAAATTCAATTATAACACAGAACAAACACTAACAATATAAAGAAAAAACAAACAGTTATCACCCTACCTTCCTAACCTCTCTCTCACACACAAACAAACAAACACACACACACACACACACACACGTAAAGACTGAAGACCAAATGAAATATTCACATAGACAAAAAAATGACAAACTGCTAAAAAAGACAACCACAACAGTAAGACAAGACTACTTACAAAAAGCAATCAGAAAACTTCACACAGCAACTAAACAAATCTCCAAACTGCAGCAACACTCTCCACACCACACCTTACTAACCCACAAGAGTTTAGAGGCCTGTAGGTGGTCTATATAGGTTGCTGAGAGAACTCTCCCTCAATTAGTAATTTACACTTGTTGCCAATCACTATTCTGCTTTCAGTTTGTAAAAATATACGAGTCATATTTTTAGCAACTACGCACTTATAATAGTACTACGATCTACGTTTCTTATAAAAATATGCCCACTATCACACTTATGAATACGAATTACAATAACAAAAATACGAGTCAATATGCCATCAAAAAATGCGTATTGAAAAAATATGGCGGCTTTGTAAATCAGCAAAAAAAATACTCAAACGTATTAGCAATACGCACCCGATGCCAGTCGTATGAATTTGTATACAAAATATGAATACAAATTGTAACAAGTCGTATTATTAGTAATTGTCCCCCTCTGTCCCAGTATATCTGGCTCGCTCTACAGACTTCAAGCTTCACTTGCATTCCTTACATATACTTCTGATAATAAGTCACATCTAGAGGATATTCAGCTATTTTGGGCGGCGTCTAAGCCAGTTATTAGGGGCAGGATAATGGAGTATGTGACCAGGAGACACAAAAAATGTAATTCAAACATTGCTGAACATAGTAGGTGCTTGACCATGGCCTACAATGATTTGATCTTGACCAATTCTGAGACAGCACGGAAACTTTATATTTAAGCCAAACAGGCCTATGATGCGTTGTGTATCAAACGAGCCCAATTTACACATGATAATCACTGCAATAAGTATTTTAGGGGTTCTAACAAATCTGGGAGATTGGTGGCCAATTTGGTGTGCTCACAGTCCACACCCCTACACATTCTACAGATTGATGCCCCCTCTGGATCTCTGGCTTCGGGACCCCGGAAATTTCGGCTGCATTTCAGTCTTATTACAAACATTTATATGAGGGCCCGGCAGACAAGATAATTTACCACCGCTTACCGGTGAAGAAAGGGACTCTCTTACAGCTCCTGTTACTGAACGGGAATTACTATTTCTTATTAAATCCCTAGAAAAAATAAATCCCCCGGCCCAGATGGCTTTGGAACAGAAAACTACCAGATGCTTAGAGACCGTTTGATTCCTCATCTCCTCTCCCTGTATAACTCCATGCTGTCGGAAACCATACCTACCCCTGAATTTACTGCTGCCCGTATCGTGGTGTTCCCAAAGCCAGGGAAAGACTCTACCCAGGTACAATCATACCGCCCCATATCTCTTTTAAACCAAGACCTTAAGATCTTTACTACATGTTAGCCCAGAGACTGCAGCCAATTCTGCATAGATTCTTACACCCAGCTCAAAATGGATTTGTTAGAGGCCGCACCTCCGTACACAATATTTGCATGCTAGTGGCAGCTATGCAAGGTATTCGACAACTTGGCAATAGGGAGGCTATCATTGTTAGTTGTGACGCAGACAAGGCCTTTGACCGCGTCTCCTGGTCCCATCTTCAAAGAATATTTAAAATACAACAATTTGGCCAAGACTTCATAAAATTTTTCAATATGCTTTACTCTTCCCCGGAGGCTTGTATTATTGTAAACTTCTTGAACTCCTCATCATTTAGACTATCTAGGAGGACACGACAGGGCTGCCCATTGTCCCTGCTACTATTTAATTTGGCCCTAGACCCCCAGATTCACACATTTTCCCATGAGGTAGGGAGTGGCTTTGGGTGGAGTGGAGATAAAAGTATCGGCCTTCGCCAACGATCTTCTATTGTATATTACCAATCCCAGATGTGCCCTGCCCGGTCTACAGAATATATTGAATGATTTTCGCAACATTTCTGGATTTTTGATAAACTTTCAAAAAACAGAGGCACTGGCTTTGCATCCTGATGCCCAGATTGGTTGGGGATCTTCTTTCCCCTTCCATTGGACTGAGTATTTGGTGTACCTGGGCCTGCGCTTCCCAAGAAATGTTGCTGACCTGTATTCGACAAATTTTTCACATTTCATTTCTCAAATGTTATCTGATTTTGATAGATGGAAACATTTACCACTCTCCTATTTTAGCCGTTGCCATCTATTTAGGATGGTTTCCTTTCCACGACTCCTTTACCCCGTCCAGATGCTGCCTTTCTTACTAACCAAAAATGATGTATTGAGTATTAATAGAGCACTTGTCAAATTTATATGGGCGGCAAACATCCTAGGATATCTCAGGTGAAATTACAACAACCACTATTACTTGGTGGCATTAACTTGCCGTGTATTCAGGACTACGCCCTTGCATCAAATTTACGGTATGCTCTGGACTGGATAGGAGGAGTGGATAATTATACTTACAAGGCTCTTGATCAATCTTTCTTCCCAGAAACCACCTTGGGTGCATTGCAACATACACCAGTTCCTCTTTCTCCAGATCTTTGAAAAACGAATCCCCTACTTTATTCACCTTACTTAACTTGGCGGAGCACATGTAAAAGGCTCCGTCTCCCAACCACTATACAGTATCTATGTTTCTACCATTGATTCACAATACTGACTTTCAGGAGGGGAACTCAGATACTATATTTTTATAGTTGGCACCTCAAGGGACTCCATTCGGTCCACCAATTTTTGGAGACTGATTACTCTATGGTTCTTGGCCTGTCTCATCTGTGGGAACAACACCCCCAGGTTAAGATACCTCTTTTTGCATACTTTCAATCCAGCAGTTATATCTTGAAACTATTTTTCAAATTCTCAATGGAGGGGTCAGACAAAATGTTCAATATAATGATAATTAATCACCAGGGGAGCCCTGTGCCCACCTCTTTGCTTTACAACTATGTTCGCACAAAGCCTGACTATCCCGAAAATATGGCAATTCGTATTCGTATTGATAGCACATCAATACGACTACGAATTGCCGTATTTTCGGGATAGTAAATGTAAAAAATAAGTGTATTTCTGGATACAAATACACCTATTTTTTTTACAAATTTCCTTTAGTAAATTTCCCCCAATATGTTTACTTCTCAACTGGTATTCTCAACACAGCACTAAATAAACTACTGTATGTAACTGCAGCCGTGAAAATACACTGGTTGACCGAGTCCCAGAGTATTTGCCCCGCTGCCCCGGCAAATCGCTGCTCCCCCTGCCATATCCCCTTGCAACCATGCAGAGGGATGTGCCACAAAGGCACATCCCCTCGCATGTACCTGCTGCCGGAGACAGTGGAGACTGAATTATATTTGCAGGCATCCGGCCGAAGACAGGGCAGATGTAATATAAGCCACCTGCCCCTGGCAATCTGCGTCCCACCCGAATTCCCATAGGAATGCCCAGTGTTTTTATGGGGAGGCCCATAAAACGCTGGCTGTTCCCATGAGCGCAACCCGAATCCACCATCCCACACCCCATCGCTATGTGCAAACGGCTCGGCGACTATGCAAGTAGCCAAAGCCATTCACCTAAAAACCCTGCACATGCGCATAAAACATTATGCACATGCACAGTAGGAAAACATTGGTCCACTGTGCAGATGCACGGGGTACCAAATCAACTAGAATGACCTCCTATATGTGGTTTAGAGAATAAAACATTATATTTGGATGGTCTTTACTATTGACTTCTGAATAAAATTAGTATTTTTAAGATAATAAAATCCAATTGGATACGACAACAGTTCATGTGGATTACTCTCTTATATATAAGTCTTTTACCACCGTATAAATGTGGTTTGAAGGTTTTAAGGTCATATATATGTATACGTACCACCAATACCTAGAAGTACCCATTCTTCATGAACAAATACATTTATATATCATTATTATATAAAATTGTGAGGCATTGGACTGAGTTTGGGAAATTTATTGGTTCATGCTAGCTGTACAACTTAATACACTGCAGCAAACAATTTAGAGATACCGTATAACTCTCAATGATCAGTCTACAGATCTGTACAGTGTGGGCTGATTTTATGCACTTTTCTGATCTTTACACACATACCTCTTTCATTTCATTTCACAGTTCTATATTTTTATAATAAAAATTTAATTGTTATGGGTTCTCTAACAATTATTGAATGTCTTCTTTGAAATAGACCTTTGTGTAATAGCGTAAATCCTCCTCTTTATTCTTGCATACACACATTGTACACAAACACATTGATATATATGTATAAAACATGCACTTTTATGTGAATTATTATAGATTTATGTCACATATTCTTTATGAAAACAGTGTATTGTCATAATGTATACTGTACAATATCCAATTCTTTTTTTATGCATTCATTTTAAAATCTGTGAATCGGAAATATTGTGTCTCATTTTAAAGTTCATACAATGCTAACATATATTTGATTTGGCCCTCCTGGGCCTTACCAATGCCCCTAATTATTTTGTGATTTATTGGGCTTACACAATAAATTTCTGGATATATTTGCTTTTGTAAACTTGAGAAGCATACATTGTTCCCCTAAGCTTTACCTATTGTATGGAGACAGCATTATGATAATAAAGATCTTATTTGAAATGATTTATGTGTAGTGTGAAACTTTACTCCATTACATACCTTTCACATAAGTATACAGTACAAGTATTTTTTCCAAGAATATAAAAACTAAAATATACAGTAAGCCTAACGTAGACTGTAAATGTCCTTCAAGTGAAAGAAACTTTGTATAGGAAAAATATGCTACAGTATACAGTATATTGTTATATTTTTGAAACGATCAGAAAGTAACTACAAAAAAAAAACACACACAGGTGCTTTACAAATACCATAACCAAACTAAAGGTGGCCATACATCAGAAAGATATTGTACCCAATCATACAATCTCAATTGATTGTAAGATGGATTGTATGCAGATTGTGTGCACATCTTGTGTACACAATTTTACAATCAATCAGCAGATGGATTGTATGACTGATTGTAAGATGGATTGTATGCAGATTGTGTGCACATCTTGTGTACACAATCATTCAGCAGATGGATTGTATGACTGATTGTATGATGGATTGTGAGTAGATTGTGTGTCCAAAAACCACCAAGGACTGCCGGGGATTTCAAGGGAAATTGTACACAATCATGAGCGCAATCGATCTTAAGATCGATCTTTCTGATGTATGGCCAGCTTAAGCATTTTTTCATCTAATGAATAAAACATGCTTGTAAATTGAGTCCTGGTTTTAAATTTAAGGTACAGTAAGAAGCATCATTTAAAAGTTTAGGACATGCAAGCAGTAATTTATAAAGCTTGGAGAGAGATAAAGTACCAACCAATGAGATGAAACTGATTTTTTTTTTGAACACAGCATGATAAATTACTGCTGCTGTACACATGTGTCCCTTAGATTGTTGCTGTGGGGATCAGTGTAGCCATCAGAGGGTGTCAGCGGGGACTTCAGTCCTGGCCCCAGAAGAAAGGGGGCCCAGGGCTGAAGTCTATCAAGTATAATTTGTCAAAAACAAAGTTCCCATTTCCCTTGAAGCAATGTAGAGGTAGCGTAGTGCAGCCAGTGCTGCAGACACCGGAGGTCTCATACGGGAAGAAGGGGAATGGGGTCCCTGCCTATTGGGTCAGTCCCGGGCCCAACAATTTCTGATGGCAGTCCTGGGAGGCAACATGCCCGGCGTTGCCATGATGTGAATGCATTGCATCATAGCAAAGCCTAAAGCTGCCATTGACTCCCCCATTCAAAGCAATGGTTAGTGAAAACATGCATGTGAGAACATGCTACCTCACTCTACATCATGTCTGCTGTACTGTAATGCATATGCATAGGTAATAGAACTATGAACTTTAGCTGCCTCCATTTTATATCTCTTCAAGTTTTGATTGACCTCCCCCAGAGTATCAGTACGGCATGTACATTGTATCTTGACTATTACATACAGAATTATTTTGTGAAAGTAGATGTCATGAGGAAATGGGTAGTAGGATTGATGAGTTCTTTACGGATAACATAGACTCTGCTAGCCCTACAATGGTATAGGACTCCTTTAAGGCAGTCCTTAGAGGAAGCTTGATGAACAAAATTGCAACGGTGAAAATGAAAACTCAAGAAATAGCTTTATTACTGGAAACTAAAATGATAGACAAGGAGTAGAGATATCTATGTGAAAAATCTGAACCAATAACATTATAATGGTTGGTGGCACAGCGAGAGTGGGTGGAACATCTCCAAATTATGGCAAATCAAGGATTATTAAAAAACTCACACCAATTCTATCAGAACATTGATAAAGCAGGTAAATACATGGGCTACCTTCCAAAAATAGATAAACCCTTAAATATAGCAACAAAAATCTATTCAGATACTGGGGACCTGCGGACAACCCCATCTGAAATTGCTGAGGCATTCATGAGTCACTTCAGCAAAGATACCAATCGTGAATTGAATCTTGGGAGTAATAAAATCGAAAATTATTTAAGTAAAATTGATTTACCACCTCTCTCTTTCGAGGAAAGTAGACTATTGGATTCCCCCTTTACTATTGAGGAAGTGGAGATGGTGATTAAGTCTCTTCTGTCTAGTAAAGCCCCGGGGATTGATGGCCTACCGGGGGAGATATACAAACAATTTGAAAGGATCCTTGCTCCAAGGTTTCTATATTTCTTCCAGAAAATGGAGGTAGAGGGTAAATTAACAAATTCACGAGATGTTTCTTCCTCAAGACATCTGCCTTGAGGAATAAAAATCTCGTTTAGAAATGCGTTGGAAGTTGGAGACAATAACACGGTGGTGCTGGAACGTGGGAACGATCAGGGACGTCTGGGATCCCTAATTTAACATCTGCGCAAAGTCGGCCAATAGAATCATTCAGTGGAGAGGCACGGAAGATGAAAGATCTCTGCACCTCTCCACAGTCCGATGCGGGGAGCTGCCGGAATCGCCGGCATGTGACAGAAGACCAGGACTATGTTGGATCAAGAGGACAGATCTTCGCAGGAGGACCTGGGTGAGTTGGATTTCCTTCCACAGGTCCCCGATGGATTTCTTTGGACCCAGACCGGACACTGACACAGACACTGCCGACATGGACCTGGAAGTCAACATGGAGCCGAATGCCTACATGGACCAGGAGCAGGACACCAGACCAAGACCCAGGGACCTACCGACGGGCTCAAGGTAGGTAAGTATCAGTATGTATGGGCTTTGGATGTATTAAAGTTTTATTTTTATTGTGTGTCAGTGTGTTTATTTGACTATTTTTATTAGTGGAACTACAAGTGCCAGCAGGCCCTTTAATGCCCAGCATGCTGGGACTTGTGGTTCTCCAAGTCCCAGCATGCAGGGGAGGCTCATAGTTCCACAGTAAAAGACAATAGTTTTTATTCTATTTTTTTTACACTGAATCAGCACGGTGACCACCGCACAGGGTCACCAGGGACAGCACCAGGCTTCAGCCTGGTCAGGTAAGTCCTGGAGGGGGGAACCCCTTAATTGGGGGGTCCCCACTCCCCCAGGGCCCCTGGCCAGGCTGACTGGTCAGTAGGGATAAATGTTTTGGCCTCGGGACCTTATCTAATAAGTGTCCCCCGGCTGTGACATTACCCTGCTGGCTGTTTTGGCCTGGGGCTGGTTCTTAAAATACGGGGGACCCCTAGTCATTTTGTCCCCCATATTTTGGGAACCAGCCCCGGACCTGGAGCCTGGGGCTGGTTTTAAAAAATCGGGGAACCCCTATTTGTCAGGTTTCCTGATTTTTTATTACCGGCCCCGGCTCTTTCAGCCTGGTGCTGGTTACAGCCGTGGGGGGGACCCCATGCTGTTTTTTATTTATTTATTTCTCTATTTTTTAACACTGAAGCCTGCACGGATCTGACTGATCCGTGCAGGCTTCTGCAAAATACGACAGGAAAATAAAGTGTATTTTCCTGCCGTAAATTCACGGCCGTTTTACACTAATTAGCAGCCGTATTTTCAATATGACCACTTTTTAAATCAGGAACCACCATTCTTTTGAATGGTGATTCCTGGCGTATTCTATCGATGGTGTATTCATTCGTATTTGTAAATACAAATATGAATGTCCCATCAACATGAATACGAAAATTTGTATTTTTGGCATAGTAAATGCCATAAATACGTACAGTATACGCCCCAAAAAAAATCGTATTTTCGTAAGAAAATACGATTATTTTTCGCAAATTTTTGTTAGTAAATTTTCCCCTTTATCTCTGTCCACATTATTAACATCCAAGGCTTAGTAAATAGATCAACATATGTGTTCAAAAGTGGAATTTCAATTAGCCACTGGATCCAGTGCATGCATAGTATGCAAGAAGCTTCTGATTATGAGCTGGCCCCATGCCAGAGACCAGCAGCTGGGACTGGGATTTATGGCAGTTGCAGCAGCAGGGACCATGAGCACAGTAGCAGTGGCAGCGGAGGGGGGATCCCGCATTGTGGCATCCCCCTCCTCCTCAGAGGTAAGAACCGCCGCTGGTGCTAAATAAATTCCCCTGCCTCTGCTGTCTAGACATGTGCCAAAGAAGTAAACGAGTAGATGAGAGAGCAGTAAAGATAATCACTAATCATTGAGATAAAGAATGTTTATGCTGTTTAAAACCCCTGTAAAAATGGTGTCCCGTTTTAAATGATAGTTTAAGATAAAACAATTGGTTTCATGCTAGTTGCCCAGGGGGTGAATTGCTCATTGCCATGGGATAGTATATGCTTGTTGCCCAGGGGGTATCACACACTTGTTGCCTACAGGCAGTTTACTTACTTGGTGCCTGGAGGGTTATATGCACATTGCCCAGCAGTAAGTGCACAGCACTGCTGCCTCCTCCAGTCTCCCCCTCCAGAGCTGGTTCAAGACAAGTGGTGGGGTAGTTGATTAAACTCTAGTGGACTAAAGCCAAGCAATGTCCCATCCCTAGGCAGCACACCACTCCCCCTACTGCAGCCGCGGGCTTCCCCTCCTCTCCTGCCCAAGGCACAGAGGAATACATGCAGGCTCACACTCCCGGCCTGTCGCAGCTTTGTTAAGGTGAGGGAGGCCAGTTGCAGCCGCTGAAAGGATGGTGTGTGCCGCATGCCTCTTCATGTTTGGTGGGGGCGAAATGCCCACTTGAAACCAACCCCCCTCCTACCGGCTCCACTGGCAGGTAGCTGCAGCACGTGGACGCCACTGCCTAGGGCCCGGAAGACACACAGCCGCTGGCTGCACACACAGCACACAGTCAGCGAGCGTGGAATCAGGTCTCCCGATTCCCTACTACAAAAACAGGACCCGGTTGGTTGAAACGAAGAGCGCTCTGGGCTGGCTGTCTGTGTGAGGATGCACAGTGACCAGCACCATGGGCGAATCAACATAGACAGCCAGGGGCAGAGAGGTCTCTCTTGACTGCTGCTGCTCACACAGGAGGACTGTTGCCTCCCCCTGAGCCCCGGTCACTTCAGCTCCCCCCCAACAATGTGAGGGCTGCGGAGCACTAGATACGCCACTGGCACTCCTATAACTGCCTTAGTATGAATTTGTAAACTAAAACTGTCTATACATTTGTTCTAGTTGACTTTGTTTGAAAAAGTATGATTTGTAATGTTGTCATATTCAAGTAACACCCTACATCTGTTAGAACAAATTTAGTAAAATAACTCTTCCTGTATTTGAAAAGGTACAGTACTAATCTATATAATAAGTTGAAGAATCTGTGTGCGTGTGTGTGTGTGTGTGTGTGTGCGTGTCCGGCGCATTGCGGACACACCGAGGCACTCAGAGACACCAAATTCAGCAACAAGATACCTCTGGACCCGGTGGTGTGCACCTCGAAGCCGTTTTTGGGAAATTTCACTTAGAAATTTAAAAAACACCAAGTTGTAATTTACCTTCATTGATGTTCTGGGGAAAAGATCGATGATCTGGGAAACCGTTTGCAAAGGAACAACTCCACACCTGATTTCATTGCTGTCATTGAGTATGAATGACACATCCTAACATTATGGTGAAGGCTTTAAACAATTAGGAAATAATTGAGGATATACATAGACCACACAACACACACACATACACATTGTACACGCACACACACACACACACACAGTACACCACATACGCACACATAGCACACAACACACACATTTATACGTAGAGCACCTCACACACTTACACATTGGACAGATACACACACACACACAACACACCACATGCAGTACAATACAAATCCATACACACTACAACACACACCCAAAAACAGTACAACACAAACACACAGAACACACACACTTAAACATTGCCAGGATACGCAAAGCACACTACACACACATATATACGTAGCACAGATCACAAACTTACACATTCGGCAGATACACACAACACTCACAGTACAACACACACCCACATTCACTACAACACACACCCAAAAAAAGTACAATACACAAAACACACACTTAAACATTGCACAGATACACACAGCACACTACACACACACAGATTTATACATAGCACACCTTACGCACTTACACATAGGGCAGATACACACAACACACACACATAACATACCTCTAACAGCACAACACACACACACATTCACCACACACACCCAAAAAACAGTACGACACACACTTAAACATTGCACAGATACACAAAGACACAACAAACACATACTGTATACACGTAGCACACCTCACACACTTACGCATTGGACAGATACATACAATACAACACACACAACCACATACACTACAACACACACACAAAAACAGTACAACACACACAAGCACACAGAACACATAAAAAATAATTTGCCGTTTATTTAACCGTCTGTACCGGCAAATAAAACCTGTACCTAATGTACCGTTTCTACTTTGTTCCCCATATCCGTCTCTCCAGTCCTCCAGCCTGTCACTGCGCTCCCCGGCCAGTTGCACTGAGAAATCTTTGTCCTGGCCAATGCACCCATTGATCAATACAAAGTGGGTACACTGCACTCACCCTGTTAGTCAGTTGGATATCAGGCACAGCTCTGCCTTAAGGGTTTCTCAGACTCTTTTGGTTCATAGATAATGTTTGGTCGATGGGCATGAGCGCTGCATGCATTTGTTTGAATGTTATGAGTGTAAGAAGTTGAAGAATAAGACTGAGATGAAGATTTGTCACGGTATAGTGTACGATTTACTCAATAAATCGTGAAAAAAATATGTGTACATAGAAGTATAGTACAATCAAGAAATGAAAGTAGGATTAAAAAATTAATTCTGATTCAAACTGATAATTATTTGGATGGTAGTGGGTTGCGAAACAAATCTATAGGTGGAGGGGGTATGGAGATTGTGGGCATAATTGGTGTTTGGTACACCTACAGGGGGTCCCCAGTTGATGAGAAATTCTCACTACAGTGTCACCGTAGGGGGATTTCCAATTGGGGTTCAGGTGGTCTTTTAGGGACCCCTTTACAATCCCATTGGTCTCTTCACCTGGAGCCTACAGTCTCCCTCAGTGATTGACTATCATTAAGGGAGACTGTAAGCTCAAGGAGAAAAGACCTACAGGATTGTAAAGGGTCCCAAAAGACCACCTGGACCCCAATTGGGAATCCCCCTATGGTGACACTGTGACCGTGACACTGTAGTGAAAATCCCATAACTTGAGGGCCCCCTGTAGGTGTAACAAACACCAATTATGCCCACAATATCCATACCCTCACCTATAGATTTGTTTCACAACCCAACCCATCCAAACAATTATCAGTTTGAATCAGAACTTATTTTATAATCCTACTTTCATTTCTTGATTGTACTTCTATGTACACTTACATTTTTTTCACGATTTATTGAGTAAATTGTACACTTTGTAACATGGCAATTCTTTTTCTCAGTCTTATTCTTCAACTTCTTAAACTCCAAACCTTATCAATGCATCCATTGATGATTGTGATGGCTGGATCAGTGGATTGGCCCGGTGGGTGTAGGGAAGAATTTTGCCCATTGCACCCATTCCCAGTGGTGCATTACAGTGGTGCGGATAGTGTGCATCGCGTCATGACATCATTTGGCCAGGCCCGCGGACCTGCTCCCACACTCAGGGGCTGCCCCACTGTTTGGTAGAGATGCTCGGTGCATGTTCTTTACAGATCCCCAGACCTCAGAGACTGCTGCAGGCAGGTTCGGTGAGTGGCAGGGAGCAGTGAATTTTTAATTAATTATGGCGCGGTAAGTAACGCCCACCCCGGACCCCACGCACTCAGCGCCTGTAATTACACACCCTAGAAACTGTACCATTGAAAGTATAGAAATTGAGGTGTGGACATGTCCCTTTCTGATTTTGTACCGATTTCTGACCCTCAGAAGGTAGGTGCTAAATCTCAGGAGTGGATGTGGATGTGGGTGCTAAATCTCAGGAGTGGATGTGGAATTCATCAACACATACAAGTTTTCAACTCAGGAGCGTTGTGTTTTATACAACAACACCACACCTGATTTCATTGCCATCATTGAGTATCAATGCAAACACATTCTAACATTATGGTGGAATCTATAACAAATTACAATCTTAGGTCTTTGTCACAGCATACTGTAAGATGACATTTTTCAGCAATTTTGGAAATAAAGAAACCCCAAGGTTTTCCCGGGCAACGCCGGGCGGGTCAGCTAGTCAAAGAATAATTATGGCTGCAGACAGGTGCATCTTCCACAACCTACCAATTTGTGCATTTTAACAGATTTACAGCTTAATAAACGGTTTTCATCCAACACGTTATCAGGAGTATGTTTATCTCAAATGAACTGTTATACTAAGTTTTTACTTTTGAGCAGCATGTATCACAGTTCTGTAAAACGGAATAAGATGCAGATTAAAAATGCCATTTAAGTATAAACTTTTTAGTAATACAAATCTATATATCTGTCTTTTTGTCCGTCTGTCTATGTATTTATTAACAGTTTTGCATATAGTGCACGCATATTCTGCAGCGCGTTACAGAGAATATTTTGAACATTCACGTCAGTCCCTGCCCCAGTGGAGCTTACAATCTTTGGGCCTGATTCTGGTTGGCTCGCAAAGTAGCAGTATTTCGCTCTTGTGTCCAAGCAGCGGAAGAGATCTTTCTATCCGCTAGGTGTTATCAGCGGCTTCTGCTGCTTCTCCGTGACTGGAAGTTCGGTACTCGTGGCTTTCGGTCAGTGCGACTTCTGTTCAGGTGGCTGACCAGAAGCCATGATTACCTAACTTCTGGTCTCGGAAAAGCGGCAGAATCCGCTGATAGCACTTAGCGGCTAAAAAGATCTCTTCCACTGATTGGAAACAATAGCCAGAGGTGTAGGTAAGCTTAGGGATAGCTAGCTAGCATACCTCCCTCATTCTAGAGCTGATGCCAAGCACCACAGACGGCAACTCTGGGCACCTTCAACTTGTTCCAGTGAGAGCTGTAAAGATTACTTTTTTTTCCCTGGCACATTTTTGCTTTGAATGAAATTGTCTTGTTCATTTTATTTACTGCCTAAATCAGTCTTTTAAAAAAGGCATGCACATTTACACATAATCACATAAACACAACAAAACAAGCGCTTTTTTCTCTATAAAACATTACTACCCCTTATTAAAAAGCAGCTCCTAAGGTGCAGAACTGCACTTCCCTCTATAAATAAAGGTAGATAGACCAGTATATAGACCTCCCTTGGAACACACAAAGATTCTAATCATCACTCACTACCAATGTGTCATCCCAGCCCCAAACTCCAAAATGCCCAGCAATGTATCATCTCCGGACAAGGTAAGTAATTATGGTATGCAGCATACAAAATAATATGGGGGGTGTTACCACCCAGGAAACCCATACATTGTAGTCACCTCTAGGTAAATTGTGATAAAAATAATTAAATATAGATAACCTCATGTTATATACTGTGAATCCAGTGGTGCAACAAATCATTACCTTGTGATTGCAACATCAATCAAACTACTGTATTTTTTATATACAAGGACGCTAAAACACAGAATTATTTGTTTATTAACAGTTTCTTATACAGCCACAGTGCTTTACAGAGATTATTTGAAAATCCACATCAGTCCCTGCCCCAGTGGAGCTTACAATCTATATTCCCTACCACATGTACATGCACACTCATTCATTCTAGAGTCAATTTTTGTTAGGAGACAATTAACCTACCAGTATATTTTGGAATGTGGGAGGAAACTGGAGTATCCGGAGGAAACCCATGCAAGTACGCAACTATCCATGTATTGCATAAATTTATTAAGCTTTAAATCAAAACATGCCAAACTAACAGCTGCATCCAGGCTATAGCATGTTTATCCTGTTGCAATCAGTGTTAACTATGGCTACGCTTAGCCATTGTAATTTATTATAATAATCAATATTGCTTCAATATAAGAAAGAATTCTTAACATATTAGCCTGTAATTGCAAAGAGAAAGCACCTGCACTTTGGTTTCAGAGAAGAATCATATGTCAGCTATCTGCGCTCACCACAAAGTCAAACTAGACAGCCTGTGACCACAAAGATAGATGTGCAAGGAAACTGTAGTTCAACAGACACACAGGTGTGAACCCAAAGCTATATGAAACTATAAGGGGCGCTGAGCTTATCGGCGGTGGAAATCATCTATTAGATAGGGGACGCTAGACATAGCATTTATTGGAAATAACCTTTATATTACCATATGTACGAGGGGATTTTTTGTAGTCTGTACGCCCTGTGTTGGGCAGGATATGTGTGGGCGGCCAACTATGGCTGCATATAAATATGTAAGCTGTGCAATAAACTTTAGAATGCTTTGGAGACATAACTGTTTGGTGGTGTCTTTTCACATCGTGTTCTCACCAATGCATTGGTAAAAGGTATCTGAGAGGTGACCTGATTAATTGAAGGAATTTCTTAGTGATCCAAACAGCGTTTTCAATATGGGGGCTCTTTTGCCAGGATGACACGTCAAAGGATCGACATCTAATGGCACACTTCTGAACTGGATGGATCTCGGAGACTCTGACTGATAACCCGGGTGAGTGAAGGATTGATTTCAGTCTATTTGCTCAAGTCAGACTCTTTGAGTTTCATCTAGTATTTTGTAGAAAACTATACATTTCCTGTCTTTCCTTGCTGTCATTATAGTAACCCAATTAACTGGTCACACACCCTAGGTTATTTTGAGTTGTATTGTAGTTGTATTGTATTATTTCATTTTCAAGATATAATAGACAACATTGCTGCTATATATGTTTTTATGTTTTGGTCCGCCTGCCGCCTGAGTCGACAGTTTGTTGTCTCGTGTCTGTGTCAAGTAAACGTTGAAAAAAAATTGTTTTAAAGTTTAAACCAAATGAGTGTAAAGTGTATAAGGGCTGTTAATTAGTCCACCCTTGGCACTTGTTACTATAGGCTTGACCTGTCTCTTGTCAACGGTGGCCCCTGGATGTTCCTAAGGGACCGTACCAGCTCAGCCTTTGCAATTGATCAAATTATAGTCATGTCTGTATAAGTCAAACGTGGTTGAATGACTGATCCAAGTTCTTGCCTTTACCCTATAGGCACTTGTACCCATTGTACAACCAGCATTGTGTTGTGGTATAAACCAGTATCCAGTTTCAGTTATTATGCAACTTTAACCAGTGTTTTACAAAATAGAACACCTTTTAAGATAACCATTTCAGAAAAGGAAAAGGTTTTAACAGAGTTTGTTGTTATTGTGGGATGTCATTTGAATGCATAATTATTGTCAGGATATATAATTCTATCATATCCTTCATGTTTAGACAAATGGCCAATTAATCATTGCAATATACCAACAATTTGTCCAAAAAGTTTTCAAGAATTAACAAACATTAAATACGGTGTTAAGATTTCAAATATCATAGATGTAGGATATCTTCCTAATGTTAAACCCAGACAAATTAAGTGGGTTAATTTTCAGAGTGAACAGAAGAGATTGGGAAAGTCAGTGTCTAAACAAAAGCCAGCCAGTGATACACAGTTTACTTCCCGCACAACTACACATCCCGCTTCACCGCAATTGGATACGGCCAATACCCATAGAGCTTAATTACCTCTATCGGAGGGAACGGGAGTAAGATACAGGAGCGCTCACCTACAAAAGTTGTTGCGGAATGGGAAGGTAGGAAAAGTGAATCTGCTTGGAGCTGATATCCTCAACATCATGCAAGTTACTTTCCAATATACCCCAAAAGGGATCAAGTATACCAGTAATATTCCAGCTGCCATGAAGCCCAACATTGAAGCTGCAATCAAAGTTTACCTATTACAAGAAACTGCCATTGGGGTAAAATGCATTTAAGTAGAGTTTTATACAAGGTTCTAGCAGAAAACAACATTCAAGGTTACACCTATTTTGTTATGTTATGTTTTAAGTAAAGGTAGATGTTTATTAAGAAACCATTATTCGGCCAGCTGCATTGTTTTCTTCTTCCCAAATGGGGGATGAATATATATATAGAATGGGAAGAAGAGAGATCAATGAGTTAATTACACATGATGAGGTCATTAGTAGCATTAGAACATGTCTTATTTGCAGAAATAAATTTGCTGGGTCAACATTAGTATTAGTACCAGAGTTTGGTGTTGATTGGAAGCATAGAGGTTATTGCGTACTTTCAGGTACACCTAATGCACATTCACAAACTGTAATAACATTGATGAAACATAGGAGGTTTGCAGTTATTAAATGCCAAGATCATATTAGACAAATTGATCTTGTTTCTGGGGGTAACGAATGATTGGTTGGTTGACATTGTTACTAGGGAGGTCCCTCCCATGTAATGACACATATAACAATAATTGTTGTTTGGTTTTGTTATTATATTAAGATTGATTTACTGAAAGAGTATCAAAAGGAGTAGTAACTCTTCAAAAAAAAAAAAAAACCTGACATTTATGAGATGTTATAACACTGTATTTGGATAAAGTCAGAAAATAAAAGAGTAACATCAAAATAATTACCGAGAGTTATAAAAATGCATAAAGCCAAATGGCAAAGTAGTATTATTTGTTTAAGATATAATTAAGAGACAAGGGTGTTTATAAAATAAATTATGATAAAACATTTGTCACATTTGTAGAGGTTACAAATCAATATTATTGATTTTATTCAGTTACAGAAAAGAAGGTTTATGTACGTATATGAAAGTGCTTATATGTTAGAGGTATGGCCTGAAGTGTCTGAAATTGAGCAGTTTACTGCCAGAAAAATATTTTGCAAGAATTGGTATGTAGATATGGTTTATCAAGTGTCATAGAAAATGACCAAGGAACAAATACAGTATTATAGGGAAAGTTTTTCAAATAATGTGTGAAATGATGGGAATGGAATCAAAAATTCATATGTCTTTATATCCAAGGGTGGTTAGGAAGGTATCTTACAAGGGAGAAAGGAGTGGCATGACCAGAAGCACTGCACTAGTGCTTCATAGTATTCATACCACACCTGGGCCTCTGCTTAACCTCTCTCCACATAAATTCAGATGGCAGACCAGATACGATACGGTACTGATCCAAAGACTGACTTTAAAATTGCATCATCATTTGACTGTTCAAAATGTTATCCACTTATTTAAGCAGTTACAAGACCTTCGTCGAGTTCAACGGGAGATCCAACGTCTTCTTCATTTGGTCCAGAGCACGATACACAGCCTGGAGACCATGTTATGGTGAGAAGTTTCTTGCATTCAGGTTCCTTTGCAGATTGATGGGACAGTCCTTAGCAAGTATTGCTGATAACAGATACAGCTATGAAAGATGCTGAGAAGGACATTTACCTGGATTCGCAGGTCGCATTGCAAAACGGTGAGAGGTTCAAGTTTAAAAATCACCAAAGGCTAAGCTGTGTGCATACACAGAGACTTTAATAGAGTTCTTCAATCAAGATGGAAAGCATTGTTTATAACTGACTGTATACTTACGGGACAATGTTAAGGACAATATTCAAGTTGCGTGAGTGGAGTAATCATGGACATTGCAGTATTTGAAAGCAACAAAGATGTGAGTGTCCCCTCCAATGGTGCCAAAGCAATAGATACAGGAAATATAAGGAAGTACACCCCTTATAGATGGGAAACGATCCTCTTCTTCAAAGTACGACCACAAGTTTTAATGTTCACAATTTCCGCCAAATGGTACCAATGGGGATTGCAGTATTTATAATTATCTACTTTGGAGAGGGGCCCAGTCGAGGTTCATAGTCTGAGTACCTGTCCATTAGTATGGATAGGGGTTATTTCACTAAGTCCAATTCCTTTGTCCCTTCTAAGCAGGTCAACAAGAACATTTAAGGATATTTATAAGGAACAGGGTACAACACCCTTTGAAAGATGAATTTGTGATTATTGTACTTCCACCAGAGGAGAAAGATATACTCTGATGTATGGATAACATGGTATATTATTCAAAAGAATATCTAAGTCGACGGTATCATTCACTGTATGGACAGGTAACAAATGCAACTGATTGTTGAGTATGCATTAACACATCATTGATGAGTAATAACATGCCAATGTCACCATATGTTTCATATAAGGAAAAACTAAATAGTTACTTTTGGAAATTTGTGGAAAAAAAGGATTGTGATTTATATAAGATATCATTATTTTGTTTCAGCAAAATTATAAGTGAGATGAAACTAGATTTTAGGTAAACAGAGGAATGTACCCACTTCCACTACCAGGAAATGCCATACAAGATAAAAGTTTATGTAGGATATTGCAACAAAATTGTTACAATGCATACGCCATATGTTCTGCTGAATCAAATAATTTTAAAGGTTTTCGGTTTATCATATGCACCTTAGATTGAAATGATAAAGTATTTGAGTTTACATTACATATGAATGTTCCAGAGTTTAAAGTTATAAGTTAGGAATAATGGTTTCCACCATAGTTCTAGAAGTTTGATGTTCTTTTTATTTATGCTAAAACCAAAATTTATAATATTGGTTGAAAATATGGTTTGAAAAGATTACCAATAAAGTTTGAAGATTTTGCTATTTGGGAATAAAGGGAATATATACCAAAGTCTTATACAATAACCCATGATGAGTTGAATGAAGTCTTTTCACAGGTCAATCAACATCTAAAAAGAGACATTAATCCGGTTATTAGGAAATATATTCCATTTATCGATTCTCCAGTAAAAATCATATGGATACCACCTTGGAAAATATCTGTACATATATATGGAAATGGTGGTTATTTGGACAATCAACAAGAGATTATTGAGTTTGCACAAGTTATGGACAATGTTACTGAACTTTACAATGACATTTTTAAATATGATGGACATGATCTAAAAGCTAAAAAGCAATGAAATATTACAACAATTATTTCGGACTTCATCTCATTACTGAAAGTTAAGTTTGGATAGGAAAAATGTATAATTTACTAAGCCCCGAGCCAGACAAAGTAATTTACTGATGTTTTCTTTTAAAAGCTGTTGGAATTGTAATCGTACTATATCTGTGTTTTAAGATACTGCTTTGCTGTTTTTCAGTTTGTCAAAAACGGATAAAGAAAGCTTGTGAATCCTCTAAATATAAATCATTGCAGAAGAGTCTGGTAAAGAAAGTCCAACAGCAGTCTACCTTAATGGAGATGCGCCAACAGTCCGCCAACTGAAAAAAGCCAAGGACCAACTCACTTGATGGGGTGTAGCATCCTGCTTGTGGATACAAAGCCATGTTCTTGCGCCATTGGAGTAGACTTTTATTGCTTGGACTTGTTGGGCAGAGATATTGTAATACCAGATAATTCTGTAGCGTTTGATTATTATAAAGAGGTGGGAATAATGTTAACTATGGCTATGCTTAGCCATTGTAATTTATTATAATAATCAATATTGCTTCAATATAAGAAAGAATTCTTAACATATTAGCCTGTAATTGCAAAGAGAAAGCACCTGCACTTTGGTTTCAGAGAAGAATCATATGTCAGCTATCTGCGCTCACCACAAAGTCAAACTAGACAGCCTGTGACCACAAAGATAGATGTGCAAGGAAACTGTAGTTCAACAGACACACAGGTATGAATCCAAAGCTATAAGGGGCGCTGAGCTTATCGGCGGTGGAAATCATCTATTAGATAGGGGACGCTAGACATAGCATTTACTGGAAATAACCTTTATATTACCATATGTACGAGGGGATTTTTTGTAGTCTGTACGCCCTGTGTTGGGCAGGATATGTGTGGGCGGCCAACTATGGCTGCATATAAATATGTAAGCTGTGCAATAAACTTTAGAATGCTTTGGAGACATAACTGTTTGGTGGTGTCTTTTCACATCATGTTCTCACCAATGCATTGGTAAAAGGTATCTGAGAGGTGACCTGATTAATTGAAGGAATTTCTTAGTGATCCAAACAGCGTTTTCATCAGGCAGGCATTGCAGGGCCATCCCCACCAAGTCTACCAGAAGCCTATCCCTTCTAATATATCGAAAAAATTGAAAATACACTTTAGCGCTGTCCCCTAAACACCAAGCAAATATCTACTTGTTGACAGGACAACAGAATTTGATTGATGTCCTCTTTTATCTTTAAGACAAGTTGGGGTCTCCTACTGACCTCCGTGGGGGTCCCTATATACACATAAAGGTATCTTTATGTGAATTTAGAGATGATCTCCCATCCACTTCTTCTGCAACTTTCTGCCTGTTCCTTGCTCAGCATAAATTGTACTGACCTGATGAAAAGGCCCTATTTGCACAAAAAGGTATCTTTGGGGTAGAATCCTATTCTTCCAAATTATCACTCGGCACTTTGTATCCAATCACCAACCACCACATCAAACGCCTGATGAACAGACACTCACCTCAATATGAGGCCCTATGTGCACGTAGCGATTTCTTTGTGGTTCCTCCAGGTAGGTGCAATCTCCACAGACCGCGTACTCCGTACAAAAATATTTATTCCACAGGTATATACATAAAACCAAACGATAAAAATGTATTAAAAGACAATGTCACACTCTAAATGTGTGAGACCAAAATTCTCCTTTCCTGCATCCGGAACAGGTTTAAGATGAATTCTGCCAGATGAAAAATAGCAATAGGTCTCACCATTAAGTGTGCCTCCTTCCTCTCACCAACGCGTTTCGGGCTATGGCTTCAGCCCTTTTTCAAGGTGTGAGGAATACCTGATCTGTGGTGGTTTTTATACCTATCCCACAATTCACTCTAAAACATAATTCATAAAACCTGGGCCGGAGCGGAAAATACCCATCTCCCTTAAACCCACCTAAATACCTGACTAATACAGCAATGTTACCTGGCTACACTGCTAATATAAAAATACAGATATACATGTAAACATAATTACAGCAACCATGGATTAAACATAAATCATTTACACTCCTTTTCCGGAGTATTGTCCATATTTTTGTTTCTTCCGACACACACCTGTAATCATAATCCACATAGCGCGACGTCACTTCCGGCGCATCAGACGTGATGTCCGGTATCTAGAACGGGACACAAAACGCCTTCAAAGTGGTTCCCGTCTGTGTAATGGATATCCGTCTCCGACTTCTTTTGCTGAGGACCTTCAGCTTCCTTTACATGAGACGCATCTACTTGCTGTTTATTCAATAGGAAGTCGCGATCGCCATTTTGGGTAGTGTATTCTCATAGGGATAGATGTTATTGCTGTATGTCCCTCATTTATGCATCCATATTGTAGCAATACGCGTAAACGGCTCCATTGATATTATATCGGGGACAAACACACATAGAAGAAAATATGTTAGTATGGTTAATATCACAAAAAGCATTTCACTTCAAATGCTACATTAAGGAGAGTAGTGACCCACTGAATTTACACATAGCAGCAGTCCCGGGCGCAATTATTCACCTGTCGAAAACACCTTTTTTTGTTGCGGATCTTCTAATATATCTACTGTATCTGTATGTCTGTACTTGCCTCTTCACCAACTCACCTGTTTATCTGTTACCTACAGTACCTAGCTGTTGCGTATTCTAGGAATTTGTTTTTGGTTTGCTATGTAGCCAAATGTTTAATGCCCAGATTTTTAAAACTTGGACAGAGAAAGTGAGGTAAAGTACCAAGCAATCATCAGTTGTCATTTTTTAAACACAGTTATACAGAGAGAGATGCAATATGCTGAACCACTGTATTGCAGTATGCCATTGTTCCTGTTCATCTGTGCACCCTACATTATTCACATTTTGTTGCGATTTTTTTTTTTGGGGTCACTTTGGATAATTTAACACCACACATCATTTTTTTTATTTTGCAATTACTCTTGGTTACTTTAAATCCTCTGAATATGTACAATTGTTCAATTTGCTTTATGCATTGCAATGCTATTTTACATTTCCTTATTTTTGGAACTTTTTCCTTTTCAATGTTTTCCCTTCTTAATTTGGACTGATCTTAGTGTCCCTCTACATAATTAAGTGCATAATATCACACTAAGCCAAGTGGTGTGGAGAGGGGGTGGGTGGGTGGTGTCATGTAATTTACAAAATGGTACTTAGGTGACCGCCTGTATTTAAACTCAGACAGTAAGGTCTTATATAAAACAAACAAAAACAAGAAGATAGTAGGGTATAATATCAAGGCTCAATTGGAGCTGCTATTTGTGACAAACTAAAAGTAACAATTATTATAAGTGCACTCTCATTGTATTCTTATATGAATCAACCTTGGGATCCTTGACAGTTACAGTAATAATAAGTATACTGGTTCCTACCAGTATAGTCATAAACAGGAAAGACCATCGGCCAGTCCTCCAATAAATAAGAGTCAATATACAAAGTTTCTGGAAACTACAAGGCTGATGCAAACATCCATCAGGACAGTAGATGAAGACCAGATGATAAGAATGGCCTGGAGCTAGCTTGCAACATGAACAAACCAGGATAATTTGAATCACTGGCAGATGACACTGACCAGGACAACAGGAATCACTGGTAGATAGTGCAGACCAGGATGGTAGTATAAACACTGGTATGTGATGCTGACCAAGACAACAGAATATTATTGATAGATGGTGCTGACCAGGATGACAGGAAATCACTGTTAGATGATGCTGAACAGGACAACAGGATATAATTGAAAGATGGTGCTGACCAACACAACAGGAAATCAGTGGTAGATGGTGCTGACCATGACAAATCCAGCATGCAGACAGAATACAAGAACAGTATCCAGAGCCAGGAACTCTCTGCTAAACAGAAGCTATATACCAGTGGGGCATGGCTGGGCTGTCTGCTTAATAAATAAGAAGCAACCAATATGAAGGTCACCTTAGCCAACCCCCATAACACATTCACTGCATACAATGGGAGTGCAGTATGTCTGCTCTGCTGTATGCCTGTAATACCCGGCATCTACCTGATTTCCCAGTTGTTTAGCAACCTCAGGGAAGCATGTTGATGTCCCAGTCATTGAGCAACGGCAAGGATCAGCAGTCCCATGTTTCAGTACTGTCCATAGTAAGCCTCCAGACAGAAGCGCGCTGACATACCAGACTTTTAGCAACAGCTAAAACCATCACTGTGCTTGAACTGGGGTGGATTTTAACAACTGTATGATCCAAATAAAAGCCAGGGTTTTTTATTTTATTTGCAGAAGCCTTTGCGCATATCAAACAAGTCGCTCCAGGTAACTTATTATGCAGTCATTTCATTTTTATATTAAACCCACAAGTATCCCCTCTTTGATGTTCATTGGATAATGTCACATCAGGGCTCCCAAATCCTTCAAGCACCTTCAGAATTCAACAGGTACAAACTTAACATACTCCTATATAGTAAAATCTTGCATATAGTTTTGCAAATCTTGCATAAGTCGTCAAGAACCATAAAAAGCTTCTTCCCGATAGCTATTCAACTATTGAACAATGTACTCTAAGATACTGCTAATCTAAACACCTAACTGCTCTGTCTAACCTTGCAAATCATATCATGTATATTGTCATTTGTATGCACAACTGATGCAATGTATGTATATCCCTCTTGTACCATGCTTGAAGCTGCACTGTATCAACAAACAATTTCTAGTATACAAGAGTATACATGGCCAAAAAAGTGATTCTGATATACAGTATACTGCATGTTCTTGCAATATATAATTAAATCTATACATCATTGTTGCCATTGGTGCACCAATGACTATTAATTACTTAACAAGAACACATACAGGGATATTAAGAAGACAATTATAAACTCTTTTTGATTGAATGCTTCAGACAAGATAGAATTGGGATGTATCTGGGTGATACACAACATGACTACTATAGGCTAATACATTATAAAAGCCTCTTCTTTATAAAAAAAACCCATTGCATCCTTATAGAGTCAAATAGTGTTTCTATTGACTCAACATCATTACATACCCACCCGTAGGTTCTCCTTAGTCAGATTATTGCCCTCAATTTTCATTTGTATGAACAACTACTGTATCTCATAAAGCTAGTATGATTTTGATGAATCTTACAGTATTTGCTCTTCTGTGAAAAAGCAGATAAGATAAAGAAGAAACTTGCACAAACAAGCCCTTGGTTTGATTAACGAGATTCAGAAAAAAAAAAACATAAATTAATTAATGTGTAACATCTCCCAATCTGTATTGGAATTAAAGGGGCATTATGAAAAACTGTGTATTTACATCAGTTATCATCCCATTTGCCTTTTTATGTTTCACTGTTGTTCACTGATACTGTCTGTTATCAGTATTTCTTCTAAAATGGCATAAGTGGGGCATATGACACAGTTGCCAACTGTAATGCAAATTATCAATATGACTACAAAAGTTGATTGGGATCTGGAGCACAATAGTGACCAACTTTGAATCTACAAAATGTTGAACACCAGCAATTTATCCACAAAAAAATGAACAATCTTAAAGTGTTCATATACATGCAAATATGATTCTAACTTTTCCACATAAAAGCAATTTTCTATCAATATTATAGTCTACAGTACATTCAAAAATACCTTACAGTCTAGACACTGCAAGTGTACATTTTCTTTTAACCATTATGAGGCCAATTTTTCTCACTAACAAAAATATTGAATGCTGAATATTGCGTAGTAGTTTGGACAAAGATCTGTGAAAATGCACATTAAACTATTGGCAATGGTCACTTTATTGGATTAAAACATGCGAGACAGGTCAATTTCTTTGTAAATGTGCCTATCGTTTCAGAAAAAAATATTACGTATCCACTTTTCTCTAATGTTTATTTTACTAAATATTGCTTTGTACAATTTTTTGCAACAACTTTAGCTCGTCAAGATCTTTTTATATTTTTAATTATACAAATCCCAGGAATAAAGCAGGTTTTAAAGAAATCAACATCTAACATACTCCCTGCTGAAAACTTTAATACTCATCCATGCAGAATTTAATGCCAGGAGACAGGCTTGATTTATCTTACTATTTAATTTACTTTTATTTTTGTCTACTTAAAATAACCTTCTGATTTTTCTGTCTGCCTTTTACATTTTAAACAGTGTTTAAATGCAGCATGAGTCGAATAGAATACTTCATAAATCGTACCTCCTGCTTTCATTTTAATTAGTTCCACTTTATCAGAGAAGATTTGGACACTCCCTTACTATTTCAATTCTTTGCTAAGTGCATTTAATAAATATTGCTGAATTTACAACTATACCTAAAGGTTAAACAATAGATCCACCCCCCTTCCTAGCTGGAAATAAGTAAAATACTGCCTTAACTATAATAAGCTAAAATATGTAACAGTATATACCATTAGCATGTAAGCAATTTAATAACTCACTGGGATTTAAGGTATTGTATAATTCATTAACACACACTGGGGCAGACGTACAGTATTAAGCCTGGAGAGGAGATACACTGGAGATAAAGTGGAGATAAAGTAAAAGGAAATAAAGCACCATCCAATCAACTACCAACTGTCATTTTCAAACACAGGGGCAGATTTATTAAGCTCGGTGAAGTGATCATGTGGCTGGTACTTTATCACCGGCCAATCAGCTCCTAACTGTGAAGTTATGTTTTATCATAAGTGCATAGGGTGAGTGAAATAAAATGCATGAAATATTAAAATGCATGAAATATTAAAAAATGCTAGTGCACTAGACTTGATTCCTGGTAAAATGGGGGGATATGAGTTTGGAGGGATCTGTCCGTTCCTATTATGTTCTTTTTTTTTTTACAGCATTCCCAAGATTGTAAAATGAGGGGGTGTTGGTTTTACTGTCCACTTGTGGGGTATTGTCCTGAGCTGTCAACGACCTTCTCAGCAGGTTATGCTGGTCCAAGTGGATGTCCAAATTTACTTGGCAGGTGTATAGCGCTGAGGGTGGGTGGAAAAGTAGCTCATATTCTGGAACTAATAGAAAAAGGGGTGGTGGTGACCCTGACCACACAGAGTGGGTCTGGGTGCAGGTGCGCCTGGCTGGAGCTGTGTTTCCCTAGCTGCTGCTCTGGGACAGGATAGTTAGTCCTGTACTGAATGAACAAGAAAAGAAAGGGGTGTTGAGCTGCGCTTGGTATAACTTTGTAAAAAGTGAGGTAATGAAACCTGTAAAGTTGGGTGAAAAAAATGAGGGATTGGTTGATCTAGTACAAAAAGATTTAATGTCTAAAATACATATAGCCAGAATACATTGATAATTCTCTAAAATCACATAAAATTCATATCTCACCAACCAAACTGGGGAAAATGTATAGCCCGGAGAGTCCCAAGAGTCCTGTATAGGGCTGAGATGTAAATCGTCCTGTATGGAGCTGCAATGATATGCCCAATTGGAGCAGTAGGGAGGGAGGACCAGATGTAAGAATAAGGACCGGCTTAAGTTGACACGGATTGCCGACTCCCTCCGCTGGATGGACTGGAGCGGGATGGGTCCTCTACCTCTACCTTACTGTAGGAATTTGTAATCCAAATGGAACCAGTGAAGGTGGTATTACCGGACTGGGATCTGTGCGTGGCCCAAGGGGACCCCCAGGTCCTGGTGAGGCGTGATGGTTGTCTCCAATGTAGCAAATGGTGGGGAGGACTTGAAGATGTTGATAAGGAGCGGCCCAGGATGGCACAAATAACCGACTCCCTCCGCTGGATGGACTGGAGCGGGATGGGTCCTCTACCTCTACCTTACTGTAGGAATTTGTAATCCAAATGGAACCAGTGAAGGTGGTATTACCGGACTGGGATCTGTGCGTGGCCCAAGGGGACCCCCAGGTCCTGGTGAGGCGTGATGGTTGTCTCCAATGTAGCAGATGGTGGGGAGGACTTGAAGATGTTGATAAGGAGCGGCCCAGGATGGCACAAATAACCGACTCCCTCCGCTGGATGGAATAGAGTGGGATATAGTCCTCGACAACCTTGCTGCTAGGACTTGGTGGTCCAATTGGACAAAGGGTGGTAAGTGTGTGCACAAATAAGCACTTCCGGGTTCTTTAGGGGTACCAGTTTGGTATTCTGGAAGGAGATAGAGACCTGAGCTTCCTTGTTCTTTCTCAACTGCCTTCCCCCTCCTTCTATCACTCTGATATTTAAACCTTTATCACATTAATTAATTAATTACTCATAAGCATTGAGTCTTATTGGAAAGCTCTGCTTTCAATCATGATGTCATAATTAACCCAACACCCAACTTCAGTGGCCTTGTGGGTCTACGCATGTGTGGCCTTGTTCCCATCTTATTCAGTTTGTGGAGACTGGCTTCCTGTCCTTGCTACATTATACTGTCAACATCACATTCTTAAGCTTCTAAAACCAAAAACAATATTCTATAAGAAATCACTTTTACAGCTCTGTTCTGAATGATCAGCCATTTTATAATATTTATGCAAGTCATGGTTCAACAAAATGGCTGCTGCTTCTAACATATTAAAACTGTTTAGCGCAAAGGGAAGGCCTCATACGCAGTGAATAGTACAGTGTGCAACAAGCTAAAGTCATCTGCAGCAATAATAGCGGCAGTCAGGAAAACAGAATATAATAAAAGCATAGATTTATTGATTAGTTGATTTTCTGTATTATCAGTCCATCCTCAACTTTTTTCATATCTCCGAAAAAAAGTTCATATCTCTCGTACTGTGCATCATTTGTTTCTCTCTTAATACATCGGAAAACCTTCTTGAAGCATTTCACTAGTATACAGAAAAATCAATAATATTATCTTGGCAAAAACATCAAACTTCTTAAAGCATATATAACATTGACTTATGCGAACCAGTTATTGGGGTTCAACCAAATAAACCAACTGTAGGGAATCACATCACTCACACCTGTTCAATAAACTAATTTTTAACCCAAATAATTTCATTTAACTTTCCTTTTTATGTCACCATCAGTTTTGTACCATATTTTAATTATATTCACAAATTCAAATACAATTTTATAAACTTGGGATAATGTAAATACAGTAAGTGTGTTTCTTTAATATACCATGTGTTACTTTCAAATCTTCATGTTGAATCACCACTGTATTAATTAGTAAAAGTAAAATTTTATTACAATAGATCTTGTTTGTAACCATTTAGAAACCTTAAGTGTGTAAATATAATATAATCCTTGTGGTAATGTCCATGGCTTATGAGACAGTATGTTTGAGAAAACATCATAAGAAACAATTCAATGAGTACCCCCTTTTTTTTTTCTAGATGTTATACTAGCACACCCAACTCTGTCACATAACTACATGTTTTGTTGTACTCCAAAATATCTCCTGTTATTACACTCTTTACCAATTTTAAACCTAGGGAGAGTCAGTAACCTTATAAGATTAACTTGTGTAAATCCTACATAGAAAATTAAGTGTTGTTTGATTTGACTGCAAATATAAGTACCCATTAACCCAACATTACCGGAGTGATACCGTAGATGACAATATAACCAACAATCAGTTTACCTTATTGTTCTTTTTATCAGCTCATGATGAGCGTCTTAAAGAAGAAATGTCAGTTTGCATATAGATATTATGTTTGCACCATTGTTACCATCCTTACTTAGAATGCCTCTTCTTTACTGATACCTTACTAGATGTATTCTATCAATGGTTCTGGTTTGGATGTTCTTAGTTACTTTTATGTTATTACTCATATATTTATTTTAAACCTTCTAATTAGTTTAACATATTGGCTATCAGTATTTTATTACCATCCTCTGATGCATACCGAAACCTGGGAGCATCAGTAGTATGATGTATATGTGTGTCTGTTATGATTATTACTATACTTGTGGGATTAAAATTAAAAGCAGAAGTAGAATACACCACCATGACTCTGGTAATACCTCTTTGATAACTATACACACTGTCCTTGCCAGCAACCAATCCCTGGTAACCCTCATTCACTATAAAAAGATGAAAACTTAAAAAAAACAAAAATGACTTCTTCAGTTAGCGAGTGTATGGGAAACTTGGTCACTCATGGGGATCATTGTTTTACACCTTGTCCACAACCCGCAGGGACACCACTAAGGGTATCCCCCGATTCCGTGGACCTCTTCTTGCCCACAACCCGCAGGGACACCACTAAGGATGCCCCCCGATTCCATGGATCTTGTCTTGGTCTGTGTGGGGGCCCTGGACAGGCCCATCATCAAATAAGTTTATTAAGTTAGAATCCCAGTCACAATATTTATCTGCATAAGTTTCTATTTCTTTCAACTGATATCACCACCAGGTCGGAAACCTTCTTGCAGTGAGACGCATTAATTCAATCGGTTTGTTTCACAGGGACGGGTCTTGCCTTTGATCTACGAGACCTTTAATTGTAAGAATTTTCTCACCATTGCATAGTCTCCAGGCTGGACCTTATAACAACATCCCTTCATAAGCTTGTTTGCTTTTCTGGCAAAGTATTTAGATGATGTGAGAATTAGAGTGACAAGTCTGCTGCTGGATGTTGAATAGGGATTGATGGTCTCCCAAAAAAATGTATATATCAATTAAAATAATGATCTTATAAGGGGACAGGTTCAGTGGCTGCTGAGGAGTAGTGTGATACAAAACCGAAGACAAAACTTCAAGTCAACTCATGGTAATTTCCACACCCACCCTAAATAATGTGTTCTCAATGTGCATTTGTTAACATGTTCAATTTTGACTAAAACCTTTTAGTGTGTGGTGAGTGCAACCAAATTTTCAATAACCATACATTGATTTATTCCTTAGAATACCTTTCCTGTCAAATACCTCAATACATTTTTTTTTTTAATACCATATACCTTATGGGATAACATATCTGAACACAAATTTCTCAATAAATTTCTTTGCTGTAAAGGATGCTGTACATGGGACAGCTGGGATGTTCCTTATAATCAAGATAACATATCAGATACCATTTAAATATAATGACAATTTTATATGCATGTAAATTCAATAAATTTATTTTTAACCTTAGGAATGGACCAGTGGTAGGAGGGATGTGAGATGGTTCTATAGGAATAATTTTCCTGAGTTCATTCTTCTGCAGATGCGTTTGGGCCTCTGCATAAGATGAAATCAACATACATGCCCTCTCTCTCCTTAC
This sequence comes from Crinia signifera, assembly GCF_055691185.1. Taxonomy (NCBI): domain Eukaryota; kingdom Metazoa; phylum Chordata; class Amphibia; order Anura; family Myobatrachidae; genus Crinia; species Crinia signifera. Next base: position 144,209,450 of record NC_139221.1, on the reverse strand, counting down.
ATGGGTCATCCCATGGGCAGCTTCCGCATATGCCAGGAGGAGGGGTTTGGGGAGCTACTGATCTGCCCCCACCATCTTTACATAGGCCATTAGCCTTTTGACTGCATCCATTCATCATCCATTGGCACATTCCTTTTAAATACACAACTCTTGATGTTTTATGAGATTCTGCTAAAAAAAACATTAAATTGTATAGTGATGTGATTCACAACAGTGGCCATCTTGTTTTTGTTACCAAGTGAAACAAGATCACTTTATAACATGTGAGCTTGACACTTAACAACTACTGCCTTTGCAGGGAGTTGCACAGCCTCAATGAGCTCCTTTACTTGCTGTGATATTAGCGTATTATATCATAGCAATATCACGATGGAAAATGAGGATCTCTAAATCCAATACTACCGCATATCCCGTATATGGCCATCCTGAGTCTCCTTGTTGGTGACAACTACAATCTTTGTAGATGGTAGTGGCGTGTCAGAGATATCAGGTCTAATTGGAGAAATTTTGCTTTAAATATTCCTCACAATCATGTTCTAAATCCTGCCTCTCGTCCATCCTCTGGGACTCCCGGGTCCCACCAGGTAGCAGAGTAGCAGGATTTAGCGTACCACACCTGACAATAGTCAGGTCATGTGGCGCTGGGAGAAAAGTTCCCAACGAGAGAACCATGCACTGGAAATGTGTCTTGTCCGTGAGGAATTCAGTAGAAAAGATGTAGCATTAGAGACACATAGTGTGCGGTGTTCTGTAATTTCTATACAAAGGCTGCAGCAGCCGCCACAGTCCTTAAACATGTTGGTAAAGCAGATGTCACTCGGTCAAATGTGCAACTGTAGTACCTGATGGGTCTATGTGAACCCCCATGTATATGTGTTCAAACTCCCAAGGCCGCTGCTTGTTGTTCATTACAGTAAAGACAGGTATATGATAAATCTGATATATCCAGTGCTGTGGTTTCTGTCAGTGCGTGTATCAGAGCCTCAAATGAAGCAATTATGTCAGTATATTGTACTTTGTCAGCTCTGTGTCAGTTAGATTTAGTAGTAGTAGTAGAAAAGGTGTCAGTAAGAGAATCCTGTAAAGAATTTAAACACATGATTAGATCATAAACATATTGAATCAGCATTGTGGTAGGAATCATGCAACTCATTGTGGGACATAGTGGGGCTGTCCATAAAACTTTGGCTTAATTAAGTCCACGTATATTGGACTGTGCTGTAAATAAATGTAGTAAGTACTGACTATCTGCTATTTGATAGTAAAAGATATGCAGATCATAAACCAATGACTAGATGACTGTAATACTTCCATAACTGTAAAATTAATTGATTTACACTAAAAAAATAATAAGAATAATCGCATTGGGTAGATAACCTGCAATAACGGAGTGTTGCAACTACTATGGGTATTAGATAATATACTTTGTTGTAAAATCGGAAAAAACTATTTCCTGTGGTCCATAGATGTTTAGAAACTTGTGACATGATTTGTAAAGAAAAACTCATCAAAATCCTCTAACCCCGTGAGGGTCCTCATATCGGTCAGTGCCTTCTGACAGCAGTCTCTCATGGATTCCTGTTAATAATACACAATTTCTTCCAAACCACTCTGAGAAAAAACAATCATTAAATCATTACAAATATTTGAGAGAATATCATGATTAGTTGTGCAGCAAATGTGATTACTAATAGCAGTACCCAGTTGTGCTGCACCTAATTGTGACCTCCATTCCTTATTTGTGGGCTCATATGCATGACCAATGGATATAGTAAAGTGGCAACATGCAATCAGATAAATCAGTAAGCATAAAAATGCAACTCAATATGCATCTTATAATAATCACTATAAAATCTATATTTTCCAATAAGGGCTTTGATAAGGATTCTGCAGAGGTACCTGCAGACTCAATATTTTTTTCTAAATAATTTCTAGTGGCTCAGTAATAATAATAATAATAATAATAATAATAATAATAATAATAATAATAATAATAATAATAATAATATTTTTTTAAAAAACACTTGCTTTTTCTGTGCAAAATGAAATGCATCAATTTGTAAATTAATCTTTTCTCTGGAATAGTCACACCTCTATTGGCTGGGATTTTTATTTAAATAAAACAAGCAAAAGCAATAGCATTATTAAGCTCAGACATCATATTAGCATTTGTCATTTGGAAAAAAAAATGGCAGTTTTTAAACAGATGTTGACAAAACAACATTATCACTTGAGGGAAGCAATGGGGAGGGGGCTGGAGGTCATCCTTGGGTATGGCTGATCACTGTCCCATACAGAACATTGCAATAACTTTAATCTATTCATTGTGTTTTTTCAAAAGGGTAAACAATATCTTCAATTCTAAAATCTTTCATGTCCTTGTTATGGAAAACAGTTCTGTGACACTCCTTGGATATTTCACATTATTTAGGAATAAAACTTTACTCTCTTATCAATCTCATTAACCATTTCCTGCCTTTAATCTCCTACAGAGTTATTTCTGATGTTACTCTCACCTTATCACTGAAAAAAAACTTCTTCCCTTCTGCTTTTTCAAAAATAAACAAAAAATTTCAAAATTATTCTTTTTTTCCCCATTTTTTTCTTTTTCTCCCTAAGGCTCTAAAAGACATATCACCTCTCCTCACTTCTCACTGAACAGAATTAACCCCTCAGTGGGACAGTACAATCTTTCCAAACATATGTGGGTTAGTGGGATATACTATCTCAATTCTTGAAGCTTTCACCACCTGTCACCAGACCATTGCGCGTTCACTCTCATCCAATAATCATTACCTCACAGGTGCATCATCATCGCCAATTCCAACTAACTATGACCAGCATAGTATTTTCTATACCTTCTCACTTGCTCACACTAGTCACATACTCAGAGTACTTTCTGTAATCCCATACAAATGCTTAAAAAGGTGTTACCTCTTTCAAAGACAAAAATGTAAATAAAATAAATGAAAAATGTCCCCAAAAAACCTAACCTAGCGTTATGTGTCGCCCAATGTTATCACACCTACGCTGCGTTATGTGTCGCCCAATGTTATCACACCTACGCTTTCCACGCTGCGTTATGTGTCACCCAATGTTATCACACCTACGCTTCCACGTGTCCCACCCCCACCCTGTCTTCTTTTATTATGTTTCCCCATATATTCTACCTTGTACGTAGGTGGCAGATACCCCCTGTGAATCTCGCTACCGGTCAGCACTCTTCACAGGAAAAAAAATCAACTCATCAAATCAGAAAAAAATTATATGCAATATGTCATTCTTTGTTACCATATCTGCACATTGTCTAAGTGATCATTACACGATTAGATCACTATCTCCCCTGGTTATCTAGCTAACTGTGGCCACAGTATTAACCCCTTAAGATACTCTATAATTTTAGTACCCTCCCCTTTCAAAACAAACAAAATTAAATTAACACAAATCAAAAACAAAACAAAAATTGGCTTAAAGAAAACCCCACAGCCTTGAGTCAGTTATCACTGATTACCTTCCATTCATAAGAATAAAAATAAACCCAGGACTTATCTGCGCATTACTCAAGGTATATCTGATTCAATATATGTATCCAGATCAAACAAATAGGCAACAGAAATTGCCAACAGAAAACATGGTCTAATATATCAATATGAACCTTTAAGAATAGATGTTATATTGGACTTATATCTCATTGATATATATATCACTTTTCTTATTCAAAATGTATTACTCATTAACTGAAAAAAACATTGAATTCACATGATCATTTCCTGTTTCTTCACCTAACATGGACAACTCCTTATCTCGCATTACATCAACTGAATCCATCACTTTAGAGTTTCCAACTCACAGCTGCTTTGTTTAATAAACCAAAAAAAATTAAATCAAAAACCCATAGCAGAAAAACATCAGTCCTACATTACGGACTTCATCTCCGCAAGACAGGAGACCAAAAAAACTTTACAATGAGATAAACTCGATCTTTCTTTGTTTGTTATAAACAATATTCCAATTAACTTTATTTATTCTGGTGGTAAAAATGAACTGTTACTTGGCTTACAATATTAGCGTCTAGTCCTTTAAACTCTGTATTTTAACTGACCTCTGTCTATGGATATAAAGAAATTAGCTCAAACTGTTATTGTAATCCGACTGCTTGCTAGCTCTAACAATGCAACGTATACTTAATTATTTATTAACATTTTCTTATATAAACCATATACAGTAGACAATCCGGAGGTTTCCAAACAATACAGATTATGGATAAATCATGCATTCCATTTCTTCCACATGTTGCTGGCCAGTCAACCAGAAAGAGACGTAAATGCACAATCTCCTCTACCTATCTCTAATCACCAAATTATAAGCACGGGAAAACCTACAACAAATATATGCAACTTCTTTAAAATGTATAGATTGGACAAACAAAGAAACTCTAATTATCAAAACAACAGCTACAGATTAGTTACTTCAGCAATATCCTCAGCAGACAATATACACCAAACAATCCAACCGCGGTCAAAAAATAAAAACAAACAAAAAAAATACTGTCAGTTAAAGAATATTATTATTTTTTTTTTTTTAAAGTAGAAAATTTATTGCCAGCATAACCTTTATACCAATATGCTTGCTATAGTCTGCATGCTTTGCAAATAAACTAAAGAAATACTCTTCCTGACCCAAGCAATGTTGTTTACAACTTATTGCCAAGTTTCTCGCTGCTCTCCTTATCTATTCTCTGACACAGAGAAGAAATGGGCGATGCGGGGGGGTTTAGCAAGCTGACGGTCTGCAAAATGCAGCGTTGTCTTTCCATGCCTTAAATTACGATCTATTGGTTTTATAATTAAATAGCGAAGTTGCTTCAAGTAATTGTGGATTACCATACCTTAACAGACGTTTGAGAAGATCAGGGTACACAAATGCACCGACTTTAAAAAAAATTCTACACATTTTTTTTTTTTTTTCCAATAGCTAATTTTTTTTTCAAACTTTGATCTTCTCAATAACTGATAAAATATGGACACCAACCATCATTGAATCTCGCTGGGGCCTCCAACTGATAAACCAGATATTTATCTGATAAGATTAGATATGATTGATAACCCAAACTTGTATATATTTACCTAATTACCTTTAAATATAACGGCAACACTGAAATGATTGCACACCCACACAACCTTGTTATAAAAGGTATGACAATGCTTTACTTAAAGAATAGCTTCATTACAGGTATTTGCAAATGCAGACTAACACAAGAAACATAAAATTGATTAGCTAATACTTAAACAGTAAATCTATATCCAATCAAAATGGACACCTTTCAAGGACAGTGATCAGCCATGATTAAACCTCCTTCATAGTTACCTCCAGCCCCCTGTGCTTCCTTGTTCTTTCTCAACTGCCTTCCCCCTCCTTCTATCACTCTGATATTTAAACCTTTATCACATTAATTAATTAATTAATTACTCATAAGCATTGCGTCTTATTGGAAAGCTCTGCTTTCAATCATGATGTCATAATTAACCCAACACCCAACTTCAGTGGCCTTGTGGGTCTACGCATGTGTGGCCTTGTTCCCATCTTATTCAGTTTGTGGAGACTGGCTTCCTGTCCTTGCTACATTATACTGTCAACATCACATTCTTAAGCTTCTAAAACCAAAAACAATATTCTATAAGAAATCACTTTTACAGCTCTGTTCTGAATGATCAGCCATTTTATAATATTTATGCAAGTCATGGTTCAACAAAATGGCTGCTGCTTCTAACATATTAAAACTGTTTAGCGCAAAGGGAAGGCCTCATACGCAGTGAATAGTACAGTGTGCAACAAGCTAAAGTCATCTGCAGCAATAATAGCGGCAGTCAGGAAAACAGAATATAATAAAAGCATAGATTTATTGATTAGTTGATTTTCTGTATTATCACCATTTATATTCTGAAAACTGTTAAGACCTCTTTTTTCTATATACATGGGGAACTTGGTGGTTAAAAACACCCACCTTACTTCAGTTCACCACTGCTTATATGGAAGATTTGCTCTATATACAACCCTACCAGATTTATATTGCCCCTTGTGAAGTCCTAAAGGATGAAACATGTAGGGCTACAGAGTTTTCTGCATGTGGAAAATCTAAACAGTGGGATGTTGGAGTCATTAATAGAAATACTTATTTGAATGACTTATAATGCAATATTATCATTTATAGAATGTTCTTGAATAAATGTATTTGATTTTATTATTTTATTTGATTTTTTTAATATATATATATATATATATATGTGTTTTATATATTTTATAAGCACGCGGCCCTCAAGTGCCTCATTCTGATGGAGCCCACGCTCCGCCGCCTCCTCGACACTCCCCTGTACCTGCCCGCACCCCCCACTAACCCTACCTGTCTCCCTGATTTGGAGATGAGCAGGGATTCCGCCTCCCACCACCGAGTGAAGGGGCACATGTGTGCATGATGTCAGATGCAGCGCCTCTCTGCAAGCGATCACCAGCTCAGGGAATCTGGAGATTCCCTGGGCTGGCTGAGAGGTTCTAGATCTGTATATGGTTTGTCGGTACTTGATTTAATTGTACATGCACCCTGATGGGTGATTAGTATGTTATATGCACCCCCATCATTAACGACACCGCCACTATTAACGCCAACCCAAAGCGTGGCGAGCGCAGCGAGCACGCGAGGGGTGGCGGTACGCGTCCTCCGGCCTTTTCATACCCCCACTATCCACCTCGGCGTGGAGTTGATATTATATAGTATGGCGAGCGCAGTGATCCACCGAGCCCGAAGCGTGGTGAGTGTAGCGAGCCCCGCGAGGGGACACAGAATACATGTGAAGTTATATACGTCAGCTCACCACGCTTCGGGCTCAGTGGCTTGCTGAGCTCGCCACACTATATAAAATCAACTCCACGCCAACGTGGATAATGGGGGTATGAAAAGGTCGGAGGACGTGTACCTCCGCCCCTCGCGGGCTCGCCACGCTTTGGGTTGGCGTTAATAGTGGTGGTGGCGTTAACAATGGGGGTGCATATAACATACTAATCACCCATCAGAGTGATTGTACAATGAAATCATAATTTTGATCGCATCGATCGCATCACATCACATGCGATCTGGTCGCATGCGATCTGGTCACATGCGATCTGGTCGCATGCGATACGAGCGATGCGATCAAAAAGATGTAATAAGATTAAAATCGTGGGCGCCTTGCTAGGAAACAAGTATTGGTTTGTCCCTCCTAAGTTCAGAAAACTGAATTATTCATGTTGTCTGAGGGACCAAGTATTGCAAAAGTTGTATTGTAACTGTCATCACATCACAAAGAGGAGGTTAACCCACTGTCTAGTATCTCATTCTAGCCACAGATCTTTAAGGAAGGTAAATTACCCGGGGTCTGCTAGGGCACTCTTATCAGAGCTGGTATCTGAAAATAAACAAGGGCCAAGTATGCATTTTAAAGAAGACCTGCATACTACCCAGAAATGACAATGGGGCAGTACGGATGGTTAGCAGTACTGCCTCACAGCACTGAGGTCATGGGTTTGATTCCCACCATGGCCCTAACTGTGCAGAGTTTGTAACTTCTCCCCATACTTGCCTGGGTTTATGCTGGGTACTCTGGTTTCCTCCCACAATCCAAAAATATACTGGTAGCTTAATTGGCTCCTACAAAATTAACCATAGAATGTCTGTGTGTGTGTGTGTGTGTGTGTGTGTACATGTGATAGGGAATATAGGTTGTAAGCTACACTGGATGAAGAATGACCTCCACCTGGGTACACAGAACCCGTCGCTCCGTGAAAAAACAAATAAATAATTAAATACACAAGAGAGTACTCTGAATTATTACTAGGTCTTCTAACCAACTGCTTCATACATCCAGTGAGTTAGCCTAGACTCACAAAGGAAGAAAACAGAAAAAAATACACAATTGGATGCTATTGCGCTGTTGGGAGAGTAAATGCTGATTGTATCTACCGAGAAGAAATGAGTTCGTACACACTGCTATAAATGTAACAATTTTATAATGTAATAAAAACACACAAGAAATTACAATACATACAATTTAAAAAAAAAAAAAGAAAAAAAAGCATAAAGTATAAAATGCAATAAATGTGGCAGTCAATGTGAGGATGTAAATATCTAGATAATTATTCCTTATAGATAGGGATATATATATTCGATGGGGGTCTCCTGTTGTCAATTTTGCATCGGTATAAAGTGCTTTAGATGGCAGCTACTAAGTCTGAGCAAATCAGTAGGAATTAGTGTGAGTCCAAGCATGTAATTTATATGGAGTGCAGACAGCCTGTCCTTCTTAGCATGTGAGCAAACACGCAGATCTTCTGTAGTTTGAATGGGGCTGATAGCACAAGTTTTAATAAATGATTTAGGTCATGGACCGTGTGTCCACACTAGCAATGTCAATTGCGGATAATGTGCTCACCTACTGAAAGCTGAAGTCCGGTCCTGGGTGGGTGGGATAAGATGTTTAGTCCGCCGGCTATTTGCAGTGTTAGAAAGCCGGTAAATACCTTTAGTTTGTATGCTCGTTTCTATGAGCCACCGCGCTCACGTCCCAGGAGCCGGGCAGTGGGTCATTTTTGTGCTGCTTGTATCCGGTGCTATGAGGCACTTCGAGGTAGACGCTCTGTGTGTAGCGTGGTGCAGCAGAGCTTGTTCCGACAGACAGGAGAACCACCAGGAGACAGGATTTGCGTCAACGCGTTTCGTAACCCTTTGTGTATGGAGAACTTTTTCAATATGTCTTGAAAAAGTTCCCCGTACACAAAGGGTTACGAAACACGTTGACATTCACATCAGACCCTTCCCAAGTGGAGCTTACAATCTATATTCAATACCACATGTACATGCACACACATTCATTCTAGGGTTCATTTTGTTAGGAGCCAAATAACCTACCAGTACATTTTTGGATTGTGGGAGGAAACCGGAGTACACGGAGGAAACCCACGCAAGTACGGGGAGAATATACAAACTCCGCACAGTTAGGGCCATGGTGGGAATCGAACCCATGACCTACAGTAGGAGCAAGTTTCATTTTTGCTCCTTTGGTCATGGCTAGCCATGGCTAGCCATGGCTATTCTATTGTTCTCAGCTGCAATACAATACGGATTGCAGCTGAGAACAATAGAATAGCCATGGCTAGCCATGGCTAGCCATGGCCAAAGGAGCAAAGATGAAACTTGCTCCTACTGTAAGTGCTGTGAGGCAGTAATGCTAACCATTACACGATCCCTACTGTCCCAAGAAACATGCATGTGTCTTGGACTCCAACATTTCGCACTCTCTAATCTCCCATCCAGATGTTTATCAATTTTGTACATACAACTCACCCAATGTAATGGGATCTGTGATTTAAACTTTTAACTAAAACATTTCCAAACTTTTTTTTAAAATAGAGATGCTTTATGTACTAAGTGGCACTAGATATCCCTCTCACCCCCCCCCCCCCCCCCCACACACACACACACACACATCCCACACCTCAGTGAAAGCACTGGTGACACACTTTATGGGCTGTGGGTTTCTTTGGAAGCTGGCCATTGAGGTCAGTAAAGTTTCCCTAGGGATATATGAAAATCCAAATAGTATAGGTGATTAAGGATACATTTAATATCCCTGAGGTGGTAGTGGTGGTGGTCAAAAAGATTAGTCCCAGAATCCTTATACGGAGAATCCCGACCCTTCTTACCCTAACTTCCCTTGTAGCAGCATAACCCTCCCTGCTAGTGCCTATCCCTAACCCCCCATAACCAAAACCTAGCAACCCCCCTTCCCCACAGCCTAAGCCTATCCTCCCCTTTTTCACAGATTCTAACCCCACATTGACCCCACTAGTTCCTAAACCTAACCCTCCCTTTGCCGGCTGCCTGCTAGTGCGCCCTGCTTACTTACTGATTAAGATGGCTCTTTTTTTGTTGCGCGTGCCAAAAGTATGTGAGGGCGCATACTTATATTTCGCAGGAGGGCGCCAAACACCCTAGCACCGGCCCTGTTCATGCGCTAGGCATTTGGATCGGCAAATTAGTACGCCCGCACCTTAAATACTTGCAGCTGAGCACAATATAATCCAGTCCTCTAGTCATTAGTGATTAATGAAACACATTCCACAGGTTCAATTGGAACATTGCTGGCTAAATGGGAGAATACAAAATAGTTGAATAAATGGTGCAAACACATTTACTTTATTGTTGGTATCTGGCCCACATTTACACTGCACTCAATGGGCATACCTGTGTTACCGAAATCTATGTGCAAATCTGGAGAGTAAATAACTGTGTAATGTGGGTGAAGCATGACTTCCGAATAGATTTGTGAGGTGGGCGCAAAAATGCCAACTCGATGCGTACGATCAGCTTCCCGTCCTTTCGGACGCAGTAAGACCGTGCTAAATCTGTGAGGTCCGACTGCACACGGACGTGTTGCTACAGTCCGAAGACACTCCCTCTTCTGTGAAAGTTCATCCGAACAAATGCAGACAACATGTAGGCGTGTGTTCTCTGCCGTTCCAATGTGCGTTGAGTTCGGTCACTTCCGAACGAATGCACATCCGAAAGACTCAACTAGAATAAGGGACTTAATGACATAATTGAGGTCCCTATAATTACACTGCATTCAAAGCATGCAGGACCAACTTCACATTGCCTTTTTCCGTGATGCTGGTGTCTTGGGTGCTTAGTCACCAAAAGTAATGGGCACATCTACACCATGCCAGGGACTAGGGTTTAGTTTTCACATTCTGGTTGGTCTAAAAAATTGCATGCTTCCTATTGTGAATTTTTACAAGAAATTGCATGGGAGGTACATGTGTGCCTGAAAATTTGGACCCTATTACTCTGTGGGACAAGATGGTGCAAGTTTGTCCTGCACACTAAACTCAGACCTTATTACATTTGTCCCATAGTATCCGTACTGCTTTGGATTATCTTCAATTTTAGGGCTTGCATGTGTAATGTGAGAGCTAATTTGTAAGAGCATGTTAAAACAGATTGAGTATCTCTTATCTGAAATGCTTGGGACCACCAGAGATTTTTGCTGATTTTCTAAAAAAAAAATTGTTATACTTACCTGGTCCCCTGGTGGTGTCCCGACGGAGGCCTGATGGTCCCCCGACATCCACAGTGTCCCCTGGTGTCCAAGGCGGCCATCAAAATCCTCTTAAGTGGCATCTCTGGTCCCAAGGATGCATTGCGTGGGTGCGCTGGTGACGTCACCGGTGTGCCCACGTAATGCATCCTTGGGACTGGGGAAGGCATTGAAGAAGATTCAGATGGCTGCCATGGACACCAGGGGACACTTTAAATGTTGGGGGATCATCGGGGCACTGCCAGGAGACCATGTACTGTAAGTATGAACAAAAACTGTATGTTATAATTGTCAGGTCCCGCCGCTGCTGCCATGTCCGCAGAACATAGCGCCGCACTTCATACTCACCTAAAAGGGCGCTGTCCTCCTGGCTCTGCTGCTGAGGTCTCCTGCAGGTCCCCGCTGGCTTTGCCGGCTCCAGGTTTGGGGGTGATTCCTCCGGGGGTCTGGCTATTCCCGTGGCCGGCTCCCGGAATGGGCACCGCCATCGTGGTTGTGGCAAGTCGGTCTAGAAGCTGGGTCTGATATAAACTCTGTTGGAGGTTGGACCCATGACATCACAGCCTGGGAGGAATAAAAGGCAGGTCTGCTCATTCCCCAGTGCTGCTGCTTCTACTGATTTAGGTCAGTTCTCAGCTGACAGCTGGCTATACAGTGTTGCTCTGCTGGATTCTCTCTACTAGCTAAGCCTAACACATGAGATACCTGTACCCTGCCAAGTGTGCCTCCTGAGTTCCGTTATATTGCCAAGTGTGGCTCCTGAGTTCCGTTATATTGCCAAGTGTGCCTCCTGAGTTCTGTTATATTATTGCCGAGCGTGCCTCCTGACTTCCGTTATATTGCCGTGTTTCCTGAGTTCCGTTATATTGTGTTCCATTATACCACCAAGTTACCATCTGAAGCTTTGCCATGCCAGTGGGTTCCTGAGTTGCGTTCTTGCACATGCCATATGATACATCCTAGGCTTCGAAACCATCTGTCTCCTGCCAGTACTCAAGCCCCTCGGAGTCCAAATTCCCTTGCGGGGATCCCTGACGAAGACCGCCACCCAGTAAGACTCCATGCCTGCAGGATGAGGGATTGCATCAGTATGGTAGAATGCACAAATTTGGATGAGGGAGTGGGACAGTTTGACAGAATGCAGACCAGAGAGTGATGGAGTGCATTATTGTGATAGAGCATAGGCCGAAGGTTGATGGAATGCGTCAGTGTGATAGAGCACAGGCCACACAGTGAAGAAGAGCTGCAGTGTTTTATATATAAATATATATATATATATATATATATATATATATATATATATATATATATAAACCACAGAAGAGATCGCACAACACTTGCTGTTCACAATTGGTTGACTGTGCCCGGTCAAAAATCAATATTTAACACATCCCTGTCAATAGCAGAGAACACCAGCACCAGTCCATAGATAGATTTTAAAGCAGATTTATTAGTCCCAAATAGGACATCTCAATGCTCAAATGTATAGCATAGTGACATGACACCCAAACAGGCGAATACTCATCATTTAAGCAGTCATCTTAACGATCCTCGACGGCCTTCGAGGATCGTTAAGATGACTGCTTAAATGATGAGTATTCGCCTGTTTGGGTGTCATGTCACTATGCTATACATTTGAGCATTGAGATGTCCTATTTGGGACTAATAAATCTGCTTTAAAATCTATCTATGGACTGGTGCTGGTGTTCTCTGCTATTGACAGGGATGTGTTGAATATATATATATATATATATATATATATATATATATATATTTCTAGAGAAATAAAGACGGGCGCTTCATAGTGCATAAATGTCGTTTTTTTTGAAAATTTATTCAGACATATAAAAACATGAAACATAGGAATGGGTAAACGTACCAACGGTGGCGGTTCTTAATCACCGCAGTCAAACAGCTTATGAGTGGTGCATGCACAGACTGGAGCCGGTTACCATCCGTTCCCGGACATACAGCAAAACAGCAAGTGGTGGTGTTCTCCTGTGCTAGGCCACGCCCCTACGCGTTTTGTATCAACTTCGTCAGAGGGCTGGCCTAGCACTGGCTCACCGCCTCCTTATACCCACTCACACAGCTAATTAGAAATAAGCAGATTCACATGTGCAAACTCTGCAATAGCTTTAAAGCTATAAGACATATAGTGCCGTGCTGGGCATAAAATAAACAGTCAAGTTTAACTGTACTACATTTCTTTAAAAAGTACTAATCATGTACATAATTAGATAAAAATTTCATAGATAAAAATTTGGTTTATAAAAAGTAGTAAAAAAGAGAACACATTGTATAAAGAACCCTGATAAATAAATTGCATTAAGATAAACACTTCATGAGTACACAAAACTAATTGATAGAGAAGCCAAGATTGTATTCAATGCGCATACACATGCGGCAATAGCTAAAAATGAGTATATAAAAACACAAAAATCCAAGATTGTATTCAAGATGCATACACATGCGGCAATAGCTAAGATCAGAAATGAGTCAGCGCAATACCAGATACAGAAAAAAAGGGGCATACACATGAGGAAATCATTCAATTCAAAAAGGGAGCAATTTCCAAACCTTCGTTAAGACCGACAGGACTTAGTGCATTTAGAGCGTATATCCAATACGACTCACGTTTGAGGAGCAATTTGTCTTTATTGCCTCCTCTTATATCTAGCTTAATTTGCTCTAAAGCCATAAATTGCATGCCTGTTGGATCACTATTGTGGCACCTTTCAAAGTGGCGAGGAACACTATGATTGGACACTTTATTTTTAATGTTGCGATAGTGTTCAAGAATTCTGATCTTGAGGACACGTTTGGTTTGTCCAACATATTTTTTCCCGCATGGACAAATCAAAAGATAAACTGTATACACCGAATTACAGTTTAAAAAGCTGTCAACAATCCGCTCTTTGCCACTTCTATCAATTATGGATTTTGTGCCTTTCATACCAAATTGGCACATCTTACATCGGCCACATGTATAAAAACCTTTCAGTGGCATGGCTAGAGATAGTGACTGTGATACACTGGTTGAAATATTAGTGCCAGATAAATTGCTGGAAAGCCGGTTGGTCGCGGCATTTTCAATCGCTAGGAGACTAGGGGACAGTTTGGTTCGCAGAGTTTTGGCTCGCCTAAAAACTAACTCTGGGCGATCCCCCAGGGCTTTACCCAAAATGGGGTCCATCTTAATGATGGGCCAATGTTTATTCAGGATGGTTCTTATCTCATTGCTTCTGACATTGAATTGGGTCGTGAATGGGCAATATATGGATTTTTTCTCTGTTTTTTGGCGATATTGTATAATCTGCCCTCTGTCCATAACACGACATTTTTCTCTCGCATCATCTATCAGTTGCAATGGATAACCCTTTTCCCTAAACCGAGCACAGTATATTTCTGCTTGCTCCTCAAATTGTTGCAATGTGGAACAGTTACGCCGAACTCTAAGAAGTTGTGAGTATGGCAAATTGGACTTCCATTTTGTCAAATGGCAACTGGTAAACTCCAAATAATTGTTGCTGTCCACTTTCTTAATAAAGGTACATGTGTCAACTTCTTTAGACCCCTCCTTGGAGGTTAATGTAAGGTCCAAGAATTCAATGCTTTTTTTTGCAAATTTAAATGTAAAACTTAGATTATAACTGTTGACATGAAGATACTCAATAAATTCCAAAAACAGTTCTTCAGGCCCCGCCCATATTAACACTATATCGTCAATATAGCGTTTATATACAGTCAGGTGTTCGGCATAGGGGTTATTGTTATAAATATGGGCCTCTTCCCACTCCCCGAGATAGAGGTTAGCGAACCCCGGGGCACAAATTGTGCCCATCGCCGTCCCACATGACTGTATAAAAAATTGACCCAGAAAAGTGAAATAATTATATTCCAGGACAAATTTTAAACATTTTAGAATAAAATGTCTCTTTTCTCTTGAGACCGTAACATCTCGTTCTAATACTGCAGCGATACAACTTAAACCTTTAGCATGGGGGATGGAGGTGTACAGGGAATTAATATCCACTGTACCCCAACTCCATCCATCCTCCCATTCCATGGTATCCACCAATTGTAAAACAGACATTGAGTCCTTAATATATGATTTTAACTGCGGCACATAGACATTTAAACATAGATCAACATATTCAGACAGTCGTGAGGTTAAGGAATCGATCCCCGAAACAATGGGGCGGCCAGGGGGTGCGGTCTGGTTCTTATGTATCTTAGGGAGATAATAGATGGTAGCAATGCGGGGTTGATCATTGTTTAAATAATCAAATTCTTGTTTAGTTATTACCCCATCCCTCAGACCTTCACACAGAATATCAGAAAGGTCCACTAGGAATTCCCTAGTGGGATCTTTTAAGAGGGGTCTGTATGAGACTGGGTCTCCCAAAAGTCTCATCATTTCATTAATGTAATCTTCCCTATTTAGAAGAACCAGACCGCCCCCCTTATCTGCTTGCTTAATAATTAGTTGTTTATTATCAAACAATTCTTTTAAAGCCTTATTTTCATCGATGGTTAGATTATGTTCCCTTATTTTGACATCCTCACGTAACTGCTCAAAATCATTTTTAACAAGTTGGAAAAACATGTCTATGTTTGGCCCACGAGATTCGACGGGATAAAAGGTGCTAGGCCTTTTTAATCCCGAAGTATTTAACTCTGAATTCTGTGTGGTCGACACTGAATCTTGTGTAGTCGACATGTTGACTTTTTTGTCGTTTTTCAAAAAATGCCGCTTGAGTGTAAGGCGGCGTATATACAAATTTAAGTCCACATAAAGTGTGAACTTGTTTACCCCTGCAGCGGGTGAGAATGTGAGACCTTTTTTTAGAAGTTTTAATTGAGTATCTGTTAAATTAATATCGGACAAGTTAAATATACCTGTTACCTCATCTGCAACTAATTGAGGGTTCTCTTTTTGAAAATGGGTGGTCTTTCTCCCTCTTTTCCCCCTTCTTCTCGATTTCTTTTCCCCCAACGGTTGGGGGAGGAAGTCTCTCTTATCTGACTCCTCTGGCGCTGATCTAAAAAACTGGCAGAATCTGAGTTTCCAGATTGTCTAAGTGGCCAGAACCGATTGGTTGTGGTGGGCGGATTGGGGGTAGTTTCCAAACTGGAATCCCTTCTCCATGATTTATCTTTGGTAACTTTAACCCACTTTTCAACGGGAATATCACGTTGGGGATAGACAGGATCAGATCTCCTATCCTCCCAATTTCTAGTCCATTTACGTTTGGGGGCTGGTTTTTGTCTGTAATTATTTTGTCTATACACACGTTTTTCTCCCCGGTGAATATGCCAAGTCCGCACCTGGTTTTTATCATAGTCTTCCTTATCTCTTTTAAATTTTTTGACTTTGTTTTGAATAACTTCCTTTTCTAATTTTAATAATTTCTCATCTATATATTCTTTGAATTCCTGTATTTCTTTTATATTTTTCTGATCTAATTTTGTTTCTAACTCTGTGATCTTAGCTTAGTTGCAGATGAGGTAACAGGTATATTTAACTTGTCCGATATTAATTTAACAGATACTCAATTAAAACTTCTAAAAAAAGGTCTCACATTCTCACCCGCTGCAGGGGTAAACAAGTTCACACTTTATGTGGACTTAAATTTGTATATACGCCGCCTTACACTCAAGCGGCATTTTTTGAAAAACGACAAAAAAGTCAACATGTCGACTACACAAGATTCAGTGTCGACCACACAGAATTCAGAGTTAAATACTTCGGGATTAAAAAGGCCTAGCACCTTTTATCCCGTCGAATCTCGTGGGCCAAACATAGACATGTTTTTCCAACTTGTTAAAAATGATTTTGAGCAGTTACGTGAGGATGTCAAAATAAGGGAACATAATCTAACCATCGATGAAAATAAGGCTTTAAAAGAATTGTTTGATAATAAACAACTAATTATTAAGCAAGCAGATAAGGGGGGCGGTCTGGTTCTTCTAAATAGGGAAGATTACATTAATGAAATGATGAGACTTTTGGGAGACCCAGTCTCATACAGACCCCTCTTAAAAGATCCCACTAGGGAATTCCTAGTGGACCTTTCTGATATTCTGTGTGAAGGTCTGAGGGATGGGGTAATAACTAAACAAGAATTTGATTATTTAAACAATGATCAACCCCGCATTGCTACCATCTATTATCTCCCTAAGATACATAAGAACCAGACCGCACCCCCTGGCCGCCCCATTGTTTCGGGGATCGATTCCTTAACCTCACGACTGTCTGAATATGTTGATCTATGTTTAAATGTCTATGTGCCGCAGTTAAAATCATATATTAAGGACTCAATGTCTGTTTTACAATTGGTGGATACCATGGAATGGGAGGATGGATGGAGTTGGGGTACAGTGGATATTAATTCCCTGTACACCTCCATCCCCCATGCTAAAGGTTTAAGTTGTATCGCTGCAGTATTAGAACGAGATGTTACGGTCTCAAGAGAAAAGAGACATTTTATTCTAAAATGTTTAAAATTTGTCCTGGAATATAATTATTTCACTTTTCTGGGTCAATTTTTTATACAGTCATGTGGGACGGCGATGGGCACAATTTGTGCCCCGGGGTTCGCTAACCTCTATCTCGGGGAGTGGGAAGAGGCCCATATTTATAACAATAACCCCTATGCCGAACACCTGACTGTATATAAACGCTATATTGACGATATAGTGTTAATATGGGCGGGGCCTGAAGAACTGTTTTTGGAATTTATTGAGTATCTTCATGTCAACAGTTATAATCTAAGTTTTACATTTAAATTTGCAAAAAAAAGCATTGAATTCTTGGACCTTACATTAACCTCCAAGGAGGGGTCTAAAGAAGTTGACACATGTACCTTTATTAAGAAAGTGGACAGCAACAATTATTTGGAGTTTACCAGTTGCCATTTGACAAAATGGAAGTCCAATTTGCCATACTCACAACTTCTTAGAGTTCGGCGTAACTGTTCCACATTGCAACAATTTGAGGAGCAAGCAGAAATATACTGTGCTCGGTTTAGGGAAAAGGGTTATCCATTGCAACTGATAGATGATGCGAGAGAAAAATGTCGTGTTATGGACAGAGGGCAGATTATACAATATCGCCAAAAAACAGAGAAAAAATCCATATATTGCCCATTCACGACCCAATTCAATGTCAGAAGCAATGAGATAAGAACCATCCTGAATAAACATTGGCCCATCATTAAGATGGACCCCATTTTGGGTAAAGCCCTGGGGGATCGCCCAGAGTTAGTTTTTAGGCGAGCCAAAACTCTGCGAACCAAACTGTCCCCTAGTCTCCTAGCGATTGAAAATGCCGCGACCAACCGGCTTTCCAGCAATTTATCTGGCACTAATATTTCAACCAGTGTATCACAGTCACTATCTCTAGCCATGCCACTGAAAGGTTTTTATACATGTGGCCGATGTAAGATGTGCCAATTTGGTATGAAAGGCACAAAATCCATAATTGATAGAAGTGGCAAAGAGCGGATTGTTGACAGCTTTTTAAACTGTAATTCGGTGTATACAGTTTATCTTTTGATTTGTCCATGCGGGAAAAAATATGTTGGACAAACCAAACGTGTCCTCAAGATCAGAATTCTTGAACACTATCGCAACATTAAAAATAAAGTGTCCAATCATAGTGTTCCTCGCCACTTTGAAAGGTGCCACAATAGTGATCCAACAGGCATGCAATTTATGGCTTTAGAGCAAATTAAGCTAGATATAAGAGGAGGCAATAAAGACAAATTGCTCCTCAAACGTGAGTCGTATTGGATATACGCTCTAAATGCACTAAGTCCTGTCGGTCTTAACGAAGGTTTGGAAATTGCTCCCTTTTTGAATTGAATGATTTCCTCATGTGTATGCCCCTTTTTTTCTGTATCTGGTATTGCGCTGACTCATTTCTGATCTTAGCTATTGCCGCATGTGTATGCATCTTGAATACAATCTTGGATTTTTGTGTTTTTATATACTCATTTTTAGCTATTGCCGCATGTGTATGCGCATTGAATACAATCTTGGCTTCTCTATCAATTAGTTTTGTGTACTCATGAAGTGTTTATCTTAATGCAATTTATTTATCAGGGTTCTTTATACAATGTGTTCTCTTTTTTACTACTTTTTATAAACCAAATTTTTATCTATGAAATTTTTATCTAATTATGTACATGATTAGTACTTTTTAAAGAAATGTAGTACAGTTAAACTTGACTGTTTATTTTATGCCCAGCACGGCACTATATGTCTTATAGCTTTAAAGCTATTGCAGAGTTTGCACATGTGAATCTGCTTATTTCTAATTAGCTGTGTGAGTGGGTATAAGGAGGCGGTGAGCCAGTGCTAGGCCAGCCCTCTGACGAAGTTGATACGAAACGCGTAGGGGCGTGGCCTAGCACAGGAGAACACCACCACTTGCTGTTTTGCTGTATGTCCGGGAACGGATGGTAACCGGCTCCAGTCTGTGCATGCACCACTCATAAGCTGTTTGACTGCGGTGATTAAGAACCGCCACCGTTGGTACGTTTACCCATTCCTATGTTTCATGTTTTTATATGTCTGAATAAATTTTCAAAAAAAACGACATTTATGCACTATGAAGCGCCCGTCTTTATTTCTCTAGAAATCTCTTACCTGCTGGATACAGGTTCATTTGCCCCATGAGAGACGGAGCAGCTGGGACCAATATCCTAAGTGCCTTTACAGACTATCCTAATTGAAGGATTGGACGATTTGTTGGACACTGCAAGGTTTTTCTGGACTTATTATTACAGCGCATTGTTCTTTTTCTTTTGCATATATATATATATATATATATATATATATATACAGGGGGGGAAGCGCGGTGGCACTCGCAATATAGGAATAAACACACAGAGGCAGTAGTATCCCAACGTTTCGTGGCCGTGTCGCCACTTTATCAAGGTGCCATAAACAATTAAAACATACAAAAGAGCTTACCTAAATAGCCCTCGGTGCTGTCCGCGGCGCACAGCGTCCGGTCACATGGCGTCTGAAGATGACATCACACGCTACTGAGACGTAGTGAGCCCCGGAGGCTGCCTCGGACACGTGATCTAAAAACATGAATGAAGAATAGTTACACACTATACCTGAATGTAAACAAAAGTTGCGAAAAGAAAAAGAAAGCAAATAACCACATATAAAGAGACAAAGACAAAGTTCACAATAGCAGCGGCATAAAGATAGCATTAATAATAATAAACTGTACTTGACAGATACTTAAACCAAAAGAGGAAATGTTATTAATGAAACACATATACAGCTAGCTTGGGTTATCCTGTTTCTTATAGTGATGCTGCTGTTCCAGTACTCATATTGATAGCTGTATATGTGTTTCATTAATAACATTTCCTCTTTTGGTTTAAGTATCTGTCAAGTACAGTTTATTATTATTAATGCTATCTTTATGCCGCTGCTATTGTGAACTTTGTCTTTGTCTCTTTATATGTGGTTATTTGCTTTCTTTTTCTTTTCGCAACTTTTGTTTACATTCAGGTATAGTGTGTAACTATTCTTCATTCATGTTTTTAGATCACGTGTCCGAGGCAGCCTCCGGGGCTCACTACGTCTCAGTAGCGTGTGATGTCATCTTCAGACGCCATGTGACCGGACGCTGTGCGCCGCGGACAGCACCGAGGGCTATTTAGGTAAGCTCTTTTGTATGTTTTAATTGTTTATGGCACCTTGATAAAGTGGCGACACGGCCACGAAACGTTGGGATACTACTGCCTCTGTGTGTTTATTCCTATATTGCGAGTGCCACCGCGCTTCCCCCCCTGCATATCCTTGTCTCCATACCGGAGCCAAGCTACGGAGGGCACCGCTGTTATCTACTGCATCCCTGCTGGGACTTGTGCTTTTTTGGAGTGCCGCCCTGTCTCCTATATATATATATATATATATATATATAGTGGATTGTAGTCTCGGCACTCTATTTATGTGGCAACTGCTCCCGGTGCCTTTCAATCCCCAATAAATGGGGAAAATGTAGAAGACATAGTGAAAAAGTGATACAAAACTTACATTTATAGAAGTGTAGTACACTGTAATCCTCGTGTTCCCCATTCTGATGACGTCAGAGAAATACTGTCAGTCACCTGCCACCCTGGCGCCAGGAGACGTGAATCAGCGGCGCAAGTGGTTACCATGGTTACCAGGGTAAACTAACAGTTGTTTTAGCGCTGTGTAGCATATACATGAGTGTTAAAATCAATAAATGATATTAGGGCATTTAGACAGATACCTAGTGGAGCAGACAGGTGATGTGAACATACAAAACAATACATACCAAATGATAGTGACACATGCACAGAAAAACAAGACAGTTCAAAAATACAACAGCTGGGCGCAGATGAATTAGATGCACCCTCCACACCATGAAATTTCCAAAGACAATCTGTATGAGCATAATCGCAACATAATAATTTATCATGTACATTGATAAAATGCTAATAAATGCACATAGGAGCCAGAGAACTGCTGAGTTAAGCTGCATGGGTACTTATGTAATATCTGGGCTCCCGTTTTTCTTATGAGACCGAGTCCCCTCGCGGGGCTCGCTGCGCTCACCACGCTTCGGGCATGGTGGCTCGCTGCGCTCGCCACACTATATAAAATCAACTCCATGCGTAGTTGGATAGTAGGGGTATAAAAAGATGGGGTGCATTTAACATGGGAGCCCAGACAATACATAAGTACCGCTGCATGTATAAGGAACAGAGTCCTTTCTAGTAATCTGGTGTGCAATGTCTCCAACAGTAATCATGGCAACACCAGACTGTTGTATGTAAAATTTAGAGTGAAAAGAAAATAGTTGTTAGACAGGACAAGGTCTAGAAGATTCAGAAAAAAAAGTGCTGTCAGGGCCATGACAGCACTTTTTTTCTGGATCTTCTAGACCTTGTCCTGTCTAACAACTATTTTCTTTTTCACTCTAAATTTTACATACAACAGTCCGGTGTTGCCATGGGATCTTGTGTGGCACTGAGTGTGGCCAACCTCTTTATGCATGAGGTAGAAAAGGGTCTGTTCTTCTCTTGCACCCATAAATCATTCAAGATTAAAAAGTATTTACGTTACATCGATGACATCCTACGATTATGGGAGGGCACACAGGAGAGCTTCATAAGCCTGATGAAAGAGATCAACCAGGCAGACCCTGACATTAAATTTACCTATACCTTCAGTTATGACAGTGTTAATTACCTTGATGTCCTAATTACCCAAACTGACGACCACTTCCTGACCACCAAGGTATACCACAAACCGACTAATAGGAATACTCTCCTACTCGGAAGTAGTTTCCACCCTCCGGCCCTGAAATGGGCATTGCCTTACTCACACTTTTTAAGAGCCTTTTGTATCTGCTCTTCCAAAACTGATGCGGAAATAGAGATTAATGACATGATGCATAACTTCCAATCCAGAGGTTATCCCATAAGATTGCTGCGAGAGACCAAGGAGAAGGTCTTGGCAATGGATAGGAATCAACTACTATAACGAGAGAAGGATCCCCAAAGATGGACACATTGATATGGACACAGTGCTACTCTACGAGCAGTAAACAGATTATAGTGGAAGCCAAGAAGATGTGGCCATTTGTAACCACTGATAAAAACCTGCCAGCACTCAGACGAAGTAAAATTATGCAAGCCTACAAACGTAGTAGGAACATCAAAGACATGGTAGTTCATAAGACATGGTAGTTCACGAACAAAGAACAGCAACAGTTGTAGAAAGAAAGAAAGAACAGCAACTTCAAATGCCTCAAGTGTGTGGGGAGGATAATCCCAGGGAAACACGATGAGCTTGTTTACTGGACATTCATCTCAATCTTCACTAAGGGCCACCTATGGACCATGGACACATTCAATCTATTTGCCCAACCTAATATCCACCAACCTCTCATCCAAACAAGCGATCCGAGGCAGCTTCAAGACTTGTCCAAGTCATCCAGGTCTACCATCACCCCTGTCAGAGGAATCCTAATTCCACCTATTGACTCTGTATTGGGACTCATTGGCCACCTGGTGTTCATTTGCTGCTCAATTGGGAGATACCATATCTTGACGTCCGATTGTTAATATGCAATACAATTGCATGCATAATCAGTGATGTTAATAATTGAGTTAATGAATGTCCATATTTTATATTTGGTTTAATTTTATAGAATTCCATATTTTTAAAATACAGCTATTTCGATTTATAAAATATGCTGATCAAGATACCATTCTCTTTATAGTTTTTTTTTCAGCCTGCACTGGTACACCTACTTGTTTAATGTTCTATTATAGGAATAAATCATGAAAACACAACAGTTTCTTCATGACTATCAGCACATTTCTTGCTAAATAGACCCCATATATATTTTTCTTTTAAAAACTGTTCTCAAATGTTACACTATTTCCTTATGGGAAGTTATTGTTTAATAGAATGCAGATGTACTGTACTTTGTTTACATTAGCTTATAATTAAAGCAGCACTCTTCAGCTTATACTTTATATCTAGGCAGTATAGTAATATATCAAATCTGTATACAAAGTGAAAAAAAAATATGCTAATACAATTTTGCATCCATTAAGTGATGACTTATAAGATAGATTTGAAAGAGAGTCTATTCAAATGCATTCAAGTTATTGTAAGATCAACATACTATTGTACACACATTACTATTCTAGATGCATTGAAATGTAAATGTGGTTTTTAGAAGCACAAAGAGAAAACAATAAATGAACAGTAACTTGTTTTTGCACTTTTCTGCCTGCATAGTCCACATATAAATTTGAGAAATAAAACCAATTTTTCAATAAAAAGATGAAATAGAGGCTAGCACACCCCTTTGTTAAGGTCCAGGTGTAACTGTTACGCCTGCAGCTTGACAAAGGGGCATGCCAGCCCTAAAACATTTTTTGGCCAAAAGAATACATCATTTATACAAGTCCCTCTAGTGCCGCTGCTTAATTTGTTTCTCCACTATCCAATGGTTCTGGAGGGTACCTGGGCCCATTGACTGGCTGGGAGACTGCCAGGTCTCCATCTCCAAGATGTGTGTGTGTGTGTGTGTATATATATATATATATATATATATATATATATATATATATATATATATATATATATATATATATATAGGAGAATGGGGCAACAGGGCGGCACTCCAAGGCAGAGATTTATTCTGGTGCAAGGTCCATAATAGAAATGCAAATACACTTACCCCCCCAGGGTGAAGGAGTTCAGACCAGCACTCAATGTAGTAGTGAAGAAAAACGAGGGTTTATTTCAAGTACATCAGAAACAAACAGCAGCTGTCCCGACAGCTGTTTCTACTGGGCTTATGCCAGTTGTCATCAGGGGAACAGAAGCACACAGAATGAACAGTATATAAAGCAAAAAAAGCGCCAAACTGACATGCAAATGAGAACCAATTAACCTATCAAGTCATTGATGACGGCCCTGGTACAGTGACCTATGTGTGGGCGTGTAATACTGTCCAACTGACAGCTGGGGTTACCTGCGCGTCAGAGAGGAATGTCTCTGAGCGCCAGGACCCGCTAGCAGCTGTGTGCGAGCGGCTGGTTGCTGTGGTAACAGACGCACCAAGCAGCGGCAAGTGTGTATGGGGAAAGGAGTCCTGTGATATGTGCTGTATGCAGCGATGGCAGCAGCCTGCTGTCAATCGCTCCTGAGTAGCGGGGAGCAGCCTCCGGAGTGTGTCTGGCTCATATGCAAGCGGCATCACCATCAGTGATGTCCGCTTCCACGGAGCGGAAGGTGTCAGGTGGGCTGGTATGGTGTGTGTAAGCGCTGGGAGACACTGTGGCACAACGGGGCTTAAATGTCTTAAGCAGCAATATACAAAACGGCATTGACATCAGCGTTGTCTGTACGCACGGAGCAGAGGATCTCCGGCTGGCTAATGTGATGCTATGTGGCACATCAGCGCATGACATATAAAGCAATATCCATAGCATGCTGGATAACATGAATCCAAAAACGACACGTATAAAGCGAGTATCACAGTAGGAGAGCCACAGTCCATTGCATTGTACACTGATTGGATAACATGAATCCATGAAAACGAGCAAAATGAGCAGCGAGTGTGAAAGTAGGAGAGCTGCAGTATACAGTGAAGCACGGTCTACCCAAACAGATAGTAATGTGCAGGTGGTGGTAATAGGGGGCAGTACATGCAATATACAGTGACTGGGGTGTCTCATAACAGTGCCCATAGGTGAAATAAGGGCAAGATGACGTGTTCAATATACGGCTATAAAAAAGTGCATAAAGGTCATGCTGACAGCCCATAAAGCAGCCACAACTATAAGGTGTGGAGAGACTGGGTGAGTTAATTCAATACCAGTCCAAAATACCAAGGAAAGACATAAAGCTAAATGGTGTCATGCGCAAAGAGCGAAGCCCATCAGGGCCAGAGCGCCAGCCACACACGGAGGTGCTGATGCTGGTGTACAACAATAAACAGCAAACAGGATAATGAAAAATTACATGATAGGAGAAAAGGAAAAAACATTAGAAAAAGCACACTAAAGAAAACAACTCATTCTAAAATCTTCATTAAGTCCCAGTGGGGACATGCAGTTCAGTCTAAAGATCCACTGTAGTTCTCTTTGGAGTAGTAGTCTGTCTCTATCACCACCTCTTCTGAGGGGTGGTATGTGATCTATGATGAAGCATCTGAGTTGCGTGACAGTGTGAGCTTTGGAGAGAAAATGTCTTGCCACAGGGAGGTTTTTCAGATCATTTTGTGCATCCTGCGTAATGTAGCATTTCTTAATGGAGGAGCGATGTTGACCCAAGCGTTCTTTAAGCATTCTGGTAGTTTTGCCCACATAGAGGAAATTGCAAGGACATTGGAGGGCATAAATCACATAGCGACTGTTACAGTCCAACCGGTGTTTAATGGAGTATTTGGTCCCGTCTTGAGGGTTAGTAAAGTGTGAGCCAGTTTGTATGAAGTTACAATTCGTGCATCCAGCACATTTGAACGTGCCTT
The DNA here is from genome assembly GCF_055691185.1 of Crinia signifera. Classification (NCBI taxonomy): domain Eukaryota; kingdom Metazoa; phylum Chordata; class Amphibia; order Anura; family Myobatrachidae; genus Crinia; species Crinia signifera. The sequence continues at coordinate 144,183,269 of NC_139221.1, read as the reverse complement.
TTTTGCGGCTGAGCCAATGGGTTTTGCTCGCCGGGGCTGGTCCAGGTGCTGTCTTCACAAGAAGATCCCTGAGGTTGGGTCCCCTACGGTATGCAAACCTGGGTGGTTGTGATAGTTCAGTGGATAGTGCGGGGTCACTGGCAATCAGGTGCCATTGTTCATTTACCTTGCTGCGTATCTGGTTGGAGGCCACCGTGAATGTGCTGCAGAAGTTCAAAGTCTTGGACTTCTCAGGTATAGGTTGCTCTTTGGTCTGTAGAAGGGTTGACCTTTCTAGTGTTGTGACCCTCTGGGTTGCCAAGTCCACTTCATGCTTGCTGTAGCCCCTTTCAAGGAACCTCTCTCCCATCCGTGTTAGAGCCTCCTCACAGTCGTCCTCGTCTGAGGTGATACGTCTGACTCTCAGCAATTGGGAATATGGGAGCCCTTTCTTGAGGGGTGCTGGATGGAAGCTGTTAGCGTGGAGTAGAGTGTTTTTATCGGACTCCTTGGCATAAATTGTGGACTTGATTGCAGTACCAACAAGGGTGATGGTGACATCAAGGTAGTTGATGAACTTGTCGCTCAAATTCATGGTGAATTTAATGGTACAGGGGAGCGAGTTAAGAAAATCAAAGAATTGTAGCAAGCGGGGCTCACCTCCTGTCCAGAGCAGAAACAAGTCATCAATATATCTGACAAAAAAGAGAATGTCATCCTTGTACTGGGGGTTCCCCGTGATGTGTTCAGATTCAAAGGCCCCCATCACAATGTTAGCATATGATGGGGCCATGTTGGAACCCATGGCCGTCCCTTGTTTTTGTCGGTAGAAACAGTTCTCAAATAAAAAATAATTTTTGGTCAAAATGGTTTCAATCAGAGTGAGCAGATATTCAACCGGTGGTCCACAATAATGTGGATTGTTAATTAATGCAGCACGGCAGGAGTCCAGTCCCAGTTGATGGGGGATGTTGGTATAAAGACTGCATACATCCCATGTTACCAGTAGAGTCCCTGGTGGTATGTCTTTCAGTGCCCCAATTTTTCTGAGGAAGTCACTGGTGTCTGAAATAAAGGATGGAATCTGCTTCACCACCGGTTGTAGGTGGAAATCCACCAGTTGCGACAGCGGCTGACACAGAGAGTCCCTTGCTGAAATAATCGGCCTGCCGGGCGGTGACGTCATGGATTTATGGACCTTCGGCAGGGTATAAAGGAATGGAATCTTGGGGTGTGTCTGTCTCAGAAAATCTGCTGTTTCCTTGTTGATAAATGAGTTGTTGAAGCCAATTTGTATTATTTGGTCAATGAGTTTCTTGAACTGCCAGGTAGGGTCATGCCCAAGCGCTTCATAGCACGTTGCATCCGACAATTGGGTACCAGCCTCATGGGTGTAATAATCACGGTTAAGGAGTACAATACCTCCCCCCTTGTCAGCTGGCCTGATAATCAGGTTGGAGTCCCTGGACAGCGATTTTATGGCTTCCTTCTCTGCTCTAGAGATGTTGTGGAACGAAATCTTTTGTTCCTTGATGTGCGGGTTGGTATCCCTTTTCAGCAGTCTGGTAAATGTGTTGATGGAGGCATTTGTTGTGGGGGGGTCAAATGTGCTTTTGCATTTCAAATTGTAAGATGTATCAGACTGGAGAATAGTGTTGACTGATGGTTGCTTTAGGAAGTGATCTCGCAGCCGGAGTTGTCTCCCAAGTCGATACATACAGTATCAACCTGCCACTTAAACAGGTCCTGTGTCAGTGTGGGGACGAAAGAAAGTCCCTTGTTGAGCAGCGAAGCTTCTGCTGGAGTGAGCTGATGGTCCGAAAGGTTAAAAACCACAGAGCCCAGGCTCACTTTGCTGATTTCTTTTTTCCTTTTTCTCCCACCTCGGCGGGTGGGTAGAGCAGGTTTTTTGGCGGTCTGCGAGTACGTTCGCCATGAGCTAGGTATCTAGCTTCCTGTGTGCTGCCCGATGGTGCTTCGGAGTCACTCGTGGATGTATGGGAACGACTTTCAATATCTGTAAATTGAGCAGGGGAGGTGGCAGACGCCCTCCTGCTCAATTTACAGATATCGAAAGTCGTTCCCATACATCCACGAGTGACTCCGAAGCACCATCGGGCAGCACACAGGAAGCTAGATACCTAGCTCGTGGCGAACGTACTCGCAGACCGCCAAAAAACCTGCTCTACCCACCCGCCGAGGTGGGAGAAAAAGGAAAAAAGAAATCAGCAAAGTGAGCCTGGGCTCTGTGGTTTTTAACCTTTCGGACCATCAGCTCACTCCAGCAGAAGCTTCGCTGCTCAACAAGGGACTTTCTTTCGTCCCCACACTGACACAGGACCTGTTTAAGTGGCAGGTTGATATGTATCGACTTGGGAGACAACTCCGGCTGCGAGATCACTTCCTAAAGCAACCATCAGTCAACACTATTCTCCAGTCTGATACATCTTACAATTTGAAATGCAAAAGCACATTTGACCCCCCCACAACAAATGCCTCCATCAACACATTTACCAGACTGCTGAAAAGGGATACCAACCCGCACATCAAGGAACAAAAGATTTCGTTCCACAACATCTCTAGAGCAGAGAAGGAAGCCATCAAATCGCTGTCCAGGGACTCCAACCTGATTATCAGGCCAGCTGACAAGGGGGGAGGTATTGTACTCCTTAACCGTGATTATTACACCCATGAGGCTGGTACCCAATTTTCGGATGCAACGTGCTATGAAGCGCTTGGGCATGACCCTACCTGGCAGTTCAAGAAACTCATCGACCAAATAATACAAATTGGCTTCAACAACTCATTTATCAACAAGGAAACAGCAGATTTTCTGAGACAGACACACCCCAAGATTCCATTCCTTTATACCCTGCCGAAGGTCCATAAATCCATGACGTCACCGCCCGGCAGGCCGATTATTTCAGCAAGGGACTCTCTGTGTCAGCCGCTGTCGCAACTGGTGGATTTCCACCTACAACCGGTGGTGAAGCAGATTCCATCCTTTATTTCAGACACCAGTGACTTCCTCAGAAAAATTGGGGCACTGAAAGACATACCACCAGGGACTCTACTGGTAACATGGGATGTATGCAGTCTTTATACCAACATCCCCCATCAACTGGGACTGGACTCCTGCCGTGCTGCATTAATTAACAATCCACATTATTGTGGACCACCGGTTGAATATCTGCTCACTCTGATTGAAACCATTTTGACCAAAAATTATTTTTTATTTGAGAACTGTTTCTACCGACAAAAACAGGGGACGGCCATGGGTTCCAACATGGCCCCATCATATGCTAACATTGTGATGGGGGCCTTTGAATCTGAACACATCACGGGGAACCCCCAGTACAAGGATGACATTCTCTTTTTTGTCAGATATATTGATGACTTGTTTCTGCTCTGGACAGGAGGTGAGCCCCGCTTGCTACAATTCTTTGATTATCTTAACTCGCTCCCTTGTACCATTAAATTCACCATGAACTTGAGCGACAAGTTCATCAACTACCTTGATGTCACCATCACCCTTGTTGGTACTGCAATCAAGTCCACAATTTATGCCAAGGAGTCCGATAAAAACACTCTACTCCACGCTAACAGCTTCCATCCAGCACCCCTCAAGAAAGGGCTCCCATATTCCCAATTGCTGAGAGTCAGACGTATCACCTCAGACGAGGACGACTGTGAGGAGGCTCTAACACGGATGGGAGAGAGGTTCCTTGAAAGGGGCTACAGCAAGCATGAAGTGGACTTGGCAACCCAGAGGGTCACAACACTAGAAAGGTCAACCCTTCTACAGACCAAAGAGCAACCTATACCTGAGAAGTCCAAGATTTTGAACTTCTGCAGCACATTCACGGTGGCCTCCAACCAGATACGCAGCAAGGTAAATGAACACTGGCACCTGATTGCCAGTGACCCCGTACTATCCACTGAACTATCACAACCACCCAGGTTTGCATACCGTAGGGGACCCAACCTCAGGGATCTTCTTGTGAAGACAGCACCTGGACCAGCCCCGGCGAGCAAAACCCATTGGCTCAGCCGCAAAAAAGGCACGTTCAAATGTGCTGGATGCACGAATTGTAACTTCATACAAACTGGCTCACACTTTACTAACCCTCAAGACGGGACCAAATACTCCATTAAACACCGGTTGGACTGTAACAGTCGCTATGTGATTTATGCCCTCCAATGTCCTTGCAATTTCCTCTATGTGGGCAAAACTACCAGAATGCTTAAAGAACGCTTGGGTCAACATCGCTCCTCCATTAAGAAATGCTACATTACGCAGGATGCACAAAATGATCTGAAAAACCTCCCTGTGGCAAGACATTTTCTCTCCAAAGCTCACACTGTCACGCAACTCAGATGCTTCATCATAGATCACATACCACCCCTCAGAAGAGGTGGTGATAGAGACAGACTACTACTCCAAAGAGAACTACAGTGGATCTTTAGACTGAACTGCATGTCCCCACTGGGACTTAATGAAGATTTTAGAATGAGTTGTTTTCTTTAGTGTGCTTTTTCTAATGTTTTTTCCTTTTCTCCTATCATGTAATTTTTAATTATCCTGTTTGCTGTTTATTGTTGTACACCAGCATCAGCACCTCCGTGTGTGGCTGGCGCTCTGGCCCTGATGGGCTTCGCTCTTTGCTCATGACACCATTTAGCTTTATGTCTTTCCTTGGTATTTTGGACTGGTATTGAATTAACTCACCCAGTCTCTCCACACCTTATAGTTGTGGCTGCTTTATGGGCTGTCAGCATGACCTTTATGCACTTTTTTATAGCCGTATATTGAACACGTCATCTTGCCCTTATTTCACCTATGGGCACTGTTATGAGACACCCCAGTCACTGTATATTGCATGTACTGCCCCCTATTACCACCACCTGCACATTACTATCTGTTTGGGTAGACCGTGCTTCACTGTATACTGCAGCTCTCCTACTTTCACACTCGCTGCTCATTTTGCTCGTTTTCATGGATTCATGTTATCCAATCAGTGTACAATGCAATGGACTGTGGCTCTCCTACTGTGATACTCGCTTTATACGTGTCGTTTTTGGATTCATGTTATCCAGCTTGCTATGGATATTGCTTTATATGTCATGCGCTGATGTGCCACATAGCATCACATTAGCCAGCCGGAGATCCTCTGCTCCGTGCGTACAGACAACGCTGATGTCAATGCCATTTTGTATATTGCTGCTTAAGACATTTAAGCCCCGTTGTGCCACAGTGTCTCCCAGCGCTTACACACACCATACCAGCCCACCTGACACCTTCCGCTCCGTGGAAGCGGACATCACTGATGGTGATGCCGCTTGCATATGAGCCAGACACACTCTGGAGGCTGCTCCCCGCTACTCAGGAGCGATTGACAGCAGGCTGCTGCCATCGCTGCATACAGCACATATCACAGGACTCCTTTCCCCATACACACTTGCCGCTGCTTGGTGCGTCTGTTACCACAGCAACCAGCCGCTCGCACACAGCTGCTAGCGGGTCCTGGCACTCAGAGACATTCCTCTCTGACGCGCAGGGAACCCCAGCTGTCAGTTGGACAGTATTACACGCCCACACATAGGTCACTGTACCAGGGCCGTCATCAATGACTTGATAGGTTAATTGGACCTCATTTGCATGTCAGTTTGGCGCTTTTTTTGCTTTATATACTGTTCATTCTGTGTGCTTCTGTTCCCCTGATGACAACTGGCATAAGCCCAGTAGAAACAGCTGTCGGGACAGCTGCTGTTTGTTTCTGATGTACTTGAAATAAACCCTCGTTTTTCTTCACTACTACATTGAGTGCTGGTCTGAACTCCTTCACCCTGGGGGGTAAGTGTATTTATATATATATATATATATATATATATATATATATATATATATATATATATATATATATATATATATTGCACTCCCTCCCCCTGGGGCCTGCGTTTTATCACACTGACACATGACCTTACCCTACGGTCTGCACTCTATCACACTGATGCACTCCCTTACCCTGCAGATGGAGTTCTATCACACTAATGAACTCCCTCACCCTGGGGCCTGTGTTTAATCATATTGACACACTACCTCACCCTACGGCCTGCGTTCTATCACACTGACACACTCCCTCACCCTGCGCTCAATCACATTGACGCACTCCCTCCACCTGGGGCCTGCGCTCTATCACACTGATGCACTCTCTCACCCTATGGCCTATGCTCTATCACACTGACACAGCTGTGAAACATAATGTAAGTCTAGACCCTAGTGTTTGTACTATGCAACAATACTAGTTTATCAAAAATTAAAAAAATTGTCAAATAGTCAACATTGCATTTTTAACATGGCAGGTTATAATTTCTATAGCTCTTTGTATCATCTTTACATGTCTTGGTGTTATAATATTACATACATGTTAAATCAGATTGCAATTTTAGTAAATCTAACTCTTAGTGATGAAATTAGAATTTACCTTATATATTGATTGGTTTGCTGCCACAAACATTAATCAATTGCAAATACACATACACGCATTTTCATTTTCTCTCTTTGAACAACAAAGTTCTTAATCATGAATAGTACCTGCTTAGAATTGTACTGTTATTCACCATGGTACATGACGGTATCACATCCATCCTAGTAATTGAAAATAGATAAAGTATGTAATTCCCATCTTTGTCTTGTTTAACTGGCCTCCTACTGTTATACAGAGGTGCAAACAGTTCCAATTAGACATTAGCCAAGATATATGAGACCTGTTTAATTAGCTAAACTAAAGGAAACTGGAAAACCCACTTGTCAGTGGAAATGCATTTTACCTCTAAATATATGATGATGACACAACAGGGAGCCTAAATTAAAAACTTGCTTAGAATACACTGCAACCACTAGTCACTGCACTATATCAGATGTGATGTCATATTTTTCTCGTTGCCTCTGCTCCTATAACAATTTTACCTATTGTGAGCTGCACAGCTCTAGAATTATAAAAGATTTTAACATTTATTTCTCTTCAACTTATTGTCACATGTTTCACACATGAGAAGCTTTGCGGTCCCTTAGCTCATTTTAATTAGATAAAAGATTTTGAGAAGTGAACTACTAATCATTTTCTTTTTCCACATATAAGTAAAGAAGCATTTAATTAATGAAAACATTGGCATAGTGTTATATTAAACAAGCATTCAGTACTTTAAATATATTAAATCCCCAGCAGAAAAAAAGTTAAATGTTATTGAGGGATTTTGAAAACGTACATTAGAGTGGAGTGTCAATGAACATCTAAATCTTCTGTGCTTGGCATTTTAGATAGCTACATACCAGATGATGAAGTGCTTGATGTTCTAGCCAATAACAAACTCACATTCAAGCCATCATTGACAGGACAACAAAGTGAAGAATAACCTTTCAGTTACAATTGAAGGATACAGTAATTGGAGTTGAATCTGTATGCCACCATGCATTGGTAGACAATATTTTCTAGGTCAAAAATACACTGCAACATTGCTTAAATTCAATGTAGTTACACTGAGTTTGTAAACGTTCATTTGACTAGACTGCATATTAAAGAATAATATATGCCTAATTAAAACACATAAATGAGCATATGAGCCGCAATTAAACGCATAAGAAAAGGCTTTATTACTGTCAATTTTAAATGCACAGGAGGTTAAATGATTTGTGTAATATGACGGCTTACTAAAACTCTGAACAGTCAATCATAAAAACTGAAATGGATCACGCACAGCAGCTAATCTTGGGTGACAGGTGGAGAGCAATTTTGCGTAGGGGTTCTTAACATACAGCATAGCTACTCGGTATAGCTTCTCTTGTTCTATATGATTTCTTAACTAGCACATAACTACAAAATCTTATAACCTTTACATATGTGGGGAGTATGGAATTCACGTGATAGTTTCCTCAAATGAGCATTTTAGCAATCCCAATTTTGAATAGTAAACAGTATTCCTGTTAGAAAGTATGATTGTCCCGTCCCATATTCTATTATTTGCTGGAACCTCTCACACCAACAATCATGAGGGGAAGCAGCAACTGCCACCAAACCTTCCAGCCATGCAGGAGACTGGCAATTTTGTTGTGGTAGTATGCAACCCCAGAGACATATAAATGGGGTGTGCGCTAGTGCGTGAAATGACCCAGACATTGGTGGAAAGCCCTTACCACCACTTCATCTCCTTACCACAAGGTTGCAGCCTGCAGGATACCATCAATGGTTTCCTGCAATGTGGATATCCCTATATACACTTACATCCTGGATTAGGTCAGCACACACATAAATATTCTGGCATACGCCTGGGGTCGCACATCAGTGGTACCTTGTCGGGGCCACACATATATCTTCAATTGAAAAAACGGCACTCACCAGGGCTTTTGGATATTCATAGACAAATAGCTGGATTTTTTATTCCATAAGAGGAAACAGCATCTTCAAGCAAGGGTCAGGTCGACGTTTCGACCACGGAATGTGGCCTTACTCATGACCTCCTTGTACAGGACAAGACAGATAAATCCCTACCAACAGGCACCGGTATTTAAGGACCAGACAGTCCCACCCACTAATTAACTTCTTATTATGACACAACCCTTAATAAAACCTTCAAACATCATATGTATATCACCAGAAACGAGTGACATGTACACAAATACACCGCACTTGTCACAGAAGTACTTACAATTAAATATAAGCAGCACGCTGCCCCGTTACTCCGGCTTACAGCACACCTCATTCGGCGTGCGTTCCAACTGGCCGGAAGTAGCGCTTCCATGCGTGTCACCGCTACGGAACTTTCGCATTAGTTCACACGCCGGCTTGCGCTCCACCTAACATGACTGTGGAGCGCACAGCCATTTTTAACAGCGCACAATATACCAAAAAGCCTTTACATCATCGCCAAGCGTTCCACACTCTCACTGTGGAGCGCACGGCCATTACAACAGCGCATTATGCCCAGTAACATATCACTCACTGGTGATTACACATATGGTACTAAATATTATTCATATTAACCTTAGTCTAGAGGTACTGAAAAAGCCTCAACACTGGTACCTGTTGTTACATTTAAAAACACAGAAAAAACATACCAATACATATACACCCTCAGTCCACCATCGACGGCGCAGCCCCCCATCACACTATAGGTGTTCATTGGGAACCTGCGTCATCGAGTTGAACCACAGGTGACATATATCTATAGCAGGCCTCCAACATTAAATTGCCGAAAAATAGAAAAAAATAAAAAATCAAAAAAATCTTCCTGAAAAAACTTTTCAAAAAAATCTTCTGAAAAATCTCTTACAAAGTTGTAGCCATAGTTACAGCAACGGTTTAGGCAGACATCTCTTCTCAAAAACTGGTTTCTTTTAGAGGCTTTTTTTGGAGGCTTTTTTTAGAGGAAGGACTGGGAACGCTGAAGAAGGCTGGAGCTGCCGAGTGTGCAGACTGCAGAGCGGGCAGAGCGGGCTGAGCGGGCAGAGCGTCTCCAGCATCCAGCAAGGTACTGTAGTAAGCGCCTGTGCAATCAGCTCCTGATAATTAAGCCCGGACCTGTGCTGTAGGGGAGGGGAGGGGAGGGGAGGGGGGGCTTCTTGGCATTTTGTGCAGTACTCATGGTGATAGCAGGCTCCTAGGAAACAAAAACAATAGAAGATAGTAGACATGATCTGATTGGTTGCCCATAGCAACATCACATGTGAAGTAGAATTCACATCTTAGTTAATTTTCCCCTATATTTCCTATATAAGGTAAAAATTGCAGGTCAATATAATGAATAAAAATGTTTACTTGGCAATTTTCACATCCATTTTGACAAATTCACTTGGCACTCAAAGGGTTAATGCATTGGTGGTACTTGTGTATTATAGCAGCGCCCATCGCAACTTATACCATAAGGCATACGATGGTATGCGGTGCGATATCACACGATGTTGTACAATGACATACAATTTTAAAATTGTATGACATTGTCTATGGCATACAATGCCATACAATGTGATGGGATGCGATTATAAATTGTATAAGCACCCTAATGGGTGCTTACAATGTTAAATGCACCCTAATGGGTGCTTACAATGTTAAATCCACCCCCACGCCACCCCCCACTATAAACATGAACCCGAAGCGTGGCGAGCGCAGCGAGCCTGCGAGGGGCGACAGTGCGCGTCCTACGACCTTTTCATACCCCTACTATCCACATCGGCGTGGAGTTGATCTTATAAAGTGCCCGAAGCGTGGTGAGCGGACGCGCATAACTTCACAGGTATACGCGCCCACTCGCCACGCTGCGCTCGCCACACTATATAAAATCAACTCCGCGCTGACGTGGATAGTGGGGGTATGAAAAGGTCGTAGGACGCGTACCGCCGCCCCTCGCGGGCTCGCTGCGCTCGCCAAGCTTCAGGTTCACGTTTATAGTGGCGGGTGGCGTGGGGGTGCACATTACATTGTAAGCACCCATTAGGGTGCTTAAAATCACCCATTAGGGTGCTTGTACAATTTGTAATCGAATACTGGTGCAAAATCGCGTCGCATCACATGCCATCGGTTGTATGGCATGCGATGCGATGCGATAAAAACATCGTACGACCAACATCGGGGGGCGCCACTATAATACACAAGTACCCATTGGTTCTGCAAAGTGTAGCATTTCTTTATATGGCAGGATACCATGTTTTTGCATACTGGATTTAGCTTTTTTATTGGCTGATTTTTATTTATTTTTTTACTTTAAATTTGACATGCTATATACATATCACTGTGTAAATAGTCCAGCTCACCAATACCCGCACGGGTATGGACAATAGTCACTACAAGTCCACAAATAGGACTCCTGCTCCTTTGCACAAGTAACCCCAACATCCAAAGGGTGTTAAAATATAAAATGCAAAAGGAGCTCCATTGTGCAGATAAAAGACAGTTTTATTTCTATTTAAACAATGTGGTCACAAGCCATAGGGCACTCCAACACTAGGGAAGGTGAGTGCCGATGTTTAGTGTATATTGTTTATTAGATCAATATTTTTATAAGTTTCATTGTGGTCACATTCTCTCATGCACCCCATTTCAAAATATTTTTCATAGCCTATGCTAACTTCACCATAGTCTGCTGTGAGCATTAGACAGATAGAATGTCTAAAATAAAAAAATAAAAAAAATAAAACTTTAATGTGATAGCTATGTGTATTGTAATCATTTTGAGCAATAGTGTTAGGAGGACCTGTAGAAAAGTGGGGTCCCATTGTAAGAGAGGTTGTGTGGTGCAATACATGCAATACAGTATAAGATTTACAACCAAATAGTCCCTTCAAACCTCTGCATATTTTCTGATGTTTCAACTCCCTACCTAGCTAGAGCTGCTCATACACACTGTAAATGTTCCTGTAACATACTTGGGGACCAGAGTGGTGACATCTGCACAGCCTGTCCACATCTTACCCCACCCACCTGTGGGAAACTACATATTTTGGGGGAATCACAATACAGGGCCTAATGCCCCTTACTCCACAGCAGGCCTAGGGGCATGATAAACAAGCACGACCTAGTGCCCACCTAACATCACCAGAATGACTTTGGCCTAATGCCAAAAGTCACTTACAATACAATATACCAAAACCCTAACTGCATCTCAGGCCTAGTGCCTGTTCATGCCCACAAGCCTAGTGCCAGAATATGTAGCCTATGGGCAGTATGCCCACCTAAAACTGCCTCAGGCCTAGTGCCCAGGTAATTGGGGCCATGGTCCTAGCGTCTGGCAATCAGGAATCCTGAGCCTAATGCCCAGCTACCTGGGGCCACGGGCCTAGTGCCTGGATGCTGGGGCGTTGGACCAGGAGGGCCCACCTAAATTATCCACAGGTCTTGAGGGCCTAACTAACAGGCAAATGAGCCAGGAGTGCCCAACAAATGGATAGCCATGGGTCAAGAGGGCCAGACTTAAGTGCCCACCGGTCGGAAGGGCATGACTGTGTCCACGGGCCTAATGCCCGAACACCCGGTGGCCTAGGGTGGGAAGGTAAGTAGCCACCGGCTGCCTACCTCACATTGGGAGAGGTCACAGGGGGGTGCTTTGTTAGCTAGTTTGCATCCCACCCCCACTGGCCTCTCTATGACCTGCCATCTTCTTTTTTGCCACTGGCCCATCTTCTTTGTTGATCCCAGCATCTTCTGGCCTCTTCAGAGGCCACCGGAGCTCTTCTTGTGACTCTTGCTGTCTTCTTGTCTACATCATGAGCACTCCTGCATCCCTCTCTGCAGGCTTAAATGCATTGATCTAAATCTCCACTACTAATTAGTATAAGTATATTTAGAGCCCCTGCAATTTGTATATACTAGAAAGCCCGCACAAAGCAAATGCTTCGAAAGCTAGTAGATGTAGTTTCCCTTGCTGCCAATAGATGGCAGTGTAAGCCTGCTCGAAGCAAATGCTTCCAAAGCTAGTAGATGTGGTTTCACTTGCTGCCAACAGATGGCAGTGTTTCGGAGTCATACAAACACTAGACATATACTGTATATAGATAATATATCCATATATCCGGCACTCCCTTGGCAGTTAGATATACCATGCTGTGTTGGGTACTTGTGAGTTATCCGGGCTGCCGATTTTTTCATCGCGCCCGAAAAATCGCGGGCATCGCGTCGGTCGCGGCCATTATAAGGGGCCGCGACGTGACTGACGCGATGCCCGCGATTTCCCATAGACAGTAATGTTAAAAGACGCGATGGACACGATTTCCCATAGACAGGAATGTTAAAATTATTACAGTAATGTTAAATGATGTGCAAAATAAAATGACAATGTGAAATGGGCCAATATGGCCATTTCACATTGGATATGTTTTAAAAAAAAATGTTTCATGGCCCCGTTAACGGCCACCCCGCTATTGACGCCAACCCGAAGCGTGGCGAGCGCAGCGAGCCCGCGAGGGGCAGCGGTACGCGTCCTCCGACCTTTTCATACCCCTACTATCCACGTCGGCGTGGAGTTGAGAATAGAAAGTGTGGCGAGCCACCGAGCCCGAAGTGTGGCGAGCGGACGCGGACACCTGTGAAGCCCGCGAGGGGACGCGGATACCTGTGAAGGTATCCGCGTCCCCTCGCGGGGCACGCTGCGCTCGCCATGCTTCAGGCTCGGTGGCTCGCTGCGCTCGCCACACTTTCTATTCTCAACTCCACGCCGACGTGGATAGTAGTGGTATGAAAAGGTCGGAGGACGCGTACCGCCGCTGCTCGCCACGCTTCGGGTTGGCGTCAATAACGGGGTGGCGTTAACCGGGCCATGAAACTTTTTTTTAAAACATATCCAATGTGAAATGGCCATATTGGCCCATTTCACATTGTCATTTTATTTTGCACATCATTTAACATCATTTTACTGTAATAAATTTAACATTGCTGTCTATGGGAAATCGGGTCCATCGCGTCTTTTAACATTACTGTCTATGTGAAATCGCGGGTATGGCGTCGGCCGTGTCGCGGCCCCTTATAACGGCCGCGACCGACGCTATGCCCGCGATTTGGGGGTAAATCGCGGGCATCGCGTCGGTCGAGTGTCCTTAAGTTAACTAGACTTAAGGACAAAATCGTCAGCCCGGATAATTCACATGAACCCTGTGTTGCCCTTCTTAGAATGAAAATTTCTACAGCAATGAAAGAAACGAGACAACACTCTCCAGACTTGTGAAAACATAAAATGGTCTTTTATTTCTACATCTGTAACAGGAAATCAATCATCAGGGACAATGTGGTATGAGCATACTATATGAACAACATGAACAGGCTTATATACCCCTCCTCCTGTTTGAACAGTAATTGGAATTATAATAAACCTGTGGCTGCTGGACGTTGAGCCAAACACTGCTGGCTGTCAGCCTCAGACCAACAGCTGAATACTAATTAAAATACTGAAGTAGAAGTAACATAACCAATTAGAATCTAGTGCTATACAAATAAATATGTACATATAGTTTACAAAATAAGTAGAATTATAAAAACAAGGATAAAAATATCACTGTTATAACAATTATAGTGACGCAATTAGAATCCATTATATTGCAGTTACATAAATGTCAGCACATATAACTGATTAATAATGGATCAATTTGTACTATTGCCTGAACGACAGAAGAGTGCTTGCAGCTGTAGTCTCTGTTAATGAAGTAGATTAAAGGAGAAGTCGACCTACTAAAAAAAAGCTAAAGATATACTGTATTCAATACATCAAGAAAAAAGATATATTAAGAAAAAAAAGAACCCCTTTAAATTAATATATATATATATATATATATATATATATATATATATATATATATATATATATATATATATATATATATATATATATATATTACATTGAATTATGACTCCCCAGTATAATGATCAAAATGCAAAAACTGTATCCAGAAACACTGTAATATCATACTTGCCTACCTGACCCTCTCCATGTGGGAGAAAATGCTCTGTTCCTGGACTTCCCATGTAATGTATTATTGCCATCACCTGTGGTGAAACATCTTTACCTAGCTCACCACAGGTGATGGCAATCATACATTACCAGGGAAGTCCAGGAACAGAGCATTTTCTCCCGCATGGAGAGGGTCAGGTAGGCAAGTATGAATAATATATACTGTACATGTTACTCAATATTCATACACATCCATATTGTACATGGGCTTCCATTAGTTCGTATGGACCGGGTTTTGGGAAATTTATTTTAACCCTGTGCATGCTACATGGAGAGAAGAGGACGCGGTCTTTGCCAGATGGGTGGTGAATATAATTTTTTTTTTACAGGTACCCTTTTGGATTCTACATGGACAAGTGGACTGAACCTCTGTTTCAAGACAGGCAAGTATTTTTGGTGTGTTTAATAAATGTATACTTTAATCAAGTGTGTATGTTTTATTTTGGTATTGGTTCTGTAGTGGGACTACATGTCCCAGTGGGCGCATTAATGTCTGGCATACTGGGAATTGTGGTTCACCAAGTCCAAGAGGCTTTCTGTACCTTTTTGTTCTACTATATCTATTTTTTACACATTATTTTAACCCTTTAAATCCCATCAGCCCAGTGACCAACAGACAGGGTGTCATGTTGTGGCCGGGGGTACTGGTCATATGCTAGTTATAAATAGAAAGGGGGACCCAAGCACTAGTATGCTATGTACTTACCTTTCTTCAAACAGCATGTCCAATATGTGAGGTCACTCTAGGAACGGGACTCATACATTGCTTGTTGGCCGAGACATTCCACTGACCTTGATTTTATCTTATCATTTTGTTTGGTATATATGCCTATTCACTGTACATTATGTACACTATACACTATTTTTGGAATAAATGTCTATTACTAATTCATCCCTTAAATGTTATTAACTCATCCTTGAAAATAGCGGTGTGTGTATTTATATGCTTACATATTTTGTAGAGTCTTCATCAAATATATGAGGGCATAATTAATTTTAATTATAATTAATTTTAATTATGTTAGCATAATTAATTTTGTTGGGTTTATATAACTATTAATTTTATGTGTACAGTATGTGCCTATGCACATCCTTGCTGGCGGGTCGCCAGAACGTACGCGCTGGCGACCCGCCAGCAGCCTCGCCAGCGAGGAGACTGAGACGCGCGTGCGTCTCACGCGCACGCGCGTCTCAGTCTCCGTCGCTAGCGTGGCGGAAACCCTGTCCGTCTCCGCCTCAGGGAGACGGACGGGGTTAGGGGGGGGTTAGGGGGGATGCGGGCAGGCGGCGGGGACCCCGGGTTACCGCCGGCAAGCCGGCGGGGACCCGGGGAAACGTTTGGAAGCGCCGTCGGAAGGGGGCGCGCGCGCCTCTCGTGCGCGCGCGTCCCCTTCTCACGATCGCCATGGCGCTGGCGGGGGATGGCGGCTGGCGACGCCAGCGCCATCCCCTGCAAAGATGGGAACAGACCCATCTGTATATAATTTATCTTAAACAATTTTTTTTTACCGTAGTCCAATGCGAGTGCGACATTTTATTTTCTTGCTCCTTTGCCCATACACTGGTTTACATTCCTATCATTCCTCACATCCAAACCCATCCTTGCCATCCTATGATCTGAGATCTGATCTAAAATTTTCCCTCATAGAGACCCCTGATAGAGACCCTGCACGGAGGATCATTAGGAGTGCCGGAGATTTCACCCTTCATTATCAAACTAGATTTATTTACAAATGGACAGTGCTCCATCTAAGGAGATGGGTGATCCAGGCATAGGAGAAGGCCAACACGATATATTGTGATAAGGTACACATACTGTAGACTGGATTCACAAGTCTTTGGTCTGTATTTTTGTTAGCAGTTCACAGCATAACAGGTCAATTTCACAGGCAACTTTAGTTACAGCATGATACATACAGATAATCACAGGATAGTACAGACTATTCCAAATGCTCCAATAGTCCCTACCATAGCCCACACCCTGACTTATCACTTGGGCAGCTAATCCACCATCAAGAGCATTTACCCTCTGCCCTGGAAACACTTATATCAGGAGAGCACAGGTGCTACTGATTACACAACCCTGCTGATGCTTCTGTTTCCAAAACCTGCTCTGGATCCTCCTCATTACTCTCATGTGGAGAGATGCCTTCTTTAGAGTTGTCAAAGCTTGGATTTTTATATCATTATTATTATTACAAAATACGTTTAGATAGACTACAAAGGAGAGAGGTAATCTTTATCTTCCACATAATCTTATTTTACACTTGCTACATTTTCACTTGTGTTATGGTTAAGGCAAATTAATATTATAGCAACATTTCACTACTTGTTTGATTTTTCTAATACAGTCACTCCATGACATATGCCAGGATCATGAGAATTCTAGATATAAATTGTTTGTAAACAATACAATTTGAGAACAGCAAGAAATATTTCTGCAGTTACCAAGATTGTTGCAGTTGTAGCATCAATAATATCTAGTAAAACCATGACTGATATTGCTTCGCTCCACAGGAGGAAGAACTATCAGCAGATAGAGGTTACTCATCATTCAGTAAGTAATATGTAGCTATCATTACTGTTGCAGCAATTGTAATAAATAGTTTCCTTTCAATTGAATGTAACGCCAAATAATACAACTGTATTATTTAGGCTAACATGCTATGGATTGGGTAAACAAAAATTGTTTTTATGCCACTGCGAAATATGTTAAAGATTGAAGATCTAAGCAAGGTTTCCAGATCCCCAGAAACGAACTAATATGCATCATTCTAATCTCATAATGCAAATTGAATATTCTTTACCTTGGAAAATCCATCAGTAAATTAGTAATATTAGATTCCAAATACCAACTTCTTTTAATTTTAAATCTTTTATTCAATTTAAATGTTCTGTTTCTGTAACAAAATACTATTTAAAAGCTAAAATAAATACATTGCAATTCCATTCTGTACATATGCCCTGTTTGTGTGAGATGCATTTGTTCATAAATGGTCTATCTACCCTATTCCATTGCTACCTCATGCTTTATATGGTTGATGTGAATTATATCTTGCTGCCTGATGTCCCTCACATCCACTGCTTGGGTGTCATAGGCTTTTCCTTCATCCTTTACAATCCAAAGATCTATCATTTGCTAATTTCACCTTTAAAATATGTCTGGGTTCAGGATCTTTCTCTCCGATGTTAGCACCAAAACATTCTTTTATGCGCTTGTTTTGCAAAATATTCAATGCATATCAATCAACTTTGTCATTAAGACTTATTGTTTTTTTTTTTAAGCTGATGAGGGATCAGCGGGCAATTGTCAGCAAACTGTGGTGTTGATTTGGGGATGAGGTTGGTGCTGCTTTGGCTGTCAGGTGATCACAACAAAGATGCAGTGACATAAATGGGCTGATGGATAATGTTGTACCTAGTGTTGACCTGACCCTGAAATCTACCCCTGCTTGTTGCTATATAGAAACAATTCTACATGAATTGATAAGGAAGTTGGGGCTAGCATAGTGCATTACATAGAATACCAATATGTAGATGTCCCTTCTTCTTACATATATTATCACTTTCATTCTCTTATTAACATGGAAATCTGCAAGATTGGGTTAATGAAGTGGCAGGCTGATTCCAAAACCCTCCATTGAAAAAATTGTTATTTAAGATGAATAAACAATTACTTTCCACCTGCTGTGCATCTTAAATTAACACAAATGGCTTACTATACTCCTAAATTACAGTATCTTATTGGTGATGCCCCTTCCTCTAATTGTTATAATGCAATGTTCCAGAAGTAGATATCTCACACTGTGTATATACAGTAAGTAACACCATACACCATCCATTCTCCAAAGTTATGGCCTTTGGAATATACTGTACATATACAACATTTTTGGACTTGAGTATAGGCAACTGATTGCTTCTTGCTAAGTTATCAGCAGGCATAATGACCTAACCCCAAGTCGACCTTCAGTCATGTCGAACTAGTGGTGTCAACCTAATGCTTGTCAAGTTCTTGTCAATTCAATGATACATACCCTGCTGATGTATTTCCTCTGAAGAAACTACACATCAACTCAGGGGCAGGCTGGGCCGGGGTGCCATGTGCCCCCCAGGCCGCTCTATAGGAACTGCTGTGGGACGCCTTACCTCCTCCACCTCCACCACCGACGGCCATGTTCTTGTAGCCCGCGGCACCGGTTTTCAAAACATTGCTGTGGCTACAAGAACATGGCCGCCGGCCTCCTGCATGAGGACATGTCCAGCCTCCAGGGATACGTGAAGTAGAGCCCGGCCGCCTGTTCCTCCTAATGCCGCCCACTCATGCTTCTAATATAGTGGATCTGGTGGGCGGAGGACAAGGACTCGAAGACGGAGCCTGTGGCCGCAAGGAAGCAGGGGCAGCCGCAGCACAGGACCTGGAGAAACTTCAAAGGAACAAGCAGGTGTCAGTGATCATCTAAATCACAAATGATATCTGCTGTTTGCAGCTTGTTCCTGTTATTGTGCAGGGGCAGCAGCCTGTGGTGTCTTATTATTATTATACAGGGGAAGCTGTGTGTGGTGCCCTGTTATGATTATATAGGGCACCAAACAGCAGCCTGGGGTTCCCAGCCCTCAGCCCCCCACACACCCAACCTCACCATTTTTGTCTGTCTGATTGCAGGTCGCAATCGTAGCTACGCTCTCTTACTGAATCATTCTCCTCCCATTTGCGGCAATATTTTATTTTTTTCTGGAGGGGGGTGCGTGTGCGGATCTCCAGGAATCGATGATGAGCTGTTACATATGGGCCAGTGCTCTGGACTTGCCCCCTAGGCTTAAAGTTGCCAGCCAGCCCCTGCATCAACTGTACAGAAACTCCTCCCAATTTTACAGATAAGACTGTAAGAAAAATACATGCAAGCCATTAAATAATGAATTACATTTAGGGCTATATTTATGAAGCAGCGCATATCGGCTGGATTGAAGTAAAAAGCATGGCAGGCTTTATACTTAATGTAAGTGCTAATTTATAGTTTCACCTGAAACCTGCCGAGAAGTGAAGGTTTATAAAAGCCACCGTTTTGTAAATACTCTATAAACCTTAATCTTGTACATATGGATGTTTTCAACATCAGAATCTGCAAAAACATATTTCAGTAATTTTTTCATGCATTTCTAATACATTTGTCCTTACAGCAATATACTTGTACACATACTTACATTCAAAGGAGAAAAGGATGAGTCTATTGCAATTAAGCAGACAGGGCACTAGCTGCTTTGCACTATTTTAAGTCCTGCTGGCTAAACTCCCTTCCACTGGCTGACTTCACAGGAAAGCAGAATAAATAACCTGTAGCAAAGATTAATGGAAAGCAATATAGTGCCTAATAAAGAAATATTTATATATTAATTTCTTCACAATATTGTTTACTACAAAACTTAAGTTTTTAATATTTTCTTTAGAGATGAGTGGACTTTGTTCTAAGAGAACTGAGCCAACTATTAATACTGGTATCTGAGACAGCTCGGATCTCTGTGCCTGTCTCTGTTCATTACCTGAGACAATCCCACGAGATCAAAGTCAGATCTTGCAGGCTTTGTTTTAGGCACCAATTTGCAAAGGCCCATAGTATACAATGGATTTAACACAGATTAGGTGAAACAGCTGTCTATCACAGCTCTTAGCCAATCAGTGGTGACCCATTGAATTCAATTGGACTTTGAAAAAAATGCTGTGGTTTCTGCCTGTCCACCTGCACAGCCACTGCCAACAAACTCCATGCTGCTGTCACCTCCACATTGAGGACACAGTCGACAACCTGCCACTGCCGACACCTCTGTACTTTGACCCCAATGGCACTGCCAACACCACCGGCACTGAGGACACAGGCAGCTTGTCGAAACCCCCACACTGAGGACATAGTCAGCAACCAAGCACTGCCAACACCATTAGCAGCTCCCTTAATGACGACAACCCCACGTGAGGACACCCCAAGCACACTCAAACTTCTTACACCACCCACAAACCTGTACTAAAGACACTGACAGTGCCCCTGCATTGTTGCCCCATTGATGCATTGAGGACACTCCCAGCAACCCTTCACTGACCTTACTACTGACACCACTAGTAGCACTGCTGACACCAATGACACCCGAGCTCTGTTGACATTGTGATCAGCCCTGCTATGCCATCACCACCTGTACTCCTGCTGTGAGGACACCACCAATACATCAACACCGCCTACACTGAGCACACCACCATCATCCTCCCTACTGAGGACACTGCTAACATTGCCTAAACCAATACTGGTTGCAGGGGTGGCTATTAAGATGCAGGAGCCATGGACAATAATGGTGCTGCCAGCAGGAACTGGGTGATATCACCGTGATTGTGCCGCTTGCACGACCCTAGTTATGACATCGGGAAGCAAAGTCAAATTTGTGAATTCAAACAACAAAGAGCCCCACGGTCCTTACTTCTGTCTGGCAGTGTGCTGGCCAGCACCCTCTGCATGGCATAATGATCTCATGAACATGACATCATGAGCCAGATGTTCAGGGGGAGGACTGGTACAGAGTGCATTTCAGCCCTGTTACAACACAGGGCAAATCAATTGAGGATAAGCTTGATGAGCAAGATATTAGGTAATGTTAATCCCGAGCAATCACCATGGGTGTTTTCTGTTGGAGCAGCTGCTTGAGGAAATAGCCAATTCACAATCATTGTGAACCAAAGGAAAAGTCTAATGGAATCTAAGAAAAGTGAATCCAATAACAAAGTTTTAATAAACAGCATGAAACACATCAGTAAAAAGATTTATAATAACAACAATGGATACCAGAACCATGCACATAATAAGGTAGGGGAGTGTGATAAAAATCTGCAAAGTCCTCATACGCTGGGAATCCAATTCTATGGTTCTGGTTCTCCAGGACCTATGCACCAGGGACATTGTTGCATACCCACCTGCTGATGATACTGAATTTTGGCCCTGATGAGGACTCAACCTCCCACTTGTTCGTCTGGACAATTCTGTCATAGTTCTAGTGTACTTCTAGTGTCCCCCCTTTTGGATTGATTGGAGATTACTCCAGATGCCTACCTTCAGCGGCACCCAGAGTATACAGAACCTATTTTGACAAATTCACTTGGCGCTCAAAGGAGTAAAGGGTATGAGGAGGAGAGAAATGTACTAATTCTCACCTTTAAATATTTTTATGTGAAAAAAGGAGTGTGTACAGGTATATCATGCAATCCAAGAAATACATATACTGTGTCATGCATAACAAAAAAATCATTGTTAATGTCATCAGTTGGAGCCCCTTACAGTCTGTATAGATGTTTATCCTAGTACATGAAGACCAGTGATGGAAGTTGCACTGGGAAGTGTTGAGGTAAGTAAGGCTTGGAGAGAGCATAACAGTGAGTGAAGGGTATGGAGTATGATAATGAGAGCTGAATATGGCATATGCTCTTCCTACTGTACTATACTAATGCCATGTATGCACAATCACCCATGTCTTACTTAAAACATATTACCCCACCCTACCCATTGTTACCTCCAAATGTGAGATAATATTTGTGAAAATTGAAGGGATGGTCATATTCAACATGGAGTAGTGATTCCTAATGTGACACAGTGTTAGTCCAAAGAATATAGCTAACATATTGGAGAGCTGCTAACTTCATTTTTGACCTGTATATTAGAATGTGGGCCTGATTCGTACCAGTTAGCAAGGCTGTAATATTTGCAGATAGACAAAATCATGCTGCACTGCAGGTGAGGCAAAAGTAACGTGCAGAGAGCAGGGTGGAAGTACCATTGGTGAAGCAGGTGCATTGCACCGGCCTCCTGTGGACTAAGGGGCCCATTGCTTCCACCCATTGCTGTGTGGCATATTGTGAACTTGGGTTGGAGTGGAGGAGGATAGTTTTGCACCTGAAGGAGGATAGTTTTGCACCTGGGCCAACCGCTCACAGGTTCCACCACTGGGTGTGTTATTTTGTTTCTGTGCGGGCAAAATATTGGCTGCTTTATTTTTACACTACAACCAAATCTAACTCTCTCCCCACCTGCAGTGTAGCACAGTTTTGTCTATCTGCAAATATTGCATCCTTGCTAACCGCTCTGAACTACTGTAGGTCCTATGTTTGGATTGTGATAATGCTAATCATCTAAATAAAACCTTACAAAACTGATACAGTATCAATGAAAGAACACACTTTTAGAAAGCACTGATATGGATAATATATGAATTGCCAAATGCATATCATGTTCACAAAGAGTCAGCTGAGGTTGAAAGGGGACACATCTCTGTGTAGTCGCATTTAGTAGAAATCTGCAAGACCTGGCAACCATATGAAAGTTTCAAAAATAAGAAAGAACAAGCTAATTGTACATCTAATGCTGATTTCCTTACTGAAAGTGATTAGAGTGATGAAGATGTAAATGTTCTGAGACTGAAGCTGCACCTGACAGCAATTTTGAAGTAAAAACTGTAATTTCTCACTCATTGTCACTTAATGTTTGCAATAATTCTATGGCAAAAATTCAGAGGTTGTTGTATTTCCTTTATATGCAGGCACTAAAATGACTCCACCATGTTTACTTTTAAAGCACCCTTCGTGTCTTATATTTGCTCTCTTGTACAGCCTGCTGATTCCACAAAAATTATGATAGATTAAATATAGTGGTTAGGTTGACTAGAAGCAGTGATTTGGGAAATCAAAATTTACAAACAGATTTTCTGAAGCAAAGGTACAGTATAGAAGAAGACATACATCAACAACAGAACTCTGAGGGTTACCTTTAAATTCATCAGTGTTACTATTAAAACAAAATATGGCGCGATAAACAAGTTAATAACATAAAGGAAAAATAAAAAAAATTCATTAGTGGAATTGATTTTTTTTAAATTGGAAAGACTATGTAAGGCACTGATAAGTGTTACAAAAATTGTACACATTGGGCCTGATTCTGGCTGTATTGGTCCCCGGGGGGGCCGATGTTTTGGCTCTGCACATGCGTATATGCATTATAAGGTACTTATATGTTAGTTGGGCGCCCACTAAGCTATTTGCGTAGTGGGCTATTCAGGGTAAGGAAATCACATTGTATGGCATGTGCACTTGTAGTGTCATAAGATGCGTGCGATGCGATAGTAGAAATTAATGTATTTTTTGGGCGGGATATTTTTTCCCGCTATTATCGCATCACATTGTTAACCACACATTGTATGACACAAAAACTTGTAATTGGATGCAATGCGATCTTAAGAATGAATGTATTCTCTTCTATTTTAGGTACCCCCCCCCCCCATTATCCATACGACCCCATATTAACCCCCCAAGTATGCACACAACCTCATACGGTTGCAAGCGCAGTGTTGACCCATTATCCACGTGAACCCGAAACGTGGCGAGCGGCAGCATAACGCATCCTCCTGACCTTTTCATACCACCACTATACATGTAGGCATGGAGTTGATTTTATATAGTGTGGCGAGCACAGTGAGCCTCCAAGCCCAAAGTGCGGAGAGCGCAGCGAGCCCCGTGAGGGGACGCGGAAAACATATAAGTAATCCACGTCCGCTCGCCACGCTTCAGGCTCGGGGGCTCGCTGCGCTCGCCACACTATATAGAATCAACTACGCACCGACGTGGATAGTGGGGGTATGAAAAAGTCGGGAGGACGTGTTGTGCTGCACTCGCCACGCTTCGGGTTCAAGTTGATACTGGTGTTGTTTTAGAAAAACATTCACAGCATCCATACAATACATCAGAGACAGTAATGTATGCACAGGTTAACGTTTAACTGTAAATTTAGACATAACTGAGTAAGATCATTAAAATGGAATAAGAACAATATAATGAAAAGAGCAATATCATTAGAAAGAACAATATCATTATAAATAACAAGATAAAGAGAAAAAGTGCTAAGTGGGCACTGCAGAGCCCTTAGGCAGGAGGCTCAAGGCATATAAAATGCGCTGAAATGGCTGGTATTTTGCCACAGTTTTGCTTCACATGAATTCCTTTAAATAAGAGGTTAACTTGTGCCTTGCAGTGCCGCGTTGTTTTTTGTTGCGCCACTTTGCGGCCCCCCACATATGCTCTATTTTCTGTGTATGTACTCCCGACTCAGGGTCCACAAAGTGATATTTGTGATTTACCCTGGAATGCTCATAGCTGGCCGCTACCAACTCCTCCTTTATAAGCATGCCAGCAGTCACTATAGATGACACTCCCAGGGGCAACATGCGATGTTATCACATCCATAAGGGTTATGGCGTCTCGGGTTCCAATGCTTTCATAAAGCAGGCCCCCGTCTCTTGGCACATGCCACTGAACACCCACTGCTGTGGCAGAATCCTCCCCACAGAGTACTTTTGCTTAGTGTACAGGGTCTCGTCCACCTCCACGACAAGTCCCGGTCCTCCGATCTGCTGCTAAGGCTGGGCAAGCAAATCATAAGTACATGCCACTCTCATTAAGGCATTGTACTGAACTGTCGTGGCGATACAGATCCCCAGCTCCTGCTCACAGTACGCCACACTAGACAGTTCATGCGCCCATGAATAAATGAAGCGGATGAGCTTCACAAAGGGGAGACAGCAATCTGGGTACCACAGCCCTGTATGCACTGTCACCTTTTGGTGACAGGCCTTTATATTGCACCTCCAGGTACATCCCTTTAATGAGAGTCTCATGGGGTGTCCATTCACGCAAGTTTGCGTATGTGGCAGCAAATTATGACGCTGTAAAAAGGTGAGCACCTCCTCCTCAGTTGTTGGGAAACTAAACAGTGACATCTCCTCACCTCGTACAACGCTTCTGTCACTGCTAACGCCATAAACACTGGGAGCACTCTGGGTAGCATTCATGTCTGGAACTGTTTTACCTCAGAGTGAGGGAGTGAGGGACCAGGAGCACTTATTTGGAGCTTAAGTTTATTCACAAAACTTTATTGACAAAACGTATTTACTGTACTACATACATTAGTAATATATGCATTAATACATGCATATAAAGTACTAAGATCGCATCGCACGGCACTAAAACGGGACATGCAATGCGATTTTTTCATACGTATGTTAATTGGGCGCCCAACTTACATATAAGTACCCATTATAATATATGCAAGTGCAGGGCCGCTGTGTGGATGCCTTTGATGACTTGTGCAGTCACTTAGGCATTCGCAAAGCAGGGGGATGAAGGCAGCAGTGGGCTGTTGCATGGGGACACCCAGAATTTCCTATGTGTACCCACAACAATGGTGGGTGAACCCAGGAAGACGCTGGTTGTCCTAATGTGAACACAGGAGGGCCGATGGCTTCCTGGGGTGGGCGGCTGATTTCACATGATGTCAGTGTCCGCCCCATTTATCAGAGCCAGATGACACAAATATAGGTTAGTCAAGACTGAATTATATTTGCGAACAGGGAAACAATCATTCAATGGTCGGCAAACATCAAATGATTTTGCCCCATTCGCACAGTGGCGTTTGGCTGGCATTCGCTCACCTGGATGGCTCACTAAGGAGCAAATTTTGCACCGAGCCCGATCACAATCCTACCACCAATAACATAGTGAAAATGATAATGATAACAAATCCATGGATTGTGCAGGCTTGCTTTTTATGTTTTAAAAATATGGTATATAGATGAAAAGATAAGCTTTGTGTATGGATATATTTGTCTTTGAAAAAATTGTTCAAAGCTCTTTGTAAACAGTCTTTTTTCCTAAACCCATAAAAGAAAGCAAATGTTAGACCTCTTCTTAAATAAAACTAGATCCTGACTGCATGACCAACTACACACCTTACTATTACACCTTACTTTTCTGGAAAATTATTGAAAAAGTGGTTGCAAATCAATTGGAAATCATCCTGACAACCCATTATACAGTATGTATAACCAATTCCGATACGTTTTTTAGGAGAAATATAGTAGCACTGAAACTGCCCTGGTATACAGTATGTGCTAACTGATCTTCTGATGGCAAGAGACAGAGGCTTCTGATTGATCACCTGAAACTTTTCTGTATATTGGATGGCACAGTACCAAGCTGGTTCAAATAGTTTCTCATTGGCAGGACACAGAGAGTGTCATCTGGAGTACACTCATAACCATCAGTGCCACTGCCATGTGGAGTCTCAAAAGGTGTCACTGGGTGAAATACAGTAATTAGGCACAATGGCATGATCTACCACTGCTATGCAGATGATAAACACCTGTACTTGTCCTTTGCTCCAGGCACTGAAAACCCAATAACAACCCTAAATGGCTCTCTAGCTGAGCTCCATGGATGAGTTTCAGTTGGCTGAGACTGACTCCTGATAAAAAAAGAGATCCAGATAGGGCCTGACCATCAAATGACAAGACTGCAGGATAGCCAACCAACTGGACTGGCACTTGGGAATACAGAATTACAAAACTGCGATCATGTGCATAATTGGCATTGTGCAGGATGGTGACTTGACACTTCAGGATGGTGACTTGAGACTTAAACATTAAAGATCAGTCACAATCAAATTTTCATCCTTTTATCTGAGGAAAATAGCCAGAATCAAACACTTAGGGCAGCATGTACTAAGGGAAAAATGTGATAAAACCCCCGTTTTCTGTGGTTTTACCACATTTTCAAATGTACTAGCAATGCAGTCAGAGGTCCTTCTGGCTGCAGGGGGATGAGGAGGCACTGGGGACATCCTGCTTAGTCTTCTGGCCATGGAAGAAGGAGGAGGCGCCCAGGGAGGTGATGGAGACCCCCAAGCACACCGCACCACAGGTATCGCGGGTGCCTCTGTCACCGCATTGCTTTGCTAATAGCATATGTCAGTACATATGCGACAGCATCGCTGCGACGGCACAGCGAGGGGCGCCAATTATTTTAATATATCCCGCCCTTAATTCCTTCTGAAGATTTGCCAAAAGTCATTCTTGTGTCTGTATCATCTCGATTAGATTACAGCAATGCCCTCTACCTTTGTCTCCCAGGAAAATTATTGCACCAATTACAGCTGGTAAAAAACACAGCTGACTCGATGTTAACTAACCAGCCCTATACTAGCCAAATAACACTCATTCTCTACTCCATGGGTCTTCAAACTGTGGCCCAGATGTTGTGGAACTACATGTCCCAGCATGCCCTGACAGTTTTGGCATGCTCTTATAGGAAAAAATGTGGCAATGCATGTGGGAACATGTAGTTTCACAACATCTGGAGGGCCACAGTTTGAAGACCCATTCTCTACTCCCTCCACTGGCTGCCTATAAGAAGGTGATTCATTTTCAAAATTAATACTGTATACAGAGTTTCAAAGCTCTACATGTCCAACGCCCGAGGTTCCTGAAGCAGCATTTGCATGTGCAGATTGAAATACTGTAGATGTTTTTCTTGGCATGCTCATATCACTTTTAGATAATTATAATTGCATCAGCTCTAAATTGTGGATTTTCTCCACTTTTGGCCTACTTGTAAATTAACTACCATTTTTATTCTTAAATACCAAGCATGCTAAATATTAGATATACAGTATACTGTATAAAGCAAGGGGAGCAGAGCAAAATGAAAAAAGGAGTACAGTTTATTAGTTTCTCATACCACATTATTCCAGCCATTCCCTATAAAGTCCGGATTATCAAATATATACTTTCCAATATTACAAAAACAGGGACATTTTCTTGTGTTGTAAGTGTTTATATAAAGCAGTATTTTTTTTCCGAATTGTGTTTAAAGCTAAATGAAATAAGTGCTTATTACTATATGCTAGTTATAGTTGTAAAAGAAAAAAAAAAAAAAACAGGAAAAAACTGATTACATTCAGAATTGAATAAAAAATGCATTCAATGGGGAACTGGTGGGACGTATACAATTATTATGGCCAATAAACAGTTAAAGTTGTAGCATTTAATATCTGGAAATACAATTCTGGATTGCAGAACAGTTAAACCATTTTTATAGTCTACAGATCATGTAGTTGTTCCATATGAAAAATTGTTTTGTAGTGGATACATTAGTTGTAAGTAATAGCACATCAGCAGGATATTAAAAATAATGGACTACTGAAGAATGCTCTTAAAAATTAATTAATTTGTACTGCATAATGCATCACTCAGAACAGGAAAAAAATCATGCTTTAATCAGATAAAATGAATTGAATATGTTTGTTTCTAATTCTTAAACAGATATTTTCTACAGTATTTTCTCAAAGAAAAAAATCTTGTCTTGCATCAAACTGATAATGTTATTGATTGCAGGGTTCAAGAAACACTAAAACAGCACTTGCCTCTCTATGGGACCTATCCCCATCTGCGTACATAAATATATTTAGAAAGATTCAGCTATTTATTTTGAATCCAAAACAGTTTAACACCATGGAAGGGACTAAAGTTGTAATTGTCTTAATTAAATGGATTGGCATTCTAGTTTGTGTAATGGGGATCTGCAATAGAAGTGTACTCCATGTGACTACTCCTCATGACATCATGGTAAGGGTGAGTGACATCATGCCCAGATCCCACATTTTGTCACTCCAGGGTTCCAGAAGATGCATCCTTCCCCTGGAGATCAGTGTAAGTGCAGTGCCAGCTTCTACTCTGTGACAGTACCACCTCTTATCACTGAAGAGGAGTCATAACTTTGGTGTCACTCTTGGTGTCCGCAGATTAAACAGATGTAGCCTGCACCCTCGGCACCCTCTTTGTGGGACTTTTCATCTAGGGCCAACTGTCATTGTATCATACTATCAATGTCCTATAGTCCCTCTCTGGAAGGGAACAGGTAAGTCAGCACAGCAGGGGGCAGTTTAGGGGCATGATGCAGCATGAGGGGCAGATTGTTGCCATGGTTTCACATCTGCATTATGGTGACCATACATGCAAGATAAACTATGTCAATATTACAGACATTGTACAGTGGGCTGCTTAGCCATGATGACTCTATCAATTGCAATTAAATAATCTGATATTCACAGCATTTCCATTGGAAAATGGGAGGCCAGGGAAAGCTGTTTGTTGGTCCAGGAAGACTTCTATGCAGCTGGATAGCCTCCCAGCTGGGTAAAAAAATATCCATTATATTTTCATGTACAATTATGAAACACTGTAAACATTAGATTATTAGGGTTATTGTTAGTTATTTTTTTAATTTGTCACAGTCCACTTACCACATCAATGAGACCTTCTTCAGATCACTACAATAGAAAATAATTATCTCAACTTCTGTTGCATTTTTTTTAGATTATTATGATAAAACCTTGTTCAGAGAAATACAAATAACATAATCGATTAATAAATCAGCCAAAGCAAAGGCAGTCATTGAACTATATACATAGTTACATAGTAGATAAGGACTTGCGTCCATCGAGTTCAACCTGGGTTTTAATAGCTTATCCCTTGTAAAAGACAAAGACAGAGTGTGAGTCATTTTTAAAGACAGAATATGATTCTTATTAGTACCCCTGGATGTTTTTATCCAATAAATGCTTGTCCAACCTTATTTTAAATGTATTTATTGTGTCCGCCGACACCACTTCTCCAGGAAGAGAGTTCCAAAGTTCGACTGCTCTGACCGTAAAGAATTTTTTTCTTTTGAGGGAACGAAAGCTTCTTTCTTCTAATCTAAACTCGTGCCCTCGCGTCCTAGATTTTTTTTCTTGCAGTAAAAAGTGTGCTTAATGGTTCCTTATATTGGCCCTTGATATATTTGTACATGTTGAGCATGTCCTCCCTTAAACATCTCTTCTCTAGTGTAAATAGTCCCAAAGTGCTCAATCTATCCTCGTAGTTTAAATTCTCCATTCTCCTAATTAACTTAGTTGCTCTTTTTTTTTTTTTTTCTTCTAATTCAATAATGTCCTTTTTATAGTGTGGGGCCCAAAACTGTACTCCATATTCAAGGTGAGGTCTAACCAATGCCTTGTACAGTGGCATAATCACTTTTGAGTCCCTAATTTCCATGCCCCTTTTAATACATGCTATAATTGTGTTGGTCGTTTTTGTTGCTGCGTGACATTGAGCACTACACCCCTGTTTGTTGTCTATTTGGACTCCAAGATCATTTTCAAGTACTGAAATACCCAATGCCTCCCCACTTAAGTTGTAACTAGCACACTGGTTATGCCTCCCGAGGTGCATAACCTTGCATTTATCCACATTGAACCTCATCTTCCACCTTTTAGCCCACTCATCTAGATTGTTAAGATCACTTTGAAGTGCGATGACATTCCCTATACAAGGGGATTGACGACAAATTCTTACATATCTCAAATGTATGAAAAGGAATATTGGGCCTAAATCAGATGTGATCTCAGGGCAAATTTATTCTTAAAATTGGCAAAACCATGTACATTGCAGGTGTGGCAAATGTAACATGTGCAGAGAGAGTTTGTGTGAGTTATTTTGTTTCAACATACCTCACTCAAATCTAACTCTCTGCACATGTTACATTTGCCCCACCTGTAGTGCATCATGGTTTTGCCCATTTTGCGAACAAATGTGCCCTGCAATTAGGCCCATTATATATGATGTCTTACATTGATACATACAAAATGACACAGAATATAGAGTAATGTTTAGAGATTCCTTAGACAATGTTCCTTTTATTTATCTACACAGGAATAAAAGATAATGACCACATTTTCTTATTTTAACTGTTAGGATTCTATTCTAGAATTAATATTATTTTTGCATTTATGGTACAATATTGGTTTCTTCAACTGTAATTCATCACATTTGTAACATATAAAGCATTTTTTTAAAATATAATAATTCCCTTACACCAAAACTGTGACTTTTAAACTTAATATCAATGATATGATTTTCTTTGTTTAAAATATAATTTGTTATAACTGTTCGTACTTGAAATTCCCTCTCTGTGCACAGATTAAAAGGATTTTCATACTAAATACTCCCCTGTTGCTCCCATGTCAGTTTTCTTTATTTAATGAAACCACTTGAATACTGTAGAGCATGTTGTGTGAAAGCTGTTTATTTTGTTTCCAAGAAAACTGCAGTGCTGCAAACTGGCAATCTAGACATATATGTGGTTAGTGGTCACACATGTATTTTTTTTATATGCAAGTTAAAACATATTTAATAGGTTTGACACAATGGACCTGTTTCAATGTTGCAATTTAGAAATGCATCTTTGAACAAACAAGTTTTGATAACTGTATCCTGGATAATGTTAGGGCTGATGTATACTGTAGGTGCACAATAGGTGCATGGTCTCAGAAATGTATTTTAAATGTATTGGGAATTTGTGTGTGGTGACAAATAAGTGGCTTACCAGACACTCTAAGAGGGTACATTTTATAAGCGTGTTATGGAAATGTCAGGAACATGTTGTTGTAAGCATATAGAGGAATGAGTGGCACTAGATATTAATTGGGCAATACCAATCCTGAACAGTGATATATTGAGTCCAATGGAAAGGTATTCTGTAGCTCCTATTTGTCAACTAAGGGAGGCTGGTAATGCCCAGTTAATTGGAGGAGGCCTTTTGTAGCCAGGACTATCCTAATATTCAGACTGTTTTAAAATATCTTACGCAACAGCACAATACAAGAGAATACTATTGATATATGACTGTTCCGGAATGGTATTGCCCAATTAATATCTAATGTAATTGAAGCACATTATTCCGGGTGAGATGAAAGCACAAGCAGATCAGATGAAATTACAGATCTATAAAAAATCAAGTTACAGATGTAGCAGGATACATCTTTGCAGGGGCTGGCGATTCCATGCCCCTGGAGGTAGACGGCTGTTGCTGGGGGCTGGCAATTCAATAAGACGATTGCACGCCCCGCCGTCACCGCTGGTCCCCCTTGCCACCCCGACCCCCCCCCCCAAACTGGGCAGCGTCTCCCTGAAGCAGAGAAGGGCAGGGAGATGCTGCCCAGCCGCCATGATACTGGGATGAGTGCGCGTGTGAGACGCACACGCTTCCCAGTCCCTATCGCCGGTGCTCACCAGTGAAAGGGATCTGGCAGGCGCCGGGCAAAGATTTAGCCTGCTACATCTGTATTGCACTGTTTTATAATAATATGTGTTATTAAGTTGCCTTTACACCCTAGAGGTAATTTATTTATTTATGTGTGTCTATAGTGTAATAAATATTTTTATTGTGTGAAACATAACTTTTACATATTAATAAGCGCCACTTGAACTGTGTTTTTCTTGTTTTTGAGGTTGGCATACCTCTATCATAGTGGCTGCTGAATACATAATCTGGCCCATCAGTCTCTCTAGCACCTGAATAATTCTACTATAGCTGCACGTTTCAAAATGTCTTTATGCCGCACAACTTTTATAAAAAAAATGTTTTTAAATAATATGTTTATGAGACATAGCAATTAGTAAGAGGGTTCATTTATTTCTCCTTACATTTCTAATTCATCAGTTTTTATTTTACCTCTGGGGGTTTTACAAATGTAT
Source organism: Crinia signifera (assembly GCF_055691185.1). Taxonomy (NCBI): domain Eukaryota; kingdom Metazoa; phylum Chordata; class Amphibia; order Anura; family Myobatrachidae; genus Crinia; species Crinia signifera. Next base: position 144,150,374 of record NC_139221.1, on the reverse strand, counting down.
TCTTATATCCAAGCATAGGCGTCACCATGGCTTGTGAAACACAGTGTGTATTCTTAAGAATGCAAAAAGGGTTTCTGACCTAAAGAAAATGGGCAAAGGGGCATGGTCCAAGTAAGGCAGCTGAGCATACTTGGAGGTACTATGCCAGGAGTCGGGTGCTGCAAGAGAAATGTCACACTGCAGCACCCAGCTCTTGCCACTTTGAGAAGTTGGGAATTTTGGTGGCCCATACCCCTTTCTGATGCCACTGTATCCAAACAATGTAGCTGTATCAATCCAATCAATCAGGATCAATTAAAAAAGATTAGCAAAAAAAAAAAAAAAACGTTTTCCGAAATACTTACTTTTATATGCAAAAGGTGCAAATGTATTTCATATTTTATTATTTTTGGTATGCAGTTAAAGTTGTATCTCCTTTTTGCATGTAGCAACAAATATTTAGCGGTTTTATTTTTACACTTAAATTCCAAAGCCTCAAAATGTCTGTACATTTTAAATATACCCCTCTTGCAGTACAACATAGTTCAACGAATGTACAAATTGCTATTTTTGTCTCCCTTTTAAATTTGGTCTTAACTCTGAATCAGGCCTATGTGCTATTTTTGCATATTAAAAATTACAAAGAAGAAAATGAAGCATCCTAAAATTGCATGAGAATTTTTTCTGTCTTCTATAAATATCAAAAGAGCCTTAGGGACTTCACCTGCTGTGAGCCTGCTTTCCTTTCTATGCATATTTGCACAATGAATTTTACTAAAGCATGACTTTCATAAATAGTCATTTAAATTGCAATTTGTTTTGCAAATTACACAGTAAGGAAATCTCCATATAAGTTATTAAACATTCAAAATAAAATTGATAAAATTGGCAAAATCACTGAAATAACTAATTTCTGCAGTGTTAAGTAAATAATATACTGTTCACTAGATAATCTGTTACAGATTGATTGAGCAAATAACCTTTGGAATCAGAAAATATTAAATTATTTAAGTTTTACAGAAGACTAAGTTTGTGAATTTTTTTCACCCCCCCCCCCTTGCCTGTCAGACTGCTTCACCCTTGGCAAGAAGCATGTAAACTGACTTGGCAACGAGCATAAAGTCTCCTTGGCATCGAGAAAGATGTCTCTGGCATTAAGCAGGAAGCCTCTGGCATTGAGCATGTGACTTCTAGCATCGAGAAAGAACCCCTTAGCAAGGAGCCTTTAGGTAAATGGCACTTACTGTATGTTCCATAATATGTAATGGGCATCTCTGTGTGTGGCATAGCTGTAATGGGCATCACAGTGTGTGGCATATGTATAATGGACATCACAGTGCGTGGCATATGTATAATGGACATCACAGTGTGTGGCATATGGATAATGGGCATCACACTGTATGGCATATGTTTAATGGGCATCAAGGTGTGTGGCATATTTATAATGGGCATCAAGGTGTGTGGCATATATATAATGGGAATCACGGTGTGGGGCATATGTATAATGGAGTTCGGTCACCAAATTTGGGGGGGGGGATGCATCAAAAAATCTTGCTCAGTGTGCTAGTAGGTCTCGAGTGAGCCCTGATAGCAACTTTACTACCATTTATCCTAGTAATAGATTGTGGTTCATATAAAACTTTGGGTTCATATACAAAGATTGGGTTAGAAAAGCCAAAACTTCAGATCTTGTTTATGTCCTAAAATTTAAAAGGGCAAGAATTTTGCTAGTAAAACATTATTGGTAAAATCATTGCCCTTTTAAATAGTTACCATAAACAACACAGACATGATTAAAGCAAACAAAAAATAATTCTTATTTAAAGTTTACATTTTACTATTATAATCTTGTATTCTTTCAAATGCTAAATAAACATACATTTCTTCTATATATGTCATTGTTATGTTGACTATTTAATTGTAGTGAGGCTTGATGCATCTTAGCCAAATGGGTGTATTATGTTAATATTGCATATTTAGAGAGTTGAAAAAAGCATATACCCAACAAGTCAAACATTTGTCATGCAGTTAAAGACTGTTTTAGTACAAACTGTATAATGGTATATAACAAATTAACCCCTTCACGACATTGCCTTTTAAGGTAATTTTTTTTTTTTTTCCTCCTTGCGTTCAAATAAGCGTAACTTTTTTAATTTTCCGGCTATATAGACACATGAGGGCTTTTTTTTTGCGGGACAAGTTGTACTTTTTAATGGTACCATTTACTAAACCGTATAATATTCTGGGGAATCAGGAAATAATTCAATGTGGGGTAAAAAGAAAAAAAAACGCAATTCCACAATTTTGCGCTGGTTACGGTTTTTTTGGAGTTCATAGTTCGTTTAAAATGATGGGTTATCTTTATTCTATGGGTCGTTACGATTCCGGTGATACCAAACTTATATAGTTTTCGTTACGTTTTACGACAAAAAAAAAAATAGAATATGTTACGGTTTTTCGAATTTGCGTCGCGTCGCCATGTTCTGCGGCTTATAACTTTTTTATTTTTCCACCTACGGACCTGGGTGAGGGCTCATTTTTTGCGGGCTGAAGTGTACTTTTTAATTAATACCATTATGGGATATGGGCGACTTTCTGATCTCTTTTAGCTATTTTTTTTTGGGTAGGCGATGCGACCAAAAAACGTAGTTTTGGCGTTGGGGATTATTTTCCGTTTACGCCTTTAACCGTGCGGGATAACTAATGTTATATTTTAATAGATCAGACTTTTAGGAACGCGGCGATACCAAATATGTTTATTTTTTTATTTTTTATTTATTTTTATTTGGGAAATGGGGAAAGGGGGGTGATTTGAACTTTTAATATTTTTTTATTTTTTTTTTATTTTTAAACTTTATTTTTTTTTTTTTTTTACTTTTACTACAAGGCCCCCTAGTGTACTTGACCACTAGGGGGCGCGATCGCCTGTACTAGGTTCAGCCATAGAGCTCTATGGCTGAACGTAGTGATTTTATGCACTTCCTATTACATCCTGCCTGAGGCAGGATGTAATAGGTATGCATACACGGCCAGCACAGGGGTCTACATTAGACCCCTGGCTACCATGGCAACCGATCGGCACCCTCCAATCTCGCTGCAGGGGGCCCCGATCGGCGCCGGAGGGGGGCGCCCCCCCTCCGATCAGCTATTTAAGCACTGCGGGCGCTTTGCCCGCGGTGCTTAAAGGGTTAAACGGCCACGATCGGCGAACTCGCCGCTCGTGGCCGTGAGAGCAGGGACCTGGCTGTAATATACAGCCATTACCTGCTCTCTTTCAAGCCAGCTCACTCCGTGAGCTGGCTTGATTCCCCCGCAACCGACATATGACGTATATATACGTCATATGTCGTGAAGGGGTTAATGACACTGCTTAATTAAGTTATTATAAACACTTTCCAAACATCCCAATATATTTTACCATGACAGGTTAAAAGTACTGCAAGTATAGTTGGTGTTTACAAAAGATTTTAAAAGCAAATACAGTATTGTTTACAAAAGATTTTAAAAGCAAAACTTTTATTAGGCAGCAGAAGCAGGAAACAGGAACAAGCTGGCATTGCTGGAACTGAGGGCCTTATTCTAGTTAACATAGATCTCACTTTGAAGTAAAACCCCACCCAAATCTAATTATCTCTGCACAAGCTACCTCTGCTCCACCTGCAGTGCACATGGTTTTGTCCATCTAAGAAGGATTTTGTCAGAAAGAGTGAACTAGAATAAGGCCCTGAGCTAGGGTAAAATAGTTAGAAAGAGCTGAAATTGGTCAGGATCCAATTTGAAGAGTTAGCAACTTCTGGGAAGGCAACTGAGTTGTAGAGACTTGAAAATTGGATTGGATATGTTATATACCTGGACTCAACTTCATTGGGATGAATTTGAGTATGAAATTCCTGGAACAATAAGGGGACCAGACTTGAACCGGATACAGGACGGGAGATGGATAGTTGCCCGGACTGGACTAGACTGAAATCAGACAGATGTTAGAGTACCAAGTCTCTGTACTGGAACCATTGTGACACCTACATATCAAGGATCTCAACAAAGAGCTGTATTCACCTTGGAAGCAATATTGTACTGGCAAATTGGGAGTGACCAGCTGTCTTCCTTTATATGTAAAAATATCCTTTAATTGGTTACTGCAAGCAGGTGACTGGAGCCAAATAACACAGGGGCTTAATAAAGTCAAGTGTATTCTTCTAACATGGCTGCATTCATGTCTGATTTTTGGAGGGAACTCGGGCACGGAGGAATTTAGACCAGAAAGCTGGAGAAGTGAGAGCAAGAAGTGCATTGCGCGAACCAGGATGTGCAATTCGAATGAGGCCAAGGATACCACTGTTGAGTGCAATCAGACCTCAGCAGCTGCCAGAGCAATGCCCATATGCAGTTCCCAGTGCTACCTGAGAACAACGCGTGGACATGCTGCAAATCATCTGCAGTACTAGCCTGAATAGACATTGCAGAGGTAAATAAGGGATCTTAATACTCCGCATCATTTGCTGATGCATGTTGACTCTCTTATCTCATGATTATTTTAAATCAATAATACGTCATGTTCAGAGGCGTAGCGAGGGCGGTGCCGGTGGAGCACAAGCTCTTAGCACCGGAAGCTATCATGGTGCTGGAGCCGTGCCCCGGCCAGCTCGCCTGCCCCGGCTCCCCGCTGTGTCCAGGAGATGTGGTGCTATTTAAAATTCACATCTCCCGCTGGACCGCTAGCAAATAGGTGCTTGCGGTCCAGCAGCCAATCAACTGGTGGCTGCTGGACCGTGAATGCCTATTGGCTAGCGCGGTCCAGCGGGAGATGTGAATTTTAAACAGCAGCTCCGTGCACGTTTGCCAGACACAGTGGGGAGGGGGTGCACAGATACAGGCTGCCGCTGCAGCGGATCCCTGCCTCGCGAGGGGGAGGGGACATGCCCTGGGTCTGCCTCTCGCCATCCCCAATGTGCTGCAGTGACAGGATCTGTATCGCCTCCGGGCTCCCCTTCTGAACCTACGCCCCTGACTCCCACCCTCCCTCCACACTACTACTCCCACCCTCCCTCCCTGCTCTGCACTATCACTTCCACCCTCCCTCCCTGCTCTGCACTATCACTCCCACCATCCCTCCCTGCTCTGCACTATAACTTCCACCCTCCCTGCTCCGCACTATTACTCCCACCTTCCCTCCCTGCAAGCAATTGAAGTCCCCCTTGGCAATGAGCAATTTCAGTCCCCCTTGGAATTAAGCATGAAGCTCCTGGCATTGAGCATGAAGGTAAGTGGCACTTATGTGTTAAATGTGTAATGGGCATTACAATTTGTTAAATAAAATGTGATGGGCATTACGGTGTTTTACATAGTATGCGATGGGCATTACAGTGTTTATATAGTATGCGATGGGCATTGCGGTGCATTATATAGTATGCAATGGGCATCATGTGTGGCCTTATGTGTAATTGGCATTATAGCATGTGACTTTATGTGTAATTGGTATTACAAAGTTTGCTAAAATGTGCAATGGGCATTAAAGGTGTGGTATAATGTTGGGCCGTGCCAACTTTTCACTGTGCTAGAGCCTCACCTACTACAAATGGGGGGGCGCGAAACATGCCCTTGCTCCGGGCGCCGTGGCACCTAGCTACACCACTGGTAATGTTTACTTTTCCTTATGTGTTTTTTATTTTATTATTTTGTAACACTAATGTAAGGAAGAACATCCTTCCCTAGCTCCCTTATTAAAGTCAATTAACTGGTATTGTGCACAAATGTTAAAAAAAACAGGAGCTTCATTCTTAACCCTTTGAGTGCCAGTGTTGCTTTGGATGACCTATACCCTTTTCGCACTATCACAATATCCCTGCTTATTGCTGGGTCCTGCAAAATGTCCCAAGTCCAGTGACCTAGAAGTCCAACCTGAGTAGCTTATAAGGTTACACACTGGAAAGATCTGGGTGATTGAGCAGTATGCATGGGTATCCCAGGTAATCTGACCAGAACCCATTAAAACCTATGGAGAGATAGTTCAGAGGTGCTTAAATATGATGCAATCTCCAAGTGCTGTCAGAGAAGAAGCTGCAGTAATGACCCTGGTTCAGCCTGCAGGTTTTAATTCACTATGATACAGCTTGAAACTGATGTTCAGGGACCCATACTGGACCCAAGGAAATTTTGTGTGCAAGGAGTATTATACAGACATGTCCTCATACATCTTGTATCAATATGCGAGTGTGAGATGCCCGGTTCTAGTAATGTGCCAAGTTTCATGCAAATATGCTAGCATTGAATGTGTTTTGTGCTGGAAAATTAAATGCCATGAGACTAGGCCGCACCATGAGATTGTACTGATTAATAGACAGCTACTATACATCATGTGTGACTTAGCCTGTACATGGAGCAAAACAAAACTTCTATTGAAAGAAAGCTGCAGTTTCTAAATTGTAGCACTTCGTACACAGACCCAGTCATTCACAGATATACAAACATCAAATAATCAAATGAATCAACAGTCTCCTGGTGCATCCTAGATGAACCACATTGGGATTAAGATGCATATTTATCGAGCAAGACACAAAAAAGTGAGTAGCCACTTGCAAAGGGTCATAGAACCTGATAAACCTGAGAGAAAATGTTTGGAGCAACAGTGTGGCATTGATGTATTTAAACACATATGTATATGCAAGTGCATCACCACAGATTAGTAAACAAATACCAATTCATAAATAAAACCAATCCAAAAAACACATAAAATATTCAGCAGTATCAAATTAAACATTTTTTTGAGATTGACTATACAGTATTTAAATTCTGTGTGTTTAGTTTCCGAAGGTCAATACACCCTGCATACCAAATGTGTGTTTGAAGGCAAGTAAATATAACTCTGTAATTCTAATGACATCACAATATTATCAAGCAATAATATAGAATAAATAATAAAAGTTAAGTTTAGGAAGTCAATTCCAAACACACTTTACTAATTTCTCATGCCACAATACTGGTAACAAATAAAGCACTCAGTTACAGGTTAGCAATATCGCAGGCACTTCTGCATATAATATACAAACTATGAAAATCAAATAATTCACATAGTGGTATTTCTGTAAACTACGGTTCTGTATTATAAATTATTATTACTGAAGTAGTATACATAAAGGGTTTGAAGAGGTTGCATTGATTTCTAAGACTATTTCACAACATTTGAAGATCAATGTGAAAATATTGAATAAACTCTCATGTTGTAATTTATGTCAAAGCAATAAAGAATAAATGTTTAACATGGTTTTATGGTACATCTAATGGTTTTCTCAGTGTGCTTTAACTGGTTTTATCGATGCAGTTTAAGTCATATTCCCAATATTTTGCCCACAAAATAATAAATAAATATATATTATAAAGTACAAAGAGTTTTTAAACGTCAGAACATATCAAGTCATGGAAAAAACTGGTATGAACAAAATAAAGCTTTGTAATTGACGTTCTCTATTCTCAGTCCATTATGGACAGTAGTACCTAAAAATGGTTATGCCCTTGGCTGGGATTGCCATTCACTGCTGGGGAATTTTAAGTTAAAGTTCTAGTAAATTAATTGGAGAGAATCAGTGTTTTCCTTCATTCCAGATGACTTTATTTCCATAACATTTATCATAAGCTTTGGCTAAATTTTTGTAACCTTTACAACTCTGTAAATGCTTTTGTTCAAATCATGAATCTTAATGAAATGTTCTAGTCTACTGCTTTATAGCATGACTTTGCATTTAATTATGCAGGACTTTGATTATCCATGGTTAAAAGACTGTAAATGAGCTTTCCTGTAACTGTCTCAATTATGCTCAGGCAAAAAGGAATAATAAGAACACTAAAGGAATAGTCATACTTTGCAGAACTGAAGTCATGATATAGTCAAGAACAAAGCATGTAAAAATAGATACAGTTCTATAACCTTAAGGGTGCTTGTTGGTTTAAAATGGATAGATGGTGAAAGAACTGTCTACTAAAACATTGCTTTCTCTACATCACTATACTCTATGTGCTAAATTAGAAATGGATAGATAAATAAAAACATATACAGTACTGTACTGTTTAAAGGTGCCCATACACGTTACAATTATTGTATACAATATCGCATCTCATCGCATCTCGGTTTTGCGATAAGATGAGATCTAGTACAAAAAGTATATGCAGCACATACTTTTTGTACTAGATCTCATCTCATCGCAAAACCGATATGTGATGAGATGTGATATTGTATACAATAATTGTAACGTGTATGGGCACCTTAACAGTTATTTAATTGCCAGCCACAGCACAGCCTTAACATTTCTACCACACAGTGTAAGAATTCATAATGGAAAAAAAAAAAACCATGTATATTACTTTAATTTTATAAACATAGAGTTATTGTCAACATTGTGGGGAACCAGGTTATTTAATCCACTTGTAAAATGCTGTTTTGCTGGACAAGACAATGTCAATCTCATAGATGTATGATAAATTGTAAATCCTATTGGCTGCAAGTTCCCTTAGGTTGTAAATAAATGCAGCTACAAATGTCCCTTACTGTACTTCAAGACTCACAGATTTTTAATGGTAGCCACATAGGGCTGCGTACAAAAGTCTGCAATGTTATTTGCTGTTGCTGAAGATGCTAAGACATTGCAGAAGCAACTTGTCAACTTCATAGGTTTGAACCCTAAGGGGGTATTCAATCTGGTATTCCGACTGTCAGAATGTTCCGACAATCGGAATCCCAGGTCATTTTTGTTTCATTTGACTGTAACTTGACAGCCAGAATTCAAAGTTCTGGCTGTCTGGCCACGGTTTATTGAAAAACGTTCTTGAATTTGACAATCTGCAGATGTTTCTGACAAAACAGATCCGACTTGTTTTAAAGTACAGTACAAGAGGGTTGTCAAGACATGAGTGTGTGTGTATATATATATATATGTATATATATATATACTGTATATATATAAACCTCTTGCCAGGGCCACCAAGAGAAATCCTGGGCCCCGGTACAACAACTTCCTGGGGCCCCCATGGACGGAGTTTCCCGAACACACTCTGTTGACCCTTGTAACAACACTGCTTCCAAGGTGGATACAGGGACAATAATTTACACCTTAATGCCTATTACACATGTCACACACCCATTACATAGTATACCACATTCCATAATGCTCATTACACGTTATGCCACACAGTAGTGGCCAGTACACATTATGCCATGCACTGTAATACCTATTACATATTTTACCACATGCCATAATGCCCTTTACACATTATTCCACACACCGTAATGCTCATTGCATATTATGCCACCTACTGTAATGTCTATTACATATAATACCACACATATTATGCCACATACTGTAATGTCTATTACATATAATACCACACATATTATGCCACATACTGTAAGTTCCACTTACCTAAATGCTCATTGCTATGCGCTTAATGCTCTACCAGGGGTTAAAATGTGCGTTGCCATGGGTTTACATGCTCTGCCTGGAGTTATATGCTCTGCCAGGGGTTAACATTCTCTGCCAGGGGTTAACATGCTCTACCAGAGGTTAACATGCTCTTTGCCATGGGATTAACCTGCTCTGACAGGGGTTACATGCTCTACATGGGTTACATGCTCTGTCCGGAGTTACATACTCTGCCAGGGGTTTACATGCTCTTCCAGAGGTTAACATTCTCTGCCAGGGGTTAACATTCTCTTTTCCATGGTATTAACCTGTTCTGCCAGGGGTCACATGCTCTGCCATGGGTTACATCCTCTGCCTGGAGTTACATGCTCTGCCAGGGGTTAACATTCTCTGCCAGGGGATAACATACTCTTTGCCATGGGATTAACCTGCTCTGCCAGGGGTTACATGCTCTGCCCAGAGTTACATTCTCTGCCAGGGGTTAACATGCTCTGCCAGGGGCTAACATTTTCTGCCAGGGGTTATCATGCTCTTTGCCATGGGATTAACCAGCTCTGCCTGAAGTTACATGCTCTGCCATGGGTTACATGCTCTGCCCGGAGTTACATGCTCTGCCAGGGGTTAACATGCTCTGCCAGGGGCTATGATTTTCTGCCAGGGGTTATCATGCTCTTTGCCATGGGATTAACCAGCTCTGCCTGAAGTTACATGCTCTGCCATGGGTTACATGCTCTGCCCGGAGTTACATGCTCTGCCAGGGGTTAACATGCTCTGGCAGGGGTTAACATGTTCTTTGCCATGGGATTAACCTGATCTGCCAGGGTTTACATGCTCTGCCATGGGTTAAATGCTTTGCACGTGGTTACATGCTCTGCCCAGGGTTTCATGCTCTGCCAGGGGTTAACATGCTCTGCCAGAAGTCAACTCCCAAATCACGTGGTGGGCTCTCAGCAGGCCATGGAGTCAGAGATCAGATGGACCTCTGTGATGCTGCTGCCCCCATGCCGGCCCACATCCACCCACATCCGCACTCCCAATGCCGCCGCTGAAACATTGACTATGACGCACACAGACCCGGCGCAGTCGCCACCAAATAAAAAAAACCTGTGTCCAGACCCGGGCCCCACTGACAGGCCTGGGCCCTGGTAAACTGTACCTGCTCCCCCTCCTTTCAGGCACCCCTGCCTCTTGCCTTGCAGTTAAACTAAATCATTATTAGTTGCAATATCACATTTCTGAGGAACGTGGAGGACATGAATCTATTACATTAAAAAAAGCACAATGTAAATGGAATTTAAACTCCAATCCCTCCTACCACTCAAAATTTGGTGGCTGGCTGGCTTTACAATAAGGTGCAACAAGCAGCCTTGGATTATGTCACTTTCAGGCATGTCACCACATCCCAAGGTTAACACACTAGATAAAGAATGACAGGACATAGCCCAGGGCACTACACAATCAATATGAAAATATACATAATACATTCCACATTTTGATGATTATGGTCAAAGGTCTCATTGATGCAATTTAAGTGCCCTTAATTCTCTTTCTCCCTGGTTTGTTTTTACTTCTCCTGTAGTTAAGTTATGACATGAAACAAAAAAGAACAAGGAACATACAGTATGTAGAATCATATATATTATTTCTAGAAGGTGATTTTTGGTGACGATCCCTTTTTCTCCCTTCATACTTAAACAAAATTGATAAATGAGGTACCATTTTAAAGATTAATTTAATTGTTATGTGACAAGGATCACAAAAACAGGGTCTCAGATGACAACTTTGTTGTTTATTCTCAACAGGAGGATACAGCATAGCAGGTTAAATTCATATGCAGTTGGTATTAAAGGCAGTAGCATACAGGCACTCTCATCATAGCAGACTCTTTAAAGGCTCCAATGGTCCCTATACTATAACACACCCTACCTATGACTTGGGTAGATATTCCACCATCGATTGCAAGGTAACTCTGCCCTGGAAACCCTTGTATCAGAAAATCCCAGGTGCTGCTGATTACACCTGGGATTCTGTTACTGCTACCAAAACCTGGTCTGGATCCTCCAAATTACTCACTACATGTGGAGGAATGCTGAAACTGCCACAGTTAATTGTTAATTTACAATTGCACATTGTATTGCTCATTTAAAAAATTTACTTAAAAAGCACAGTTACGATGGCTTTTCACGATCATCTGCATGTTATGTTCACCTGACAATATACCTGAATTGTGGGAAACTTTTAAGGATGCGTAATCTGAAGATTTTTGAAGACATCATCAACCCCAGGAATCTTACAATATCACATTGCAAGAATTGCAACACATTTTTAAACAATATGGCAGAAAGTGTGACCACTTCCATTTCCCAGAACCTGTTGTGGTAGAACAGCCAAAGGAGTCTCACAATGTGGAAGAGGAATGTCAATTCGGACAGGATGATTACAGTAGACTAAATCAAGAACAGAAGGCAATAGTGGATGAGGTCTTACATCTTGTAAGGGGATTGGTACAAAATCCCGGCAGCCGGAATCCCGGCGTTCAAAATCCCGATGCCGGGATCCTGACCACTGAAATCCCGACAAGGGGGGGACGTGGATTGCCCCCCCTTGCGGGCTCGCTGCGCTCGCCACACAGCAGGCCCAGTACCTCACTACGCTCTGCACACTCATTTATTCGGTACTTGTTTCCTAGCAGGGCGCCCGTCCGGTCTAGTGTGATGGGACCCGACTGACCCAATTTTGGGCTTTTTAAGAGCTTTCCCGACAATGAAAAAATCGGGTCCATCGCATGCCATTATAATGGCATGCGCTGCGACCGATGCGACCGACCCGATTTAACATTGTATGTAATGTTAAATGGCCATTTAAAATCGGGTCCATCGCATGCAATTATAATGGCATGCAATGCGACCAATGTGATGGACCCGATTTTACATAGGAACCAATGTTAAATGGCCCCCCATACCCGATTTTTGATTGTATAGCCACCCAGATGGGTAATGTGGAAGTCTAGGTACACACACGCCATTTTGTGATAGTATGGCCGCCATTTTGGTTCGCAGAGTTGCGCAAATAAAGTTTCCATACCCGAGTATGTGTGACAATGTGGACCAGAAGGGTAGACATACTATCACATATAAATTCATAATAACACACTTACACGAAATGAAATATAGTTAAAAGGTTTAGAACGCCACACATAGCTTAGTTAGCCCTGCACACACCTGTCTATATCGTGTTTAGTACCGTTCCGTTCAGCTCATTATGCGGAGTATTCCGGTCATTGCGAATATTTCGCAATGTACACTGTCCGATAGTTATGGATTAAATCCATATTCCAGAGACAGTTTCTGTTGTAAGTAGTTAACAAAGGAAACTAGATAAAACCGGTTCTTATCCTTGCTGACGCCGAAACCACCGAACAAAGGACTCTTAAAGTTCACTCCCCTGCACCTGGTCAGACCAGGTACAGCGTCTAACCTCCAATCACAGTGGACCGGACATATGATCTCTGACCAATGAGAATGGCCTTTGACCTCCCCTTTCTGACCCTATAAGATAGGCGACCCGGAGCAGGCTCGGTCACTTCGGCACAACTACCTTCCCTGGACCTTCCTACCGGACTATCGCTCATTCCTGAACGATAGTGAGCTCTGACCGGACTGCGCTTCGCATACTAGAGTGAGACGGGTAACGGTTGCATTTTTCACGGTATTTATCCTTGTAGTATTGTTGGCTGATTGTGTCTTGTATTATTGTATTCTTTCCCCTTAGCAGAGTTTGTTAGTATTCATTGTTAGTATATTGTATCACTTGTTATACCTGTTTATTTCTTATTTCTGTAACCCCCTTTTGTCCATTAGGGACTTTAATACAACCTTTTTATGGAGTTCTAACCTCCTTACTTCTATTCAGTGGTCGTGTCTGGTTATTCGCATAATAGCGATACGGTATATTGCGGACTCTGTCCTTTAAAGTATATTCGCAGAATTAGAGACAAAGTCCTGCGAAGAGATCTCTTATCAAGGTATTGGTTCTTAACTGTATAACATACAATTAATAGGTACGCTACGCTGCGCTACGTTTTGTTCGCACGTAGTTAGGTATAAAGGGTAAGCCAGTTGCGGACACATTACGTAACCTGCGCTTTTCACATATTGTATCTCTGGTCATAGTTTAATCACCATTAACAATTGGGGGCACGTCCGTCCGCTCCACATTCCAGAACTCAGTACCAGGCGTGCGACCCGACCTATACCAGCAAAAGGGTGGAAGTATTATCCATTGCTGGATAGGCCAGGTCCGCGGCGGTGCGGGGTTCGGGAAGTGCTAGCGCTGAACCCGGAGTACAATAGGTGAAAGCCACGTGTTTTAAAGTATATCATACCTAAGTGTTTAGTAAACTGTACTTCTGCCTGCCACAAGTAGTTTAACGGGGTATAGTGTCTTGGGTTGCTTGTTTATTACAGTATATGTACCACGTGCGATAAGGTTCGCACACGTGGAATCTGTGTTTATTATAGTACATAGAGGATCCCCTCTGTGCAAAAACTATAATTGTTTATTGTTAGCTACCGCAAAAACAGGGACTCCGCCACGTGGCGACAAGTCCTGGGCCTTTTTGCAGTAACGTAAAGCGTCTATTGTGTATTACGCAAGGTGCGCGCGCACGTGCCCACATCGGGAAAGTTTCGCATCTTTGTACGTGGTTTACGGATTAAGTGCGGGATTTATTTCGCATCTTGATACGTAACTCTCGGACAGAGTTAAGGGATTTATTCCACATTTAGGCGCAATTACTGCGTATATCGAAACCCGAGCGCAACTTTGCAAATACACTATAGAACACGTGGGTGGCCGATTCATCGGCGGCCTGTGAACAAGCGCACGTACACACGTGGCTGTTCATTGGTACTGCACACGCAGCACACATAGGAAGAAGTGAACAGTATTTAAACCACTAGCTTTATTTAAACAGTATAGTAATATACTGCGAATGAAGCGGTGATTAAGAAAAGAAAATAAGGTTTTCTTTTTGTTCATTTTCTCATAAGCAAGCAACTCAAGCATTATTTTAATAGATTCCTATAGTTTATTATAAGGGATTTATACCTGCATAAGAATCTAGTGAAAAGCTACCAGCCTGGGAAAAATTTTCTGTACAGAAATATTTCACAAATTAGCATAAGACCAAGGTGTAACTAGCGCCCAGTGTGAAAAATAACTGAGGCGAACGGGTGTGTGACGGCACGACTCAGCGCAGTGTAGTCCAGTGTAGGACAGTCCAGTTAGGACCCGGGTTCACGTGACGACGTGCCCATAGGAACTGCCCCTTCAGTGGAATTAATTCCGCTAGGAGGGTACAAGAAGATATATCGGAACGCACTTGTTTCCGATTAGCTACTTTAGAAATCCGATTTTTGGGGGTATAGGAAAGCAAGTTTGTTATACCCTGGAAAAATTGTGCCGCATCAAGCAAGTTGGCTAGAAGTTCGCTGCTAGTTGAAAGACTTGGTGATTGAGTATAATACCTCGTATCCTTCGCACCTGCTTGACTGTGGGATGTTCTAGGAAGCTGTAGAAGTGAGTGTTTGGGGAGCTCTCAGATAATTAATAACCCACCGATATCTATTAAGCTGTGAACGTTTATTCCTGTAACTATGGGTAATAACGGGTCACGCTGTGATAACGTGCAAGATAGGGAGGAAGCAAGCCGGCCAAGAGGATCGGCTGCTTTTATTATGTGCAGGAAGCACGGTGAACTCGCAGTTGTTTACCAAAATAAATGGAGAAAAATGACACAAGGCAGCAAGTTAGAATTTCCCAGTGTTGGTAGCTTCGATCCAGAAATCTTATCGGCAGTAAAAGATGAAATATGCCTACTCTCCAGTCGTAAGGAGAGAGTGAAGCATATAAATATTCTTAAATTGTGGCAGAAGGAAGGACAGGAACAATGGGGAACCAGAGGTCTGGCAATACCTGATGCAATCAGCCACAATAAAAATGCAAATGCAACCGCTGCCACACTAGAATCAGCTCCCCCACCCCCATATGTGCCGAAGGGGTTAATGTCTCATAAGAAAGACCTAAGTAATCATGTACCTGTTACTAACTTGTACCCTGTTTTATCCCCTTACAAGGAAACCCGAGAGGAAAACGAGCAGCTGTTGGCACTGGCCGTCTCTCATGCAATTAATATGATTGAGGGAAAAGCTCAACCCGCTGTTGAGGCCCCAGCACAGGAGGAGGAGACGGCTGATGCCAACAGCATAGTATTGGACTCAGGTAATGATGCACCACACAGCACAGACACAAATGACTCCCAAGCAGGTCCCAGTAATGCGAATGTGGTACAAACATACCCTGTACGCACACTGGAGGTTCCCTATGGTAAGGCAGACAGAGAGGGTGTGATACCTACCAGGAAGATGACCATGCTAAACCCATGGACACGGTTAGAGCTGCGGTCCATCATTACAGACTTCCCTGATCCTAGGAAAGATCTGGCAATATGCCGGAAATTTGTAAGGGATCTGGGAAACTCTGATGAGCCCACCAACAAGGATTGGAGAATCATGTTGAGGGCCTGTCTCCCCACTCACATTGACATCCCGAAATTCATTCAGGATAGTGGATTGAAAGTGGACAAGGAGATAAATGATGAGATCAACCAGGAGAATATACGCCTGATTAACTTACAGTTGGGAGTATATTTTCCTGCGGCAGTAGAATATAGCAAGATTTTCACCATCAAACAGAAAGATGGCGAAACTGCTGCGGATTATTTTACAAAAGCCTTACTGGAGGTATCAAAGTACACTGGTGTCTCCGAGCCTAAGGACGACCCCCACCTGAGGGAGATGATTGTCTCTGTGCTGGTGGAAGGGCTTAGGGAAAACCTGAGAGCCAGAGTCCAAACCTCTTTCCCAAATTGGCGTGGAATGACAGTGGATGCCCTACGGGAATCTGCTGTGGACCACGACCGCAACATTAAGAAGCACAGGGAACTGCAAACTGACAAACTGATGATGGTTAGCATCCAAGCCCTTACTAATGCCCCAAACAAAGCTGCATACCAACAACGAAACATCAGGGAAACAGGTAGAAAGCCAATTATCTGTTACAACTGCAATAGGGAAGGTCATTACTCAGCTCATTGTAGGTCAGGAAACCCCAGGAGTTATCAGACACATAAGCGAGAATGGGAATCTCACAAAGGTGAGACACGGAGATACCCAGCCCCTAGACAATGGGAGGAGACAGACAGGTCACGCAACATGCCTCCTCCCCATCTGATGGCTGACACTGTGCTAAGGGCAACCCAGGTCAGACCGTAGGAAACAGGTCATACCTGTATCCTACAGCCAGTTAGACTAACTCAACACCTTGGAGAGGAACCTCAGGTGAAGGTTGATATAGCTGGAGTAAGGCAAACCTTTTTGGTTGATACAGGGGCGGCCAGATCTGTTCTCAACACTCCTCTTCACTTGGGTTTCACTAACCAATCAGTAGCAGCAATTGGGGTAACAGGAAAAATACAACATTACCCACTGACGAAACCAGCGGAGGTTACAATTGGGCCTCTGCATACCAAACACTCTTTTCTGTTGGCTGCAGCGGCCCCGACTAACCTCCTGGGTAGAGATTTACTTTGCAAAATGGGATGTGTCATCTATTGCACCCCCGATGGGGTATTTCTGGACACTCCTAGAAATCTTACACAAGAAGTGCAAGACATGCTGGATAGTCCTCAGAGGCTAATGTTGTGTTCCACTGTTGTAGAATCAAATCCATCTAGGGTAGCTGAAATTACAGCACAAATACCGAGTTCCCTTTGGACTAAAGATGGACAGGATGCTGGGCTGATGGCAAATGTAGCTCCAGTAGAAATCCGCTTAAAAGAAGGCAGGATAGCCCCAAAAATACCGCAATACCCTTTAAAACCTGAAGTTGAGCTGGGAATATTTCCAGTGATCCAACGATTGCTCCAGCAGGAAATCCTAGTTAGAACTTCCAGCACGGCCAATAGTCCCATTTTTCCTGTGAAAAAGAGCGGGGGGAGGGGCTACAGACTAGTGCAGGATTTGAGAGGGGTAAACAAGGTAGTTGAGAGCCAATTCCCCGTAGTGCCAAACCCAGCTGTCATCCTCATGCAAATCCCACCTCACTGTACCCATTTCACAGTCATTGACTTGTGTTCAGCATTTTTCTCCGTCCCTTTGCATCCTGACAGCCAGTATCTGTTCGCCTTTACTTACAGAGGAGTACAGTATACCTGGACAAGACTCCCCCAAGGGTTCATAGACAGCCCCAGCATCTTCTCCCAGGCCTTGCATGATTGTCTGCAATCCTTTCAACCCATGAGCGGTTCGATACTGATACAATATGTCGACGACTTATTGTTGTGTTCTGAGTCACTGGAGTCATCAGTGGATGACACTAGACAGCTACTGATGCATCTCTCAGAGACAGGACATAAAGTATCAAAGGATAAGCTGCAATTATGCCAGACCAGGGTTAAGTATCTGGGTCACTGCCTTACCCAAGGGCTGAGACACCTCACCGACGACAGAATCCAAGCGATTCAGAACATGGTACTGCCACAGACCCAACATCAGATCCGTACGTTCTTAGGCATGTGTGGATACTGTCGCAATTGGATCCCAGGATTCTCTATTCTGGCATTACCACTGCAAGAGATGGTTTCCTCAACTAAGCCTGAGCGGGTCTCTCATACTGAGGAATCTGAGCTGGCTTTCGAGGAACTAAAGGTGAGCCTAACAAAGGCCCCAGCACTGGGAATGCCAGATTATGGGAAACCCTTTGAACTGTACGGAACTGAATCAGGTGGGTGTGCGGCAGGAGTACTTGTACAAAAACATGGTGATGCCAACCGACCAATAGCGTACTACAGTGGCCAGCTGGACACAGTAGCACGCTCACTCCCAACTTGCTTACGAAGTGTGGCTGCAATAGCACAACTAGTAAGTAAGAGTGAGGACGTAGTGCTGGGACACGATTTAACTGTTCATGCTCCCCATGCTGTCTCTGCTCTCCTAAATTCTGCCCAAACACGTCATGTGTCCTCAGCACGGTTCACTAAGTGGGAACTGGCGCTGATGGCCCCAGTAAATATTACCATCAAAAGATGCAACACATTAAACCCAGCCACATTTCTTCCTCATGTGCCCTCCAAGGCACAAAGGGTGGAGGGTGATGGAAATGTTGCTGAATATGGTAAAGCAGAGTTTAGTGAGAGTGAGGACAAACATGATTGCATGACCTACCTGAATCAGACCTTCACAGCACGTCCTGACATAAGCGACAGCCCATTAAGTGAGGTAGACATAACCTTATTCACAGATGGTAGCTGTCATAGACAGACGGAGACGGGAGAGCTTTGCACAGGCTACGCGGTAGTAGATGGAGAAGGTATTGTGGAAGCTGAACCCTTAGGACCACCTCACTCAGCGCAAGTAGCGGAACTGGTGGCACTGACCAGAGCATGTGAACTGGCTAAAGGGAAATCAGTGAACATATATACCGACTCCAGATATGCTTTCGGAGTAGTCCATGATTTTGGAGCCCTATGGCGCCTCCGAAATTTCATGACGGCGGCTGGCACACCAGTGGCGCATGCGACGTACATTAGGAGACTTCTGGGAGCTATCCAGCTTCCAGACAGAGTGGCTGTTATCAAGTGCAAAGCTCACACATCAGAGAAAGACCCGGTGTCACTTGGTAACAGCCGCGCTGATGAGGCAGCGAAAAGGGCCGCATGCCCTGTAAATATTTTTACCCATCCCACCAACCTTTGTACACTGAACATGGTATCCACATCCAAACTGATAGACATGCAGAATTTGTGTTCCCCACAGGAAAGAGCAGTATGGAAGTCGAAGGGATGTGGCCAAGAGTCCACCGGACTTTGGAGAGATGGACACGGGAAACCAGTGGCCCCCAGAGCATACCTTCCTAGTCTAGCCGAGGCGGCCCATGGGCTGACACATCTTGGGAAGGAAGGTATGTGCAAGCTGGTAAAGGCCTACTGGTGTGCACCAGGGTTCGCTTCTCAAGCAGGTAGAGTGGCAATGTCATGCCTCACCTGTTTGAGGAAGAACGTTGGAAAAGCCATCCCAACAGAGCCATCCCACATCCCTCCTACAGATGGCCCTTTCCAGGTAATACAAATCGACTTCATACAGTTACCACCCTGTAGAAATTTGAAATATGTATTGGTTTGTGTTGACATGTTTTCCAGCTGGGTGGAGGCTTTCCCCGCTGCCTCCAACACCGCTACCTTTACAGCAAAGAAAATATGTCAGGAGTTTGTCTGTAGATATGGTATCCCAAAGGTCATTGAGAGTGACAGAGGCACTCATTTCACAGGAGAGGTCTTCCAAATCATGTGTAAACTCCTGGGGATTAATAGTAAACTTCATACTCCATATCGTCCCCAGGCGAGCGCCAAAGTTGAGAGAATGAATGGTACTATTAAGAACAAATTGGGTAAAGTTATGGCTGAAACAGGGTTGTTATGGCCAGAGGCACTGCCTATTGTGTTGTATAGCATTAGGACCACTCCCAGGACTCCGCTCAACCTGTCCCCCTTCGAGATACTGTTTGGTCGGCAGCCACACATCATGATAGACCCACAGGATGATCTAAAATGTAATAATGAGCTAACTGTACAGTATATCCTAAAGCTAAACAAACAGCTAAGGGAGCAACAAAAGCAGCTGAATTTTCTGAACCCTGATATGCCTACCGAGAATTGTCATAATCTTAAACCAGGAGACTTTATTATGATCCGAAATTTCTTACGCTCAGGTTGTTTGATAGACCGTTGGGAAGGACCGTACCAAGTTTTGTTGACCAGCACTACATCGATTAAAGTCGCAGAGAGAGAGACTTGGATACATTCGTCCCACTGCAAGAAAGCCAGTAACCCAGAATCCCAGTGTGCAGAGAGCGAGAGAGAAGAAGTGTCGCTAGAAGCATTGTTTCGGGAACACTGAGAAGCAGCCAAGGTCGAGCAACCTGAGCGAACAAAGGTCTAAGAGCAGAGCAAAATAAAAGTCTCCTGGGTAGAGATGATGGAAGGACTCCAAGCAAAAGGTTCACAGTTATGCATATATGTCTTTGTTTTCTTTCTGTGTTCTTTCTTTCATCCAAAAATACTTGGTGGCTGCCACATTCTAGAGCGATCGGAGCGGAGTCCTGACAGTGTAATAATGGACCCAGATATGGGTGAGGTAGAATCCCTAAACCAGCTTGACACTTTGCCCATGACAGGAGAAGGTAAAAGGTATGAGGAAAACGTAGTTCAAGGGCTATGTGATGATTTATTGTCTGGTGAGTACTGTGTCTGTAGGTATTGTCAACCTAAAATGGAAGAAGGATGCATCCAGCGATGTCAGTCGACCAGTAAGGCAACTACCGGCCAACATCCTTTGAGTGATTACCACTCATTAGTGGGTAAGGTTTTAAACCAAACAGAATGCTGGGTGTGTTCTCAAGTATTACATAAAAGGAGTAGTGTAGGCCTAGTCCCATACCCGCTTAATATTTCAGAGATAAGCGTATTAAATAAGGGGAGGCCATTGGATAAGAGATACCTGTATACCAGGTCCCCTAGTCTTAGATTACACCCATACCAAGTGGATAAATCCCTGGTATGTATGAACTTCTCAAGTTCCAGAACAATTGGTACTTGGGAAGTGACATGGCAAAACCAGACAATAACTTACTCCCAGCGTCCAGATGGAGAGCCCATAGATAAAGAATTATTATTAAAAATCCGAACCAGTGGAAGACACTATAAATATGTTTACACGGTGAAGAAAAGTAAAATGATGGCCGGCAGAGTATCAGCCGGCTACTGTAATATGACCCTACAGCCAGAAACATGTGAGGAACGAGTCAGGGAGCAGGGGACGGGGATGTTCTTATGGATAATGTGTGACAAGATAATGAAATACTCTGTCCCTTATTTTCTCCCTGACGATGTTTATTATATTTGTGGTAGAAGGGCGTACAAATGGCTCTCCATGAACTACGTTGGTATTTGTTATCTAGGCAGAGTGTTACCGGAAGTGATGACCCTCACACACGATGAGATGATGAACGTACACAGAGGTATTTCTCCTCCTTACACTCATACCCATTATGACCAAATCCATAAAAGGGATTTAACAATAAGAAAAGAACCCCTAGCTTCTGAAATGATACACGAGTCGTTCGGTATCCAATTCCTCATTGCATTAGATATCACCCATACCGCCAGAGGAGTTATCAATTTTAAGTATATACAAGCATTAGCAAGCTTGGTAGATAACATCACTGAGATTTATGATGACACCTTTAGATACACTGGGAAGGAGTTACAAGCGTATAAAAGAGAGCTAGTTCAACATCGAATGGTGTTGAACTATCTGACAGCTATGACAGGAGGATATTGTGTCACCCTCTCTACACAGTTTGGGGTGAAATGTTGTACATATATCACCAACAATACTGAAGACCCAGAAGAAATCATCGATCACCGGATGGATGAGATTCTTCAGCTTAAATGGGAATTTAGAAGGGAACATAATATCAGCCTGGCAGAAATAGGTAACAAAGTTAGCGAATGGACCTCCTGGTTGAATCCAATGCACTGGTTCTCTGGTCTAGGAGAATGGGCGCAGGGGATCATAGCTAGCATAGGAAAACTCCTTCTCTGTATCGGTGGTGCCATCATAGTCTTTGTGCTATTGTTCAAATGTTTAAAGGTGGTGACCCGGGGAAAGGCAAAACGTACCGAAATCATGAGTGTAAGAACGAGAGATACAGAGGAAGACCAGGGTTTGGTATATGACCCTAAAATCGAAACCACCTCCCTTTAAAGAAACCATATTTGTGAACGTGTATATGTTGTAACCGCCCCTGTTTTTATTTTTATCCCAAAATTGTACATTATCCTTCGTGACCCTGAGTAGATTGTTCGATAAATGCGGCCCATCGTTTATCCATGATCCTGGATCGGCCGAGAGCAGATGGTTTACTCCCCTTATATGTTTATTTCATGTATCCCAATTTCTCTGTTTGGATTATGAATTTCTGTATTGTCGTGTGAAACGTTTTGTAATGTAACAGTTTTATATTTACTGTTAAAGGGTGGACTGTGGAAGTCTAGGTACACACACGCCATTTTGTGATAGTATGGCCGCCATTTTGGTTCGCAGAGTTGCGCAAATAAAGTTTCCATACCCGAGTATGTGTGACAATGTGGACCAGAAGGGTAGACATACTATCACATATAAATTCATAATAACACACTTACACGAAATGAAATATAGTTAAAAGGTTTAGAACGCCACACATAGCTTAGTTAGCCCTGCACACACCTGTCTATATCGTGTTTAGTACCATTCCGTTCAGCTCATTATGCGGAGTATTCCGGTCATTGCGAATATTTCGCAATGTACACTGTCCGATAGTTATGGATTAAATCCATATTCCAGAGACAGTTTCTGTTGTAAGTAGTTAACAAAGGAAACTAGATAAAACCGGTTCTTATCCTTGCTGACGCCGAAACCACCGAACAAAGGACTCTTAAAGTTCACTCCCCTGCACCTGGTCAGACCAGGTACAGCGTCTAACCTCCAATCACAGTGGACCGGACATATGATCTCTGACCAATGAGAATGGCCTTTGACCTCCCCTTTCTGACCCTATAAGATAGGCGACCCGGAGCAGGCTCGGTCACTTCGGCACAACTACCTTCCCTGGACCTTCCTACCGGACTATCGCTCATTCCTGAACGATAGTGAGCTCTGACCGGACTGCGCTTCGCATACTAGAGTGAGACGGGTAACGGTTGCATTTTTCACGGTATTTATCCTTGTAGTATTGTTGGCTGATTGTGTCTTGTATTATTGTATTCTTTCCCCTTAGCAGAGTTTGTTAGTATTCATTGTTAGTATATTGTATCACTTGTTATACCTGTTTATTTCTTATTTCTGTAACCCCCTTTTGTCCATTAGGGACTTTAATACAACCTTTTTATGGAGTTCTAACCTCCTTACTTCTATTCAGTGGTCGTGTCTGGTTATTCGCATAATAGCGATACGGTATATTGCGGACTCTGTCCTTTAAAGTATATTCGCAGAATTAGAGACAAAGTCCTGCGAAGAGATCTCTTATCAAGGTATTGGTTCTTAACTGTATAACATACAATTAATAGGTACGCTACGCTGCGCTACGTTTTGTTCGCACGTAGTTAGGTATAAAGGGTAAGCCAGTTGCGGACACATTACGTAACCTGCGCTTTTCACATATTGTATCTCTGGTCATAGTTTAATCACCATTAACAGTAATTTGTATGTCAAATGCCCCCCCTTTGTTAACGCCACCCCATAATGAACGCCAACCTGAAGCGTGGCGAGGGGCGGTGGTACGCGTCCTCCGACCTTTTCATACCCTTACTATCCACGTCGGCGTGGAGTTGACTTTATATAGTGTTGCGACTGCAGCGAGCCACCGAGCCCGAAGCGTGGCGAGCGCAGTGAGCCCCGTGAGGGGACGCGTAATACGTCTGAAGTAATGCGCTGCACTCGCCACGCTTCGGGCTTGGTTCGCTCGCTGCACTCGCCACACTATATAATATCAACTCCACGCCGACATGGATAGTGGGGGTATAAAAAGGTCAGAGGATGCGTACCGCCGCCGCTCGCCACGCTTCGGGTTGATGTTCATCGTGGCGTTAACAATGGGGGGGCATACAATGAAAAATGGGGTCTGGGGGGCATTTAACATTGGGGCCAATGTAAAATCGTGTCTCAGGGACCATTTAACATTGGTTCCAATGTAAAATATCGGGTCGGTCGGGTCGATGTGATTGACGCGATTTTTGCGACCCGATTTCATACAATTAAAATGGTGGCGCCGTGCTAGGAAACAAGTACCATTTATTCTCCCTCTATGGGTGTCGTGGACACCCTTAGAGGGAGAAAGTGTTGGGATTTTGGCAGTCGGGATTCCGACGTCGGGATTTTGAACGCCGGGATTTGGACCGCTGGGATTCCGACCGCCCGGATTCTAACTGCATACCCTTGTAAGGAATACACTAATCAATTGTTACTTCATTGATGGACCAGGAGGCTCCGGGAAAAAAAAATATCTCTACACTATCATTTTACAAGATGAAGGTTCTTCTTTCATCCTACCAGAAACCACCAATATCGCTATAAAATGTATCATATTTTATTTATTTGCATGCAAAATTTTCACACAGGCCGCATATTACTTTTTATATCTGTACCAACTATGTAACCCTCAAGAAGTACACAAGACACTGTAGTGGTAAAAAGTTGCATACCTAACTTACATGGTATACAGAGATATTAAGCTACTGTAATTCTTTTTTAAAGGTATTAGTCCCCAGTAACAACAACACTCGCTAAGTGCACATACACTGTTATATAATATGTGTGTAACCCACTGAATATCATAGCAATGTGTGGTTAAGTACATCAAGGTTTTTTTTGCATTTGAGTTGGGTACGCAACTATTTTCTGCTCCAGTATCTTTTGCCCTTCTTGAGGGCTAAATAGATATCACAGAGATAAGTACCCTTGCATTATTATATAACATGAGTAATGAACACACATATTACAGGTAAAGGGTTTTATTTTTCCCAAAGGGCATATTAGCAACCAAAGGCAACAACAAAAGTAAGATGCTGATAACTGCCTAGCAACACTGTTGCGAATACAAAAACTAAAATATGAAGGATTTCCTCCAAGTGACACTGTAACAAACACAAGCTACTACAATCCTGGTGTCGACCCAGTAGAAAGTATAACATGCGGCAAGGCCCTCAAACTTAGCGCCTACATGAGTCTGTCGCAGACAAGGGCCTACAACTCCGACTTGCGCCATGAGAAATACTGCAAATAGAAAGGAAATGTGTGACTTCTTCCACAGTGAATGAGGAAGCCACAGGTACTCACAGCACCTCAGAGCTACAGACTAGTAATACTGGAAAGGGCCCTGCAGATTGCTGGGCAAGAGGGAGTCTCTGCTGGTCACACTGATGGTAGTAACTGGACGAACAGCAGTCTCTCCCGACACACAGCATACACCTACATAAGATCTGATGTGGGATTACATGAGCAGCAGTCTACTCTGTGTGCACAGAAGAAACAACTAAACATACAGAGTTCACCGCAGATGGAATCCAACTAGTAAGATATTTGGAAAACACACAACCTCAGACTGAATGCAATGGTTACTTGATCTCTCAGACTGGATACATGAACAACTCCAGGGGCAGGTTGTCCCTCACAGGAAGCTATAACTGGCAGGGCGGAGTCCTCATAGCATGCCTTAAAAACCAAAGTGAGCCACAACCAGCCACACCCAGCACAGACTATGGCATACATGAAAACAAAGCAAATTGGATCCGCAAAACCTGGAAACTGATCCGGTAAGTACAGAACCCACACATTACATGAATAGGAGCCAGGCTGCGGATAAGACGCGGCTAACACAAAGTAGTAATAGTCTGCACAGGTGGTGCAGTTTCAAGCTGAAACTATGGAAGTCTCCATTAAGATTTTATGATGAACAGAAAAAGGACGAAGTGCCAATACTGTACCCCACTAGTCAGTTTATGTTTCCATACAGAAGTTACAGACACTAGTAAGAGAGTGCAAATCAAAAACTAGGACTGTGAGGGTCTAAATTGAGAAGTAAGGAGTAGAAACAGGGTGGATAATAACTATAGAATAGATATATCTCACTGCATTTTGATTTTTTCTCATGAAAATATGTTTTATAAACATATTTTAAATCTCATGCTGCTTCTAATTAATGGATGACACAAGCACATGATATCAAAGAAGAAAATCAATAGAATATAAATATCCAAAAGGTTATACAGTATTTAGCAATGTCTCTAATTAAATATCATCAGATTACAAAATATTTGTAGATATAGCAGCAATTATTGTACAAATCACCAGCTATTTTCTTTAGAAACAGGGTAGATAGCAAATCCTGTATTTAGTAATCAAGCTGGTGAGAAGTAGGTTTGTGGCCTCAAAGGTAGTGCATTCACAGATGTGAGGGCTCTAGTGTACAGTATGTCTAGTGTATTAACTGGTGCCAAAATTAATAAAGTATTACCTACAGTACGTATTAGAGTTAAAAGCTTCCAAATTTGTCATAGAAGTATTTCATTATCCATTTATTATTATAACATGCTATTAAAATGTTATGCTTTCCCTAACTGTAATAAATTCTTCATTTGATCCCCAAATGTGTGGTGTTATTGCTGAATGTAAAAGTGACATGTATATTTATATTAGTGATACCAAGTTCTGTCCATTGCTTGCAGTGTAAATGTGTGTAAAAAATGCAGCCGTGCTTTCAGCATATATTTGTGTGTTTAGTAATGGTCCATTTAGGCTGCAATGGTTCCAATTGAAGCAATGAAAAGAGTGTAATTAATGAGTAATGAGTAGAGGAGTGGATTGTATTGTGTTCAGCTGACTGTGGTTCAGGTGCGGCCGTACTAATTGGGTGATCCGAATGCCTAGCGCATGACCGAGTGGTGTCCGCAAAGTGAAACTTGCTTATGAAGACCGCATATTTCCTGGCTGTTGGTTCGTTTGCAGTCGGTGTTCTGTCCGAATGCACGCCTACCAGAATTAGTGCACTCCCTTGTGTGCGCCCATGTTTACGCCCAGTTTAGCCAACTTTGAAACTACGCCCCTATGTACTTCCGAATGACGCCCATATTACGCCTATATTTCCCGAGTGAATGCTGTGCATATTTCTGTACGGTATTAGTGAGAACGAGTACGGAGACCGTGCGTGGCACATGCGCATAGCGTTGCCCACGCATGCGCAGATGGCTAAAAAACGCCACCCGAAAGAATTCGGAAATTTATGCATCGACCAGAATAAGGCCCTAAGTGAGGATATGTTTGGAACTTACAGTGGGAATGTAATTGGACACAATTCCTCAGGCTTCAGCACACAGCAACAGATAACTTGGTACTTGTTTCCTAGCACGGCCACACCGATTAGCATCGGGGTGGTCGTGTCGGAAAAATCGCGTTGGTCGCATCGCATGCGACCAAATCGCATGCGATGCGACCGACGAGATCGACGCGATTTTTACATTGAATCAAATGTGAATAGGGTTCCTGGGACCCTATTTTACATTGGATTCAATGTGAAATATTCCCCAGACCCCCAATTTGACCCCCTCAACGCCACCCCACGATTGACGCCAACCCGAAGAGTGGCGAGCGGCGGCGGTGCGCGTCCTCCGACCTTTTCATACCCTTACTATCCACGTCGGCATGTAGTCGAGAATATAAAGTGTGGCGAGCGCAGCGAGCCACCGAGCCCGAAGCATGGCGAGCGCAGCGAGCCCCGCGAGGGGACGCGTATAACTTCACAGGTATATGCGTCCGCTCGCTGTGTTCGCCACACTTTATATTCTCAACTCCTCACCGACGTGGAGAGTAGGGGTATGAAAAGGTCAGAGGACGTGTACCGCTGCGCTCGCCACGCTTCGGGTTGGCGTCAATCGTAGGGTGACGACGGGCCCATATACAATGTGAAATGGGTCATATTGGCCCATTTCACATTGTTTCCTATGTGAGATGGACTTAATCAAGTCCATCTCATCTTGTGCCATTATAATGGCACAAGACCGACGCGATGCTCCCGATTTCAATGTTAAAAATAATTTAACATTGAAGCCTATGGCAAAATCGCGGGCATCGCGTCGGTCGCGTCGGGGGCAATGTTAATGCATGCGACCGACGCGATGCCCCCGATTTTGCCTTTGCTGGCAAAATGGACCTGATTTCAAAGGAAATCAGGTCCATCGCGGGCATCGTGTACCTTAACTTTAAGGTACACGATGCCCGCGATTGTGGCCGTTTTAGGAAACAAGTACCGATAACTTTCCCCCACTGTAACACACTGCAGTGCAAACTGGCTGACAGACCTTTTCAAATTGACCAGAAACAGTAATCATTTTCAAGTGTCGGCATGACTATTTCACTGGCTAACAGTAATTGCCAGCATCGCTGTGTTTCTGTTGATCTCTGTCCCTCAATCAGCCACCTCTCCATCTCTGAGATGATCTGATGTCCAATCACATCTGCCTTAGTGACAGGGGCATGCTTTTTTATGGGCAGAATACATCCCTCTCACTGAGGCACTTTCATAGGTGCCGCTTTATAGACCTTTTTTAATGGCATTTACAGCCTGACACCCCGCCCCCGCCCGCCCCCTGTTTCTGGAATTTTACATTGAAGCGACAGGCACTGCTCTCGGTGCCTCCAAAACTAATTTTAAAAAATGATAGAGCAAAAATTATTTGAATAATATAAAGCAAACACTTATGACACATACTATGTGTCACAGGTATTTTCTTTGTAGTATTTGATGATGTTAATCATTAATGACAGGAGTCAGGAGTCTGAGTGTTAATTTACAGGCTGGGTTTAAAAAGGAACAGTTAGGAAATGATTGGCCAGTGATAAAGTGATCACTGATAAAGTGATAAAGTACCAGGCAATTTATCACTTCTCCATTATCACTGCTTCATATATCTACAGATAGAGCTATCCTCATAAAGCCCTTTAATAGGATTAAGTGAGCCAGAGCTGTCGGACTTAATCCTTTGCTAACCCCTTACTTTATTGTTCTAAGTATTGTATTGCAGCTGAGAACAATAGATAATAAGCCTTGGCTCACCATGGCTCTCCAGAGAAGAATAGTTGAAGAAGGCTCCATCTGTACTCCTCAGTTGCTCTACCACAGCAGGGAGAACATGGGACAGGAGACAATGGAGCAGAAGCCCCCTGCAGGGCTAGAAGCCCAGGAAAAATGATTCCATTGCCTCTGGGACTTCCACCCCTGGCACTATATCTCCTTAGCCATCACTACTGTTTTGTTTAAATTTGCCAAATGACATTTTTCGGAGTATTAAAATTTCCCATTTCCAATAGTAACCCACAGTGAAGAACTGTTTATCTTACTAACCAATCCCTGCCCAACAAGAACGCTGTGGGTCTATGAGAGGAACATACCTCTAGATCCTAGGTAAGGGACCTATAAAATATAGGGGCCCCTAAAATATACCCTAATACCCCTTAAGGGTCCCTCAAAGTAATACTGCCTGGCTCTTCCTGTGATTTTTTTCCAGGACTTGCAGTCCCCCAAGTACATAAATGCCCCCACAGTACCTGTGGCGGCAATGAGGGAGGGGGAGTGCGGTGGGACATGGGCGGAAGGGCTGCTGCTGAGCTACTCAGTCAGTGTGCGCTATGTGCACAGCACGCACAGGCTGGCCTGTCTCACATCCACCTACTACTCTGCGGATGGAATACACTCTTCTCGACATCCCGGCATACTGTTTCCCAGGCGGCGGGTCCAGCGATGTGGGTCCAGCGATGCGGGTGCTTCAGCCGCAAATTAGCAAGTTAATACAGCGGCCCAGCAGCGGGACTTCAGTCCGTGGGTGCTCATCAATTTCCGTGGGTGCTCGGGCTCTTGAGCACCCACAGAATCGGCACCTATGGTTCCACCACTTCTCCAACACCACTTTAAGCCCTGGTGGCCACAATAATAGAATGTGTTCCCATGAAAATTTGCACATACAACATATTGGTTGTTTTTTCTGCTTCAAAACTTAAAAATATTTTTAGCTGTGGAATTCATTTGCACATTCACTGGCTTAGAGACATTAGATTTCATGACAACGTGAAAATTGCTAAATCGTTTTGCTCACATATAGTCAAAATAAAAAGTACAAATAAAAGGTGTTTTACAGTTCAATTACATGACTTTCAGAAAATAATATTATGGCACCAAAGCCAGCAGTAGTAAATAGAGTACTATATGTGGTAGTGACTTTGCTATTTAATGCTTTTGTTTTATATCTCTAATATGACAAAATGATTCCTGTAATAAAATCTGTGAAGCCGTAATAAGCCATTTATTTCAATAAGTCATTTTGCTTTAGTTTTGTATATTCATTTTCTTCTTGTGATTGTATGCCATTTGTATTTATCTTTTTAATCTACTTTTATTCATGTTATTCAGCTGCATTTATTTATTTTATTTTGTATAATTTCAATTTTTAATCTTACATCTAAATGTCTTGCTTTTCTGAGTCTGTGTGTAGCACCAAGCTTTGACTTTGTCTTGTGATATGCATTACGAAGCAATTACAACATTGTTCATCTCTTTTTAATGCTGAATTATCTCATTTTTGTAAAAGTAACAAAAGCAAATGTGCAATTTCATCCAGATATTTATATTTCTTGCCTTGCTATAGCAAGCAAGGCAGTCAGCTGAAAATGACCAATGGTTAGCATAACAAAATTTTGGCATGGACTAACTGCAATATAAACGAAGGTCCATTTGCTACTGAGTATAACAAAGTACGTTTTGTTAACTTAAAGCCTTAATAAAAGGCTACAATATGAAGACAACATTCTCAGAGAATTAAGCTCAGCAGAAAATTGCAATTTATGAGAAACAATGTACAGACACACAGGCCTGAACTTTGCAACTGCAGCAGCTTTTATTCTCTGTACAAATGCAGGGGCTGTTAATGTAACAAATGTTTCACTGACTCACTAAGCATTAGGTCAGTAAGCCTTGTAAATATATGGGATTGCTAAACAGTCAAAGATGGTGCCCTTGAGGGTATGTTTCAGAGACTGGAAAGAAGTTTATATTTCCTAAAGCTTAATAATAGTCTTGGGGTATATTAATGGGTTTTTTTTCTGAAATGTACAAATAATTGCTCCCTGTGTTAAACAGAAGATGATATTTAGTAATGACTGAACATGTATTTCTAATCAAAGAACCTCAGAATGCATACAATCTATAGAATAATAATAAATTTCTCTAGATTAATAATAAACCATCTCTAAATCCCCCATTTATTCATGGAACTATATCACATTATTCAGAGCATTTAGTGGTAGTAATAATAATAATATGGTTGGCTTGATGTATTAGTCAAAGTTGGGAGCCTATTAGCTGTTCTGTGGAGGTTGGTTGTTGTTAGACTATATTAAGGCTGTACAAGGAAGCAGCTTCCTCTTTCCAGTTTTGGATTCCCCCCCACCCACCTGGCATGGTGTTTTTAGTGCATTGTTGTTTGTCATGCATACAGGTTGAATTTTTATTCAGACAGGAGAGGCGCAGCAGGCAGGAAGCAGTGCTGCTCAGTGGCTCAATTTATCACTGCAGCAATTGACTACCATTTCCCTTTTGAGAGAGGTGATTTGTCACTACATTAGGTGAGGACCAGTTCCCTATCTTAGGGAGGGATCAGAATTTTTTTAGCAAAGGACATACGGTACTACCCAAGACAGTTTGAAGAGGCGATGTAGACTCTATCCCCATTTAGTAATTTCAATCATAACAAAGGGCTATGGCCAAGGCTGTGTCCTTTTATTGCCATTGTATACAGTTGTCCATATCATTATTTATTAGATTAAGTTTAAGTAATAATGAAAATAAGCCCTAGTACAATGTACAGTAATAGTGGTATGTTCTTACCCAATTGTTAATGGACAATGACAGTTAGTGACCCATGCATGCATATTCCTTACCCAAGTGTTTGTAAGAGAAGAGAGTGATCGACGGTGTCAAATGCAGCAGAAAGATCAAGAAGAATAAGTAGTGAGTAATGGCCTTTAGACTTAGCCGTTACCAGATCATTCACCACTTTAGTCAGTGCTGTCTCAGTGGAGTGTTGAGAGCGAAAACCTGACTGAAGTGGGTCTAATAGGGTGTTAGAGTTAAGAAAGTTTGTGAGGCGAGAGTAGACAAGTCTCTCCAGTAGCTTGGAGAGGCATGGGAGCTGAGATATAGGACAATAGTTAGAGAGAGAGTTAGGGTCAGAATTCTGTTTTTTTAGAATAGGAGTTATCACTGCATGTTTGAGCAGAGAAGAAAAAGTACCAGTAGTAAGAGAGAGATTGCAGATTTTGGTTAAGGTTGGAATAATCACAGGAGATAGATTTTTAATGACTTGCACAGGTATAGGATCGAGAGGAGAGGTAGTAGAGTAAGAGGATAAGAAGAGTGCGGCTACTTCCTTTTCATTTGTGGGCTCAAATGAAGAGAAAGTGCCAGAGGGTTAGAGGTTGTGGAAGAGCATACCATTTCATCTTGGATGTTATCAATCTTGTCCTTAAAGTAGGAGGCAAGTTCTTGTGCACTGATGGTAGCTGGTGGGGGAGGAGGGGGAGGGTACAGAAGAGACTTAAAGGTGTTAAAAAGTCGCTTAGGGTTGGTGGCATGAGAAGAGATGAGAGATTGGTAGTATGTTTGTTTGGCAGTGTCCAAAGCATTGCTGTAGGAGTAGTAGCTAGTTTTATATGCGAGGAAATCAGTCGTACTACGAGATTTGCGCCATTGGCGTTCTACTTTACGTGACTGATTTCGTAGTTGTCTTGTTGTTTTGGTGTGCCACGGATAGAGCCATCCTCATCTAACCGTTTAATAGGATTCATAGGTGACGATTTATGTTTTTGCTGGTAGGTGCTCAAGCTAAAAATATAGGGGAGTGGCTTCATGTGAAAGGGGCGTGGCCACAAAATAATTCTGATTTATATTGCGCAGCACAGTTGTCTCCAATATTCAAATTATGGCAAAAGTGCCAAATACATAAATGCCCACACAGTGCAGGTACAAAAATCCCTCCCAGAGGGCCAAATACATAAATGCCCCCACAGTGCAGGTACATAAATGCCCCCATAGTGCAGGTACATAAATGACCCACAGTGCCAAATACATAAATGCCCACACATTACCTGTGCCAGCGACGAGGGAGGGTGAGTGCAGTGGGACACGGACGGGTGGGCCGCTGCTGAATGGGTGGGTGCTCATCAATTTCCGTGGGTGCTCGGGCCCTCAAGCACCCACAGAATCGGCACCTATGATAGGATTAAGTACTATTCGAAACCTAGTAAATTTGTTTGGCACAAAGGATTTTTCACGAACCCATGCTGGTTAATACTGAGTAAACAATGAAGGTCTAAATATTCCTGGATACCATCCCTTAAAAATCCTTAAAATATTTTACCCACTATTGATGTTAAGCTCACAGGTCTGTAATTAGCTGGGTCATCCTTTTTTCCTATTTTGAATATTGGCACTACCTCCTTTATTCTCCAGTCCTTTGGTACCTTACCTGATGATAGTGAATTATCAAAAATGTAATATAGAGGGGTCACTAGTTCCTCCCTTAATTCCATTAGTACCCTAGGATGAATCCCAACTGGCCCTGGTGATTTGTTTGTTTTGATTTTGCCAAGCCTCAATACTATTTCTTCGGTCCTGAAAGTAATATTGAGATCCGACTTGTTCGTCCCATTTGTGGTACATGTGCATTCCACTGTCTGCTCTCCTCTCGTAAACACTGATGAGAAGAACCCATTTAACAGTTCTGCTTTACCCTTATCTTCCGTAAAACTTTTACCATTGGTATTGGTTAATGGGCCTATGTTCTCATTAATTATTCGCTTACTATTTATGTACTTGAAAAACTTCTTGGGGTTGGTTTTGCTTTCAGTGACTATGCGCTCTTCATTTTCAGTAGGATTATCAATCAAGTTGTGAAACCAGTGAGAGGGGGCGACAGGAATCGCAAGCTGTTAAAACTCGAGGCTCAGTGGATTCACCATCTTGATGAGATTTCCCCAAAAGGGTTAAATGAATTCCTATCTTTTTCTGCTTTTTAAATGGATTGTTTCTGCATATTATTAAGTTTTGTATATTTTTGCCCTCTGACTGAATCAGCCTGCTTTGTCAACTACACTCCGCCTTTATGTTTAAAATATTTGATTTTTGCAATTATTCTTGGTGATGGGTATTACTGCCAATTAAAGAGCACTGAACATTGATCTGAAAAGACACTGTTTTGTCATCAAATTATTTAAAAGAGATGAGTGCCGTGACCATCTACCTATTTTAATATACATACATATACTGTATAGTGGCAGCTACAGAGGAAGGGCTGCAGTACAATTTATATTTCAAATAGGGGAGAAAAGTGGTAAGAAATAATACCCATACCAATATGATGTCAATTTGACATGTGCCTCTTTTCCAATGAGCCACTTATTGTTTTTCCTCCACAGTTTATAGAAGTCACAATATGCAAGTATTTCAGTGTTACCTGCTTGTAAAATCCTGCTGGCTCTGTCTATTGCTGCTGACAGCTCTGTGTGGTTGAACTCTGCATGCTGATGTCAGCTTCTGGTCCACTCCATGCTGCAGGAAAGTTCTGTGTGATCTGAGCTCTGCTGATTAGTTACAACACCTGGTGAATCTCTACTGCAAGAAGTTCTGTGTAAACTGACCATGCTCAGCCCTCGTTGATTAAGGCACCTGCGAGTATCCAGCCAATTGTGCTTCCTATAAAAAGGCAGTCTCTGGCAGACAGAGGCTGCCAGAGTATAGGCTCACAACCTGCTCTAGTGTCCCTTGAACTTTTACTGTGTTCCTGATCACCAGATACTGACTTCGGCTTGTTTCCTGACTATCCTTCGGCTTAATCGCTGTGTACCGTGAACCGTGGTTTACCTGTGTATGACCTCAGCCTGCCGTCTGACCACTCTCCTGCCTGATCCTCGTGTACTATACCCAGTGATTACCAGTGGATGACCTTGGCATGCCTTCTGACTATTCTCCTGTCTGATCCTTGTGTACTGTGCTCCGTGACTATCAGTGTGTGGCTAAGATGACTATGCGTAATCCTGAATCCATGCTACCTGTTTCCAAGGGGTTACCAGTGCCACATGGGGAACCTGCTCAGGGGACCGTGACCGGCATGTCCACAGCAGCGAAGCCCATATCCCAACTGGAGGGGTCACTGGTGAACACCTATGGCGTGGTAAGACTCCGCACCCCTGTGTCAGGTCTAGCCAATCCCCGGCCTGGTGAAAAGCATAATGTACCTGAGAACGTGACAATAGATATAACTTACAAGGATAAAAGAGGTTAGCACATGTTTGAAAATGGAAAGAA
Organism: Crinia signifera; assembly: GCF_055691185.1. Classification (NCBI taxonomy): domain Eukaryota; kingdom Metazoa; phylum Chordata; class Amphibia; order Anura; family Myobatrachidae; genus Crinia; species Crinia signifera. Next base: position 144,114,921 of record NC_139221.1, on the reverse strand, counting down.
AGGTGCCAGTGGAAAGGATCAGGTTGATGAGGTGATCTAGATGCAGGTATAGTGGGGGTCAACTCTTTCCCTGTAATGCTTCTCCAATTTATTAATCCTTTATAATTTAACTCTTAAATTCCTAGTGCCTCCACCAAAGTTTCAGTCACTTTATTCATTCCATGGAGTCGGCTTTGGAACTCCCCCAGATGGTAAGCATGGGCCAGCAGCACATTGACCCACTGGGACAATAGGCTGGTCCCATGGGCCGACACAAAATCATTGAGATTCTGCACTTTTTGGTGCTGCTCACTGGAAGCCACACTGCAGCAGCCACATACTGTAGATTGACTCCGGAAGGCAGGGGTGAGTGGACTGAAGGCAACTGGTGCTAGTGCAGGATAATAGGTAGGCTGATGTCTATCTCTAGTTTGTCCTGTTTTTGGAATCATAGGGCAGATCTCATTATACTCAGACAGGCGGACCCCTATTCATTAGGACTACGTTATTCTTCAACAATTTATTTTTGTATAACTTCTCTATCTCAGCTCTTCCCGGCTCACTTAATGCATTAATGGTGAGCTGAAAACGTTGCTCAAGATTAGCACTCTCCCTCAAAATGGCAATGGTCTGCTTTAGATCAGTTGCCTGGGCTTCCAAAGAGACCAATTGTTACGCCCAGGAGCAACTGCTCCAATTGCGCTATTGTTGTCACAATTTCAGGCACTTGCTAATAGGAGGGGTGTTTCCTGGTAACCAGAAACCCCCCTGCATTTTCCTATGATGTCACATGACATGAGCGCCCTCACCCTTCTTGGCCATCTCCGTTCACGATAAAATTAAGTATAGACTTACTTTTATCTATGCGGGGAGGAAAAAGCATTTGATGGCGATGACCATTGAATAATTCTACCTCCTTGCAGCCGCATGTGAGCAGATATGTAAGGGTACGCATCGATTCACATGTTAGTGCTGTGATTCGATTGCTGGTGGGACGTATATTTGTTGGGGCGGCGTTTGCCTGCTCAGCAAAGCGAGCAGGTCTAAATCAGGCCCCAAGTACTATCAGTCCAGTTGTAAGTCAGTTGCAAAGCTTGTACTGCATTAGACCTGTGTTAGAAACAGGTATACAGTATGTTCAATGCTGCAGCAACTCCAGTATGCAAAAAACAGGCACTACCTAAACCAGAATATTTAACATGAATATATCCTTGATGACATTGGCCCTTATTCTTATCGGCACGGTACGGCCCGCGTGCGGCCGTACCGCCGATGTTTGTGGTCTGCACATGCGCAGAGGTCATTCTGCGCATGTGCAGCCCCCTTCGCCGCAGACGGATTTCGTCCGCCGCAAAGGGGGCGGATAGGGGCGTGAGAGGCATCATGCCCTCATTTCCCTATGTGTACGCCCCGCGTTTCATGGGCGTTCCCATGCAAACGCGGGGCGTATGCATGGTAATGAGGGCATGACGCCCTCATTACCATGACATGGGGGCGGAAAGCTGACGTCGCCGGATGTCAGCTTTCAGCCCCCATACAAGCTACCACACGGACGATTGTCCGTGTGGTCTTAGCTTGCGGGAGCTGCCGCGGCGTGCGGGCCTGCCTTCGATGGTCGTCGACCATCGAAGGCAGGGGGCAGCTCCCACCATGGTGGAGGCGTAGCCTCCACCATTTTTGAGCGGATCGCCAGCCGTCCGTGTATGGACGGCCGTGGCGATCCGTCTGGTGGGCGGCCCTTGGTTTGTGCGGTCGGAGCCCCGTGTGCGGCTCTGACCGCACCAACCAGAATAAGGGCCATTAAGATGAAGAGATGTTTAGCCTGTATTAGGTTGATAAGCTAGTTTTCCTGCATATGTCTTTTAAATGGGTTTTTTAACTACAAATTTATATACAGATTTTTAAAGCATAAAATTCATTTCTTTTCTTCACCAAAAATGAGGATAAGCAAAATGACTAATCTACTTATTCTTTGTTTCATTCATATAGGATTACCAAATGCCAATTCTGCACCAATTACTTCCAGCAGAATTACGCTATTGTTCTTATTATTTCTATGATAATCTACTTCTAGGCTGATAAACGGTGTGTTTTTCCTTATTAACTGTATGGCAATTATTACATTTTAATGCATCAGTTTGCTCTACTTTGCAGTCTAGAAGGCCTTGTCCTAATCCGCTTCTCAGCCTCACTTAACAGTGGCAAGCCCAGGATTTCTAGAAGAGGGTCTCCAAATGCAGTACATAGAGTTTCCATTGGAACATTGGAGCAAGAGTGGGAGGCTGAGGAAGCGCTAGAAGAACCTAATACCCCTGGATATTATTGTACACATTGGTCTTTTTATACACTGGATACCATTTGGAATACATTATTAATATTTAACACTATACAGTATATACAACTATACTATAGTATAGGCTGTATCAGACTTTTAAATAATATAAATAAGTTGTCATTAAAAGGTTTAGCATACCATAACAAATAAATACACAAACATAATAGAAACATTACTGCATTTTTAAAGCACACATTCTCCCACCTCATGGTAAGATGTCTGTCTCTTCTTCATGGTAGCTGCTCTGTGGACAAGTGCACTGATTGTGGACAGATCCACACATCCACAGAATACTTCGTAGAAGAAGCTGCATCCAGGTTTGAGTGTAAGACTATTTATAAACAGCTAGACAAGTCCATAAGCAGGGCTTAAAGTGGTCATGCAGAGGTGGGGGAACTCATTGCTCTATACCACCTAATTACCCCCCTCCTCTCCCCCCCCCATTAGGTAGAGACAGGACCAGTGCTAGGGTTTTGGGCATCCCCATGCAAACTAGAATGCTTTTCTGTGAGAGGGCCAATGTGGAGGTAAAAATGTCCCACCTCACCATTAGAGGTGGTGGAACTCAGTTCCACCCCTTTCCCCCTCACTTTAACCTCTGTTCATAAGGATCTTGGTTACTTAGTTAAAGATTTAGAAAGGACATTCTATGCCTTTAACAGCACAGCAGCAGACTGATTTACTATGAGTCTGCAGATGACTAGTTACTGATACTACCCAATGACTGTGTAAAACTAACAGCTTCAATTCATTAGTATATACTGTACATAACCTCCCTGTTTTAGAAATCGTCTCATGTAACTGTAAAATTAAAATGCAAAAGAGCCCTTACATTATGATTTATTCTGTATACACTTTATACTCTAGAGATAGGTGTATATATCCTTGTGGTCAGAAGTACTATTTCATGGGGACCGGAGTGCCACTGTTGAGATTATTTTCTATATACTGTACATATATATATACATATATATATATATATATATATATATATATATTTGATTGAAGAAAAGATGGCACTCTGAGGTCTTTTTAAAGTTGAAAAAAGTGTATTACACAGCAAGTAAAAAGGCCAACGTTTCGGGGCTACAAACACCCCTTTATCAAGGCATTGGATTGTATATTTGTCCATATTATGCCTTGACAAAGGGGCGTTTGTAGCCCTGAAACGTTGGCCTTTTTACTTGCTGTGTAATACACTATTTTCAACTTTAAAAAGCCATCTTTTCTTCTATCAACTAAACATTGTTTTTGAAAGGCACCGATGCCACTGCAAGAGAGGGGAGGGTGCCGATCAATTTTCTACTATATATATATATATATATATATATATATATATATATATATATATATATATATATATATATATATATATATATATATATATACAGAACAGGAACAGAGTGCGCTAGGAGTGAGGGTACACAACTTATTTCACAATATAAAAAATTTAATAAAAAGCCTACAAAACGGCTTACAGAAGATACAGTGTTTATACAGTCATATATTGGAATCAATTAACAGAAACTGTGGTGGTTCAGTACAACAGCAGGCCCAACGCGTTTCGTCAACCACGTGACTTCATCAGGGGCATTAGGTGACTTGATTAACAAAGCTGCAGTTGCTCTTCTTGCAGAGTCTCAAATTGACTGAACACTAATAATTAATGTAGACAGTGATATTCCACCAAAAGACAGAGCTCTTGTCAGTTTTTGTGGTATAATTTTCAAATGTCCCACTTAATTATAGATGCCAGCAGAACATTACGATCACAAATCCAATAATGCTGGGTAACAGGGAACAAGCTACAATGTATCCAAGCAGCCGTTCAGTGTTCAGTCAATTTGAGACTCTGCAAGAAGAGCAACTGCAGCTTTGTTAATCAAGTCACCTAATGCCCCTGATGAAGTCACGTGGTTGACGAAACGCGTTGGGCCTGCTGTTGTACTGAACCACCACAGTTTCTGTTAATTGATTCCAATATATGACTGTATAAACACTGTATCTTCTGTAAGCCGTTTTGTAGGCTTTTTATTAAATTTTTTATATTGTGAAATAAGTTGTGTACCCTCACTCCTAGCGCACTCTGTTCCTATTGTTCTGGGTCTCAGCTAACGGGGGACTCTCAGAGTTGCTGCTGTTCTATACTGGGGCGCGGATTTTTGGGTACCTTTTTCTTCTGTATATATATATATATATATTATTTGCCCTCCTAAGGTACGCTGGTATATGCTGACACCCAAAGATATCTTTAGTATGAGGCATTCGAGACTTGTACAAAAGGTCGTAAAGCCAAACTTGGTAGACAATGTTTCAGTGCCTTTAGTGAATTTTAGCGTACACCTTGGAAAGGAGTTTGTGAGTTCAATTGCAATTTGTTTTAAAGTGTAGAGTTACATCCAATAAGGAGTGGTGTGTTTAGAAAGTGGTTTACATTGAGGAATTAATCTGAGGAGGTGGTTGTTTCTGTGTTTTTAATATTAGTCTTTTTTTCTCTATTTCTTTTTTTTTCTATTTTGAACTAGTGGGTGGGGTTAAGTACACAGGTGTGTAGCTGAAGTTAGAGCAGTATATTACAAGAGTAGGTAAACAAATTAATTGAGCTTGCAAGTTCAACTGCAATTTGATTTCAAGTGCAATTTGTGTAAAATTATAATTACATCCAATAAAAAGTGGTGTGCTCAGAAAGTGATTTATAATCCTGAGGGGATTATTTTCTTTTATGTTTAGTATTTGTAATTTTTACTCTTTTTTCCTTACTTATTAGAACTAGTGGGTGGGGTACTTACAAAGATGTGCAGCTGATTAGTTTGAACTGTCTTTTACAGGAGGAGGTAAGCAAATTCATTGACCTTGCAAGTTCAATTTGATTTTAAGTACAATTTGTTTTAATCCAATAATGAGTTACATACAATAAAGAGTTAAATGCAAGACAGGGATAAATCTTGTAAAAGTCTAGCAAAACCTGGTATTTATAAACGCACTATAAGTTATAAGGAGTTCAGTTAATCAAAATAGAATGACTGGGAGCCGGATTGAAAATCTTCCCAGTGCATATCTTGTCAGATTTGCACAATTGGAGCAGTCGCTTCTGTGTGTATATCGCTGTGTGACATGTGAGCAATTGGTCTCTTTGGAAGCCCAGGCAACTGATCTAAAGCAGACATTGCCATTTTGAGGGAGAGTGCTAATCTTGAGCAAAGTTTTCAGCTCACCATTAATGCATTAAGTGAGCCGGGAAGAGCTGAGATAGAGAAGTTATACAAAAATAAATTGTTTGAAGAATATCGTAGCACTAAATGAATAGGGTTCCGCCTGTCTGAGTATAACGAGATCTACTCTATGATCCCCAAAAAAGGACAAACTAGAGATAGACATCAGCCCTACCTATTATTCTGCATTAGCACTAGCCACCTTCAGTCCACTCACCTCTGCCTTCCAGAATCAATTAACATCAATAGTGTGTAAATTATTTGAAGGATTTTTAAGGGATGGTATCCAGAAATATTTAGACATTCATAGTTTACTCAGTAATAACCAGCATGGGTTCGTGAAAAATCATTTGTGCCAAACAATTTACTAGGTTTTATGAGGAGGTTAGCAAAAATCTTGATAATGGAAACGCTGTAGATGTGATCTTCCTAGATTTTGCTAAAGCTTTTGATACAGTAGCACACAAGAAGTTGATAAATAAAATGGAGGACATGGGATTAGGGGAAAATTTTTGTAGATGGGAAGGAAACTGGCTGTGTAATAGAGAACAAATGGTGGTTGTGAATAGTGCTGTATCAAATATGATACCAGTACTAAGTGGAGTGCCACAGGTTTTGGTTCTAGGGCCCAATTTATTTAACATTTGTATTAATGATATTGGGATGGGGTTACTCAGCAATGTATCAATCTTTGCAGATGACACAAAATTGAGCAGAGTTATTACATCAACAGAGGATGTCGACACGCTTCAAAATGATCTTGACAACCTAGATGAGTGGTCCAAAAAATGGTACATGAGGTTCAACGTGGAGACATAACCAGTGAGCTAGTTATAACCTAATCAGGGAGACATTGGGTAATTCTGTATTCATTTATAAGCAGTTTCTTATATAGCACACACAGACTCCGCAGCACTTTATATAGAATATTTGACCATTTACATCAGTCCCTGCCTCAGTGGAGCTTACAATCTACAGATGGGGCAGGCCTTATGCTTGCTGGCGAATCGCCAGCAGCATGCCGCTGGCGATCCGCCAGCAGCACGGCGCCCCATCTGACTGAGACGCGCGTGCGTCCCCCACGCACGTGCGTCTCAGTATCCGGGCGGCCGGCGGGCGAGGCGGACGCAATACTGTCTGCCTCCCGCTCGAGGGGGGCTGGGGGGACCCGAAGCGGCTGTGGGGGGGTGCGGGCGCCCGGTGTGGGCACCGGGCGCCCGTCGGACGAGGACGGCAGCACCGTCGGAAGGGGACGCGCGCACACCTCGTGCGCGCGCGTCCCCTTCCGACACACAGATGGCGCCGGAGCAGGGAATGGCGAATGGCGTCGCCATCGCCATCCCCTGGAAAGATGAGCCCGGCGCCATCTGTATATTCCCTACCACATGTACATGAACACACAAACATTCTAGGGTTAATTTCTTTGGGAGCCAATTATCCTACCAGTATATTTTTGGATTGTGGGAGGAAACCAAAGTACCTGGAGGAAACCCACGCAAGTATGGGGAGAATATACAAACTCTGCACAGTTAGGGCCATGGTGGGTATTGAACCCATGACCTCAGTACTGTGAGGCAGTAATGCTAACCATTACACCATCCACAATGCCACAATGCCCAGTACTTAAAAAAGGATCTAGGAGTTCAAATAGTTAACAAACTGGGGTGTAGTGCTCTATGTCATCTAGCAACAAAAAAGGCCTACAGAATTCTAGCATGTATTAAAAGGGGTATGGAAACCAGCGACTCAAAAGTAATTATGCCACTGTACAAAGCATTGGTTAGACCTCACCTTGAATATGGAGTACAATTCTAGGCCCCACACTATAAAAAGGACATCATAGACATCATATAAAAAAATCCACAAAATTAATTAGGGGAATGGAGAATTTAAGCTATGAGGAGAGATTAAGGTTAAAAACATCCATGGGTACAAATAAGAAACATAATATATGTCTTTAAAAGTTTCTGAACTTTGAGGGATAAGCTATTAAAACCTAGGTTGAACTAGATGGACGCAAGTCTTTATTCAGCATTAACTACTATGTAATTATGTAACAGTGGGGCAGATGTATTAAGCCTCGTGAAGAGATAAACTGGAGATAAAGTGGAAGGAGATAATGCACCAGCCAATCAGATCCCAACTGTGATATTTCAAACACAGCTGATTGGCTGGTGCGTTATCTCTTCCAAGTTATCTCCACTTTATCTCCAGTTTATCTCTTCTCCAGGCTTAATACATCTGCCCCTATATATCTTAAACTTGCAAGTGAATGCTTATAGTCAACAAAATAATGGGCATCAGGTTGATTGCACTTTTTAAGTGCTGGCCTAATACTGGAGTAATGGCACATTTAAAGCAACACAGTAGTTGGACCAAGGAGTTTCAGTCTGTGTCATAATTGGTGATACCTGATTTGACCAATAGGTCACATAGATTCGAACCCCGAGAAAAACATGGCGTTAAAGTAGTTTTATTAAATTGTAGTTGATTGTCAGTTTTCACACGTGGCCAATGTTTTTTCATTACCTTGTGAATCTGGGTGGAACTAGTTTTATACTTTTCATTCTTCAGATTTAGCTGGCTCTCTATGGTCTTTTTTAAGGAGTTTTTTCCAGTCCAAATTAAATACCCTCATTTTAGTAGTAGCTACATGTGTATGATCATCGGGCAATAAATCTATCAACTAGATCATCTAATTGAAAGATGGCAATATTGATATCAGAATTTATCCTTTGTTCATGATCATCTGGGAATAGGGCAAACCCATTTTTAACAGGACTGGATGGCAACTATCAATGTGTAAACCCATGTGGATTTGTAATGCACAGTAGTTTTAAACCTACAGTATGATCACTTTTAGATACCACTGCCAGTCCAAGTATGGAATACACCATATTTACACTGTATCTAGTATATGATGATATATTCCTACTGATGGCTGCATCATCAAAAAATATGGATTGCTCAATCTGGAACATATAGATGTTTGCTAGGGCTGGGGCCACTGCCAAGCACATTGAACAACCTTTGCATTGAAAGTAAATAACCCGTTAAACATAAAAAAAAAGTTCTGATAAAATGAAATCAAGCAATTGTATGCAGAAATAAATAATGTGCTATTGTACATTGCGTTATTAGCCAAAAAGTGTGCGCACATGCATCCTTGGTGGAATTACTGTATATAGGCTTACTACATCTGCACATATCAATCAGGTATCATCTGAGACGTTATTAAAAAAAAATGTATTCAAAAAATAAGTGGAATCCAGCCCAAAATGTATGTGTTGCTGCATCAAAGGATGGAGTCTAAATAAATTGAGATCGGTTGTAACAATGATCCTCGGGATGATGTACAGTCCCTTATGTACCTTGAGAAGAGTGTAAAAAAGGGGGATAATGGGATATTCAGGGCACAAAGCATTAGCCATATCTTCTGAAATGGCATCCATTTCCACATCAAAGCAGGTTACTAAGTTCTTGTTTGAACATTGCTGTTGGATCTACTGTATATCAAGTAAGTGGTATTTGGTCCAATTGCTGAGTTGCTGAATTGTCGCTCTTCTTCTGAAGCCACCATTGCCCACGATCCCCCGGGAGGGAAACACATTCCCTCCTTCCCACAGGGAAGCCCAGGTAACTCTCTTCTATCTTCATATCAACTTAGATTGCTGTAGGAATCTGGTCCAACATTCTAGGTTTTTACCCAATTATGTTATGTTCTGTATACATTGCATATAAAAAATCTAAAAATATGAATATTAAAATAAATAATTCGCAAATCTTAGAAATCAATTATATATATATAGATATATATTTTTTATATATATATATATATATATATATATATATATATATATATATATATATATATGTTATCATTTTATTATAATCATTAAAAATGTATAAAAAATGTGCATACAGATCTACTCAACTACAAAAAAGAGAGAATTATTCTAAATGTATTGTATATGGTAGGCTTCACTTAAAAATGTAACTATCGCATAAACAGCCTGTAATCATAAAAATCCACACAAATGAGATGCCAGAAGTTGCAACCCGATTCATTACATTTTGGACAGCGATTATAGCTATTTTGAGAAAATGTATTGATCCTTTCTGGGGTTAGATATGTTCGATACAAGATATTTAATTGTACCTGCTGGATTCTTAACGAGTTCATAGCTAAGCTGGGGGCCTCCAGAACTGATCTCCAATTTCCTACATTCACTTCTGGGATATTAATATTCCATTTCTGGACCAGACCACCAATTTCCTCGCCTTGAGTATTTACCAACACATATTTATAGCATTTTAATAAGCGTTTGTTATTTCCCAGTGTTTTAGTACATTTTTTAATTGACGATTCAGCAAGATTAATTTGTTTTATCCGATTTTGTTGTGCTAATGCGCTCCTCAGTTGCAGATATCTGTAGAACATAGTTTTAGGAAGAGCAAATTTAGTTTGTAATTGAGAAAATGATTTCAGACCAATATTAACAAAAACCTGACCGATAGAATTTATTCAATAGATATAGAATAGAATAGAACTTTCAATAACACTTTTACTTCTGGTAAACTTAACTCATATGTCGATAGATTAATAATTATTTCATCTGCTTTTGCGATGTTAGTTTCTTCCTTTTGTATTTGTCTTTTACATTGGCCCCCTTGTCTTGTCCTCCTGAGGGAGGCTTTGGGTATTTTCAACTGATTTTTACTCCTAAAGGGGCAGAGGTAGAAGCTGTATTATCGGTCTCACTTACAGTGCTGGTCAGATAAATGGAGGAATCAATCTCCAGTTGATTATGATTGGGTCATCAGAAAAATGGGTGTCTTTGACCATTATTTCTCACAACAGACAACCACTGGTACACAGAAATGTTATTCACTAGGAATAGTCAGGCGCCCTGCAGTGAGCTGGTTCTCTGAGTAGAGCAGCTGCTTGGTTGTGGGGATAGTCACTCCTCACTCGAGAATGCAGAAAAACAGAAAGACTCACACTAGGTGAGTCAAGCAGCGCTCAAATCAATGAAATAATACCAGAGATTTAAAAAGGTGTAACAATTTTTACTGTTTCTTTTAAAAACATAATGGATATAGGGGGGGAATAAAAGTAAATTGGAATAAATGTAGAAAATGTAAATAAATTTGAACAAAAAAAGTCCCGCCTCAATGGACACAAAAAAGTGGACTGTGTCGACACTTTTGGAGAAACAATGGGTAAGTGCACGTTACCGACAGTGGGTGATGGATCCCTTGAATTATGATGGTACTGGGGGTCCTCTTGATGTTTGCGGAGATGTTAGATGCCGCTGGAGGTTACCGCTTGATGTTAACCAGACCTTTTGTAGTTGGAGTGAGAGGCTGATAGGTTAGTCTCAATCATCAAGGCTGTCTGGAGCGATTTCACCCAGGTAGTATTTCGAATGATGGAATAGGGAAGTGGCTTCCGTGCTAGGTAGCAGTCCACACTGGTGTAGATGTTGTTGACCAGGGGTTTGACAAGCACGGTGTCCGCCAATTAAAGATGCCAGTTGGAATAAGCAACAAAAGTAATGTCCAGATCTGTCGAAAATGTCACAGTGGTGTCCAGAGGTGGGGGGCAATCACCTAACGCGTTTCACCTGCACCTGTAACTTAAAATATGTAGGTAGGACTACCCGGCCCCTAAGAACTAGGTTCCTTGAACATCGTCGCAATATTTTGAAAGGATCCCTACTCCATAGTGTTTCAAGGCATTTTGCCGAACACCATGACAACAACCCTAAACAGCTGAAATTAACAGGATTAGAACATGTGCCACCCACCAAAAGGGGGGGTGATAGATTTCGCATCCTTTGTAAACAAGAAATATTCTGGACCTTCAAAATGGATTGCCTGTTTCCTAGGGGTCTAAACGAGGCAATGGAACTAAACATTGTCTTGTGATTTTCCTGCCCGTCCTCTCCCTCCTCCTCTGTTTTCTTCGAGCATTTTTTCTTGGGAATAATATTAATTTAGTTGGGTTTAGGCTCTTTATGCTCATTTGAACAGTATATATTATTCATATTTAAACTGATACTAAGAGAGAAGAAAAAAGAACTAAGTAAAATAACAAACAAATAATATATAATTAAAAAATTGTTAGTCTTATTGTGACAGGCCCCCCTTCCCTCCCCCCCTTCCCCCTCCCTTTCTCCCCCCCCCCCTCCCTCCCCCCCCCTCCCCTCCTGCCCCACCTCCCCTTCTTTTGTTATACTAAATTAAAATATTAGATACACCTATCTTTATAAATATGTTCATTGTCTTACAAAGGGTTTCCTCTCCTCTTATTTACATATAATATTGTGATTATATTTATGTATATTTTCATTTGTATTTATATATAGTACGAGTATTACTCATAATATACTGTCTCTCTAAGTTCTCGTAACACTCATGATGTCACCCTCATAATTTCCATATAAGTTTTTCTGAACAAATATTTATAAAAAGCTAAAAAAGATTTATATACCTTTCTAGTATCATAAATATGTACTGTAATTGATGCCCGTTTATTCGATATTTTTCACTTGTGTTCTTCATTAAATCCTGAGTTTATTCTGAAGTGCTGCGATCACGTGACCCTCTGGAACACATTATGCGCTCCATGTACCTATACAGTGACTGGTCACGTGACCGCATATGCACCAGTTTCAACAGCAAAAAATGTGTTATCTATATCGCGAATTATATCTATATATCTGTCTCCATAGACTTATATATTTGGTCAAACAATTACATTTCATCTCTGACACCAGCACTTATCCCCGACACAGAAGCGGAAGTATCCCTTGGAACGCATATGCGTTCCAACTAACAACTAACCCAATTGGTGTTAAACCCGACTTTCACTTCCGGGTTGGATACGGAAGTGCTTCTTCCTGGCCTCCGTCTGGAACGCATATGCGCTCCACACATGTAGGCGCCTGTTATAGATATATGCCTATATCTTTGATAATCTTCTCTCTAATAGAACGTTAGTCGCTACCCAGGCACCTCCGTTATTAGGAGAAGGAATCAGTCTGGACTCACCTAATATACGAGTATAAGAATATGTTTATCCACACAGTCTAATTCCGATCACGTGACTCACCTCCGGTCACGTGACCACAACACTAAGAATTGCAATAATAAAATTTATACGTATTTAATGCCAATTTCTGGTTTTTTATTCACCCAATACCTTTATGGTTATGATATATGTCTGCCTCCTTATTAATATATTTATAAAATGCATATTATTTGAATTGGAATTGTTAATTGAACCCCACAGGTGCAATGATCCTCTCATTAAGTAAGGTATATATACCTGACCTAGGTCCATATCCCCCACACCTTTGATAAAGCTGCAGGACGCAGTGAAACGCGTTAGGTGATTGCCCCCCACCTCTGGACACCACTGTGACATTTTCGACAGATCTGGACATTACTTTTGTTGCTTATTCCAACTGGCATCTTTAATTGGCGGACACCGTGCTTGTCAAACCCCTGGTCAACAACATCTACACCAGTGTGGACTGCTACCTAGCATGGAAGCCACTTCCCTATTCCATCATTCGAAATACTACCTGGGTGAAATCGCTCCAGACAGCCTTGATGATTGAGACTAACCTATCAGCCTCTCACTCCAACTACAAAAGGTCTGGTTAACATCAAGCGGTAACCTCCAGCGGCATCTAACATCTCCGCAAACATCGAGAGGACCCCCAGTACCATCATAATTCAAGGGATCCATCACCCACTGTCGGTAACGTGCACTTACCCATTGTTTCTCCAAAAGTGTCGACACAGTCCACTTTTTGTGTCCATTGAGGCGGGACTTTTTTTGTTCAAATTTATTTACATTTTCTACATTTATTCCAATTTACTTTTATTCCCCCCCTATATCCATTATGTCATTATAAATTGATTTTATTTGTGTACTGTATTTACATGTGTTTTTAAAAGAAACAGTAAAAATTGTTACACCTTTTTAAATCTCTGGTATTATTTCATTGATTCGAGCGCTGCTTGACTCACCTAGTGTGAGTCTTTCTGTTTTTCTGCATTCTCGAGTGAGGAGTGACTATCCCCACAACCAAGCAGCTGCTCTACTCAGAGAACCAGCTCACTGCAGGGCGCCTGACTATTCCTAGTGAATAACATTTCTTTTTTCCTTTTTTGAGAGTCCGTCAGGCTGCCAGCATGAGCTGCTTCTCTAATTTCAATGAAAGACAAAATAGGAGGCAGACATATATCTCTAAATGGGATCAACCCCAGGAGTCTATAATTGGTAAAAATGATGAAGAGTGTATCACTCTCTTTGAGAAATTGGAGGATTTGTTAAGAGACAAAACTAAACAATGGCTCGATAGCACCAATTTACAAAAAATATGTTGATAGAAAGATGCTACCTCGTGGCCTACGCCTACACAAACCCTCCATTTTCCAAGAGAATTCGGATTTTCAAACCAAGTGGGACACTATTCTTGACAATTGTTCGTTCTTGTTAATGAATTTGGTGATTGATTATAGAAACAAAAAAGTTAAAGAACTGGAGACAGAAATAGAGAATATCAAAATTAAATTAGAACCGTTTAATCAAACGAGAGAATTCAAAGATAAAGATACGAGAGTCATAGAGAGGCTAATTAAGTTTGAAGAAGAGGTCATTGATAATAAATGTAAAAAGTTTCAGAGGGACCTAATGGACTATCAGTCCAATAACATCAGGAGCTACAGGCTCAAGCATAGAAACCAACCAAGAACCAATAATTACTCTAGTAATAGAAACAGATATAATGATAATAGGAGAACATCTGAAAAAATGGGCGATATCAAAGTGTATGATTCACCCCAACATAGGGGTAAATACCTCAACAAACCCCAAAACACTCCTTCTGACAATAGAAGCATATATAACAAAAAGACTCATCAAGGATATACCCCTAACAATGAGTATACTAACCAATCATCAGGAGCCAGACCCAAGGATTCTATAAATAGATCCCAAAAAACACCCCATTCTGATCATTTTTTAGGCCCCCGCCAATACAGAGAAATGGGGAGATACCAAGGAGGGGGCACACCAAAGAAAAGAAGACACTCAAGCATAGAGGAGTTAGAGGAGGAAAGAGGGTCCAACGTAAGAAATTAGTATCCAAAAAACCCATTACCAATATATTCAATATTTCATCCAGACAATTGAGTGAGGCTGAGTCAAAACTTTTACAAAAAGGGCTAAAATTCTCTCCTTCCACAGATGCCAATGTTTTCACATTGTTTATCGAACTCAATCGCTATATTCGTACCTTATGCAGGCAGAGATATTTTTTCTCCCAGAAAACAAAAAAAGATCATGATCCAGGAGCTCCAATTTTATTGGATAGCGGAGATCAAACTTCTTTGGATATATTGGCAGAACTGTGGACTGAGAGTAATAACTCCCCCCAAAAAATCTTTGACATAGATAAATCTAAATTAAAAAACAAGTCCGATTTTTATCCGATAAAGGCCAAAGGAACAAGCATCGAGTCTTTTTATAAGACCACACTCGATGACTTTAAACATCTTTGCTCTTCTGAGGGGCGAAAATCCAGATACAAATATCGAGATAACCTTACCAAATGGGAGAAGAAGGCCCTTGTCGGCCTCACTGGAGACACCTCCATTGTCTTCAGGGAGGCCGACAAGGGAGGAGGCATCGTCATACAGGATCGAGCCTGTTATGTGGATGAGGCACTCCGCCAATTGTCCAATTTGTCTTTCTACACTAAACTAACTGCAAATCCAACTCAACCGTATATCTTAGAGCTGAAGACACTCCTTGAATTAGCCACCTTGGATAATGTTATTACCAAAGACGAGTATTACTTTTTATTTAACCCACACCCATTGGTACCCATTTTTTATCACCTTCCCAAAATTCACAAACACCTCACTTCCCCACCTGGTCGTCCTATTATTTCCGGTGTCCAATCACTTACCTCTAACCTTTCACAATTTGTTGATTCTCATTTACAGTCACGTGTTACCACCCTCAGATCACACATCCGAGACTCAACTCATTTTCTAAATTTAATAAAAAATATTGTCTGGAAGGAGACTTACTACTTCCTAACTCTGGATGTGGAGAGTCTTTATTCAAACATACCACATGAATTAGGTATCAAAACCATCTCCAAACGATTAAAAGAGGATGGTGATCTGACGGTGGAACTACAGCACTTTATCACTAATTCCATTTCATTTATCCTTAAACACAATTATTTTCTTTTCCAGGACACTTTTTATTTACAGGTGATGGGAACGGCCATGGGGACCAGGTTCGCTCCAAGTTATGCCAACCTCTATATGGGGGAGGTGGAGGACCAACTTATTTGGGGGTCCTCCTTTGGGGCGAACCTGGTCCTCTATGGCCGTTACATAGACGATTTATTTTTCATTTGGGATGGGGATGTCACGTCTATCACTTCCTTTGTTGCTCACTTAAATTCCAATTCTTTTAACCTTAAGTTTACTCACGATTATCACCCCCACACTATTCATTTTCTTGATCTTACTTTGAGGAGTGTTGACGGCTCTATTCATACCAGCAATTACCAAAAATCAGTAAATACAAATTCCTATTTGAATTTTAAGAGTGCCCATTACCCCCCTTGGGTAAAAAACATCCCAAAGGGACAAATGTTACGACTCAGACGTAATTGCTCTGATTTAAAAACCTTTGATAATCAAGCTCAAGATTTGATTACCGCATTCCAACATTGCGGATATCCTGATCAATTGGTTGAGAATGCATATAAATCGAGCAGAGAGAGAGGTAGGGAGGCTCTACTATGCGGTAGACGCCCCACAGATACCCCCTCAGCTAGAGATAGTCGTATCGCTTTTATCTCTACCTTTAATAGAGATTATCAAGATATACAAAAAATTATAAGAAAAAAACACTCAATATTGAAACAAGACCCTTTATTATCAGAGATTCTTCCTCCCCAACCCTCATTTATTTATAAAAAAAACAAATCATTAAAAAATTGATTGGCTCCAAGCTGTTTAAAATGTCCAAAGACTCCATCGCAGACATCCTCTTCACCATTGGACTGGCTTCCCATAAAACCGTTGGGCTGCTACAAATGTGGTGGCAATCAATGTATCACCTGTGATTTTATTTCTAATAAATTAAATATAATCAATACACCCATGTCAGGTTCTGGGTCTGCTGTGTTCCCGACCCTGACCGTGGTGGACCAGTGGAGGGCGCTGTGTAGCGGAAGGCCGGAGGCCTGATGAATGACATGCACAGAGGCACTGCCTTGCGTACCAGAGTGTTGGCTGAAACCAGAAACAGAGGCGCGGAGTCTAACCTGCCAGCGGTATTCACCAGAGACCCCCGCAAGGGGATATGGACTTCGCTGCGTCTGACAGGCAGGTCGCGGCCCTCTGCCCTGGTCCTCTGGACGTAGGCGGAGAGTGGTAGTGATATTGGAGACACTGGGAAAAGGAATAGTCTCTGGAGGGCACAGTGTGAAAGTGTCAACACTGATGTCGACAGCAGGGTCGATGAGATCACTCAACTGCACGATGGTTATTTTGCAGGAGGCTTCTGGAGATGGTATGCCAGGTAAAGATGGTAACAGGAGTAATACTCGACTGCAGAGTGGAATGGCAGGAGTCTTCTGGAGATGACAAACCAGGTAGTATGCAGGAAACTGCGAGAGGTACACGGGGAGACCGGATAACCAGGAGCCTTTGGAAACAGCTGAACACAGGAGGGACTGAGGTCAGATGAACACATATTCAAGGCGATGACTGTGAGTTAGAAGCCGGAATATATCCCCCTTGCTGCGCACTGATTGGTTAGCGTCAGCAGCACCAATCAGTCCAGGGAAAGAATGAGTACACCTGAGAGGTGTGCAGGTGTGTGGGTCAGAGGTCACCCTGGCTGGACCGTGGGATTGGACCCTCTGGTCAGCTGAGCGCATGTGTCATGGCGGCGCCCATGACGCGCGGGCTCCAGCGTGCCGGCATGTCGATTGCACGGGTCAACACCAGCCAAACATGGGACATCTCGCCAGGCACTGACAGCTACCAGAGGCCTTACTCTTACCGCGGACCACCGGGAAGGTAATGGACGTGGTCTCAGACGGGGCTGAGACCCACGGTTTGTGACAACCCACTGATAAAATCAAAATAAAAGGATTTATTAATTGTAATACTACCTTCGTTATTTACCTCCTCACCTGCACCTGTAACTTAAAATATGTAGGTAGGACTACCCGGCCCCTAAGAACTAGGTTCCTTGAACATCGTCGCAATATTTTGAAAGGATCCCTACTCCATAGTGTTTCAAGGCATTTTGCCGAACACCATGACAACAACCCTAAACAGCTGAAATTAACAGGATTAGAACATGTGCCACCCACCAAAAGGGGGGGTGATAGATTTCGCATCCTTTGTAAACAAGAAATATTCTGGACCTTCAAAATGGATTGCCTGTTTCCTAGGGGTCTAAACGAGGCAATGGAACTAAACATTGTCTTGTGATTTTCCTGCCCGTCCTCTCCCTCCTCCTCTGTTTTCTTCGAGCATTTTTTCTTGGGAATAATATTAATTTAGTTGGGTTTAGGCTCTTTATGCCTCATTTGAACAGTATATATTATTCATATTTAAACTGATACTAAGAGAGAAGAAAAAAGAACTAAGTAAAATAACAAACAAATAATATATAATTAAAAAATTGTTAGTCTTATTGTGACAGGCCCCCCTTCCCTCCCCCCCTTCCCCCCCCCCCCCTCCCTCCCCCCCCCCTCCCCTCCTGCCCCACCTCCCCTTCTTTTGTTATACTAAATTAAAATATTAGATACACCTATCTTTATAAATATGTTCATTGTCTTACAAAGGGTTTCCTCTCCTCTTATTTACATATAATATTGTGATTATATTTATGTATATTTTCATTTGTATTTATATATAGTACGAGTATTACTCATAATATACTGTCTCTCTAAGTTCTCGTAACACTCATGATGTCACCCTCATAATTTCCATATAAGTTTTTCTGAACAAATAATTATAAAAAGCTAAAAAAGATTTATATACCTTTCTAGTATCATAAATATGTACTGTAATTGATGCCCATTTATTCGATATTTTTCACTTGTGTTCTTCATTAAATCCTGAGTTTATTCTGAAGTACTGCGATCACGTGACCCTCTGGAACACATTATGCGCTCCATGTACCTATACAGTGACTGGTCACGTGACCGCATATGCACCAGTTTCAACAGCAAAAAATGTGTTATCTATATCGCGAATTATATCTATATATCTGTCTCCATAGACTTATATATTTGGTCAAACAATTACATTTCATCTCTGACACCAGCACTTATCCCCGACACAGAAGCGGAAGTATCCCTTGGAACGCATATGCGTTCCAACTAACAACTAACCCAATTGGTGTTAAACCCGACTTTCACTTCCGGGTTGGATACGGAAGTGCTTCTTCCTGGCCTCCGTCTGGAACGCATATGCGCTCCACACATGTAGGCGCCTGTTATAGATATATGCCTATATCTTTGATAATCTTCTCTCTAATAGAACGTTAGTCGCTACCCAGGCACCTCCGTTATTAGGAGAAGGAATCAGTCTGGACTCACCTAATATACGAGTATAAGAATATGTTTATCCACACAGTCTAATTCCGATCACGTGACTCACCTCCGGTCACGTGACCACAACACTAAGAATTGCAATAATAAAATGTATACGTATTTAATGCCAATTTCTGGTTTTTTATTCACCCAATACCTTTATGGTTATGATATATGTCTGCCTCCTTATTAATATATTTATAAAATGCATATTATTTGAATTGGAATTGTTAATTGAACCCCACAGGTGCAATGATCCTCTCATTAAGTAAGGTATATATACCTGACCTAGGTCCATATCCCCCACACCTTTGATAAAGCTGCAGGACGCAGTGAAACGCGTTAGGTGATTGCCCCCCACCTCTGGACACCACTGTGACATTTTCGACAGATCTGGACATTACTTTTGTTGCTTATTCCAACTGGCATCTTTAATTGGCGGACACCGTGCTTGTCAAACCCCTGGTCAACAACATCTACACCAGTGTGGACTGCTACCTAGCACGGAAGCCACTTCCCTATTCCATCATTCGAAATACTACCTGGGTGAAATCGCTCCAGACAGCCTTGATGATTGTGACTAACCTATCAGCCTCTCACTCCAACTACAAAAGGTCTGGTTAACATCAAGCGGTAACCTCCAGCGGCATCTAACATCTCCGCAAACATCGAGAGGACCCCCAGTACCATCATAATTCAAGGGATCAATCACCCACTGTCGGTAACGTGCACTTACCCATTGTTTCTCCAAAAGTGTCGACACAGTCCACTTTTTTGTGTCCATTGAGGCGGGACTTTTTTTGTTCAAATTTATTTACATTTTCTACATTTATTCCAATTTACTTTTATTCCCCCCCTATATCCATTATGTCATTATAAATTGATTTTATTTGTGTACTGTATTTACATGTGTTTTTAAAAGAAACAGTAAAAATTGTTACACCTTTTTAAATCTCTGGTATTATTTCATTGATTTGAGCGCTGCTTGACTCACCTAGTGTGAGTCTTTCTGTTTTTCTGCAACCACTGGTACACTCAGTTGTTACCTTATTTCCTTTTGAATTTTAGGAGATCCCTTTAATAGTTTGTTAACTGACGTTAATTTCTACATCCAGCCATTGTCAACATCTATTTCCAGAGCAGTTGTAAAACAAGTGAGTGGGGGAGATAGGAATCACATGCTGTTAAAAGTCAAGGCTCAGTGGATTCACCATCTTGATGTGATTTCCCCTAAAGGGTTAAATGAATACCTATCTTTTTAAAAATTTTAAATGGATAATTTCTGCATATTGTTAAGTTTTGTATATTTTTGCCCTCTGACTGAATCAGCATGCTTTGAAATATACACTCCCCAATAATGTTTTAAGTCTGTTGATGTTTGCAATTATTGTTTTGGTGATAGGTATTATTACTTGAAGCTGTGCCGATGATGTCATCCAAAGCCACCGGGTGTGTAGGCGTGACCGGACACCATAGGAATCCATGCACAAGTTGTGATATAAAAGGTATGTACTTTCTTGTTACTTTTGTATCCTGACGATAGTGCCAACTAAATAGCACTGAAACATTGATCTAAAAAGACACTGTATTGATTATTTCAAAGAGATGAGTGCCGCACCCATCTACCTGTTACTGCTTGCTTGAAGCTTTGAAAGCACCATTGCCACTGTTTGCTCATTAGCTGGCAGAGAGTGGAACTACATCTCTTTCTCACACATGCACAAACACAGACTAGCTTTCAAAGCTTTTTCTTCAAGTCAGCTTACTAATGTGTATATATATATAAATATAAATATATATATATATATATATATATATATATATATATATATATATATATATATATATATATATATATACAGATCCACAAGAGAAAAGGCACACGGACACCAGTCAGCAATTTCAAAACGATGTATTCTACATAGCACTATCTAGCGCTTTCGGGGACACCACCCCGTCTTCAGGATAACAGCCCTGTACAAACAAGTGACCACTTGTTATCCTGAAGACGGGGTGGTGTCCCCGAAAGCGCTAGATAGTGCTATGCCCAATACATCGTTTCGAAATTGCTGACTGGTGTCCGTGTGCCTTTTCTCTTGTGGATCTGTATATATATATATAATTTATTAGTTCTGACCACCCTATTTCCATTTGTAAGAATCATTTATAATCCCCTTTAAATACTAGGCCATGTCATATTAGACGAAGATGGTGGATCCGGCTCTGGTGTAGGTCTAGGAGCAGTTTGGGTGGATGTGGATATGAATATGGCTGATTGGATGTACTGCCTCTTCATAAACAGAATTGAAGTGGAAAACCAGAATCCATAGCAAGGGTGCAGTGATTAAACTGCCAGCAATCTTCCCCAGTGACCCCCGCAAGGACTTTTAGATTTTGCTGAATTTGGTGACCTGGTCATGGCCCCCTACCCAAGACTCCCACAGTCAACTCTGAAAATGAATGGTACTGAAAGTAGAAAACCAAACTCACTGAAACAGAAGACTCAGGAGACTAAATTGTGCCAGGGATTCCGATGAAGACTGAAGCTAAAGTCTAGGATCTCTCAATAATGAGAGAACGTGAACCCTAAAACTTGAATTTGGCTACTTCGGGTATTAACAAAACTTTAACGAGAACTCCAGGTTTAAACAGAACATGAACCAAGGACTCCGGTATATAACTGAAGCTTAAATCTTGGATCTCTGAGTATTAACAGAACTTGAACATTGGACTGCACTAAATAATGAAAGCTTGAAAACTGGGACCTCTGTGTATTAACATAACTTGGACCAGGGACTCCGGAATGCAGCATCTGTAGAAACAGGTCAAAACTAAGTTGAATATGGCAGGATCAGTGATGGATCACAGCAACATCCCGGGCATGGAGTACTGTAAGTTACTTAGTTACAAAGAGCCTAGCACTGGTCATATGACCATCCCAGTATAGCGGCACCCATCTCCTGAAGCCGATGTAGAGGACCCAGCCAGACCTGCAAGAGAATGGGTACATGTCTCTGATCCAAACCTCTGAACAAAGCCAGCCAGCTGCCCATAAGCAAAACAAACTGCGTCTGGACAGGTAATTGTTGGCTCTTCCTCTGTGCTCTCTGCATATGTGTGTTAAAACTTCCTAATATGTTTTCTATGGGGAAAAATAGTAACTAAAAATAACACACACACACACACACAGCCTGTGGAGCAATTCTAGAAAGCAGAGGAGGGCCTCTTCTGTCATATGTGTCAAAGGCTTCCCAAAGGCTTTATGTAGCCCAGACTTAGGACCTTATTCAGATCCATTCGATCCTCGATGTTTTGCGCAGGCACGTTTCTGAGCATGTGCAGACACAGGGTGCGTGCACCCATGGCGAACATACGGTTCGCTGGGTGCACATACTCTACATGGCGAGCGGGGGGCGGAGAAGCCCAATTAGCATATGGGAACGCCCAACATTTCATGGGTGTTCCCATTAAAATGCTAGACGGTCTCAGGCTAATGAGGCCACGATGGACATGGGGGGGGGAGCTGGCATAACCTGGTGTCAGCTTCCCGCAGTTTAGAGTCACTATATAGGCGACCATCGAATGATCTCTCCCTGCCTGCGAATGGACGATTATGTAAATCATCTATTCTTAGCCGTGTGGGGGGGGGGGAGGAGTTGCACTGCAGGTGGTGTCTGATGGACTTGCAAGGTTACAAAATTTGCAGCCTGGTGAGTCAATCAGAACAAGGTCCCATCTTGCATTATAAAATAGCAGAGTGTATAAAAATAGATTCCTTTATCATGGCTTAAAATAAAATGATCAGTCTACATGTTGCCAAATAAGTTTTTTCAGTACACAATGTCAAATGAAGCAGTATATTATAAAATGAATAAGCAATTATATATACACAGTATATGGCCAATGACTTGCAGAAGTATATAAACGAAAAGCAAAACACCTGAAAACACCTATCTCTGGGGGAATGTATCTATTCAATATAGTGCATGGCTACAGGTATTTCTGTCAATTAGGTTCACACTGATGATTTATGTTGACTGTATGTGTCTTTTAAGTAGGTGAGTAAATAAATCACAAAGGAAGTGTTGCATTCTCTGGTCAGGCTTCTATTAAGAAATATATTTATAAATGCATTTAGAACTGCAGAACTAGGAGCCTAGTATGCAATGATAGAATTTTAATTTAGTGGACATATAATTTTAGTTGCTGAATTAGCAATAATATTTTGTACAGGTATAAATCAGCTTCAAGACCCTGCAAATATAACTGTAAAATACAATAAATTATGAACTTTGGTGACCGTGACATCATACTGCATATTATAAGAGGTTTCCAAATATTTCTACCACATCCATGGATCATACAGAAAGACTGTAAACCCTCTCTCCCCATCCCAGAGTCAGAGGAGGCTCCAGAGGTGGGGCTACAATGAAGTCCAAAATCAAATAGGGGATGGACGCCTACTGAGTCCGGGCCATTTATGTTTGGCAGTATTTAGAGAATGGCAGTTGAAGTGGCTGCCCTATCTGAATTTTTGACTGTGCGGCAGCTCTACTTCTGGAGCCACCAATGCCCACGATCCCCCTGAAGGGAAACACATTCCCCCTTTCCACAGGGAAGCCCAGGTACAGCAATGAAATCAAGCAATTGTATGCAGAAATAAATAATGTGCTATTGTACATTGCGTTATTAGCCAAAAAGTGTGCGCACATGCATCCTTGGTGGAATTACTGTATATAGGCTTACTACATCTGCACATATCAATCAGGTATCATCTGAGACGTTATTAAAAAAAAATGTATTCAAAAAATAAGTGGAATCCAGCCCAAAATGTATGTGTTGCTGCATCAAAGGATGGAGTCTAAATAAATTGAGATCGGTTGTAACAATGATCCTCGGGATGATGTACAGTCCCTTATGTACCTTGAGAAGAGTGTAAAAAAGGGGGATAATGGGATATTCAGGGCACAAAGCATTAGCCATATCTTCTGAAATGGCATCCATTTCCACATCAAAGCAGGTTACTAAGTTCTTGTTTGAACATTGCTGTTGGATCTACTGTATATCAAGTAAGTGGTATTTGGTCCAATTGCTGAGTTGCTGAATTGTCGCTCTTCTTCTGAAGCCACCATTGCCCACGATCCCCCGGGAGGGAAACACATTCCCTCCTTCCCACAGGGAAGCCCAGGTAACTCTCTTCTATCTTCATATCAACTTAGATTGCTGTAGGAATCTGGACCAACATTTTCGATTTTTACCCAATTATGTTATGTACTGTATACATTGCATATAAAAAATCGAAAAATATGAATATTAAAATAAATAATTCACAAATCTTAGAAATCAATTATATATATATATATATATATATATATATATATATATATGTTATCATTTTATTATAATCATTAAAAATGTATAAAAAATGTAATCAGATCTACTCAACTACAAAAAAGAGAGTATTATTCTAAATGTATTGTATACTGTATGGTAGGGTTCACTTAAAAATGTAACTATCGCATTAACAGTGAGCCTGTAATCATTAAAAACCACACAAATTAGCTTCTTTCAGCATCCTCAGCAATTAAAAAATAAATAAAAGAAGGATCTGTCAGCCTCAAGTGTAAAACCTCTCAGGTGCTAAAATGAAGAAACAGCAATATTGGCACAGGGCATCTAATCTAGGTAATGGCTATATATCTGAACAAGACTGACATCAATAGTAATCTACCAGCTTTCAAATAAGAAGTTGTAGTCTAATAATGTAGGCTGCTTGAAAATAAGGAATATCAATACTCACAAAGTGTGAGGGCGGTTTCCAATACAGAGCTACTGTGAAATTGCACTTTTTATACTGCTATGTCCCAGTTCATTTGAAATACTGACATACTGTACTGTACTGTAGTAAGACTGCATGGGCTCCACACAAGTTATCAGGTCAGATTAATGTTCACTCACACTATTTCTTATGTTGTCAGTATACAGTAGTTAAAAGCCTGACATATATGGTGTGTCTAGAACAGTGGTAGCCAGGGGTGGTGGCGGGGGGAAGAGTCAGCCAGTGAGGCCGGGAGAGAGTCAGTGAGGGGGGGTGCCGCCGCAGAGTTCACCCATAGCTAGTGTGGCCTGTTGGGGGCTTCCGGGGGGGTGGATCCTACCGGCCTCTGGGTGTCATAAAAGGGCCCCTGTTGCAGATGTGCCTCCTGTTCACCTCCTGTCCGGGGGAGGGGGGAAATGCTGAGGGTGCTGGGCCCTCCTCCCCGAGTGATGGGTCCTGCCTGCCTGTGCATGTGCCGGGCCCTCCCGTCCATGGAGAGAGGGAGCTGGAGGTGAACTTCCTCCTCTGATGTGCTGCCGGGGGATGGTGCAGAGGATACAGTGCTGTGCTCCTCTGGCCAGATGTCGCTGTACTCAGTGCTCCACAGCAGACACAGCAGCCTCCTCCTTCCATCATCCGGGTCCAGCCAGGACACTGTGGCAGCCTCCGCTCTTTCCTTCTGCCTCTCCTCAGCCAATCTACATGCCCTCTCCTCTGCTACTCTCCACACCGCTCTGGAGGCCGGGGATGGTCGAGCTCCGTGGATGGGGGATCGGAGCTCCAAATGCATGCGACCATCTCCAGCCTCCCCCGGAAGTTTCAGACAGGTTCTGATTTACTCTGATTTCGAAGCAGGATCTTATTGGCTGTCCCAAATCACATGACAGCTGATAGCCAATAAGATTCTGATTTGAAATCAGAGTAAATCAGACTAAATCAGAACCTGCACATCTCGAAAAATGATGGACAGTCTTTGGTTTGGTTTAGGGACATGTCACAAGTAATCCAATATTGCGTCCTTGCACATAGTTCTGGATCACAAATGCAATCAAAAGGTGTATACTTATACCAGATACCTTCACCTTCATGGTATAAATGTGCATCCCTGCTGCTTCCAAATAAGCCTGATTAACCGATAGACTGAGTAGGCTGCAGCCTAGGGTGCCAGGTCGGGGGGGGGGGGGAGTGTCTTAATATTAGAAATTAAACTTTTATAATTTTATGGACTACAATAATATGTAGAAATTGCAAAGATATCTCTTACTTGTAAGTACTATATTTGTAATATTTTTACGTTTAAAAACATTTTGCTATAATTTTATCTTTACCAGATTATATTGCTAATAATAATAGAAGATGGAAGTGTCTATTGTAATGGTGTGTACACATGGTGAGATTCCCTTGCTATTACTGCTATACAATCTTTGCTAACTCTGTACTTTTTACATACAATTCATGCTATCTACATTCGATTTGAACTATATAGTCATTGCTGCCCTGTCTATCTGGGTTTCGATTTGTGCTGTCACAAGAGCGCGCATCAGGGTCGCAAGGTAAAAAACCTGGGCGATCTGCATACGATCTGCTTGCGATTTTGACTATATAGTCAAAATCTCATGCTGGATTGTACCATGTGTACACAGCATATGAAGATTGACAGAGTATAAAATTGTTAATTAAATGATAGATTTCCTGCAGAGACACACAATTATTTGTTTCTGGAAAAAATACATTTTAAAATAATTTAAGTTCCAATCTCACAATTTCAAGGGAACAGTGATAAGAAACACTAGACTAATTCCCTGAAGGTTTAAACTATAAAACCTGATGTCAACATAAGATAAATATAGTCACCATTAAATCATCAGTCAAAAGATCCATTTAAACAAATTGATGTCTTATGTAAATTTGTTTTGCTGTCATTATTATATGTGAGAGATATAAGCAGTATATAGTTGACCTATGCAATTTACTAGTGATTATGTTTCCTTTTACTGAAAAGTGAATATGAATACATGCCACCTTCCTGAAAAACCCACTGTGATTTAAAATCAGATAATTATGCTGAAGATTATTTCTTTGCCAAATGATGTTGTACCACGAGAAGCTTCAGAAGTAACAGAATAAGATATTATTTATTTATTTGAGCAAATATCTGAAATTCGAATAGTTCACTAGCCACAATAATACAAACATCAAAAACCTAACTTTTAAAATCAGTGAGTTACCAAATACATTTATTGGAACACATCACCAATAAATCTAGTCTAAATCAGTGGTTCCCAAACTGTGCGCCGCAGCTCAGTGCAGTGCCGCAGCACAGTGACAGGGGTCTGGCGTGCAGTGCGGTGAGGCAGGTGAGGCACAGCCTTTCCTGTCATACTAGCGCATATGCCGGGTTTTGAATTGATAAAGTATGTCAAAAATACAAATAATTTGTAAAAAAAATCTTATTTTTATTATTCTAATCATTTTTATAGTCAAAATGCTGGAGTAAAAAGTCTATGGCAAGTGAGGCAGTGCCTCACCTGGCTACCTTTTCTGCACATCTCTTATCAAAACTCAGTGAATCTCTGGTAGTACACACTGCTGCCCATGTGTATAATGCTAGTATGTACCCCATGGCTCATATTTTGTGTGCATATCTGGCTCTGGTACTTGCCAGAGACTCTTGAGCCATTTACCTCACCGCACGTCCATGGGGGTGCCATGGCATCAGTGTCCCTAGAAGCAGCCTCCTGTAATATTTATCGCTGGATGCAGGGAGTGAGCGCTGGGAGGGGGGGGGGACAGAGAGTGAGCACCGGGAGGGAGGAATGTCTGTGCTTACCTGTGCCTGGGGTCAGACGGTGGCTGCAGGAGTGTGTGCAGTGCGGGAGTGTGCACAAGTGTCTCCTGACAGGGATACACTGTAGCACCGTAGGAAGCTATTACAAGGGGTGGGTACTTTGTAAGTAATTTGTGAAGCTGGCAAGGGGTGGGGATAGTCCAGGACAGTACTGTACTTATAAGACTGGGGGTGTTTGGCAAATCCGGTTTAAGGTGTGGGCTCTGGGGGTCAGAACCCATAGGCCCCCCACTCTAAAACGGCCCCACTCCTGCCGCGGATCAAATCTGTCAGCAATCCGATCTGCAGCACTACTCTCCCCACTATATGAAGGCTGGCCTCTGCAATATGTTAACCTGCAGCCTGCACCAGGAGTGCATGGCGCACAGGCTTCAGGGAAGAAGACAAAATGGGATTTACTTAATTTTTTTATGCTTTATATTTTAATATTATGGGGAACAGTGAGGTGTAGCTGTGATGGGGGGATGGAAAGGTGTAGGGATGATGGGGCGACGGAGAGATGCAGCAGTGATGGGGAGATGGAGAGGGGTAGGGCCAGAGGGATGCAAGGGTGGGGACATCACTACATGTGTAGGGGCCATAGCGTTTGCCCGACGATTAATATCCACCATGCTGGATATTAATCAGTCAGGACCAGTGTTCTTACTGGAGAACACCGGCCCTGACGGATCACTCAGCACACAGCGCTGACACATCGCTGTGTGCTGAACGATCTTGCAGAGTGTTCGTATTGATCTAGCACCGTTCACAACACTTCAGCATCTCACCGTGTGGAGGCCCCTTAAAGTCATTATAAAATTAATCATATTTTATTTGCATGTGAACTATTCACACAGGCCACCTTGTTACCCATATTAATTATTTTGGCTTCGGGATGCCTTGAAAAAGTAATGAAGACCCAAAGGGTGCCTTAGACTGAAAAAGTTTGGGAACCACTGGTTTAAATTAAAACTGAAATCCATTCTTAACCGTTCTTCACCATTCTTAAAAGTTAATAATTTATTGAACTGCACTGAACATTGGAATACTAACAGTTAAGATTGCATGGCAAACAATTTGAACAAAAGCTAGCGATGAATATTCCATAAATGAAAGTAAGATTGACATAACATTGTGTAGAATGATTGGGTTATATTTTACATTGCATTGTTGGGCTGCCCCTGTAGTGTTTTCTTTAATTTTCCTTTTTTATTAGAAGAATGTACATGCTATATTTGAAAGCATGACTTTTGTTTTGTTTTTTATAAATGTCAAGTTTGTCAACCCTTGAAAATATTTTTTTTTAATGACAATCACTTTATACAATTCTTATTTAATGTGAAAAAATAAACTGTATATTGAAAATTGGAACATTTTTGAAGTAAAGTACAAGTTCAAATGTCTGCATAAATGAAGCTTTTAAAAAAATACAGATGGAGAACAAAAAAAATGAACAAAAAAATACAATAGATAACTGAAGTACACAAAACACTTTGAAAACAAAGGTTTCAATAGAAGGGTGTGTTTGGAAGGAGCTTCAATGACTAATAAATCTGATCTTGACAATGTTTTATTTTGTCAGTATCTAAATTTAAGTGATAGACACAATCAGCAAAGTGAAATAGTAGGGAGGAACATATAGTCGATTCGCGGGAAATTCATGCAATAATTTAAAATGAATGGCATAACAGGTGAGCCAATTTGGTGCAAACAAATTTCAAGTTGTAATTCAACCAGCCATTTTCGTCACAAGCATTCTATTGTGTTTTCTTACTTGAATGAGTTTGAAATATAAAAATTGGTAGTTTCAACTTACTTGAGGAAGCAGTGATCTGCAAAATACAAATCCAAATAGTGAGGTTCATTTAATCCAATGTAATTACTATTTATTTATCTACATTTAAATTTATTTTTTCCTTTCTATTATGAATATAGATTTTTTTTAGTTATATCATGTTTAACCAACAAAACAAGTTTTGTAAATTGTAAAACTAGAATTGCAAAGTTTTTTTCCCCATTGTATTCCGTATATCTTATGAGAACTACCGTACAACAACTGGAAATCAAGGACACAACATTACAACCACCAGTGGGTATCCGTGCAGTATTACCAAAATTCCGACATCAATTGGTGAGCATATTATGTGTTCTACAAATCTCTGTAAAACAGTCCCCTAGTGAATGCACTTTCACTGGGACAGAGAGTCAGTGTATTGTTACACCCTTTTTTAGAGTCCAAGATTTCCAGTCTTTGGAAGAAAAAAAACAGTTGGTTTCTGAAATACCTCAAATAGGTCATTCTACAGATTTTGGTTCACTTGTAAAGCAAATTCTCTCTTAAATGGTCAAAACCATGTGCAGTAAAGGGGATGCAGATGTAATGTGCAGAGAGTTAAATTTGGGTGGGGTTTTTACAGATGGGGCTGGCTTCATCTTTGCAGGGCTGGCATTTCTAACGCCAGCCCCGCCAGGGGGCATGCATGTATGAGATGCTCACGCGCCCCCTGGGCAATGGAGCCTTCCTCCGGTCCCCACCGCATCCCCTGCCATCGCCGCCCGTCGCCCTCGCTGCCCCGAGTGCCCCCTACCCGTCTCCCTGAAGCGGAGAGGGGCAGAGACATGGAGGGTCCCAGCCGAGAGACTGGGCGCGAGTGCGTGTGAGACGCACCTGCGTCCCAGTTCAGTGAAGCCCCTGCCGCCGGTGCTCGCCAGCGGGAAGGGTCTGGCGAGCCCCGGCCAAGGAGACGCTGCTTTACCACAAAGCACAATTAAAACATAATTTTTGTGATATCACTTATTTAATCTAAAAAACACAATATACAATTCATTAACACTCAAATAAACATACAAGACAAACAACACATAACATATATTGCATGCATTAATTATGCAGAGCGATACATTATCAAATGAGGCTTGTATTATATTCAGAAATATTCTGAGGCATTTTAGATGTCTATATAGCAGTATAAAAATAAAGCAGCCAGTATTTTTCATGCACATAAAATAACTCACCCAAATCTAACTATCTTTGCACATGTTACATTCCCCCCCCTGCAGTGTACATGGTTTTGTCCATTTGAGAGAGAATATGAGAGAGAATTTGCTTTTGCAAGGTAAGCAGAATCAGGTGCTAAGACTGGAGACCCATTAAGGCATAAAGCACTGGTGCTATTATACTGTATTTGAGTCAGACCCTTACAGACCACACTTTAAAATAGCAGTTGGGGACACAATTAAGATCACTTGATACAGGAGGATTAAGAACTGGGGTTAAGCAGGACTACCACTGGGGCAATCTGATAAGTATGGAAGTATGGAGATTTTGTTCAGAGGACTTGTTGAATAAACACCAGTAACTCCCTTCATTTATCAATCAAACATACAGGTCCGGGTTTTAAAAATTCAAAGAACAAGCCAAAGAAGGGGTTCTATGTAATTGTTAAAACCAGCACAAGGCTCAAGGGCCAGTCTTGGTTCCCAAAATATGGGGGATCAAATTACTAGGGGTTCCCCACATTTTGAGAGCCAGCAATGGGCCCAACCAGCCAGCAGGGTTGTGGCCAAACCATTATGCTTCTGACCAGTTAGCTCGGTCAGGAACCCTGAGGGAGTGTAGACCCCCCAATGAACAGGTTTCCCCCTCCAGGATTAACCCTACAGTATAAAAAAATAGAATAAAACTATTATGTATTGTTGTGGAACTATGAGTAAGAGACACATGGTTGTGACTTTAACTGTACAATAGTTTGTTTTAAAAATGTACAAAGCTGCAGATGAAGCACAATAGAATTTGGTTTGAGAAAATGCCACAATCATACACAGATGTACAAATAGTACAAATCAAATTGATCCATGTAATCTAGCAAAGTAGTTCTCTTTCTTCCAGTTGTTTTATCATATAAATACTTTAAGATACACATTTTGAATGAGAAAGATGATCATCATGTCACCCAATACCTGGCATTTGTAGAGCAGCTGTTTAGAGTGAATGAAGCCCCAGTGTATGTGGATACATATCCATTATGGTGAATGTGATGTACTGTAGAACAGGTTTTTAATTCAATCCTCAGAACCCCACACAGTGCATGTTTTGCAGGTCTCCTCACCAGGCCGTAAAGTGGTCTTGTAGAGGTGGTGGAACACTCCTTTTCCCTAACACCCCCCCCTCATCTTTAAGCAGAGCCTAGACCAGTATCAGGGAATTTATGCCCTACAACCCGTAAAGGGATAATGGTCCCACAAGAAAGGGATAATGGTCCCACAAGGAAGGGATAATGGTCCTACAAGGAAGGGATAATGGTCCTACAAGGAAGGGTGTGGTCACACAATAATAGCTCTAATTGAAATTACAACACACAGTAGCATAATCATATACACATTACACTGTATGTAGTGCCTTTGATTCATATTAAATCACACAGTAGTGCCCCTTACACATAATGTCCACAGTTGTGCTGCTTATACACCACCAGCATCTCACTGTCCATGTCCCTCAGCATCTCCATGTCCTGTGTCCCTCCAGCAGATTCATCACCTCGTGTCACCTCCTCCAGCCCCCTCTCAACCTGTCTTCAGCAAGCACAGAGCCTATCTTCACATACACTGTGCCAGAAGGAGAAGCCACAGGAACAGGCTTTTCTGTTGGTATAACTGTTTAGGGCTGTGGTAGAGGTGGAACTCAGGGGCAGATATATTAAGCTCAGTGAAGTGATAAAGTGTCTGGTTTTTATCACCAGCCAATCAGTTCTTAACTGTTAAGTTATAGACTTGGTTTGAAAAATGTCAGATAGGAGCTGATTGGCCGGTGATAAAAAACAGACATATTGGGGCAGATGTATTAAGCTTTAACAAGAGATAAATACAATGGTGATAAGGAGAGATAAACGTCCAGCCAATCACCTGCTAACTGCCATGTTACAGGATGTGTTTGAAAAAAGTCAGTAAGGTGGTGATTGGCTAGACATTTATCTCTCCTTATCACCCTTGCATTTATCTCTTATTAAGGCTTAATACATCTGCCCCATTATGACTTCACGGAGCTTAATAAATCTACCCCTCAGTCCCTACTACCATTAGAGGTTCCCATTCCCATCTCACTTTAACCCCTGCTCCTCACAGAATCAAGTGAAATAATTAGCACCACATGTGGATCTTTTAAAATGTGTCAGTCAGTAATGTCAGGTGACCTGGAAAACATGAACTGTGTGGGGTCCTGAGTAGCAAGTTAAAGAACCACTGTGATATAGGGGATGATTCTAGTTTAATTGATTTTTAGAGACTGTGCATGCGCATAACTATTTATGTAAGTAAGCACATGTGCACTGTGGTGTGAAACAATATTTACAATATCGTAAAATACAACCAATTCATAATAGCCCATTTACATTGCCCAGTTTATCAATTCAGTAGGTATGACAAGTGTATGGGGCATACAAACATATCATTTTTTTATATGTCATAATATGGTATTGATAAACTGGGCAATATATGCCTTATTAAATAGAGATACTTATTTATAACCAAGGAACTAAGGGGCCAATTCAGTACCGTTTGGATAGGTCCAAATTTGGCACTGTTTTTGATGGGGGGGGGGTCTACGCATGTGCGAGTATGTGCATGTGCAAATCCCCTGTGTGAACGCCTTTGGTGAGTATCACAATCACCAAGGTGTTTGCACTCTTAGGGGCAGGCAAGGGGACGGCAGGAGGGTAACACCCAGAATTTTATAGGTGTTCCCATGACATCAGCACCTGCCCCCAATTTGTTGATCAGTGGCCATCTGAAAAGTAAGTATTGAGTTACTCTTAAGACCAAAGGCTGTAGAAATCAATTGATGGTCAGCGACCAAGGAATGATTTGTGCTCCGTTCAGGTGCATGGGAGGGATGTGTAAACGTACAGCCTTCTTCAATTAGCCTTCTCTGGAGAGCCATGGCTCACCAAGGCTTATTATCATCTATTGTTCTCAGCTGCAATACAACACATAGAACAATACAGTAGAGATTAGCAAATGACTAATGCCCTTATACAGATCTGATCACAGAAAAAAATTGTTCTGAAAATTGGCAACACCATGTGCACTGCAGGTGAGGCAGATGTAACATGTGCAGCGAGAGTTAAAGCTAGGTGGGGTGTGTTGAAACTGAAATCTAAATTGCAGTGTAAAAATAATGCAGCCAGTATTTACCCTGCAGAGAAACAAAATAACTCACCCAAATCTAACTCTCTATGCACATGTTACATCTGCTCCAACTGCAGTGCACATGGTTTTGCCCATTTTGAGAACAAATTTGTACTGCGATCAGATCTGAATAAGGGCCTAAGTCCAACAGCCATGGCTCACTTAATCATATAAAAGGGTTAGATGAGGATGACTTTATCGGGCAGTACAGATGGTGTAATGGTTAGCATTACAGCCTCACAGCACTGAGGTCATGGGTTCAATTCCCACCATGGCTCTAACTGTGCAGATGTATATTCTCCCCTTGCTTGCTTGGGTTTCCTCCGGGTACTCCGGTTTCCTCCCACAATCCCAAAAAATACAGGTAGGTTAATTGGCTTCCAACAAAAATTAACCCTAGAATGTCTGTGTGTGCATGTACATGTGGTAGGGAATATAGATCGTATGCTTCTCTGGAGCAGGGACAGATGTGAATGTTCAAATATTCTCTGTAAAGCGCTGTGGAATATGTGTGCGCTATATAAGAAACTGTTAATGAATAAATACATCTGTAGATGCCATAATATAACAAATTATTGCATAAGAAGCAGGGTCAGACTATTCTGTCTCCAATAAATGTTAGGATATACACTACATACAGTTCTTTTTTTAAAGACATTTCATAGCTCCTGTATTGTTGAGGCTCCAATTGTTATAATTTTCAATTGGTATCCGATTAATCTTGTAGGAGTGCAGCCAAAAAATGTAAATACATAAGAGGGAAAGAGAAGTTTGTCTCTTCTATGGTGCACAGAAAGGAGATAATTTTATTTTATTACACTTTTTAAAATTTATACTAGAACCGTAGAAAATGAAATATTAACAAATTTTGTGTATGTAAAATAAATTGTTGTAACATAGAATGTCACTGTATTTTTTTATACAATACCTGTTATTAATCAGCATATCTGTATTTGTTTGAGAAATGTATTATTAGAATATTTGATTGTTTGACTTGCACTATGTGTAATACATATATTCACATGTTTTCTGCATTTCCAAAACTTACATTTCACAATCCCTTAAACATGATAAAGTGAGCTTTGGAGGTTAATTCTCCTTCTTAATTGGCAGAAATACAGTGACACTAGTTGATAGTCCCATTGTCACAGGCTAAAGGCAAACTTGTTTGAAATTCACATTTCCATGACAAAGGCACTAATTTTGAGGCATACGTAAATGCCATTGCAGCTGTATTCAATACACAGCCTTTATGCAAAGATATGCAAATAGCTCAGCAAACTAGAATTGTATTGGGTTACCCTATAGTCCTAGCATTGCTATCCAAAGTAAGGTGTTGAAGCATTGTAGTTATATATCAGATCAGTTATGACATGCCTGCGTTTCAGTCACCACTGCCTTGTATCCTCCCACAAACACTTTTCCAACACCTTTCACTATTTTTCTTCACATGCCTATCATTGCAAAACCATTGCATCAAAATGCACAGTGTGCATCAGTGTGGGAAAAAAATAATCGCTACTGTGTACACCAGCAACATTGCATACATCTCTGAGTTTGATCAATTAATTATCTGATCAATTATTCCTCTATAGCTGATTGTGGTACGAGGACAATTAGACTTGATCACTCAATTGCTAGTTTGATTTCCTAAACCTCAGTTCTTTGAGAGTAGTTAGCATTAATTAACTAATGGTTTGTATTTAAAAAAAAAGTTAAAACAAAAACCATTCAAAAAAAGGATAATTGGTAGACTTATCCCTCATCATAGTATGTGAACCAGCCTTCCCTGCAGTAGTAAGAGTTATGCAACCTTTAAGCCATTTGTGCTGTTTTAGTTCCTCAATGTCTGATTGTTTTACAATTACATAAATTTGCTATACAATGCTTGATTTACTGTCCACTTGCATGCTACTACCCAAATAATCTGCCTTTTCAATGATAAGGAGATGTATGTTACAAGTACATAAAAAACAATGTATGAATGGGAGAATCCACACAGAAGTGGAGTTTTCCCTGTTGAGTGTCTTACCTACTGACAGCTTTGTGATAAACATTACATCCAAATCCGCTACAAAGCAATGTGCATTGACTATGTATAGAATATGCTGGCTAGCTGTAGTAGTGAGACTCTGGGGTTCCATGTCCCAGTTTTGCCTTAGGTAAAGCTAAAACTGGGACATGACATTACTGAATTTCAAAATGATGAATGTGATGTGTTAGTTGTGTAAAGATCTAAACCGTAACACAAATATTTAAGGCAAAATCAGGTGACAGACTTTTCCCAATGGTAGATCATACTAATATATATCATTTGGTGAGTCTACTACTCAATTCCATCTCTTGCAAGTCATTTTACACACTCACTTTGCTATGCCTGTGTGCTTCTCCATCATATACCTTAGTACATCTCTGATGTGCAGTATACAGCACTTAATGGGCACTACCAGGGCCAGACTGGGACCACAAATCGGTCCTGGCATTTTGAGTACACAGGTCCACTTGTAGTAGGAGGGACCCTTGCGCAGCAAAGTAGCACAGCAAAAGGGGGCATGGCCTCATGGAAAGAAGGCATGCCATCACAAAAAGGAGGCATTACACATTATGGAACACACCGTTATGCCCATCACACATTGCTGAACACACCGCTATGCCCATTACACATTATGAAACACACCATTATGCCCATTACACATTGCCACACACTGTATTGCCCATAACAAATAAAGTATTCTATTCTATACATATGACACACACACCGTAATGCCCATTACACAGTATGGCACACACCGTGATGTCCATTACAGACTGTTATAGACAAAACAGGAGCGCAGGACACTTACTAGTAGTAGCTAATCTTGCAGTCTGTGGCACTGGCAGCACAGGAGGACGGATCTGACTACACCACACACATGACTGGCTCTGCCAGGCCCTCTGCACCCCACTGTGGCGCGGTGCAGCTTTTTCCGCCCATGGGAAATGAATGATGTATACCAGGGCTGGGCAATTATTTTAGCTGGGGGCTCACTTAACACTTCCAGTGAATATTTGGGGGCCACACACAAAATATCTTGTATATACAAGCTCCTCTCTCTCCCTGGGCACTGTTACTAGCTCCCCTCTCACACCCCTCCCCTGGACCCCTATAGAAGTCTCTATCCCCCCTCCCCTGGACCCATATAGCAGTCTCTATCCCCCTCCCCTGGATCCATATAGCAGTCTCTACTACACCCCCCCCCCCCCCCTCTGTCCCTGGACACAGATTGCTGCTTCCTCCACATATTTGGCACCCCAACCCCCCTCAATAGGCAGCACGGATGATACATCGGCATACCTGTGTTGTTGATGATAAGTTTGTCCGCCGCTGTGTCCACTTCCTGTGTCTCCCGGGCTGCCTGCACTGTCCTCCTCACACTGTCACCCATGCCCTAATCTGCCCCCCCATCCAATACACAGCGACCTCCGCTCCGGGTGTCCGTGTACCAGCTCTGCAGCCAGTGCCCGCATCGCCTCCTCTGTGCGGGACTCAAAGCAGCAGCGCCTAACCTGGGCAAAGCTCTGGCCTCACCTGTCAGGTCACAAAGCAGTAGAGCACCATGCCCAGTCTGTGGGCTACGTCTTCCGGTAGCATATGCTAATGATGTGGGGGTGGTGCAGCACACAATAAAGCCCAGGAAGCTACTGCAGCAGTCTTCACAAAATCTGGCATTTGCCAGAAGAGTCAGATGGCCAGTCCAGCCCTAGCCACTACACTCCCTTTGCTTTTCTCCTCCCACTTACCAAATATCTCTGCCAGTTTCAATATACTGTTCTTTTTCTGTAATTTACCACTGCATGTTACACTTCTATTATTTGTTTTTAACCTACGTAACCTATGTAGTGTGCCTTGGATGGCTGCTTCACCCCGTACTTTGTTAATCACTATTAATTTTATTTTTTATTTCCAATAATTGCTTTTTGAACATTGTGACCAATGTGCATTAGAGCACCTAACATCACTGCCTTGCGTGGTGCTTTGTCTAGAATGCAATTTTCCAAGCATTTTGCCATCTTACTGGTTAAAAAATATTTTCACGTAAATAGAAAAAATTCAATACCATTTTAATACCTATTATAAACAGTGCATACATCAATAAATCACACATATTGTATAAAACAATATTTTGAAAGCAATCAAGGTGTAGCTACATAGTCCAAAAGCAATTATGTATGTATGTACTATATTAGATTTTAAGTCAGTAATACATTGTACCTGTATTACCGTTATATATTTGTTACAGAGATACTTGGTAGAAGCTGCAGATAGAGAATAATTTGGGATAATTTATTTTTTATTCACATTAATGTACATTTTGCCCTATTTTATTTACTATATATAATCTTGCCTAGTATTTTTTATCTTGCCCATTATATGTATTCAATTAAATTATTATTATTATCATAATTTTTATATTGAAAACCAGGCTTACTGTACTTACATGATTTCACATGAAGCTAAAAAAAAAGAAAGGGTCGAAATGACCAATTCAAAATAGTACAATTTTGTCTTTTGATTGAACCCAGACTACAGTAGCTATTCATTCAATTACTGTAAATATGACAGCGCTCTCTATCTGTGCTTCAAGATCATTTCAGGACAGCTGTATCAGTTGGGATTTCTCAGCGAGCATTTTGCTAAATCTGAATCAGGTACTGAAAGCATTGCTACTTAGGTTAAAAGAAGTAATCAATTGCATGTAGACTTGCCATCTGTTACTGACAAAAACAAAGTTTTACTTCATATTGTCCTTACCTTCATTTTATTCACACGGTACTTGCTTCCACAAACACAATCGGCTGTCAAGAGTTGTAATGAATTATACAGTGTCAAAAACTTCTCTGGTAATAAATCTTTTAAAATACAAGTGTAGTTAGAAATTAACATTTGGAGAATACAGCAGAAAGTAATGCTACAATTTGTACATTTGTCAGTGGAATTTAATCTATTGATAGTAAGGATTTGCAACTTTGAAGCAGTGACTATGATGCACTGGAGGTTAAAAAACAAGTGTTGCTGTGAACAAGAATATCCTTATTGTTTTGAATTTGTACCAGAGTGCTGTAGTTACTCCATAGATATGATCCTTTCTGTTTGCTATACAGTACAATATTTAATGGTATTACATATTATTATGTAAGGACAGTTAAAAATTCAGTTGCAAGGCATGGGGTTAAAATGGGCACATTTATCTCAGGGCCTGCAGTTTAATTCTCCTCCAGCAGCTCAGCTGTTCATGAACAGCAGCTACTGATGATCTCTTTCCTGTATTGTAATTGTTGGGGTAGCAGGGGCGGGCAGCTCAGGGTCAGTGAGTTGTGGGATATTAGTTCACTACAATGTTAGAAACTGACCCTGAGCTGGCCATGTCTCTGCTACCGTCCAGGTTAGTGTGTATGTTTCCGTCACATGGGGAAGGTTGGTATTTGACAGCAATGTTACTTCTGGGACCCCCATTTTTTGTTGCCCCGTCAGCCTTGATTCAGCCTTGATTGAAATTGTCCACAACTTGCAGTATTATAAGAACTACACTCAATCACTGGAACAGTAATCTTCATTATGGCTCCAATGACTGTCTCAGTGGAGCGTTGGCTATGAATTGTCAAAATAGGAATGACAAAAAGATCTGTGAGATTATATATTTTCATGTGGAATTAGATTTAGGTGGATTTTGTTCAAACTGAAATCTAAATTGCAGGGTAAAAGAAAGGCATCCAATATTTACTATGCACATAAACAAAATATTTTAGGGGGTATGGGAACAAAGCGCTTATGTTAAGGGTAAGACATACGATGACATACAGGGACAGGGTAGGGATTGGAGAAGAGAAGTGAAAAATAAGAAAAATTGGAGTGAAATAAAATCAAAGATAAAAAAATAAATAAAAATAAAAATAAAAAAATAAAATCAAAAATAATTAGAAAAAAAAAATTAGAACCAGGTCTAAAACAAACACGCAAAAGAGTGTAAACATTTATTGCATTGCTCCTTTTATTTTATTTTATTATTTTCATTTTCACTTGCTTATTTTCTTTTTGTCCTACTCCATTTTATTTTATCTTATCATTTATTCTCCATTTCATTTATTATCATTATTTTTTATTTTATTTTAATTTTTTATTTTTATTTTTATTTATTTTTATTTTTATCTTTGATTTTATTTCACTCCAATTTTTCTTATTTTTCACTTCTCTTCTCCAATCCCTACCCTGTCCCTGTACGTCATCGTATGTCTTACCCTTAACATAAGCGCTTTGTTCCCATACCCCCTAAAATCTACGTTATCTCTACAGAGCAGCTATACACCTACCCAGGCGCAACGAGCACTATTTTCTATTTACATAAACAAAATAGCCCAAATCTATCTCTCATGTTGAGAACAAATTTGCCCTGTGATAAGGTTTGAACTAGGCCCTTTGTCTTTATTGTTTAATTGTGTTGTTGGGTATCTTGCAAACTTAAGTCAGTTCCCATAAGGGAATTGTAGCAGATAAGTTTCAGATGATCAGTGGGAGGCATAGGCAGAGGCGGACTGGGCTGGGGGGCAGGATGCAACCTGCCCCCCCAGGCCACTACATATTTACCTCTTCAGGGCCGCTGCTGCAGTAACATAAGCGGCAGGCAGTAATGAAAGATACAGCCCCGGCTGCTCAATCTGTGCTGCAATACCTCTGCCTCCCTGAGCTTCCCCCGGTCCCTCAAAGGAGATTAATCTATGTAACACCAGGGCATGCAGCTGTCTGCCTGCACTGCTTTGGAAGAGAAGGCTGCTGTGAGGGAGAAGATCATGGAGGTGGAGCTACAAACTGTAGCCTCCAATAGTATGGCAGCATATTACGGCCGGCGCTGCTACTGGCTCTTCTCTAACACAGATGAGTTGAGCTGGGAACTGTATCACTGGGTGCAGACTGACTGCAGTCAAGCGGAGGCTACAATAAATGTGAGGTGACGGCACAGAAGCTGTATGCTTTCCAAAA
The DNA here is from genome assembly GCF_055691185.1 of Crinia signifera. Taxonomy (NCBI): domain Eukaryota; kingdom Metazoa; phylum Chordata; class Amphibia; order Anura; family Myobatrachidae; genus Crinia; species Crinia signifera. The sequence continues at coordinate 144,073,894 of NC_139221.1, read as the reverse complement.
CCAATATGGCCACTGGTCTTTCAGGAGGTCTGCTGCGCATGTCCAGGGGCAGCAAATCGTCTCCCATGGGCCTTTGCAGAGTCAGCCTGACTCCGGCCAGTCTACCAGCCATCGATACACGCCACCCGCATTACCTCCACAGCTTTAAAAGCAGGGGCGGACCAAATGCACACTGCACAGTGCCTAAGACAGTTTAAAAAAAGTGAGTGTGAATTTATATAATTATAATTATTATATATGATCATCTAGTAGTGAGTCCTGCTCTCCATGTAATAGATCATAAGTTTGCATTTATAAATATAGTGTGGTCCTGCTGTTAGATCATAAGGGTGAGTATGTACAGTCTGTATATACATACAGTGGTGGAAGTGGGCTGGTATGCAGCGGCATGGCATACCGGCAATTCTTCCACTGTCCTGGAAATGTTGTTCCCTACTGCACATACAGGACACTGCTCTGGGGTGCCACCACTGGTCCTATAAATGCTCCCCTTACTGCTGCCACCAGACACTTGTCAGGCACCCACAGGGATGTGCCTGGCTTTCGTCCCCACTACCACCAGGGTGCCCTGCCGGGGGCTCTCATCCCCACTGTTGATGGACCACTGCTGGGTGCCCAGAGGGGGATGCCCTGCTCTTATCCCTGTGCTGCAAGAGCCCCATCCCGCCACCGCTGGAGAACTTCTAATCCCCTTGTTGGAGCCAGGTAGGTTTTCACAGTAAATATGCTGTAGTGCCCTGCTGTCCCTGCGTCACCCCACTTTCAATGTCCCTGTGTCACTCTGAAGTCGCTGTCCATGAGTCCCCATAGTCAATGTCATTGCCCCTGTGTCCCCGCTATCCTTGAGTCACCCCACCGTCACTGTCCCTGCATCACTCCACTGTCTGTGTCCCTGCATCCCCGCTGACCCTTCATCCCCATCGCCACTATCCCTATGTCCACGTCGTCACTGTCCCTGCATCCTTGCTATCCTGGCATCACCATGCTGTCTCTGTCCCTGCATGAATTTTGTCTCAATCCAGATACCATGATGTAAATTTTGGCTCAATCTGTAAGGCATGATGTAAATTTTGGCTCAATCTGGGTGGTAAAATGTGAATTTTGGCTCGTTCCATGTGACATAATCTTTAAGGGGCAAGTATATTGGAGTCTATTATTGTGTTGTCTAAGGGGTATATGGCATGGTGCACTACACTGGAGGATATATATATATATATAATATTCGCTGTTTTGAATGATCTGCTCTGGGGCAAAAATCTTGTCTAGGGCATAAAATTGCATAGGGCTCTGACTATGTCTAAAGCCGTCCACAGTAAACGTTTGTGGTGGGGAGGATGGACGGGTTGTTGTGAGAAGGGCTGCCCAGGTGAGGCGGACAGTGCTACATGCAGCAGAAGCAGTAACAAAGAGTCCGTCATTACAGCTGCTTTATGTCAATATCAAGACAGTGGGGTCAGTGGATCATGTGCTGAGCCTGGATTAGTGGAGCCCAGGACATGTTCCTCTGATCCAAAGGGGTTGGGGGCTTTCGGCACCTGTCCATCCTCACTCCTGCCCGTGGAATAGGATGGAGCTGCACATTACTAACATGTCTCAATCTATCTGTCTTGGTCCTGACAGTCCCTATATCTATGTGTTTATATATGTAACCATGCTTGTATGTGTAATGGGCATTACTCTTTGTGTAAGGGGTGCTACTACCGTGGACATTATTCTATGTGTAAAGGGTGCATTACTAAGTATGTGTAATAGGCGCTACTACCGTGGGTATTAATCTGATGTATATGTGTAATGGATGGGGAGGAACCCCCCCCTGGCTGATTACCCATCACTTGGTTTATTCCCGGTGCAGTGCAGCACTGCAACAGCCCTTCATTACCTCTTGTGCCTCTGCTACCATCAAGCAGCAGCACTGAATCCAGCAAGTGTGCCTCCCAGCCCCTGCAGCACACAGGCACCTTGTTAACCTTTCAGTTTTATTGTAAAAAAGTCTCAGTTTTTACAGACATGCTGAAACTTTACTTTATGTGATTACAGGTGCCTGGCACTCATTTGTGTATTTTTCTCTTTGGGAGCCATTGTGGTGCTAGTACTGTGGCTGGGGAAAGTGCTGCGAGGTGGTCAGTGAAGGCTGAAAGTGAGGAACTGGAAGGGGGTCAGTGTGGACTGCAAAGGGGCCCAGTGTTATATATGTATGGGGGGGGGGGGAATAGGATGTGAGTGCGCAATCCCTACTGCTAAATAACAATTAACAAGTGGCACCTCTTTGGTAAAGCATAAAAAATCTTCTATTAATTTGTGCAAAATACAGTGTTAATCATCTATAAGATACACTTAAGGGAATAAAACGGGAGTGTCTCCTAATACCGGTATACATAAACTAGACATACAAACATGAAACATAGAGAAATATTGAGAAAAAATATAAAATAAATAAAAAATTCCACAGGGGCCTGATTCAGCTCCTGCCAATGGGACAAATGTTGTACTAAAAAACGGGGGCCAAAGTTGTGCCAAAGATAAAGTCCTGCAATGAGGATAATAGGGGTCCTGTAAACCAGTATACCCGCTGTATGGACGATAGGTGTGGGGGCCTGATTCAGCTCCTGCTAATGGGACGAATGTTAGTATTTAAAGAAGGGCAAGGTAGTGCCAAGAATAACGTCCTGCAATGAGGATGGTAAGGGTCCTGTAAACCAGGATACCCTCTGTATGGACGATGGGTGTGGGGGTCTTTGAGGGTTTGGAAAGGGTTTGTACCTTATCACCAGATGCTCACTGACCATAAATCGAAAACGTCTGCCGGCAGACTTCCCTCCTGCTGAGCTGTATGTAAAGACAAAGAAATTTTCAACCAAAGTTGAATTTAGGAGTGCTTGGTACCGGTTGCTTCCTCAATAACTAAGCAGCTGCTGAAAAGGGAGTAGTTAGCTCCCTTATAAAAACACAAGAGAAAACAAGAAAAGCAGCGCTGTACAATTAAAGCTATTAGGTAACAAGTGAATTCAATTTGTTGAGAAAATATAACAATTTATTGGCACATATACAAAATAAATATAATAATAATAATAATGATCCGGATAATTTATAGTCCGGGTATGAATAAAACACAAATAAGATACAATTGATAAAAAGTTAGGTGTGGTGGATTACCCACGATAGAACCTGCTCTGGATTCGGTATGAGTCCTTAGGATGAAAGTCCTTGGTGAACCAATGGGAAAATTCCTTTGTATTTGAAGCCGCTGGAGGTTTTGGAAGCCTTTTTGGATTAGGGTATGGATGACCCACGCTTGACGTTACCTCAACGATGTATGCGGTGAAGAATGTCCCAATAGCAATTAGGTTCTTTCCAGGATTGTGAACTCAGGTCCAGAGAAGTAAGCAGGTAATAAAGTCCAGTGTATGGATAAAATAAGTAGGTTCCACTCAGCACCACAGCACCTACGCGTTTCGCTGACCTCTGCCTTGATAAAGCTGACAGAGAGGTATCATTGGAACATGAGGCGGTCAGTTTACCACTGTTTTTTAACAATCTGAACAAGCAGCACAAAACCAAGAGACTTCAGCATAAACACCCAGCCAATAGAATGGGAGGTTATTCTTTCCACTGTCTTATCACATTCAAAATGACCACCCCAGGAAACGGCATGGACCAAAACCAATACCTGTTTTCGGAAAGGGCCTGGGACCATCAACTGCCTCACCACCTCCTCATTTGTTTGTGCTTGTCCAGATGATATAAACACCAAGCAACACAAAATGAGGAAATTTAAAATTTAGGAGCCTTTACATGGGACAAAAATAAATCTGGGGAAAAAAGAAAAGTCTCTCCAAGGGTCACTGCAGGCACCTGTTCCTCTGTAAAGACAAGGGCCCGGAAGTGAGGCCAGTCACAAAGAACTAACACAGGGGCTGGTAACCACTAACAAACACCCACACATATTTTGGCAGTCTTTCCCCTGATCATCAAAGGGACGATGGTGATAGGAAAGGCCCGAACATACCCATGTACACAACAAATGTGGACTAGTTCATGGGGCAACAACAGCTCTGGAGACAACAGATCCCTTTGCATCAGGGTAGTAGCAGAGCCAGAGTCCACTAAACCCTCAACCAGTCTATTCCTGACTTGTACACGTACTAAGATCCCAGGTGGATGAGGATAAGTCTTGAAAGCTCTATCCCACTTCTTACACCAAATTGTAGTGAATACGTTTCAGACAACCAATCAGAGGAAGAGGAATTGCAATCAAGTAAGCTTTATTTCCAGCTGACAGGCATAGCCACTGTAACAGTTACAAATACCATCAACAACTCAAATATTTAGCTTATTTGAAGATAGCAGTGCAAACAAGCAGAGTATTCATAGCAGTATCAGTGCGCAGATTTCTTCAGGCCAGAGAGAGCTGCAAAAGGTGCAGTTTCTCCCACGCATTACCCTACTAACTCATCTGACCTGGTTTTTATACCTTAGCTGGTCTTTTATACCTTGGCCTTGTCTTTTATACCTTAGCTGGTTCCTCCATGAGCTGCAGGTGATTAACCCTTCCCTCAACCTGTGGCAGACCCACTCGGCCACAGGTGGTTATATCCTCACTGCTACCATGATCCTTGATTGATTCTAACTTGCTGTTTACCATATAAATCTTTCCTAATTTAGGGGCCGCTTCAGACCTGATTGCATGGATGCAGTCCACTCATCATAAAATTGATCCCCCTCCCGTGTTTAGCACTGTGTAAGTCAATACGTACTCCTGCTGCGATGGCTGTAGGGATGTTATCAGGGCCCTCCCTAACGACCATGCATGCCTGTGTTTTTGTGCAGCACTCCCAGAAAACGCTGGGATACAGCCCACAAACACCGGCCATCTGTCAATCACAGGTCATCGCTGGCTGAGGATGCACAGAGGACGTGCACATGCGAGGTCTGCTGATAATCGCCAGGGCTTCGAATTCGGCCCTTAGTCCTTTCGCCATATGAAATAGTTTTAATTATACATACAAAATATAGTTTAATAGTCTAACAGTTCAATATAAGTAATGCAGTATAATAAGAAATGCATGGTACTTATGAACTGTGCTCCGGGCATGTGCTCTTTCTTCAACAGACCTAAATAAATCTTGGGTTTACAAAATCCAAGGAAAGGTTGTCTTTGCTCAGTGTGTATATGAAAGGCAGTATAACTGGTTCTGTTTTACAAAATGTCCAAAAGAGCTATTTGGAACTTTACAGCATCTGTAAGCATCCTCAGTGTTCTACTGTGCAGTATGCTCTAACTGTGAATAATTCAGGCCACTCGCTTACTTACAGGCACTTTTACTAACTAATCCTGCAGCTCATTCAAAGCTGTTTTTGAAACTCCTGTTGCTTGGCTGACAGCATAATTTATTTACTGCACTGAGCCAGGCAATGGGAGATTTAAAAATGGCTTTGAATGTCTGGGATTCACATTACAAGTTGCTCGACTAACCTGCACCATGGAGTTTATCTTTTAACAGTTTACAAACCCTAGAATACAGGGGCAGCGCAGTGAATAAGATATGGGGTGATATGTAAAAGCGTACGATTTTTAGTCATGCAAAAAATCACACTTTTTTTTTTTAACTCACAAATGTAATATGGTGAGATTTTTTAGAAAAGTCGGAATTTGCATTATTAATTATTTAGTTTCTGAAAAATACAGATTCATGTTCATAGGTAGGGGAATCTGTATCAAGCAAGGCCTGGCTGGGGTGGCGAATCGCGGCCAGGATTGAGTACTAACTGCAGATATTTCCACCTGTTGCAGATATAGGCAGGGATTGAATATGTGTGGGAAGAGAACAATTATAATCTGTACTAATGCTCAGACTGTCACTGACACTAGGACAATATTATTCCAGGTATTCTTCTAAACTTACATGCAAAAGTTTACATACTAACATGGGTGCCATGTTTCTCTGCATACCCCAAAACAGACATGGCACATGTACATACCTCCCAACTATCCAATTTACTGTGGGATGTTCCTGCAGCCCGCCTGAGGCCAGCAGTGTCCCGTGGTGGGGGGGGGGGCAGTTGGGAGTCCACACTGCCACCCACTTGTCATCAGGGAATAGACGTTGTGCGCACGCGCACAGCGTCTATTCCCCACAGTCAGAGGAGCAACAGCTGCAAAATGGGGTGTAGCCTCACACATGTGACATGATTTGAAGGCCACACCCCTTCCCCACTAGGTCACACTCCCAAAATATTGGGCAAGGTATAGCGGGGAGGGGGTGTGGGATTCTCTTGTAATCTGTCTGTCTCCCCTTCCTACTAGATTGTAAGCTCCTCCGAGCAGGGCCCTCTTCCCTCCTGTTGTGAAAGCCCTCTTCACATTTCACTCACAGCTCTCCTATACTCAAACACTCAGTGACCATCTTCATCCACATAATCATCTCCATCATTGGCCTCAAGCCTCATATAGTATGTTTATTGAGTCCTCACTACTTATATTTAAGCTGTAATGTGTATTGAACTGTGGCGCTCTTTATTTGTACTATATTTTTGTTATTTATTCAATGTTTTGCCAAGTTTTGTCTCCCTGTACTGTTCCTTTGTACGGCGCTGCGAAACACTTGTGGCGCCTTATAAATAAAATTATAATAATAATAGTTCAAGTTTCCACTAGACCACTAATGAAAGTTGTGAGGTATGCAAGCACATTCTGGAAAAAGGAAGGGTTAACTAGTGGCCTGGTGGCCTGTAATTATCGGGCGCCTTCTGGGGTGGTTTGTTAAGCTGCTCCTACCTGGGGGTGTCAATCCCCTGGTACAATTGCAAATGGAAAAAGAAGGGGGTGGGTGGGAGCGCTATGAACAAAACTTGGCCATTCTTTGTCTTCAGATACTTAACCAGTGGATTAGTTTTATTGAAGATAAAGCAGGAAAAGTCATACTGACTGTAATACAGTATATGCTGGTAAATGGAGTGAAGCTTGAGAGTGGAGTGGGATGCCATACAGCTCACCAAATAATGAGTGTGGGTAGGTACCAAGTAGCAGTGAAGGATAATGGAACAGCATCTTAAACAGCAGGTGTAGTTATTGCAGACTGTAATCTACCACAGTGCAGACATCTTTCTTCCAATGTGGCACTTTAACACAGTCTTACCTGTTTAAAGGCAAAAATTGAGGTCTACAATGGGGTCCAGTCTTCATGCTATAGTATGTATGGCTGTGCTTAAGATGTGACTTGATACCAATTCCTTTTGCAGAAAAAGTACTAATTTAGTGTGCCTATAACTTTAGTGATAATTTATATGCAAAACTAAGTTCAGGCAAAGAAAGTTACTTTCTCACAGAACTCTGAATTTAGGAATATTAAAGAATATCTCCTTTTAAAAAAAAATAGTTTCAGTTAGGTGGAGGGGCTGACTTTTTTCACATCAAACTCTACTCTTCTCTTCATACATATCCCATTTTCAGACGCAGCATACAAATGAGTTCTCAAAATGGGCAAAACCATGCTGAACTGCAGGTGGGCAAATGTAACAAGTGCAAGTAGGTTAGATTGTGTGAATGAATTTGTTTTCATGCAGGGTAAATACTAACTGCTTTATTTATACACTGCCATTTATTTCATTTCAAACACACCCACCCAAATCTGAACCTTTCTGCACATGTTACTTTTGCCTTGGCTGCAATGCACATGGACTGCCCATTTTGAGAACAAGTCCAAGTTTGAGTTACAGTAGGTCCTGTATTATATAATATATATATATATATATATATATATATATATATTAGGTCCTGCTGTTTGTTTACACTGCACATGGATTAAAAAGCCTTTTGTTTCCTCAACGAGTGCCGGGTGTGGTATGGGACTCCGACAGTCGGGATCCCGACAGTCATTATCCCAACGTCGAGATCCCGACTGCCTGAAGTCAGACAGAATGGCGAGTGCAAAAAAGCCCCTTGCAGGCTCGCTGCACTCGCCACGCTGCGGGCACGGTGGCTCGCTAGGCGAGCCACCTATTCTATTCTCCCTCTATGGGGGTCATGGACTCCCACGAGGGAAAATAGCGGGTGGCCGTCGGGCACCCGGCTGTCGGCGTTTTGACAGTTGGGATCCCGATGTCGGGTAAACGACTGTCGGGATCCCGACTTCGGGTAAACGACTGTCGCGATCCCGACTGTCGGGAACCCATCCGGCACCCCTGAGTGCCATTCTGATCCTTCTCCTCTGGGGGGGGGGGGGGGTGTAAGTGTAATATATATATATATATATCCAAAGATACCACACCTGCCAGACTTCGTTACAAGTTCAAATCAAAAAGACAAGAGACATTTTTCTCAGCGACATTTCAGGATTTTATTGTTCCTTCCTCAGGCTAAACATATAAACAACAGAATGCAATACAGCTTACCTCCAAATACCAGTGCGTCTCGCACCAGACGTCTGATGTCCACCCTCCTTTCGCATATCCCCTGATATCTGGGATAAAATTCCTCCGCCCATCCTGTCAGAGTGATGATGATGTCAGGGGAGGCCAGCGGCTGCATCGATGGCTTACAATGTAGCTGTGAATAACAAAACAAACATAATCACACAACATAATTAAAAACATGCAGTGAGTCAAATGCATGCACAGAATCTGCCTTCAAATGACTATCTATCATATTTTATATTAGCACTTTGGGATTTATAATATACAAGAAATGACAAATCACCAAGATCATTGTTGTTATACTTAACATTTATGATTCCTATACAAATGTTAAGATACATTGGATCATTTAACCCTTTTGGTTTAAGGGTATCTAACATGAATATCTACTTTGATTCACACCTGAGTAATATCAGGTGTCTGTCACCACCTCGCCCATCATCTGGGATGTGGTCTATGACCATGTATCTAAAGTTGGCCAAACTAGGTTTTACTCTGCAAAATGTTTGCTCAAGGGCTGGTCCACACTTTTGCCATTAATAGCTGTCCTTATTAAGGACCTAATCCTTTGGAATTGCACAGAACATTGAAACATATAAGTTTATCTTACACGGAGTGGATTGTATTGGATACCAATATGGATCAAGCAAGGGAATTTTCTTGGACTGACGTTCAATTTCACAGAAAATTAAATGTAGGCCTCATTATTCAAAGAAAGGCTAGTTCATACAGCATGAGGTATTTCTTCAGAGGAGATACACAATAGGCTGCTATTATTGAAGAAGAAAGAAACTGATTTTCTCCTTCATGGGATAACCCTTTCCAAATATATAAGAAAAAAGAAAATCCCAAGAGGGTTTACAGTATAGAACATGCCCACAATTGGAAGGCATAACAAAGAGCATAACAAAGAGTTTGTCCGCAGATGGATCGCTATACTAAACAAATGTTCTTTTGATATGATGACATTAGTGATATGATGACATTAGTGGTTGAGGAGAATTGAAAAATGTCCAAGATAAAATATCACATTTTGAGATGGAACAAAGTATGTTCACAACACAGGAGATGCCAAACAAGTGGCTTGATAAATTAAATGCACATACGCTAAGCTACAAAAAAAAGAACTGATTTCCTTCAAAAAACAGAAATTTGAAGTAGTGAACAGAGACTATGATGAATTAAGTGTATAGAAATGGTTATCTGGAAATCTTGAAAAACCACAATGGAGACTTGGACAGTATAAGAATCATCAAACCAGATACAGACACCACTCAAATGACCCACATACATCCTCCTATGATGACAAGAGTGACTCTCGAGAAGGACCATCATTCAATAACAAACCTCCAAAGACCTGCGCTGGATGTGAGGAAAAACAGAAGCACATGGAGGGGAGGTAAAAAGTGGAGGAAAGAATATGGATCGGGGCCTCAAGACCAACAAGTAGTGTTTAATTTATCACAAAGAATCTTGACACCCACAGAAATTGGGGTGCTTAACAAACACTTAGGTTATGTTCCAACTACAGTACTTGTTTCAAGCCCTATGTCTGGAGGATTGATCAACTACATATACAGAGACAACCCCACCTCAATGAATACTTTGAGGATAAACCATCTAATAAAGCACTCAAGTAAAAAATTTAAAGTGAAGTTGAACTTTGACCCTCATTCCAGCAATGTAGCAATTGCAGGATTCATGAGAATATTGTATATTCAAGTAAAAAATGATGCCATAGCTGCTAAAAAAAAATAAGAAACAACTTGACTCATGAAGAGTGGTCAGTTTTAAAGAGTTTAGCAGCTACAATGATATATTTGTAAGACCTGATGATAAAGGAGGCACAATCATTGTTATGGACATCGATAAATATAGTAAGGAAATATATGACCAGTTGAACAACAAGGACGTCTATTTTTTACTGGATGATAATCCCTCGAACAAGTTTTAAAATGTATTTACCACTCTATTTATTTACCATCCCTGCTGGTGTTCCAACGTCATGTTGGACAATTTGTGTATTTCACGGATTGGCAGAAAACATGTCTTGGCACTCAACCACCAAGTTCCCCACTTCCTGTTTCTGACTAGTACTAATTGTGACATCAATGGGTACCTGGCCTTCTGGAAACTTTTTTGCTTTAAAAAATGGCTGGCACATTCCTTCCAAGGTTTTAACATTTTACATGGTAGATTTGTACTTCCCTCCTTCTACTCTCCTGTCAAACCTTGTAATTGATCGGTCTGAACTATGATCTCATAAGGTCCCTGCCATTAAGCATACATCTTACTTTATGTAGAGGGCACATGCAATTTGTCTCCCAATTGAAAGGACCAGTTGACTGCGTTAACATCATAACTATGTTTTTTACTCTGTTGAGCCATTTCCATGTGTTTGTTCAGGAGTGGCGCAATTTGCCTTAGACAGCTGTAAAATTGGAACACAAACTGAATGACATTAGAGTTGTTGTTTCCACCCTTCTTTTATCTGATCCAGAATCCCTCTTGTTCCCTATTAGGAAACCACAAAGTTCCCATGTCTATTTAGAGTGGGGAATCACTCTCCATTCTAAATAGAAAGAGAGCTCTGCTTGACTGAAAGCTCAGCAGAGCTCAGCCAAGCACTGCTGCTGTAGTGCTCCATTATTGACTGCCTGAGTCATGGGGGCACCAGGCATTCAGTGGAAGAAAGCCCATGTGTATACATACACTTCCTTCAGTTCACAAGGATCTGGATCTTTGTGGTTTGTTATTTTTAAGCTGGTGGAATGGTGAGTATCATTTTTTTCACAGACACTCTTAGGATTTCTGGAGAAGTGGAGAAAACTTATGGGATCAAGACAGGTGATTATGGATGTGTGAAGGATGTAATGAAATTATGTGTGGGCCCATTAATGCCCCTCATTCTGTTACTTTTGGTTCTCCAAGTCCCAGCATGCAGGGGAGGCGTGTTGGGCCTTCTAGTTCTACTACAGAACCCAATGTCTTTATTTTTCACATTTATTTAACTCTTTATTTGCCATCAGCCTGGCATCCACCACCCATGGATGCAAAGGACAGCCCCAGACTTAAGCCCAGGCCAGGGGTCTCCTGGACGAGGAATCCCTTTATTGGGGGGGTCCTGACACCCTCAGGGACCCAACCGAGGATGACCAGCCAGGGTGAACTAATATGTGACAGTGGCATGGCATCGCTGGCTGTTGGAGCCCAGTGCTGGTTATAAAAATATGAGGGACCCTTATTTTTTTGTCCACCTATTTTTGTAACTATGTATGGCATGAGCCTGGTACTGGTTTCTTGAATGGATGAAGACCCCATTTTATATGTTTGCAGTATTCAAGAAACCAGGACTTGCTCAAAGATCCCATAGCGAGTTATACTTGGGAGGGGTATCCCACTCGTTTTTTTTTATTATTTATACATTTTTCTATTTTTAGACTGAGAAGCCTGCACAGATCTGATTGATCTGTGCAGGCTTCAGACAAATATGGACTATATGGACTATTTCTTGCCATTTATTAAAATGCAAATCAGACAAATGTAGCTTTTTTTTAGATTAAATGGGTATGAATATGTGCATTTGTACCCATTCAATCTTAGTAAGTTGCAGTAGTTAAGCCAATATCTAGTATGGGAAAGTACGGGGGAAATTTAATAGGGTGAGAGAATCAGAAAGTAAGAGATTTTGTTAGAAAGTTCCAGTTTTTTTTAAAGCGGCAATCATTTCTAATTCCCTCAACCTATTACATTTCCCCCTATATATCCTGTCTGAAAAGTGTGAGTCCACAACCATCCAATCTCACCCAAACATGGGTGCAAACTCCTGGTATGTAGCAGTCATTAGACCAGCCATTTTCAAGAAATAAGCAGAAACCCATTTTGAGTAGCTGTGTGCTTGAAATGCACAACATTTTTGCAAATTAAATATAAAATGCAAGTACTGTGTCTGAATATTTTGTTTCAACAAATGGGGTTAACATATTGTACGATTGTTGTATTTGATTAATTTGACAGTCAGACTTTGCATTACAGTATCTATTGCAATTACATGCAACACAGACTGCATAACAACCCTTAGGCATATACTATATTACTAACATACATTACTAAGTTCCAAGCACTTTGTGTTCTCTGTAGTCTTTTTGTAAACCTTCATATTCATAGTAAAATATTCTACAGACAGCTGTGACTCTAATATGTAGTTAAATGTGTTTAAAATACACATAAATAAAATGATGGTCCCTTCAAAATGTATGTCTAAAATAAAATAAATATTATTTTATAGGATTTTTTCATAAAACATATTTAAAGCTACAGAAAATATAGCATATCTACTTGTTATAAATGCAATGTTATTATCTTCTTACTAGAGGCATCACATTGCACTGTACATTAATTACATTTTCCAGAGAAGAAAGATAAAATTGAAACTCTAATAAATTGATAATCTAATGGTCAATGTCTGTGTCCCCTTGTCCCCCTTCCCCCTTGAATGCATTTCTGATTTTTGTATTATTTAAAAAGTTAGCGTTACCCACGGACGCCAGAGGACACTGGGCCCGCAGAGTTAGAACAGCGGTGTGTATGGCGCTAACCACCACTGATTACTGACTCCAGGGAAGACGGTGCATTGGAGGTGCAATATCCCTGCACCCCGATCCGTCCCAGCTAACCAGCGATTAACGCGGCTGACGGCTACCCCTCTGACCGGTTAGGTGACACAGTATCGGAACTCTGTCCGTATGCTGCGTCCGGCCGGCTCGGGGGAGTTAATTTAGACAAAGCAGGCACCCATCCTCTGTCTAACGATTTGTGCATCACATCAATGTATACCATCCCACGTTGCTAAAAACTATCAAGAATTGTGTCCGCCCACTATACTGTAGCCACTGCATGAAATATTATTTCCCTGCCGAATTGTACACCATAGTAGCCACATTTATAAAATAGGGTAAATTTTCCCTTATACTATACCTAAAGGTAAAATCAATGTGCAGGGGTAATTTCTGAGTTATAAAAGGCTACAGTAGATATTCATTGTATCCCTAGGGTGCACAGACAGACGCTATCAAGGGTGCTTTGCTAAGAGCTGCCACTTAACAATGGGTTTGTCAGCCCCAATAAACCAAGAGCAACAAGAAAAAAGAAGATGTGGTGCTGGTTTGATGAAAGGTTACGCAAATATTTAATAACAGTTTAAAAAAAATATCATACAATTGCATAACAATAAATGAGGAAAGGATTTAAAAAGGTGAATATATATAAAAAATCTTGACCGGACTGCTGAGGAAGTAGGACAAATAGGATGTTCAGTCTCAGCAGGTCAGAGATGTGACTGATATGGGAAGTGAGTCAGGTTGCCCATTGGGCTGATAGTTACCACAAGTTGTTATGATTGATCCAATACCGAAGGCAATGATGCAGAGATGCCCTCAGATATGTTGCGGCAGTGGGGCCACAAATGGCGATGATCGATAGATGTAGAGAATGGCTGAACTCCAAACAGTTCCTGACTTCAATCACTTTGCAGATAAAACCTCTATTTAGCCGCAATAGCAAAACCATCACAGTACATGGTCCATAGTAAGACTTTGGTGCATGTGTAGGCTGCAAAACATTGCTGAGCTGTGAAAATCATAGGTGTGCATTGCTGAATCGAGGGGGTTGAGACCTGATCGCTGCTGGGTGATTTAGCAGAGCCCTGCCGTCAGATAGCCACCGGTCAGACAGAGTGAAAACCCACCCTAGGCAAGTCTGTAAATGGCTTGTGAAAATCATACAGATCGGCAACTAGCTGCAAATCCATACACAACTCATTCACCACCTTTGATTTTTCCAGTCTTAGCAGTCTGTGCGTAACACAGAACCTATACTAGCTGTGCGATAGAAACAGGGCTACTTTCTGTCAATCAACTTCTTAATGGTTAGAGATCAGAATAGACACTGTATGCCATGATCTGTGCCCATGTGCAGTCATACAATAGTTGTCCACCTTGCAAATTCTCATAGTAGCAATCAGGTCTGAATCAGGCCCCACACCCATAGTTCTGCAATATCTAGGATTTAACCTTAAAAAAGTACATTTGCTATAGACATAGGCAGAAAGTACATAATATAGTAAAATATCATACTATGGGCCTTTTTCAGCACATGAAGAGCATGTTGGCAGCATTGCAAGACTGGATGCAGAGATGCTGTGCGGTGAATACGACAGTGCTCATAGAATCAAAGCCTAGAACACGGAAACATTCTGAGAGGGCATGTGAAAGGATCGGCTGGAGATTGATGAATTACGCGACTTTGAGAGATGGTGAAATCAACTGATGAATATATCTTTATACTCCAAATAGAGATAAAGATTATTGAAAAGAGACATCGGTACTAATTTGTTAGTTGGGCTCCCACTATAGTAAGTATGCTCATACCACCATTATCCATGTCGGCATGGAGTTGATTTTATATAGTGTGGTGAGCGCAGCGAGCCACTGAGCCTGAAGCGCAGTGAACGTAGCGAGGCCCGCGAGCGGACGTGTAAAACTAAGCAAATAGCTTAGTGGGCGCCCAACTAACATATAAGTACCGAGACATCACATACTCTTTGATACTCAGTGATCAGCTTTTGTGTCCATCGGATCCATATCCATTATTACCTATTATGAGAATTGTGACATTGTTTATTAGACAATTCAGACAATCTCAGAAAGAGTGAGAAGATCTTCCATCACTGGTGTGCTGACAGAAATCCTGAATGGATGGCTGCAAGAATTTGATTTGCGCTTTGGGACTATTACTTATCATTCTAAGTTAAATATCAAAAGCTGCTCGCAGAAGCATTATTATTATTATTATTATTATTATTTACAGTGTCTTATATAGCGCTGCAGATTCTGTTGCGCTTTACAATAGTAGACAGTGATAAAACAAACTGGGTAACAGACAGACTTGGAGGTTAGAGGGCCCTGCTGCAAGCTTACAATCTATAGGGATATAGGAGGGAAACACAAGGACAGGCAGCAGTAATAGCATAGCAGTCCCACCAAGTTACAAGTCCAGAAGGGAAGCTATATAATACATAAGTGCCTCAGAGGGTTATGCGTGTAGAACTTAAATATGATAGGCTTGCCTGAAGAGGTGAGTTTTCAGGGAACAGTTGAAAGTTTGGAGGCTAGTGGAGAGTCTTATTGTGCGTGGAAGGGCATTCCATAGGATGAGAGCAGCCCAATGAAAGTCCTGTAATAGAGAATGGGAGCTAGTGATCCGTGCAGAAGAGAGATGCAGATCTTGTGCAGAGCGGAGTGGTCGAGATGGGAGATATTTTGTGATAAGTCAAGAGATACATGCTGGTGCAGTATGGTTAATAGCTTTATAGGCAAGTAGAAGTGTTTATATTGAATATGGTAAGATACAGGCAACCAATGGAGGGACTGGCAGAGCGGATCAGCAGACAATGAGCATATGGCAAGGAAGATCAGCCTAGCAGCAGCATTTAAAATGGATTGCAGTGGTGAGAAGCATATCACATGTCTCCCAAATTTTCTGTTTTTCACAGTACAGTCACAATTTTTTGTGACTGTGCTGACGTCGCACCCGCGGGCAGCTGTGTCCCATGATGGGGGGGGGGGGGGGGCAGCAGAGCAGTTGTGAATAGACTCTCTGCACATGCACAGCTCAGAGCACTGGCCATGTGGCCACAATGGTGAAAACAGAGGAGTGGCCTTGCATAAAGTGCCGTGATTGTAGTCCACACCACCTAATTGCAAGGTCCCATCCCCTTATTGTGGGGTGCATACATTTATCCCTCCGCCTTATGAAAATTGTGAGTAAGGCTTTGCATAATCGATGTAAATGTTGGAGGGGATGCATACCACCCCATGCCTGCATTTGCAATTTCATCAAACTTTAATGTGATTGCAGCTTAGAGGAACATCACAACCATCAGTTGCAGTGTCTCTCTGTGACTGCAATCTGAAAAGTTTGATCTTACTATTTGCTGCCTGTCGCAGTTATTGGCCTGGTCACTCCCCAAAAAAGGGTGACACTTCCCCATTTCTGGAAACACCATTTGCCCTTGCTGCGCCCATCTCCACCAACAACTTTGCATGCCAATAAGGCACAGACGTTCTGTTTTGTACTGAAATTGCAAGACCTGTTCTGCACATGCACAGAATCGGGAAAAATGCCATCGGACAAAATGCATAACTCTAATGCAATTCAACCGGAAATAACACCTATATTTGTATATACAGTATGTGTGGCTATAACAAATAAAGATGCTTATTGAACAAGTTTCATATTGACCTAATACTGATAAACACCAAAACTGTATTACTATTGTACAGTACATGTATTATCCTCACTATGATTATTGTTTGATGGTAACTAACTAATGTTCTTTGTTCTGCTTTGCTTGAGACACGGTTGAAATATAAGTAGTGAAGTAATTGTCAACCAAAAGAAATAGGAAAATGGAATACAAAATACAATGTATTAATTCTAAAAATAGTCATTTTCAATGTGCCAGAATGTACTACATTTGAACCACAAGACAAATCATGCCCTAATCCTGTGCAATGTAGTTTTAAATTTTGTTTTATAGAAAGATGCACCATCAGTGATGAATGGGCCCTGCAAGCAGTCAAGATTTATGTTTTGTTTTGCCTTCATCATTAATCATAGCCCATATCATCTCAAATTAAGAGCCAGTTCCAAACTGCCCTAAATCCTGTTGTTAAAAAACAGTAGATAAAATTCTAGAAAACAGGAAGAGTGAAAGCTTAATTGTCCCTTTATATTCATGCCTGTATTTCTGTAACTAATACAGGATATGATTTTTGTGCAACCCTGGCTAGTCAGCAGTTTCACCCTATTAGGTTCTTTTCAAGGTTTATAACCCTTGTTATTGATGTGCTTCCATGGACTATTACGCTGCTGGTGTGTGTTGATCCTTAATATTAAATTAAACTACCTTTAAGTTATTTTGATTTGCTCTACACTTAAACATAGTGAATAAAAACCATGTAGTGGTTAGAAAAACATGTTGTTGTTAGTGCTTCAGATTCTAGATTTTAATAGGGGTCTTGTATTTTTTTTAAAAGCAATCATCACTATATGGCACTCTTACAAGCATAGTAAATAAAAAGAACACTCTAAAGGAGCCCATACACGCTCCGTTGTGTACGGCTCCGTTCTGTACTATGCGATGCGCGCTCCCGCGCATCACATAGTACGGTACAAATAGTATGTGCTGCACATACTTTTTGTACTAGGTACACATCGTATCGGATCACAGTGCATGCACACTGCATGCACTAGGGATGCGATCCGACAAGATGTGTGCTGTTTAAGCACAGAACGGATCCGTTAAACGGACCGTGTATGGGGGGCTTTACAAATATATAAAGACAGACAAATTAATGTTAAGCGAGATTGCCATCCGGCAAGTATCTTCGTTAACAGTTATCAAGCACAAGCTATAGGAAAATAAATACATACATATGTAGCGCACCTTGTCTTTGCTCGGCGCCTACCAGAAGGCCCCATCTGGCAAGCGCCGGCGGACAGGGATGCCATTAAACTGGGAAGCGCATGCATCTCACACGCACACGCGTCCCAATCTCTCGGCAGCTGGGCGCCGGGACCCTGCCCGTCTCCGCTTCAGGGAGACGGGCAGGGTTAGGGGTGGTGCGAGGAGGTGGGGGCAACCCTCAGAACAGGGCAGTGAGGTGGCGGGGACCTAGGGGGAGCTCAGTCACCACAGGGCTCGTGAGCATCTTGTGCGCACGTGCACCCTGGTGGGAGCTGGCGATAATTTAAATTATCACCAGCCTCTACAAAGATGAGCCCAGCTCCATCTGTAAATATCTGTTTCTAAATATACAGTAAAATATATTTTCACCATATTGTCAGAGCCTTATCTCTTATTCCTCTGAACTAGAATTTTGATTATTGTTCAATAGTTCAAAAATATTTTATGTATAAAATTAAACTATGAAGGAAACTACAGAAAATGCAATACTTTTACTAGGTTAGACTTACAAACCTCAAATTTCACTCTAAAGGTGCGTACACACGGGGGAGATATATTGCTCAGCCATATATTGCTGAGCAATATATGGCTGAGCAATATATTGCTCAGTTTCTCCTGTTCATCAGCGACCAGATGGTCGCTGATGAAAATGAAACTGGCCGGGGGAGCCCGGCAGTGGTAATCAGCTGGTCGCAGGAGCATGTTCCTGCGACCAGCGATCATCACAGGGGCAAAAACGGGAGCGCGCACCCGGCAATATATCGCCGGTGCACACTCCCATTGCGGGCAATATGGTCGCTCAGCGACCATATTTCCCGCGATTTTGGACAAAATCGCCCCCGTGTGTACGCACCTTAACTGATTTGGTTTCCAAGACAAACCTAAAGGTTTTTTTTTTTCTTCATTGGATCACTGTTCTGCTGAATTGTAGAGCCCAGTGATTACATAGCCAACACCCCACCACAGTGAAAAACTGTGCTGTGCAAGGCTGCAAATAGCTTTCCATTCAAAAAGATGATGGATGTTTTTGCTGAATGGCCTCATTCATGCATGCTACAATTTGTGCACATGTGCATGCTATTGATAATTAACTACCTAGTGATATTGCAGGGCTGTGATCAGGTCTGAATAACTCCCGTAGTCCTGTGTTGAATTGCATATACAGTATATTCCTCACTTACAATATGGCTTCTGTGGCTATATTATCCAGGAGAGTGCATAGAGAGTGTCATGGTTGTGGTCTGTAGCTGTTTTGTATTTAGAGACAATTGTAGCTGTAATTGGCATGGGTATGAATGGTGAAAGAGAAAGCAGGCATTTTTAATCTATGTGTCTATGCAGGCCAAAAACTAGCAAGCAATCCGCAATATACACTCCTTGCAGTATATTCTGGCCATGGTTGGAGGTGCTATTAAATTCTGCTTACAGAGAAGCAGCAGCTGTAGCACTAATATGGTATGCAGCAAAAGGTATCATACCTCATACTGCATTACCAAACAAAACTGTGTCAAGCACGCAGTATTGTATCTTGCAGTGCTCAAAGTGGGGCAGTATATGGCGTAACTGAAATTTCTCATTGCCAATTTGTTTTTGCCCACATAGAGAATTTACCAGCACTGGGATTAAGTATGAGATTCCAGTGCTGGAACAGAAACAGCATTTGTTACGGCCCTAGGCACAGCAAATCCCCAGATACATCAATCTGCAAATCCCTGCCAATTGACACCATTACTGGATATCCAGGCGTGTGTCTATTACAACATGATCTTGACTGCCACCAACCAAAGTAAATTTAGGACCTATTCCACAGCAGCTCTGGTTCTGCTGGCACACAAAATTATTAATATCATGATAGCACTGATTCAGAGACTTGAGCGGGATAGACAACAGATACCAAAACTAATTTATGGAAATGTAATTCAAGTTAAATACTTCAAGGATTATTACTGAAAGATATATCGGTAAAAGTCATGCGTAAAAGACACCTTCAAAGAATATAGAAATTGGAAAATGAAAACCCACCAATCCAATTACACACAGAATGAAAACCCCACCTCAGGAATCTTAACCCTGTCCAAACCAGAGTTAATAGTGTAACTGAACTGTCACATGGGGTCTCCTAGTCATACACAGAGGGGCTGGCTAATTACTTTTCACATTCCCTTTGAATCTGGGAAATAAGGCATCTGATTGTCTCATCTAGTCTGTTAAGGAAGCCCCATCCGTGTCAGTAAACAACCTGTTTGGGGATACACAAGCCAGGCCTGATCCCTACCTCTTTTTCTAATCCCTGATATTATGTTAAGTACTTTCCTTTGATTCTGGGCTAATAAGATATGAGCCAGGCTAGTAAAAACATTCCCTTTTTTTGGAAAGATATTTATAATACATGGGGACTGAAGATCATAAACAGAGTTTATGGAGACAGAGGCTTTCGCTGTTGTTGGAATAACCTTTTCACCCAAGATTTCTACATACTACACAATTGCAGGTTATTTCAATAAACTACCCTTTGCAATTATTTATCAATGCAATATTATGTACAGTTATGCCCATTTTGGCATCAGGATGGCTTCCAAACATGATAGCATTGTTTGGAGAACTGTCCCGCTAGAGACACCTCTCCTTCTGGCAGTGGCGATCCTGATACGGAAGCAGAGCTGGTCCCTCCTGGTGTACAGTTTAAAGTCGGCACCAGCCACCAGCCAATCCTGGCTCACAGACCAGCTTCCAATAAATAGAAGGGGCATATTTTGTAAAAAAAAGCCAAACATATCTGGTGGACCACCAGCCAATGAGAAGCTGCCAAACAGTCCATGATAGTGTGTGTGCAAACAGCACCAGATTTAAAAAATGCCCACTTGTTTTGGATGGTATCTGGTCCGTGATATTCTAAACTGTGCCTGCAAGATAGGAACTTCTGTACTGCACACATCTCTATCTCCACCCCAGCACATGTTACGTGTGTGTGGCGGGGGGATGCACAACAGAGCTGAGATTACTGAAGGTTAGTGGGGGGGAGGTTAAGCAGGGTCATGGGGCCCATACATCTACAGATCGATTGTCAGATTGGGCTGTTTGGAAAAAAACCTGGTACTATCTGTTTGACAGATTTTGGCAGTTTTCCAGCATGAGCTAATTATGCTTATCTGTGTGTTAAAACATAACAGTTACTAACAAAGGGGCAGATGTATTAAGCCTGGAGAAGAGATACAGTAAACTGGAGATAAAGTGAAAGGAGATAAAGCACCAGCCAATGAACTGTGTTTGAAAATGACAGTTGGGAGTTGATTGGCTGGTGCTTTATCTCCTTTCACTTTTTCTCCACTTTATCTCTTCTCCGGGCTTGAATCTTCTGTCCCACTATGTTTAACGAAATCTGTGTTAAGTAATCCTGTCTTCTACATCATAATGAGAAAAATTACTGTACTTAAAATGAATACTGTACTTAAAATTTAAATTAATTTTACACAAGAAAAAAGTATGAGAACAGATAACCAAAAAATCATATATGTAGATAATTCTGCCAAGAATATGTCAGTGGACAACACTAGAGATACTAGTGCTGTCAATATACTGTATAGTAACATTATGAGAGCTGAGGTAATATGGTAGGGTGGAAAGATGTACAGCTCACACTATGGGCCACATGAAAACCAAGTTGATTTTGGCATGGAATTGATTGCCACTTTAAAAATATGGGAAAACTTTCCCAAAATCTCTTACTTTCTGATTCTCATACTATTACATTTGGCCCTAGATGTGTTCATTTTAAGAAATTTAAGAAAATACTAAGACATCCAATTGGTTATAGCACAGAGACAGTTGGGCATATGAATGAGATGAGAGGTGGGAAGGTCAAGGGAGGAAAAGTAGATCTGAGCGTCATAAGAATAGAGATAATATTGGAGACTAAAATAGCTGATAAGCTCACCGAAAGAACATGAATAGAAGGAGGAAAACTTTCCAGGAACATTGGGGAACACCTACTGTTAGTAAAAGTGTGTGTGGGGTTAGGGATATGAGAGGAGATGGAAAAAAATATGAGAGTGGAAGTAAAGAAAGGTAATATGGCAGCTGTAGAGGCAAATTAGTTCAGAGATGGAACGCTATACGTCTCTTGTGGGCGGGATGTACTTGAATATTAAAATCCATTAAAACCCCTCTCGGCAGGGCTTCAGTGTGGGGGTTAGATCAGCTCTAGCTGGCATAACCTCATATAAGCCTGTGGGCTTCTCTTCACAGTGCTGTTGTGTGAGGGATCTGATCGTGCAGCCACTAGCTTCTCTGCATATGTGCAGTTGGACTTACCTATTAGTAAAGAGAAAATCCAGGCAGCGGTGGGGATCTTGATAAAAGCTGCCCTTTGCATTGCTCATCGCATATGTTTTACATTAGCATTGGCGCAACGAGCGGCAGGATGTACCGCCGCTGCTTGGTACATCCCACCCTGTGAGAGCAGCTTTAATTGCTATCAGTTTGCATTTGCAGTCTATACTTGTTGCAAATTTTTGTCTGAAATCAGCCAGATCTTTGAATGTATTTTCTCTAAAAACAGTAGCCCACAATTCTCTCTCCATACACAACCATTGCACAATTATCTACCTACTGTTCAGTATGGCTGTCCCACTGCCTATCAATATGTCTGCATCTGAATGTGTAAAATAGCAATATGGAGCCATTTAAGACTTTTAATGAGGACGCACTGTATGTGTGTTAATTATTGAAGGTGATGACATGCACTATGTATTTAATTGTAAGTGAGTCATCTCCAATATATGCTATGATTTAGACAAAGTAGTATGTATTATTAGTATGTACACAGTAGTAGTTATTCTGAGTCACACAGAATGTTCCTATGGGCAACCAATCAGATACTACAGTATCTATTAACTTCTAGATGATGTGGGAAATAAAACTCAAGTTTTTTGGCGGTGAATATGACTCGCCCTATCCCAACCCCGTGCCGATTTTTCGCCTGGGGGAAATAATCTAGGGTCAGTTAAAACTGCATAAATTGGCAGAATTGCTGCGATGTCACATGGCTTTGGCAAATTCGTGTCTGTTTTCACCCTTACTTGTAGCTGCTTACACCCAAGTTGATTTGCCGCAAAAAAGTGAAATGACATGGGAAAAAATGTATGAAAATGTCTGTGATTGAATACTGATAGGCAAATCTTTGTCGTTTTTTTTTTACATGGTGAAATACTCACCCAAGATTGAATACGCCCCTATGATTTTAATAATTCATCATATACAGTATGTCATTGGAAATTTAAATATATACACATTAGTCAAACCATGTCCACACTTTGTTAACCATTATTACACTTCCAGTTTAATTTATGGGGAGCAATGCTTCTTAATTGTAATTTCTGCCAAATCATAAAGTAAAATTTTTAGCCTATAATCCTTATTTTGCAGAAATTATATGTTCTTTGGTAATTATTACTTAAGTATTACTTATAAAGTAAATTCTATGAAGCTATCATACTTTTATAGCAATAATTCAAATTTATAAAGGTGAAAATAACTAAAAAATATTAGTTTTTAAACTATTTAATACTAATGAGTTTAATTAGGAAATTGTGTCATTTACTTCACTTGCTTATATATTCCTCTAAATAATGTTGTTTTCTGTTCATTAATACTATAGGTTACATGGTTTTGTGGAACAGATGGTTGGAAAGATTACCTGTAGACAAAAAAAAATAAAAACTTTCCTTTAGGACTTAAAGGCTTATGACGAAAAACATAATTTTAATCTTTAATTTCCCTATGTAAAAACAAATAATCAATAACAGATGGTAGTGGAAGGTGATTACATTTAAATAATGATTGTGCATGTTTATCTAAGAGTTTGTTTTCAAATTGCATTTTAAGTTTTCCAAATATATGCTATGTTAGGCTTTCCAGTAAAATAATAATGATAAAGGAAATGCTTCAGGCATACACCATGTTTATAAAAGGTCATATTGTCCAACTAGATTCCGTGTAAAAATTTCCTGCATATTTTCTTTAATTCAACCTAATGTTTACTTTTCAAACTAAATTTTAGTAAAGACAGTTTAATATAAAGTTTCTTTTTAGAAGATTAAATTAGGTTTTCTAGAATATTTTCTTAGGGATGTATTCATTTTCTCTCTTGTTGCAATAAGGAATAGGTTAGAATGTTCATTGCTTGCCAACAAAAGCTTCTAAAAAAAGGTAATTTGAGCTTTTGAACTCTGTGAATTCTCCTCCTATCACAAATGATCTATATGTTTCATTAATGTATGATCCTTGAATCCTCGGGCAACTGCTGATATATAAACTTTGCAGATACATAAATAAATAAATGCCATATCTTTGCCAGGCCACAGGATTAAATAAAAAGAATTATAGTACAGGTTCAGACTTATTTTTAGATTTTAATATTGAGTCTAAGCATACAGTTATAATAATGTTTTATTAAGATTTTGGTAGTCATGGCATTCATTGTATTCTTTTATTGCAGGCTTTTAGGCAATCATGTTGTACAAGCAAAGAACTAAACAAAATGTAGAAGAATTTTGAAATTTATTATATTTGACTGAAGAGATTTTAACCCAATACCTGGTCTGCATATACAAGTGCTGTTTAATAAGTAACGTAACAAGACCTCTCATGTGTGTAATGTTTTCTGTTTCATGCTAATTCCTTCCAAGGCTATAGAAGGTAGATCAATGCTCCCCTAATGTCAATAAACTGCTCCTCATAAAGGGCCTTATTCTAGTTCACTCTTTCTGACAAAATCCTTCTTAGATGGACAAAACCATGTGCACTGCAGGGGGGCAGATGTTACTTGTGCAGAGAGAATTAGATTTGGGTGAGTTATTTTGTTTCTGTGCAGGGTAAATACCAAATCTAATTCTCTCTGCACAAGTAACATCTGCCCCACTGGTTTTGTCCATCTAAGAAGGATTGTGTCAGAAAGAGTGAACTAGAATAAGGCCCAATGTCTCAACTTCTGTTGTAAAGATGGCAAGGCTGGCAAAAACAGTGAGGTGCATAGTAAAATTATATTTCTGTCTCTAAAGGGTACTTCAGTAGCTGTGAATCACTGTCAACTTGTTAAGGTGAATGGTGATAGCATCATGCCATGGAAACAGGTTAAGGTGCGTACACACGGGGGAGATATATTGCTCAGCAATATATTGCTAACAATATATTACTGAGCAATATATTGCTCAGTGTCTCCTTTTCATCAGCGACCAGAGATGGTCGCTGATGAAAGGGAACCTCCGCCGGCGGTGCCGCAGAAGTAATCAGCTGGTCGCAGGACCTTGCGACCAACGATTAGAACGGGGCTGAAAACGGGAGAGGGCACCCGGCGATTTATCGCCGGGGCACACTCCCATCACTGGCAATATAGTAACCATATTCCCAGCGACTTCAGCCCCTATCGCAGCCATGTGTACACGGATTTAGGGTTTGAGACACTATGCTAGAGAATAGCAGAACAGACATTCAAGATGAACAATGGTCTGGCCTGCCAAGCGCATCCACCACCATTTTCTTTCTGTGCAGATTAAAACTGGCTGCTTTATTTTTACACTGCAATATAGATATCAGTTTGAAGTAAAAATCCCACCAAATCTAACTATCTCTGCAAATTTTACATCTGCCCCACCTGCAATGCACATCCATCTATCCATTAGAGAGAATTTGCTTATGCAAGTGAACCAGAATCAGGCCCTAAGTTTCTAGCCACCATGTTGCTTTCATTTTAGATAAAGCTGACTATTTTTTAAACCTTTATGTCTCTTGTGTATTTATTCTAGATACAAATGTGTCCTCATACATCTTCCCTCAATATGCCAGGTAATGCAAGATATATGGTGCGAGTGAGCCATCAGGTCATGTGCAACCAGGCTAGCATCAGGAGTGTTCTTGTTGAAAATTAGGCTTAGTGGACCTCTCTTACTGGATTCATCCCCAGTGCCCGCCAGAATGTCCCCGCTGGCGAGCACTGGCAGAGAGGGACTCCATCAGACTGGGAGACGTGAGTGTCTCACACGCACATATACGTCCCAGTCACTCGGCGGTTGGGCGGTGGAAACCCTATAGGTAAGTATGTATGAATGTATGTAGTATGTATTAAAGTTTTATTTTTACAGATGTGTGTATGTTCTTTACGGATTGATTCTGTGGTAAGATTACAAGTTCCATTATGCCCATTAATGCCCCACATGCTGGGACTTGTGGTTATCTAAGTCCCAGCATGTGGGGGAGGCTTGTTGGACCATGTAGTTCTACTACAGAACCCAATATCTATTTTTAACAATTTATTTTTACACTTTTTTCAACATCAGCCCCAGCGGGAACAGCCCTGGGATTTAGCCTGGGCCATGGCTCCCCTCTAGGGGAAAACTTCTTTATTGTGGGCTCCCACTCACCCAGGGACCTGGCCAGGGCTGACCAGCCCCATTGGTCATGCTTTGACTGGGGGGCCTGGCTGCATCCTAGTATCATTGCATTTCAACTTACAGTTGCATGTTTGGTGCAAAAAACAGGACTGGCGCAAGCAGAGTCTCATGGGACCTCTGTAAGTGATAGATATTGGGTTCTGTGTCCTCCCCCACATGCTGGGACTTGAATAACCACAAGTCCCAACATGTGGGGCATTAATGGGTTTTGTAATCTTACAGTAGATGCATGTTTGACACAAAAAAAAGATGTATTTCAGACTTCAATAGGGTGCATATACTCATAGCCTTGAAAATAGGTCAGCACTGCCCGTTGCCCCTCCAAAAAAAAGCGCCACCCACATCCCCTCGCTTACATGCAAGGGGATGTGTAAAAGAACACATTACCTTACATGCGGTGGAGGGCCATCAAATGATCTTTCTCCCCTTCGGAAATATGTCTGCCGCTGACTGCCAAAAACAGGGTGGACACTGATGTCTTGTAACATCAACCGCCCACCCCCCAACCAAGCAATACAATGCTTGCATTCCCGGGAGAAAGCCTAGCCTGGGCGTTCGCAGGATGCCTCCACCTGCCTGTGCAAAAGCCTTGGCAATTGTGAAGCTCGCCAAAGTTGTTCACACAGGGGCTTTGCACATGCACATATATGCTCATGCGCAGGTTCTAAACCCCCACCATCCAGAAAGAGGCCAAATTCAGACCCATGTGAATGGGTCTGAATCGGCTCCTTAGTTTCTAGCATCTCCACGTCCTCCAATTATATGTCAAGTATAGGTCATAGGGTTGACAGTCATTAGGTCAAGAATTATAGGTCAACAGTCACTAGGTCGACAAATTAAATAGGTTAACATACAGTAGGTTGACATGGTCAATAGATCAACACAAGCATTAGGTCCACATGAAAATTTCAATATGGAAAAAAGTCAACATGGGTTTTTCATGTTTTAGTGTCTATGTTGACTTAAGTCGACATGAACACTGTATAAGTGTACAAGCTGTTGCATAACATGGGTGCATTAGAAATATGGATGATGATCATGTGATTCTTGTTTGTCTACCAGCTTAAATTGTGTTGCACTGTTTTACCTGAAACATTCTGTTACTGTCTCAGCATGTTTCAGGTGCTAATAATTATTTTGCAGATGGGCTCTCTAGATTTTCCATTATTTGGCCATAGTTTGGGGATTTGGTTACTAGGCTAATTGTTTGCTCATCTTTTATGTGACATGTGACCTTGTGTGGATGTGTGGATGGCTTAGTTTGTGAGCCTGAGAAGAATTCATTTTGCAGGCTTCATGCAATGTGCATTAGAAATTCCTCTTCTTGTTTTTAGATCAGCATGGCAGGGTATTATATGCTTCAACTTGATTGTGTTTAGGTTAGGTAGGTTAAGAAGGTTTTGGTCTTTTGTCTGTTTTGTTTGTGGTTTGTTTAGTAGCCATCAGTTTTTGGATTTTTTGTTTTCCATTTGCCATTAGGTCACTATAATTAACACAGTGTCCAATTTCTTTTTATTGCCTGTTGGTCTTTTCTTGTTCTCTTTAATTGTGTGTTTTCTGCTGTGTTAACAAGGTTCCATCAGTTTCTAAATTTATAGGGAGTTGCTTGGATCCGAGGCCCCATCTATTATCATGCTATCACTTTTTTCCCAATGCATATTTTCTTTACCGGCAATGGTTGCCACTTTCTAGGCAGTTCAAAATAAATCTATGATTTTCATTAGAACCTCAGTTGTTGCATCCAACTTGGTCAGCTGCTGATGAATTATGTTAACTGAAAATAGTTGCCTTGGTTGTGGAATCTTTCTTTGTATTTTGGGCATGTCTGTGGCAGTAACTTTGTTGATTAATTTTTCATATACTGTAGTAATATAATATAGCCACCCTGCTAACATTTTCCATTCTGATTCTCTGTTAGACTGATTTATAACCTACTGGGCTTTTCTTGATGGTCATTAGAAAGGAATATGAGATCTGAGGATAAAATGAGCTGGAAGAAGGCTCCCATTTCTTAGTTTGATGGACTGGCAGAGAAGGCACACAGTTATTGATTGTCAGCAACCTGTCTTAATAGGGCCTGGTTTTGTCCAGGATTTCTAGGTACATACCCCATTTTTTGTGAAATCTTTCCACTCCTTTTTCGATATATGGGAGGGTGGCTTGTCTGTCATAATATATGACTCTTAGAAACATTTTGTAACTTTTTAAAAAAATTGCCTAATTTGGATATTATAGAAAATGGATAGCTAGGGCATAAAGGAACCTTTGCATTGTTCAATATATGTCTACTTTTTTTGTCTGTATATTTGGATATAACAGTAACCTTAGTGTGACAATAGGTTTCAATGACCGTTAATGAAAAGGGGGCTGAGATAATGAATGATCCTTATTTGAACGGGTGAGGTATAGGGTTCCGACAGTTGGGATCTTGACAGTCATTAGCCCAACATCGGGATCCCGACTGGCCGGACTCAGACAGCATGGTGAGCACAACAAAGCCCCTTGCAGGCTCGCTGCGCTCGCCACGCTGCGGGCACTGTGGCTGGCAACGCTCAACACCTATTCTATTCACCCTCTATGGGGGACGTGGACCCCCATGAGGGAGAATAGCCAGTGGCCGTCGGGAACCCATCTGCCTGTGTTTTAACAGTCGGGATCCCGATGTTGGGTAAATAACTGTAGGAATCCCGACTGTTGGGATCCCGACTGCCGGGACCTCGTCCGGCACCCATTTGAACTAATTTATTACAGTTGTTTTTCATGTTACAGCCACTTCACCTGTTTAGAACTTCATGATTTTGGGACATTCAGTAATATTAGAGGCAACACAAGATGAGTGCAGATCTCATCTGGTTGTTAACCAGGGGGTGACACCAAAATGCTGACTATTCCACAGCAGCAGGGAGCCAAGCCTTGCACTGTGCTATTATTGTGAAGCACTTGGCTACTGTCAATAAGGAGGAGCCAATGCAGTCAGAGAGAATCTGGTAGAAAGCCAGCATTTAATCCAGCAGTGCCAGGCACATCACCTGAGTGATAACACATAGATTTCCTGTGAGGCTACACCCCCTTACATGAGAACCCCCCCCCCCATTTTATAGTACATGCTGGTTTCCCACTAAGCCATGTCCCATCCGATGCCCACCAATGAGGCTTATTTTTTGCGCACTCTTGTCATCCAAGTGGGGAATATTTACTGCGCCAGGTGACACATAATAGCAATAAGCATATCTTGTTACATACAGTACATTACAGTAGGTCTAAACATGTATAATTATATCATAATAGTAAAACCCTGCTGTCACGGACCCACCGGTCGCCTGCTCCGATACGTCAATCTGAGCAGCTCCGGCCGTGACTGGGGTTCACTTTGGACTCTCGGGTCCTTTACTTGAGGTACACTGCCACCAGCCAAAACCTGATTTTAGCGCCTGAAACTGCGCAAGGGGCGGCTTGGCTCGCCCCTGACCACACAATACAAGATAACAATGGTAACGTTTTCCAGCCTTTCTCTTCTGAGGCTAATGAGTTTTAGGAACACAGAACCAGAACTGGGAATATATATTATTTATTCCTAGAAATACTACAGAGCTTTAAACAAAATGGTTACAAGACATTACAATGATTCCAAAAGTACACACAACGATTAAATGCAAATTTCAGAAATAAAATAAAAAGGGAAAAAAGACAGAACCGTATCTTACAATCCTGAAGTGGGGGGGTTCTCCACAAGAAATCTCTCGTCGCCTACAGCCTGTTTGCTAGACCCCCAGGTAGTGACACTGACTATAGGGAGAAGGTCTTAGTTATACCTTGCAGACTCCCTCATCCCTCCCACCCTTGGGATTCCACTCTTTCCATGCTGAAGGAGTGTGGAAGGTCCCTGGCAATGTATCTTTGACAGTCTGCTGTTTTCAAAGTGATTGATCCTCCTTCCTTGCATAGCAGACCCACTGATAAGAGATGTGAAGGAAGGGGACAAACTCTAACCTCTTCTTCTGGACCATGGTTTATGAGGGGCTCAGATCTTATCTTACATCCTAACTCCGGAGGAGTCCACAGATGTCACACTGAGGGAATACAGGCCTCAAACTCAAACCAGGGTCACCTACAGTTTACATACAAGACATGTCCTGATTCCAATACTCACAGGAGACATAACTATTACACCAATATCAGACATACATTCACCGGACAGATAATCATAACAGGAGGCATACGTTAATTTGATCGATCACCTGATCTGATCGTTACACCTGCTCTCAGGATAGGTGCAACCTGTCCAAAAATACAGTTTTTTGTTTCAAATCCCTATTTTTCAGGATAATGAGGTGCAAGCTTGTAAAGCAGTGATGGCTAACCTTGACACTCCAGCTGTTGTTGAACTACACATCCCAGTATGCCCTGCTACAGTTTTACGATTTGGACATGCTAAAACTGATACAGGGCATGCTGGGATGTGTAGTTCAACAACAGCTGAAGTGTCAAGGTTAACCATCACTGTTGTAAAGCTTAAATCACCCCTTTCAACACAGCAATGATGCAGAGTAATAAGTTAAATTAACATCTGAACTGCCTAATATGCTTTTTTTTATTTTTTTATGATAGAATTTGAAGCTATTTTGTACTGCTGTACATTTTTTTTATTATATTTTGCTATTTTCTATATGGAGATTAACAAATACTGTTAGAGCAGCACCTCAGACATTATTAAAATAAAAACTAAGATTTTGTAGTGTTTTGTCATGTTAGGAACTTAACTTACTGTTTTGCTTCAAGATAAAGTGCATATGTTAATAACAATATTGAAGCATCTTTTAAAGGAAATAATATCCTGGTCAGTAAATGACTTCACAGTGCTTTGTGAGAGGTGACAGTGAATAATTATTTTACTAGTACTTCTGTTTAGCCTTTCTTGTACTACTGGGCAACCTATATAATTGTGAAACATGGATTTGTCAGCTCACAATAAGTACTAAATTATGTAACCTCTCCAGGGTTATTGAGATAACAATCACAACACAATTCCCAATGATTTCTTATAGTTGCTCTAATGAGATACTGTCATTGCATGTCTGTTTATGAACCATGAGATGAGAAGAGAGGCAAATTGAAATACATGCTATGAAAAATAATTTCATTTGTTCTGTGAGATGCTTTGGAACAAGGAATTCAATGTTTCATGAAAAGTGAAAATGATTGGTATCAGTTGAGTTTATTAGAGCTTTCAATTTAATATCATGAAATAGAAAAGATGGCTATCCCTGTGCTCAGCACTTTAGCTTAGGCCATTTCGTAAAACATCAATTTTATTTACACTTACTAAAACAAAATTATTTGTTGTCACCCCAGTTTGTGGGTTTAAAGGGAAATCATTTTTTAAATATTGTAAATTGAAAAAAAAAAAACAAGATTAGTGAGTTACCATCTGGTGGTTGAGCACTACGTACTTGTATTTAAACCTATTTCATATTGTATTTACACAGTCTCCAATTAGACCACTTATCTTTCTTTAAAAATGAAATACATTGTTTCCTTTACACGTACTCTTTGTAATGATATCAAATATATATTAATTTTGGTACTTGTTTCCTAGCACGGCCACAATCGGGGGTAATCGTGTACCTTAACTTAAGGTACACGATTACCCCCGATGGACCCGATTTCCTTTGAAATCAGGTCCATTTTGCCGGCTAGGCACAATATCGGGGGCATCGCGTCGGTCGGGACCATTAACAATGGTCCCGACGCGACCGACGCAATGCCCCCGATTTCCCCATAGGCTTCAATGTTAAAAAATATTTTAACATTGAAATCGTGTCGGAAAAGGTAAAATATCGGGGGCATCGCGTCGGTCGGGACCATTAACAATGGTCCCGACGCGATGCCCCCGATTTTTCCATAGGCTTCAATGTTAAAAGATTTTTTAACATTGAAATCGTGAAAAAATGTGAAAAATGTGAAATGGGCCAATATGACCCATTTCACATTATAGATGTCCCCGTCGTCACCCCACGATAGACGCCAACCCGAAGCGTGGCGAGCGCAGCGAGCCCGCGAGGGGCGGCGGTGCGCGTCCTCCGACCTTTTCATTCCCCTACTATCCACTAGGGCGTGGAGTGAGAATAGAATAGTGTGGCGAGCGCAGCGAGCCACCGAGCCCAAAGCGCGGCGAGCGCAGCGAGCCCCGCGAGGGGGCACGGATACCTTCACAGGTAAACGCGTCCCTTTGCGGGCTTCACAGGTATCCGCGGGGCTCGCTGCGCTCGCCACGCTTCGGGCTTGGTGGCTCGCTGCGCTCGCCACACTATTCTATTCTCACTCCACGCCCTAGTGGATAGTAGGGGAATGAAAAGGTCGGAGGACACGCACCGCCGCCCCTCGCGGGCTCGCTGCGCTCGCCACGCTTCGGGTTGGCGTCTATCGTGGGGTGGGGTGTACGACGTTAAATTTGGGGGGGTTGGGAATATTTTACATTGAATACAATGTAAAATCGGGTCCCAGGGACCCGATTTACATTTCATTCAATAAAAAAAATCGGGTCTAAAATCGGTCGGTCGCGTCGATCGCATCGCATGCGACCAAATCGCATGCGATGCGATCGACCCGATTTTTCCGACACGACCACCCCGATGTAAATCGGTGTGGCCGTGCTAGGAAACAAGTACCTTAATTTTCTTTATTTCATAATGGAACTATTCCTAACAAATAATCTTCTCTGTTAATATTTCTTGGGGCCGTCGCAAGTGCTTAATTGCACCCGGCTTTTGTGACGCTCGCTGCAGTGACCCGGCAAAAAGCCAGGTTGCTGAAATTATTGGGGAGGACAGTGCATCATTCAGGGGCTTGGGAGGAGGCAGCACTTGGAGCTGATGCTGCTTCCTCCCTATAGTGTGAACAGGACCTGGGTCACGAGATCGAAATGACCCAATCACACTGCCCAACAAACTGGGCCCAACTTGGGTAAAACCCTTTTTTTAACTCGGGTCAAATTGCCCGGTTCCTGGACCCAGAGTTTTTCAAAAGGCCCTTTCACACCACACAGTGACCAGGGTTGACCTGGCAACAACCCAGGTTGGACCCTGGTTATTCGTACGGTGTGAACGGGGTATTAGTTACCACAATGTCTTTCATCATATCCATTTCTAAAGGAAAGTATAACACTTTCCAGTGATTATTAAGCAATTATATATATTTTTAGATGATCTCTTATTTTCAGTGTTATATTTATTTATAAAAGTCCACGCATATTATCACTTGTATTAAAAACTATTATTGGTTCATGTTTGAAACAGCTGTATTTTAAATTAGGTATTTTTTTTAATTCAGTCACTCTTCAGATAATTCTATTAACCTTTCTCTTTTAAAGCCGAGCTCCCACAATAAAACAAACCTCTACTTTACTCCATATCATTTGCCATCTATCTGACTCTATATTTTCATTTTTGTATTCATCATTTCAAATAAATGAATGTTTTTCTATTTAAAATAATCATGCACCTCCAAAAGAATATATTTATCTATTGTGTCTCAATAAATTATTTCCTAGATTGCATTGTTGTAGCATAAATCACTACAGGTATGTTAGGCGCCGTGGGAGCGCTTCTGGAAGGACAGAGCGGCATGTTCGCTCAGCCGCCTGTCCTTCCGGCTCCAACGTCCGGTTGCGTGGCAACCAGGGACGCCAGAGGACGCAGCGTCGGAGCGTGACGCCCGTCCTCTCTCCCCGCATCTCCCAGCAACTAGGGAAGCCGGAGGACGCGGCGTGGAGACATAACGCCCGTCCTTCCGCCTCACGTCTCCCAGCGTCAGAGACGCGGCAGCGCCGTTGCTTAGCAACGGAAGACGCTGCCAGGCAGGGAAAGAAAGCCGCGAGTAAACAGACCACAGGTGTCTGAGGGGGCTCATTAGTACAGGCGGGGCCCAGGCCTCCATCCTCATTGGCTCCTAGCTTCCTTATCTAGGGAGCCAGCCCTGCAGTCCTCGCCAGTGATAGCTCCTGTTTGGACCTATCTGTCTGCTGCTCCCCGGTCCGGTTCCCTGCTGTTTCCAGTGGCGCTTTCTTGGTCCCTTCTTCTGTTGGGTCCTCCCCGTGTCGTGAGTTGCCCCACTGGGGTAGTTTCATTCTTATCTTCTTTCATTGTGATTACCATTCTTGTTTATATTTTTTCTGTCTGCCAGATTGGCAGGTCATTTACGTTGAGACAGCCTTTTGCCTCCCACTCGTCTCCTCCCCTTGCTTCCCAGTTTACCTGGGGTTCCCAGTCCATCTTGTTCTTTGTATGCTCTTGTATTTTGTTTTGTATTTTGTTTGGTTCCCTGGGCGACGGTTGTCGCGGGTTGTGGCGACCAGGTCGCGGGCGCTTAGCTGCGTTAGTCAGGGTTCGGCAAGTCGCCGTTTGTTAATTTTTAGTTAGGCCCTCAGTCAGCTTACCTCTTGGCCGTACCCTAGGGGGGTCCCCGGCTCCTTGTCCTTCCTTAACTCCTGGCTGCACCGGAGCTTGGGTGGGCATAACCTACCCATTCAAACGTGACGGCTACAGGCGAAGCCTAGCAATACCTGCAGGAGTCGGTCACCCAGCCTGGGGGGTACAACAGAGGCAGTGTAGGGTTTTGCCGTGGCTGTCCTAAACAGCAGTCCCGGCTGTGGGGTCACACCCGAAACCTAACATTATCACCGGCCATACAAAAAAAAAAAAATTTTTTTTTTTTCCCTTCCTCCCTCCCCCTTTCTCCCGTTTTTCTGGACAGATAGCATTCAGGGTGTGAATATTGTTTGTCTCTGGTGTAGATCCATTATTAAGATGAATCCAACTCCTGAAGGTCAGGCTCAGACATTTGCCAGTCAATTACAAGGTTTGACGCAGATGGTTCAAAATTTATCGCTAAGGATGAAAACCCAGGAGGATGGTGCACGAGGAAATCCTCCGGTCCTCGTAGAACCTAAGGTTAACCTTCCAGACCGGTTTTCAGGTAACCGGAAAGATTTCTTTAATTTTAGAGAAAGTTGTAAACTCTACTTCAAACTTCGACCCCGGTCATCCGGCTCTGAACTGCAGCAAGTTGGTTTAATTATGTCTTTGCTTCAGGGGGATCCCCAGACTTGGGCTTTCGGGTTAAAGTCTGATAATCCCGCCTTAGCG
The DNA here is from genome assembly GCF_055691185.1 of Crinia signifera. Taxonomy (NCBI): domain Eukaryota; kingdom Metazoa; phylum Chordata; class Amphibia; order Anura; family Myobatrachidae; genus Crinia; species Crinia signifera. The sequence goes on along the minus strand of NC_139221.1, from coordinate 144,038,363 downwards.
TCGGTGGATGCTTTCTTTAAATCATTAGGACTTCTATACGATGATCCTGATAGGGAGGCGTCTGCCGAGAGTCATCTGCGCTCCCTCAGACAGGGTCGGAACCCTGCAGAAGCGTATTGCACGGAATTCCGACGATGGTCGAATGACTGTGGCTGGAATGATCCAGCATTACGTAGCCAATTCAGGCTAGGGCTTTCAGAGGCCATTAAAGATAGCCTTATCCAGTATCCCGTCCCGGGATCGCTTGACAAACTCATGGAGTTATCTATTAAAATTGATCGGCGTCTCCGGGAACGCAGGTCCGAGAGAGGACCCAGTCTGAGGCCTACTTCCCTCGGCTTTGTACCCTTGGAGGACGAAGAAGAACCAATGCAAATCGGTGCTTTCCGCATCACTCCAGATGAGAGAGCTCGCCGGATGAATGCTGGGCTATGCATTTATTGCGGGAGCAAAGGGCATTTCCTCCGTGCTTGTCCTAACAAGGCAGGAAACGCCAAAACCAAGTGAATGCGGAGGGGATTCACTTTGGTTCTCTTCTTATTTTCCCTCACAATGCGTTGCTAGTCCCTACTGAGATTCGGGGTGAAGAGGTGAAGATGTCAGTTACTGCATTTATCGATAGCGGGGCAGCTGGTAATTTTTTAGATATTCAGCTTGCTGAAAGACTGGCCATCCCTCTGCTACCCCTGAAAAAACCTGTAATAATGCGAGGCCTGGACGGCAGTCCGTTAGCCAATGGAGTGGTCCTCCATCAGACCCCGCCAGTATCCCTGCGGGTAGGCATCTTTCATACAGACAATACCAAAACAAGTTTTTGTAATTCCAGAGCGCTATCTGTAGTCGACCTTCCTCTTAGATATTTTTGTAGTACCCTGAAGAGAAGGAAAGAACCAATAGTGTAATATTGTTAACACTTTAGAAAACACATCTATTTAAATATGAGGCTTTTAATCGTACCACAGGGATAGGTCTACTTAGTGGGTAGACATATGCACTTGATTGAGGGGAACCTTATTTCCACCAAAAGATCCACTTGCTTTCTTTACACATCAGGAACAAATGAAGCTCCAAAAGATGAGAGAAGAAAATGATGGTGCAGTACGTTTTTAATTAAACAAATAAAATTTAACAGTGGCACAGGAGGACTAAAACAGAGGACCCTCACCAGATGGATATGTCTACTGGTGTAATGTAGACAAACAGCGCTTAAGGTGTTACCACAGGCGTTCCTGGATTGCTGCTGGCGTGGTGTATCAGGTAAGATCCAACGAAAGTCCCCTCTTGTGGCACAGGTCACAGGCCACCGACTGGTTTCGATTCGCAGAGAATCTTTTTCAAGGCGAGTGACATTACCAGTGCAATGCACTGGTTTAAATACCCCCTCTCAGGAGACACAAAAAATTCCTATTTCCAGACATGGATTATTCTAACCGCTACAATCCCCATCCCTCCCTTCAAAAGGTGCGGGGCATCGGCCACTCCATACCGCATCTTGAGGTACTCCTTTTGCGCAGCTGTTTGTAGTTAGTTCAGCGCATAACGCCGGCGTCTGGTTACCTCCGGTATCCCGTCCGATACCGGAAGCGGATGTGACGTTTTGCGTTCCATCTGAGGACTTCCGGCTTTAGTCGAAGGGGCTTGCGTTCCACTTACAACACAGTAAAGTTCCCGCAATAGATTCAAATCGCGGGGAAGCGGTTGCCATGGAAACCCGTTCATTATAAAGTGAGATGTGCTTTCATTGGAGCCAGTATTGTCCTCAGAAATAAATAGATTTAAAAAACATAATTAATGCAAAAATACATCTTAAAAATGAACACGCAATTTTAACAGTATAAAAACAGGGCATATAAAGTATCAACTATAAAAACCATTTGGTTTCAAAATCTTTATTTAAACCATTGGGTATAAGCGTTTTATAGTTAAAAATCAGTGACATCTCGGCTTTAGCTAATTTTTTTGTAAAATCACCACCTCTAATATTAGGTAAAATTTTCTGCAGTACATAAAAATTTTTGATGTGCTTTGGATCACACTGGTGACAGGTTTTAAAGTGTGCGGATAGTGCATGAACCTCTAAACCTTTGCGGATGTTTCTCAAATGTTCCCCGAGTCTGACCTTAAAGGGACGTGTGGTTCTCCCCACATAAAATTTAGAGCAGGAGCATTCAATTGTATAGACAATGTTGGATGAATGACATGTTACGAAATCCTTGATTTTAAACGGCTTATCATTAATCATCAAGTTTTCAATTTTCATCCCAAATGAATTGGGGATGCATTTACATCCCATGCACTCCCCACAGCGGTAGAAGCCCTTAGAGCTTCTTAGAGCTAAGGGCTTCTACCACTGTGGGGAGTGCATGGGATGTAAATGCATCCCCAATTCATTTGGGATGAAAATTGAAAACTTGATGATTAATGATAAGCCGTTTAAAATCAAGGATTTCGTAACATGTCATTCATCCAACATTGTCTATACAATTGAATGCTCCTGCTCTAAATTTTATGTGGGGAGAACCACACGTCCCTTTAACCCCTTCCCGACATTTGACGTACATGTACGTCATGGTCGGGAAGTACTTCCCGACATTTGACGTACATGTACGTCATGGCTTTAAACTGTCACTGCGTCTATAGATGCGGTGACAGTTAGGAGATGTCTGCTGTCCCTGACAGCAGACATCCCCCCTCGCCGCCCAGGGGGGGCAGGGGTGCCCCCCCCCGGTCGGCGATTGCTGTGATTGGCTGTTCAAATCTGAACAGCCATTCACAGCGTTTCCTGTGTTACCGGCGGCTAAGCCGCTCGGTAACACAGGGATCGGTGGTGATCGGTGCTGTTAAGTACAGCACCGATCACCACCGATGAGCAGCACCCCCCTCCCACCCACCCGGCACTCACCCGGCCCGGCAGCAGGCTCACCCGGCGGCGGCAGCGGCAGGAGCGCACGCAGCGCGCACCCCCCTCCCCCCCCCTGCCAGCCGCAGCAGCAGCATGAGCTGCATAAAAAGTAAAAAAAAACATGATAATGAACTGAAATATATATATATATATATATATATATGTGTGTGTATATATATATATATATGTGTGTATATATATACACATATATATATATATATATATGTATATATATATATATATATATATATATGTGTGTATATATATATATATATATATACATACACACATATATATATATATATATATATATATATATATATATACACACACACACATACATACACATATATATATATATATATATATATATATATATATATATATATATATATATATATATAAAAAGATATTCCCGACATATGACGTATATATACGTCATGGTCGGGAGGTACTTCCCGACCGAAGACGTATATATACGTCATGGTTTTAACTGTCACCGCGTCTATAGACGCGGTGACAGTTTGGAGATGTCTGTTTTTTACACAAAAATGCAGATCTGGCTCAAAATTTTTCATTTTCACAAGGAATGAAGGAGACAAAGCACCCCAAAATCTGTGCCCCAATTTCTCCCGAGTACGGCAATGCCTCACATGTGACCAAAAAATACCAGTTGGGTGCATGGCAGGACTCAGAAGGGAAGGAGTGATATTTTGATTTTGCAGCACAGATTCTGGTTGAATGACCCCCGAAACACCCATACAGTGGAACCCCCCTACAAGTGACCCCATTTTGCAAACTACACCCTTCAGGGAATTCATCTAGGGGTATAGTGTACATTTCAAACCCCCAGGGGTTTCACCAATTTTGATACAACTGAGCTGTGAAAATGAAAAAAAAAATATTTTCATTTTCACTGCCCAGTTGTACCACAATTGGTGAAACCCCTGGGGGTTTGAAATGTACACTATACCCCTAGATGAATTCCCTGAAGGGTTTAGTTTGCAAAATGGGGTCACTTGTGGGGGGGTTCCTAACTTTTAGCATTTTATGGTGCCTAGAAACCTACATGGTGCCTAAAAAATAATCTCATAAAAAGGAGGCTCCAAAATCAAGTAGGTGCTCCTTCTATTATGAAGCCTGTGGTTTGGTCAACGTGCACACTAGGGCCACATATAGGATATTTATGAAAACAAAAGAATTGGGGGAATCAATTTTTTGTCACATTTCTCTAGTAAAATGTACTGTGTTCCTTAGAAAAATGTATTAAAATTGCAAATCTGCAAAAAAAATGAAATTTTGAAATTTCACCTACACTTTGTTTTAATTCCTGTGAAACACCTAAAGGGTTAACAAACTTCCAAAATGCTGTTTTGAATACTGTGAGGGGTGCAGTTTTTGAAATGGCATCATTTATGGGGGTGTCTCACATACAAGTCCCTCAAAGTCACATCAGAACTGAACTGGTCCCTAAAAAAATCAGTGTTTGAAATTTTCTTGAAAATTTGAGAATTTGCTATTCATATTGTAAGCCTCCTAGTGTCCAAAAAAATGAAAATGAGGTTGAAATAATGATGGCAACATAAAGTATACATATGGTCTATGTTAGTTATTAACTATTTTGAGTGGTAAGATTATTTGTCTCACAAGCAGAAAATTTAACATTTTGCAAATCGCAAAATTTTCCATTTTTTTCCGACATTTTGGTATTTTTCACAAAAAAACACAGACTGTATCGACGAAAATTTACCAGTAACTTGAAGTACAATGTGTCACGAAAATTCAATCTCAAAATCACTGGGATAAGTAAAAGCAAAAAAAAGTTATCCCCACTTAAGTGATACATGTCAGATTTGAAAAAAAGGGCTCTGTCAGGAACGCAAAAACTGGCTCTGTCAGGAAGGGGTTAAGGTCAGACTCGGGGAACATTTGAGAAACATCCGCAAAGGTTTAGAGGTTCATGCACTATCCGCACACTTTAAAACCTGTCACCAGTGTGATCCAAAGCACATCAAAAAATTTTATGTACTGCAGAAAATTTTACCTAATATTAGAGGTGGTGATTTTACAAAAAAATTAGCTAAAGCCGAGATGTCACTGATTTTTAACTATAAAACGCTTATACCCAATGGTTTAAATAAAGATTTTGAAACCAAATGGTTTTTATAGTTGATACTTTATATGCCCTGTTTTTATACTGTTAAAATTGCGTGTTCATTTTTAAGATGTATTTTTGCATTAATTATGTTTTTTAAATCTATTTATTTCTGAGGACAATACTGGCTCCAATGAAAGCACATCTCACTTTATAATGAACGGGTTTCCATGGCAACCGCTTCCCCGCGATTTGAATCTATTGCGGGAACTTTACTGTGTTGTAAGTGGAACGCAAGCCCCTTCGACTAAAGCCGGAAGTCCTCAGATGGAACGCAAAACGTCACATCCGCTTCCGGTATCGGACGGGATACCGGAGGTAACCAGACGCCGGAGTTATGCGCTGAACTAACTACAAACAGCTGCGCAAAAAGAGTACCTCAAGATGCGGTATGGAGTGGCCGATGCCCCGCACCTTTTGAAGGGGGGGATGGGGATTGTAGCGGTTAGAATAATCCATGTCTGGAAATAGGAATTTTTTGTGTCTCCTGAGAGGGGGTATTTAAACCAGTGCATTGCACTGGTAATGTCACTCGCCTTGAAAAAGATTCTCTGCGAATCGAAACCGGTCGGCGGCCTGTGACCTGTGCCACAAGAGGGGACTTTCGTTGGATCTTACCTGATACACCACGCCAGCAGCAATCCAGGGACGCCTGTGGTAACACCTTAAGCGCTGTTTGTCTACATTACACCAGTAGACATATCCATCTGGTGAGGGTCCTCTGTTTTAGTCCTCCTGTGCCACTGTTAAATTTTATTTGTTTAATTAAAAACGTACTGCACCATCATTTTCTTCTCTCATCTTTTGGAGCTTCATTTGTTCCTGATGTGTAAAGAAAGCAAGTGGATCTTTTGGTGGAAATAAGGTTCCCCTCAATCAAGTGCATATGTCTACCCACTAAGTAGACCTATCCCTGTGGTACGAATAAAAGCCTCATATTTAAATAGATGTGTTTTCTAAAGTGTTAACAATATTACACTATTGGTTCTTTCCTTCTCTTCTGGGTACTACAAAAATATCCAAGAGGAAGGTCGACTACAGATAGCGCTCTGGAATTACAAAAACTTGTTTTGGTATTGTATGTGTTTATGAAGTGGTCCTTCATTGTTTGTTGATCCTAAGCTGCTGTCCTTTGAGCGCACGATTGCTTGATCTTTTTTTTGTCTTGCTTATCTTTCATACAGAAAATATCTCTTTCTTTCTTATTTCATGTGCCACGGTGCCGATTGTTCTGGGTCACCCCTGGCTCCGGGTTCATAACCCACAGATTGATTGGCAGGCGGGGGAAATAACTCGATGGAGTGATCATTGCTCCTGTCATTGTCTAGAACAGCCTGTATTTGGGGCAGTGGTTTCCGTGAAGGGGATTCCAGCTGCCTACGCTGACTTCCAGGATGTCTTTTCCAAAGGCGAAGCTGAGGTTTTACCACCTCATCGCACATACGATTGCGCCATTGAGCTAATGCCTGAGGCACAATATCCCAAAGCCAGGCTTTATTCTTTGTCTGGACCCGAGACGCAGTCCATGAATACGTATATTCAGGAAAATTTGGCTAAAGGCTTTATTCGGCCCTCAAAGTCTCCCCTAAGTGCGGGATTCTTTTTTGTCTCCAAAAAGGATGGCTCCTTAAGACCCTGTATAGATTACAGGGCACTCAACAAGATAACGGTAAAAAATACGTATCAGTTACCGTTAATATCTGTTTTGTTTGACCAGCTTCGCACCGCTAAGATCTTTTCTAAGATCGACCTGCGCGGTGCCTACAACCTTGTCCGCATAAGAGCAGGAGACGAATGGAAGACCGCCTTTAGTACCCAAACAGGGCACTACGAGTATCTCGTAATGCCATTCGGTTTGTCCAACGCACCAGCGGTCTTCCAAGATTTCATCAATTATATTCTTAGAGACTTCTTGGGAGTCTTCGCTGTGGTCTATTTGGACGACATTTTAATCTACTCCAGCTCATTGGAGGAACATCGCCATCAGGTCAGGTTAATTCTTCAGAGGCTTAGAGAACATCGCCTCTTTGCTAAGCCCGAGAAGTGCGAATTTGAAGTTACCAAGGTATCCTTTTTAGGATACGTGATCTCCTCTGAGGGCTTTTATATGGAACCCAAGAAACTGCAAGCAGTTTTAGATTGGGCCAAGCCCACGACCCTTAAAGCCGTCCAAAGATTCTTAGGGTTTGCTAATTACTACAGGCGGTTTATCCGCTCTTTTTCTGACGTAGTAGCACCCATAGTGGCCCTCACTAAGAAGGAAGCAGATCCATCCCAGTGGCCTCCCCAGGCAGAAGAGGCATTTCTTGCCTTAAAACAAGCTTTCGTGTCCGCTCCCATTTTAAGACATCCCGATCCACAACTACCGTTTGTCGTTGAAGTCGACGCTTCTGAGGTAGGAGCAGGGGCAGTCCTGTCTCAACAGGATCCTGAGTCCTTATTCTTTTTTCCCTGCGCCTATATGTCGCGAAAATTCTCTACTGCGGAGATGAATTATGACGTCGGGAACCGGAAGTTGTTGGCCATAAAATGGGCATTCGAGGAATGGAGGCATTGGTTGGAAGGGGCCAATCACCAGATTCTGGTTATCACAGACCACAAAAATTTACAATACCTGGAATCAGCCAAGCGTCTGAATGCCCGACAAGCCCGGTGGGCATTATTCTTTACACGTTTTAACTTTATTATCTCTTACCGCCCCGGGTCCAAAAATGTAAGGGCAGACGCATTGTCCCGGAGTTTTTTACCCAAACAGGGTATGCGGGAACCTCCTCGGCCCATTCTTCCGGCATCAATTATACATTTTGGCATTACTCAGACCCTCATAGACCTACCATATATACTCGAGTATAAGCCTACTTTTTCAGAACAGTTTTTATGCTGAAAAAGCCCCCCTCGGCTTATACTCGAGTGAGGGTCCCACTTGAGTCAATAAGTTTTCCCAGTTTTTTTATTGTAAAATTAGGTGCCTCGGCTTATATTCGGGTCGACTTATACTCGAGTATATACGGTACTTCTGCAGGTCCAGGGTCAGGCACCCAGGCAGTTGCCTCTCGGCCATTTATTTGTTCCGCAGCCCTTGAGAAAGCGGGTCTTAGAGGAGTTCCATGACAGTCAGATTGCAGGTCATCCTGGCATCAAGAAGACACTTGATCTTCTCTCCCGATGCGTCTGGTGGCCGAGCATGGTTCCAGATACCAAGGAGTACATCCAGTCTTGTCCTGATTGTGCTAGACACAAGATTCCCAGAGTATCGCCCACAGGACAACTTATTCCCTTGGCCATTCCCTCCAGACCATGGTCACATATTGCCATGGACTTTGTGGTCGACCTGCCTCAATCATCAGGTTTCCGAGCAGTATGGGTGATTATTGACAGGTTCAGTAAGATGGCCCACTTTGTTCCTTTGCCCCAGTTGCCGTCAGCCAATAAGTTGGCCAAGTTGTTTCTAGCTCATGTTTTCAAACTTCATGGTCTTCCGACCGATATAGTTTCTGACCGAGGTCCGCAGTTTATTGCCCGGTTTTGGAAACTTTTTTGCAAAGCTTTAAAGATCAAGCTGAGTTTGACTTCCGCTTATCATCCCCAATCCAATGGGCAGACGGAACGCCTTAATCAATCCTTGAAGCAATATCTGCGCCTTTTTGTGTCCAAAGCTCAAAATTACTGGTCGGAGTTTCTCCCCGTTGCCGAGTTCGCATATAACAACTCCCATCACTCGGCTACCCGGACTTCACCTTTTTTAGCCAATTATGGCTTTCACCCTAAAGCCACTGCCCTGGCTCCAGAGGGATCAGTAGTACTCTCTTCCACCACTGCCCGTTTAAGGGTCATTTGGAAGGAGGTACACCACGCTCTTAAGAGGGCTGCTCTTCAGGAGAAGGTTTTTTCGGACCGGTCAAGACGACCATGCAACTTTAGAGTAGGCGATAGAGTCTGGTTATCGACTCGGAACATCAGATTGCGACAAGGAACTTCTAAATTTGGTCCAAAATTCATTGGTCCATTTGCCATTGTTAAAAGAGTCAATCCTGTAGCCTTTCGGTTGCAAATCCCTAGGGCTTTAAAGATAGCCAATACATTCCATGCCTCTCTGCTCAAACCAGTTTTCACGTCGAAGAAATTTCCTCGAAAAGCAGACCTGGGTAAACCGCCTATTAATGTCCATGGACAGCCAGAATTTCTTGTAGAAAAGATCTTGGATTGCAGGGTCTCTCGAGGTTCTTTATATTTCCTTGTCCATTGGAAGGGATACGGCCCGGAAGAGAGGTCATGGGTTTCCGACAGGGATCTGCACGCCCCGCGTCTCAAAGCAAGCTTCTTTCGGGATTTCCCTCAGAAAGCAAGGCTTCGGGGTTCATTAACCCCTCCTCAAGGGGGGGGGGTACTGTTAGGCGCCGTGGGAGCGCTTCTGGAAGGACAGAGCGGCATGTTCGCTCAGCCGCCTGTCCTTCCGGCTCCAACGTCCAGTTGCGTGGCAACCAGGGACGCCAGAGGACGCAGCGTCGGAGCGTGACGCCCGTCCTCTCTCCCCGCATCTCCCAGCAACTAGGGAAGCCGGAGGACGCGGCGTGGAGACATAACGCCCGTCCTTCCGCCTCACGTCTCCCAGCGTCAGAGACGCGGCAGCGCCGTTGCTTAGCAACGGCAGACGCTGCCAGGCAGGCAAAGAAAGCCGCGAGTAAACAGACCACAGGTGTCTGAGGGGGCTCATTAGGACAGGCGGGGCCCAGGCCTCCATCCTCATTGGCTCCTAGCTTCCTTATCTAGGGAGCCAGCCCTGCAGTCCTCGCCGGTGATAGCTCCTGTTTGGACCTATCTGTCTGCTGCTCCCCGGTCCGGTTCCCTGCTGTTTCCAGTGGCGCTTTCTTGGTCTCTTCTTCTATTGGGTCCTCCCCGTGTCGTGAGTTGCCCCACTGGGGTAGTTTCATTCTTATCTTCTTTCATTATGATTACCATTCTTGTTTATATTTTTTCTGTCTGCCAGATTGGCAGGTCATTTACGTTGAGACAGCCTTTTGCCTCCCACTCGTCTCCTCCCCTTGCTTCCCAGTTTACCTGGGGTTCCCAGTCCATCTTGTTTTTTGTATGCTCTTGTATTTTGTTTGGTTCCCTGGGCGACGGTTGTCGCGGGTTGTGGCGACCAGGTCGCGGGCGCTTAGCAGCGTTAGTCAGGGTTCGGCAAGTCGCCGTTTGTTAATTTTTAGTTAGGCCCTCAGTCAGCTTACCTCTTGGCCGTACCCTAGGGGGGTCCCCGGCTCCTTGTCCTTCCTTAACTCCTGGCTGCACCGGAGCTTGGGTGGGCATAACCTACCCATTCAAACGTGGCGGCTACAGGCGAAGCCTAGCAATACCTGCAGGAGTCGGTCACCCAGCCTGGGGGGTACAACAGAGGCAGTGTAGGGTTTTGCCGTGGCTGTCCTAAACAGCAGTCCCGGCTGTGGAGTCACACCCGAAACCTAACAAGGTACATATAAAATTATGATTTATTGTGTTCTAATAATATTAATATCAGTGATTATCATTTGTTATCTTTCACCACTAATGCAATATCTATAATTTTTTACTAGCTTTTCAGTAGCGATCCTGTGTAATGTTTTTGTTACAATGCTGTGACATTCTTTCATGTATAAAATACCTTCATTGGCCTTGATTTGTCTTTTAACTCACAGTAAGTTAGTGTTATGTACATTAAAATATTTCACAGATTGTTAAATCTAAGTATTATTCTAACTCATTGCAGTGGTATCCTGCTTTACCAAACAGTATATAATTTTCTATACAGTAATTGGAATAATTTAGCCCATGCTACTGCAACTAATGATATCTAATGTTCTCCTTCTAGACTGAAGCTCTCTTTTAGCTCTGACATGCTAATTATTTTTGACACTCAAACAATATTAAAGATACTCTAGGTATTTTGTGAGGCAAAAAATAGCTTATCTTACTTTTCTCAAGACTTCTCAGTGTGGACATTTTTTTTAAATAAAAATGAACAAGTCACTGTGGGCCTTATACTGGTTCACTCCTTCTGGCAAATTCATTCTTAGGTGGACAAAACCATGTGCACTGCAGGTGGGGTGCCAACCTTTCTAATGTTGACCTTTTGTGTCCTCCTTTTGTCAACCTTGTGTTTGTTGACCTTTCGGTGTCGACCTAATGACTGTTTACCAAGACACTGTTGACCCTTCATTCCATAGGCATCTAAGCTTCTCCATGCATGCAACCTGACAGACATACTGTAGTTCTTAACGGATGGAATGATGGAGTCTATTTTATCACAGTATGACACAGGTATAGATTGGCAAAAGGTCAGGGTAAGCAGGAGTAATGGTTTCCACTGAAATTTTCTATTTACTTTACCTGTATAAGAATAATATTTAAGGCATGTTTGTTTAAATCAAACTTAAATCAAGAGATTAGATTTAAGAAGAAATGTGGTGTTTCCAACAGTTATCAGTACTCTTAATACCTATGAAAACCTTTGTAATTGCACAAACAATGTGTCTCACTAGTCTCCTGTAAACAGGGCTACAAAGAGGTATGCTGGGCCCTTGGGTTGTGGCCTAATTGCGGTAGGTGTGGTCAACTCCAGGGATTAGACTACGCCCCACAATTTTTAGAGGGTGAAAAAACACTCTATAGTCCAGGGGGGAGTGTTATTGTCCCCCCTTAGCAGAAGCAGCACACCTACAGCATGTGCTGTCCTGACAGCAGGTTCATAATGAGCTCTCATGCTGTCAGTGAAATGCTCAAACGAAACCTGCTGTCAGCACAGAACATGCTGTATATGTATGATGCTGCCCAAGAGGGACTTAGGGGGAAGGGCGGAGCAGAGGGGGGGGAGTGGAGTAAGGATAAACCCATGTTATTAAGGATCCTGTAAATTGCTGGTTTTAAGATATTGTACAACTCTTTGTAAGGCTCAGTGGTCGGTAATTGCTTACCTCTTCCTTGCTTCTACTTTTGTGCAGTACCACTTCATTCACAATTTTCCAGTCCTGTTGGATTACTTCAGTAGGTAGTGACTAGTTGAATAATTCTGTTAATGGTTTTACCAGCTCCCCTTTAAGCTCTTTTAGTATCCTTGGATGTGTCCAATCTGGCTCCATTTATTTATCCACTTTCAGTTTTCAGTTAGGAATTTCTCCTCTTTAAATATACTTGATTCTCCCTCTTTTTTTGAATATACTTGCAACTTAACTGTGGCCCCTTCCCCTGTCTTTCAGCAGTGAATACTGAGCAGAAATAATTATTAATATGATCTGCTGTTACATTGGGCCTTATTCTGGTTCACTCTCAGAGGCAAATTCCTTCTCAAATGGACAAAACCATGTACACTGCAGGGTGGGCAGATATAACATGTGCTGAGAGCATTAGATTTGGCTGAGTTATTTTGTTTCTCTGCAGGGAAAATATTGACTACTTTATTTCTACACTGCAATATAGATCTCACGTTGAAGAAAAGCCCAAATTCTATTCTATCTGCATATGTTATATAGTTACATAGTTACATAGTAGATAAGGCTGAAAAGAGACTTGCCTTCATCTAGTTCAACCTTGGTTTATTAGCTTAACCCTTATTTTATGTATTGTATCTTGATATTTTATTTTAAAGACATATTTTTATTCTTAATTGTACCCCTGGATGTTTTTTACCAATAAATGTTTGTCCAACCTAATTTTAAATGTATTTAATGTGTCTGCCGAAACCACCTCACCAGGAAGAGAGTTCCATAGTTTGGTTGCCCTGACCATGAAAAAATGTTTCCTTTAAAGTGAACAATTTTTTTTTTTCTTCAAATCTAAACTCATGCCCACGTGTCCATGAGTCCTTACTTGTGCTAAAAAGGGCGCTTGGCAGTTCCATATATTGGCCCCAGATATATTTGTGCATGTTAAGCATGTTCCCCCTTAAATGTCTCTTCTCTAGTGTAAACAATCCCAATTTGTTTAATCTGTCCTCGTAGCTTAAATTCTCTAACCACCTGCAGTGCACATGGTTTTGTCCATTTGAGAAGGAACTTGCCTCTGAGAGTGAACCAGAATAAGGCACATTGTCTCCCTCAAGAAGACTTTCACTCTATGTCTTTTGCCTTATTACTCCTCTTTTTGTTTTTCTCCTTTTATATACCTAAAAAAAGTTTTCTCCCCTTTACCCAATGACTGAGCCAATTTCTCATAAGCCTTTGCTTTTGCACATCTGATTACCTTCTTAGCCTCCTTCTGTCTAACAAGATACACCTCTTTGTCTTCATTATTATGCATCTGCTTATATTTCCTAAAGGCCAACTTTTTTGCCTTCACAATACTTGCTATTTCTTTCGCACACTGACTTCCTTTTTCTTGTGTTTTTAATTATTCCCACTTCTCCTGCACTCCTTCAAGTTCCTCCAAAATGCCAAATAATCGCTTACAAAGTTTCCCATCTTTACAAAATCAGCCTTCCTAAAATCTAACACCTGTTATTGTGTGTTATAAGTCAGTCTTTGTCTTTTTTCTGAACCATACTGCTTGATGGATAAAAGAGTTTTCTTTTCTTCGCACTTTTTTTACAGCAAAAGATTTGTCAGCTGTATGGACAAAAGAGACTCATTTTGACATAAGGAGATGAGGAATATACTGTATATACAGTACAGTATATTGGTTTTTGGTAACTGGTGCTTCTAACATATAATAAAGGAACTTATGGATGTTTGTATTTTAGCACAAGAATACATCAATGTTCACCCAACTGTGGTTATGGAAGGAGTAAACATATCGAAAACATCAGTACCTTCTGCCTCCTGTAAGGATTGACTTTTTAATAATGGTGTGCTTGATTCAAAGATGTTCCCCTTTCCATACAAATATTGTGAGTGCTTTTGTGTTTCCTTTTGCACTGAGCAGTACATTTAATAAGGTGGGAGTTCTATTTATTTATTTACAGTGTATTTTATGGTGCAGCAGATTCTGTTGCACTTTACAATTTTAATTTTATTGATAAGATGAGATGTTGCCTATGCTATGGGCAACATCCCATCTTTAATAGAACTCATATCTTAGTAAATTTACCCCTGAATATAGGATATCTGCTTGAAGACTGTAATAAATAGAGACACTTGGGAAGCCGTTAATCTTAATTAAATAACCACACCATCCAAAGAATGATTAATGATTGTCAAAGATGTCTTTAGTGTTCTCTGCGATTTATTAAAGGACATTTGGCCTGATTCAGACATTGGGCCTTTGCATCTTGTATCCAGGAAGTCTTGTATACTCCCTAATAGTTAACATTGGTTTGGGAGAGTAAAATGTGGTTGGTGAAGGTAAGAAGGATGTGATAAAAGGAATATTTTGTAGTGCATATACAATATGTATTCCAATATCCATTAAAGCCCTACTTAAGGTGGCAAGGCGTTCAGTTACCAATGCAAACACACGGGCATATTTGACATTGTGGATTTTGATTTCCTCTGATGGGGAGACATTTTCCAGAATTATAGATGCTAGTAGACAATATTGTATTAAGGTCCAGATTCTGTAAAGCAAAAAGCAAGTCCTGTAATTATGTGTCTGGGACAGACCATGTTGCTATGCAAATACATTTATCTGCAGGGCAAATAGTGGCTGCTTTTGCATTTAGCCAACAGAAGTTAGACAACTTTATGTTTACCCTGCAATTGGCGTAGCTATAGCTCCGCAGCCCCCGCAGTGGCGGGGAGGCGCAGAGAACATGTGGGAGCCGGGGGTCTGCGGGGCTATAGTTACCACTTACCCGCTGCTGTCTGGTGACTGCCATCACGGTCCTGTCTCTCCTGGCACCGGCTCCTGCTGCTATAATGAAAACTGACACTTAGAAAATGGCTGCCCCCATACTGCAGACAGTTTTATGTCTGCAGTATGGGGGCAGCCATTTTCTAAGAGTCAGTTTCCATTATAATAGCAGGAGCCGGTGCCGGGAGAGACGGGACAGTGACCGCAGATGTGGCCGGGCAGGTACGCCGAGGGGAGGGAGGGGGGCGCCGAAAAATTAGGTAGTTACGCCACTGCACACAGTATACAACTCTATCTCTCTGCACATGTTATATCTGCCCCACTAATAGTGTAGTGTTGTATGGTTTTGCCCATTTGGAAGCATATTTGCTTTGCTAACAAAGCTGAATGAGGCCATACGTTTTTATAGTCCTTTTGTTATTATCCCTGCATTGACTTAATGGAATATTCACACTTGATTGATGTGGAGGAGGGAAAGACCATACTTAAGTGACTGTCTACTCTTTAAAAAAAATAAAAAAGTTATATTTTAAGATGTGTTTCTCCCAGTTCACCACAATATGATAATTCTTACTTTCTTTCTTTACTAGAAGGAGATTTATCCTATTAAAGTAGTAATGTTTAGTATGTATGGCTTTATCTGTCAATTCTCTATCAGTATTTAGATCCTGTTTCAGACCTGTTGGTTAGGCAGTGTACATTCACCCACCCCCAGCATTTGTATGTGAGGGGATGTGTACACTAACACATCCCTTCACAGGTCGTTGACAATCAAATTCAGGGTAGGCACTGACGTCATGTGAAGTCAGCCACCTGCCGCATTTGCAGGGGAACACCCAGCACTTTTATGGGGACCCCATACAATGCTGGGCATTCCCCTGCTGCCAGCCCCTACATACCCCCTCCCTTCCATTGCCTCTGCAAATGCTTTGGTAAATGTGTGATACTCATCGAAGGTATTCACACAGGGAGGCTGCGCATATTTACCCATGCACAGACCCACACTATCATAAACGGGGCCGGATTAGGCTCCAACTGATCAAACCTGAATCAGGTCCTTTGTGACTATCACCTTTATTGACAACATGCTGTACTTCAATAACTTTTTAAATATAACTTAATTTAAAGGTTTCTTGCCAATTTGCTCATTATACATTTTTGAATGTGATAACATTACAAGTGGTTATTAATCTTTTAACCATTGTTATGTGCCATAATACATGTGTTCATGTGTTTATAGATTTTATATATATAATTTTTTCTTTTTTTTTTTTTTTTTTTTCCCTTCCCTTTTCCTTCCCTTCCCCTTTCTTTCCTTTCCTTTTTCTCCCTTTTTTTTTTTTTTTTTTTTACGTGAATAACGTTGAATAACTGGAGTTTCTCCATCTGTGCCAAATCTTTAAGTATATATCTATCTTATTTCTCTTTAAATACACAAATTTCTCCTGTGCAGCGGTATAGTTTACCACCCTGACCCACTCCTCAAATTCTGGCCCTTCTACGGCCATCCATTTCCTTGCAATAACTGTTTTGGCCAGGGCACATATATTGATTACATACATTTTATCGTATTTGTCAAGACTCATATCCATACCAGCCCCCAAGATACAGGTTTTTGGCTCCAACATGTTCCCTGGGATTCCTGTTGCAACCAACACTTGCATTACTTTTTTCCAAAATTCGTTAACTGTTACACAGTCCCATATTAAATGCCAAAACGTACCACTCTCGGTCGAACATTTAGGGCATTTAATTCTCTTTTTTTTAATACGTGATAGTCTGGCTGTGGTCAAGTAGCTTCTATGTGTGATAAACAGCTGTATCTGTTGGATTTTTAATGAGTTTGTGGCTATTGATACGCTCTTGAGGGTCCATTGCCATTCTGCCTCCGTGAGGGTCCCCACATCACATGTCCATCTTGCTCTTAATACACTAAGACTATCTTTATTTTTATTATCCAGTAAATGATTATATATCCTTGATACAATTTTATTTTTATTTTTGCTTATTTCCCTTAAGAATCTCTTAACCGGGGATTCTACCAGAGGAGGATCTTTATTGCTGAATTTAGACCTTAATGCACTTCTAAGTTGAAGAAATCTAAAAAAAAATTCGCGAGGTATGTTAAATTCTTCTACCAGTTGTGCAAAGGACTTTAGCCCCTCCAGATTATATAGATGGCCTATCACATTTACTCCGTACGGCCCCCAGATTATATCTGGTTGTAATTTAGTAAATTCTGGAAAATATCTATAATCCGCTAGTGCATGCTCTGGATCTAGTCCCGCTTGGCCCAGTATATTCTCTGCTTCTCTCCAAATCTTTATTGCCTGTATAACCATGGGGACGTCTGATTTAAAGGGTTTCCCCCCTAACAGATGTTGTGTTAGGCTGCAATTGGTAGGTAGTTTCCTGTTCCTCAATAGTAGTTTAGCGAGACTACCTCCTGATCCATCTGCTGTCCAATCTCTCAGATGTTGCAGTTGGCCAGCCAAGTAGTACAATCTAAAGTTAGGGAGGGCTATACCGCCCTGCCCTGTTTTTCCCATTAATGTTTCTAATTTTATTTTAGCTCTGCTATTATTCCAGATAAAGGAGGTAATCAGGCTATTCATCCTATCAAAGATGGCCATTGGTAGATACACAGGGGACTGCTGCAGGATATATAGGCATTTTGGCAAGATAATCATCTTAATCAGATTTACACGGCCGTACATTGTTAAGGGAAGTTTGCTCCAGGTCTTAAATTTAGTTGTCATATATTGTATTAATGGCTGGATATTTAGTTGATTAAATTCAAAAGGCTCTCTACTAATCCATACCCCTAAGTATTTGAAGTTCTCTGTCCATTTAATTTTCAGATCCCCTTGATTCACATTTATAGGTGTTTTATTTATTGCTAAAATGCTGGACTTTGCTTCATTTATTGCTAACCCTGAGTAACTACCTATTGTTTTGATTATTTGCAATATTCTGGGTGCCGAGTGAGTATAGTCTTTCATGAATAGCAAGATGTCGTCAGCATACATGGCAACTTTATCCGATGAATACCCATTGTCATAACCAACAATTTCTCTGTGGTTCCTGATAGCACATGCCACTGGTTCTATTGCCAAGGCAAATAAATAAGGCGACAGTGGGCATCCTTGCCTTGTCCCTCTAAAGAGGGAGAAGGGGTCCGATGTCCACCCATTCACTGTGATTCTTGCTTTCGGTTTTGCATATAGTGTCTGCACCCATTGGATATATTTTGGACCAAAGCCAAATGATCTTAACACTTCCCACAAGTAGGGCCATTCCACTGTATCAAATGCTTTTATTGCATCAATTGACATTATCGCTGATTTGTCTGTCTTATTATTAGGGTTTTGTATATGACTAAATACTTTTCTAATATTTATTAACGTAGACTTCCCCGGCATAAAGCCGGTTTGATCCGGGTGAATGATCTCATCAATGGTTTTACCTAGCCTATTGGCCAATATTTTTGCTAGTATTTTTGCTTCTGTAGGCAGAAGAGATATAGGCCGGTATGCATCCATTTCCTCGCAGTTCTTACCTTGCTTAGGAATGAGTATTATTCTTGCCTCCATAGCTGACTCAGAGCATTCACCCGCATCAAAAAATTTAGCAAATATTTCTGAAAGAAGCGGTGCAAAGAATTCAATGAACTCTTTGTAGAGCTCTATAGGGATGCCATCCAATCCAGGGGATTTCCCATTTGGTAATTCCTTGATGGCTCTTACTATTTCATCAATCTGTATATCTGCTTCTAATTCTTGACAGGCTAGGGTGGGAAGGGTAGGCAGTCCAATCTTATTTATATAATCATATATTTGGGTCGAACTATTTGCTATTTTAGATTCGTACAGCCCACTATAATATTTTTTAAAGGCATAGCCGATGTCAGGGGTGTTAGTGCGCATTACTCCATATTCATCTTTTATTCTATATATTATTGTGGATGGCTTATCAGCATTTGCCAAAAATGCCATACATCTTCCTGCCCTATCTGCATTATTATATTGATATTGGGCACTTTGATTCATACACCTAATGTTAATTTCTTTAATATACTCCAACCAGCGCTCTTTAGCCACTACCCACTTATTTTTAGATTCCTCTTTACCGTCTAACAGGAATGTTGCTTCATATTTGTTACATTTGTTTTCCAGTTCTGTTATCGTTTGCTTGTTGGCTCTTTTAACCATACTAATTTTTTTCTTAAGTATACCCCTAAGGTGGGCTTTAAAGGTATCCCAAGTGATATTTGCTGGTGCTGTGCCTCTATTTACCTCCCAAAACTCCTCCCATGTTTCTACAAGGCCAGCTGTTATCTCAGGGTTGCTTAACCACATAGCATCACATTTCCAAAATTTATTGCCCCTTTCCAGGTTTTCATTCAGATCCATCACTAAAGGTGAATGATCTGAAATACCCCTTGTTTTGTAATCAACATCTTTTATCAATGGCAACAGGGATGTGGATATTAAAGCAAGATCAATTCGGGAAAATGCGGTATGCGTAGCAGAGAAGCAAGAATACTGCACTTTGTCTGGGTTTTTTCCTCTCCATGGGTCGATTAATCCCATTTCCTCTACAAATGCGCGAAATTTTCCGGAGCTACTCTTACTGCTTACTCCTGTTGTCTTTTTACTCCATCTATCCAAGTTCACGTCTAGGACGTTGTTAAAGTCCCCCAAGCAAATTAAAGGTACAGTTGGTGTGTGTGCCACAAATTCAACCATCTTAATTAGGACGTCGAATGAGAATGGTGGGGGAATGTACACAGTTAACAATAATACATGATGATTATTCATGACACAATCCAGAAATATAAACCTTCCTCCTGGGTCGATTTCTATCCTTGAATGTGTAAACCCAATTGTTTTTTTTACAAGTATGGAAACCCCACGAGCCATAGAGGTAAAGGGAGCATGGACGGCGAACCCCACCCATGGCTTTTTTAATGCCAGTAGTTTCCCACCTGTAAGATGTGTCTCGGTTAGACATATAATGTCTGGCTTATAGCCCTGGATATGACGCAGAACTAATGACCGTTTTATTTTATCGTTAATACCTCTAGTATTCCATAAAAGTAATCTTACCATAAGCTGCTGTTATATATTTACCCTGCCATCTCAGCTCCCTCCAACTCCATCGGCCCACATATATTGCCATTTTATCAATATCTCTAAACCAATTCAACAGCATAAAAAAAACAATAAAACAACCGAAAACATATACCCCCCCCCCCACCCTGTATACCTACCCCCCTTGGCATACTTCTAAATACCCTCCCTCACCCACCACTGTCAATGCTAATCGTTCTTCTTCTTATTAGCACTGTAAGGCTACTATCCCAATGACCACTTCTTGTTACCCAGGCCATGATCCCCTCCCCCTCCCCCGGCTAATACTACTTTTTATTAACAGCATTTACAGCCCCCCTGTGCCCCTCCTAAAACCCCAGCTACTAATTTATGATGTTATACGTTCACTTCCTAGTAGTTCACAGTATTCTAAAACACAACCAATAAGAATCATGCGGATGGATTTATCAGGCCAACTGTCTTCTGGCTGGAAACTTGATGTCAAGCCATTCCCCAGCCTCTTTAGTTGTGTGGAAAAATTTAGTGTCATTATCCATAATAACCCTTAGCTTCGCTGGAAACTGCATCGAATATTTGATGTCCAGGGCCCTTAGACGCTTCTTCACTTCCGCAAATTTCGCTCTATTTTTTTGTACCTCTATTGAAAAATCGGGAAAGGCTGCAAGTTTAGTGCCTTTATATTCCAGCTGACCTTTTTCGCGCGAATATCTCAATATTGCATCACGATCCTGATAGTTCAAAAGTTTGAAGATAAGTGTACGCGGGGGAGCACCTGGTGGTGGGGGTTTTGTTGGGACTCGATGAGCCCTTTCAACTGCGAGTTGAGCCGAGAAGGATTCAATGCCATAGTTATCTTTTAGTAACTGTTCAATAAATTTCGGTGTATTCTTCCCCTCTTCTCTTTCTGGTAGCCCAATTAGTCTTATGTTGTTGCGTCTTAATCTACCCTCGGCGTCGGTCAACTTAGTATTTATGTCACGAATCTGATTAACCAGGGCATCAACTGACTTCAATACTTTAACATTTGCATCCTCTAGATTGGAGATTCGGGCCTCAGCTTCATTCATTCTATCTTTTACTGTGCCAATGTCTTGTTTTATCTGCTGTATATCTGACTGTACGTCATTAATCTTCTCGAGTAGTCTGTTTTCGCTGCACGCAATAGCATCTAAGATCTGTTGCAGATTTGAGTCTGAAACGGGCGCAGGCGTACTGAGGGGGTTATTTGGTCCCTTAACTGGGGTGGTTTGTGGTGTAGATGCATTAGATGCTTGCGATGTATTGCCAGTTTGCGTTCTGGCATATTTCTCAAGGCGTGCTGCCGCAGCAGTGTTGCCAGTTTTTCCCATTTTGCAGTCGGTTATCTACCCAATCGGTAGTACCGATACCAACTGTCCAATCTATTAATGTGATGTAACAGAATAGGTAGGTTCAGGCAAAGTCAGTCCTGCTAGTTCTTGCAAAGCTTCACAGATATATACAATGTCTAATTCTGGCTCTCTCCGCAGTGACAGCAAAAAATATCAATACGTGACGTATAGGTAAGAGTCTTACAGCACTCCTGTATTTTTCAATCCACACCCAGAACAGGATAGAAAAAAAAACCAAAAGCTCTGTCCAGGTATAAACAGTATCTACAGCAGATTTCTACAATCCACCCGCCTCAGCCTGCATTGGCATACACGTTTTTTACCTGTATGGTACTTTTTCACCCGTCTCCGTTCAGCCTTTCTGGGCCTTTGCTGTTAGTCACTCACCGCGATTACTTCTCTCCACGAGAGTACACAAGTCTGGCACTGCCAACCCCTTTATCACGAGGAACACTTGTTGATGCACAGGCTGTCTGGGGGACACACAGTCGCCGTCGCTTGGTCTATCTGCTGGCTGGTTTAGCAATGCCGCATCTCCTACCCCGGCTATGGACTTAGCCTCCCACGGTAAACCGCAGGCTGGGTCGTGGACGCAGGGTCACCAAGGATCCCCCTGTCGATCGGGCAGTGTTTCCCTGTATCATGGGTATCACGCTGCCTTCGGTGGCGTCTCACTAATTCTGCGGCTGTATATAGTGTGCTCCTGCCGCGTGCTGCATACAACGCCTGCAGGGCTCCAGCTGGCGCGGTTCTCCCACGTCACCGCGACGTTCTCTATTTCGTAGCCGGGATTGCGCTCACGTAGCTGGGGGGAAGGGCAAAGCAGGCTCCCTTACGGATGTCTCGCCGGGGGATCAGGAGAGCTCACTCCTCACTCCTGCCTCTCCGTGGCCACGCCTCAATCCCGTATAAGAATAATATTTAAGGCATGTTTGTTTAAATCAAACTTAAATCAAGAGATTAGATTTAAGAAGAAATGTGGTGTTTCCAACAGTTATCAGTACTCTTAATACCTATGAAAACCTTTGTAATTGCACAAACAATGTGTCTCACTAGTCTCCTGTAAACAGGGCTACCAAGAGGTATGCTGGGCCCTTGGGTTGTGGCCTAATTGCGGTAGGTGTGGTCAACTCCAGGGATTAGACTACGCCCCACAATTTTTAGAGGGTGAAAAAACACTCTATAGTCCAGGGGGGAGTGTTATTGTCCCCCCTTAGCAGAAGCAGCACACCTACAGCATGTGCTGTCCTGACAGCAGGTTCATAATGAGCTCTCATGCTGTCAGTGAAATGCTCAAACGAAACCTGCTGTCAGCACAGAACATGCTGTATATGTATGATGCTGCCCAAGAGGGACTTAGGGGGAAGGGCGGAGCAGAGGGGGGGGAGTGGAGTAAGGATAAACCCATGTTATTAAGGATCCTGTAAATTGCTGGTTTTAAGATATTGTACAACTCTTTGTAAGGCTCAGTGGTCGGTAATTGCTTACCTCTTCCTTGCTTCTACTTTTGTGCAGTACCACTTCATTCACAATTTTCCAGTCCTGTTGGATTACTTCAGTAGCTAGTGACTAGTTGAATAATTCTGTTAATGGTTTTACCAGCTCCCCTTTAAGCTCTTTTAGTATCCTTGGATGTGTCCAATCTGGCTCCATTTATTTATCCACTTTCAGTTTTCAGTTAGGAATTTCTCCTCTTTAAATATACTTGATTCTCCCTCTTTTTTTGAATATACTTGCAACTTAACTGTGGCCTCCTTCCCCTGTCTTTCAGCAGTGAATACTGAGCAGAAATAATTATTAATATGATCTGCTGTTACATTGGGCCTTATTCTGGTTCACTCTCAGAGGCAAATTCCTTCTCAAATGGACAAAACCATGTACACTGCAGGGTGGGCAGATATAACATGTGCTGAGAGCATTAGATTTGGCTGAGTTATTTTGTTTCTCTGCAGGGAAAATATTGACTACTTTATTTCTACACTGCAATATAGATCTCACGTTGAAGAAAAGCCCAAATTCTATTCTATCTGCATATGTTATATAGTTACATAGTTACATAGTAGATAAGGCTGAAAAGAGACTTGCCTTCATCTAGTTCAACCTTGGTTTATTAGCTTAACCCTTATTTTATGTATTGTATCTTGATATTTTATTTTAAAGACATATTTTTATTCTTAATTGTACCCCTGGATGTTTTTTACCAATAAATGTTTGTCCAACCTAATTTTAAATGTATTTAATGTGTCTGCCGAAACCACCTCACCAGGAAGAGAGTTCCATAGTTTGGTTGCCCTGACCATGAAAAAATGTTTCCTTTAAAGTGAACAATTTTTTTTTTTCTTCAAATCTAAACTCATGCCCACGTGTCCATGAGTCCTTACTTGTGCTAAAAAGGGCGCTTGGCAGTTCCATATATTGGCCCCAGATATATTTGTGCATGTTAAGCATGTTCCCCCTTAAATGTCTCTTCTCTAGTGTAAACAATCCCAATTTGTTTAATCTGTCCTCGTAGCTTAAATTCTCTAACCACCTGCAGTGCACATGGTTTTGTCCATTTGAGAAGGAACTTGCCTCTGAGAGTGAACCAGAATAAGGCACATTGTCTCCCTCAAGAAGACTTTCACTCTATGTCTTTTGCCTTATTACTCCTCTTTTTGTTTTTCTCCTTTTATATACCTAAAAAAAGTTTTCTCCCCTTTACCCAATGACTGAGCCAATTTCTCATAAGCCTTTGCTTTTGCACATCTGATTACCTTCTTAGCCTCCTTCTGTCTAACAAGATACACCTCTTTGTCTTCATTATTATGCATCTGCTTATATTTCCTAAAGGCCAACTTTTTTGCCTTCACAATACTTGCTATTTCTTTCGCACACTGACTTCCTTTTTCTTGTGTTTTTAATTATTCCCACTTCTCCTGCACTCCTTCAAGTTCCTCCAAAATGCCAAATAATCGCTTACAAAGTTTCCCATCTTTACAAAATCAGCCTTCCTAAAATCTAACACCTGTTATTGTGTGTTATAAGTCAGTCTTTGTCTTTTTTCTGAACCATACTGCTTGATGGATAAAAGAGTTTTCTTTTCTTCGCACTTTTTTTACAGCAAAAGATTTGTCAGCTGTATGGACAAAAGAGACTCATTTTGACATAAGGAGATGAGGAATATACTGTATATACAGTACAGTATATTGGTTTTTGGTAACTGGTGCTTCTAACATATAATAAAGGAACTTATGGATGTTTGTATTTTAGCACAAGAATACATCAATGTTCACCCAACTGTGGTTATGGAAGGAGTAAACATATCGAAAACATCAGTACCTTCTGCCTCCTGTAAGGATTGACTTTTTAATAATGGTGTGCTTGATTCAAAGATGTTCCCCTTTCCATACAAATATTGTGAGTGCTTTTGTGTTTCCTTTTGCACTGAGCAGTACATTTAATAAGGTGGGAGTTCTATTTATTTATTTACAGTGTATTTTATGGTGCAGCAGATTCTGTTGCACTTTACAATTTTAATTTTATTGATAAGATGAGATGTTGCCTATGCTATGGGCAACATCCCATCTTTAATAGAACTCATATCTTAGTAAATTTACCCCTGAATATAGGATATCTGCTTGAAGACTGTAATAAATAGAGACACTTGGGAAGCCGTTAATCTTAATTAAATAACCACACCATCCAAAGAATGATTAATGATTGTCAAAGATGTCTTTAGTGTTCTCTGAGATTTATTAAAGGACATTTGGCCTGATTCAGACATTGGGCCTTTGCATCTTGTATCCAGGAAGTCTTGTATACTCCCTTATAGTTAACATTGGTTTGGGAGAGTAAAATGTGGTTGGTGAAGGTAAGAAGGATGTGATAAAAGGAATATTTTGTAGTGCATATACAATATGTATTCCAATATCCATTAAAGCCCTACTTAAGGTGGCAAGGCGTTCAGTTACCAATGCAAACACACGGGCATATTTGACATTGTGGATTTTGATTTCCTCTGATGGGGAGACATTTTCCAGAATTATAGATGCTAGTAGACAATATTGTATTAAGGTCCAGATTCTGTAAAGCAAAAAGCAAGTCCTGTAATTATGTGTCTGGGACAGACCATGTTGCTATGCAAATACATTTATCTGCAGGGCAAATAGTGGCTGCTTTTGCATTTAGCCAACAGAAGTTAGACAACTTTATGTTTACCCTGCAATTGGCGTAGCTATAGCTCCGCAGCCCCCGCAGTGGCGGGGAGGCGCAGAGAACATGTGGGAGCCGGGGGTCTGCGGGGCTATAGTTACCACTTACCCGCTGCTGTCTGGTGACTGCCATCACGGTCCCGTCTCTCCTGGCACCGGCTCCTGCTGCTATAATGAAAACTGACACTTAGAAAATGGCTGCCCCCATACTGCAGACAGTTTTCTGTCTGCAGTATGGGGGCAGCCATTTTCTAAGAGTCAGTTTCCATTATAATAGCAGGAGCCGGTGCCGGGAGAGACGGGACAGTGACCGCAGATGTGGCCGGGCAGGTACGCCGAGGGGAGGGAGGGGGGCGCCGAAAAATTAGGTAGTTACGCCACTGCACACAGTATACAACTCTATCTCTCTGCACATGTTATATCTGCCCCACTAATAGTGTAGTGTTGTATGGTTTTGCCCATTTGGAAGCATATTTGCTTTGCTAACAAAGCTGAATGAGGCCATACGTTTTTATAGTCCTTTTGTTATTATCCCTGCATTGACTTAATGGAATATTCACACTTGATTGATGTGGAGGAGGGAAAGACCATACTTAAGTGACTGTCTACTCTTTAAAAAAAATAAAAAAGTTATATTTTAAGATGTGTTTCTCCCAGTTCACCACAATATGATAATTCTTACTTTCTTTCTTTACTAGAAGGAGATTTATCCTGTTAAAGTAGTAATGTTTAGTATGTATGGCTTTATCTGTCAATTCTCTATCAGTATTTAGATCCTGTTTCAGACCTGTTGGTTAGGCAGTGTACATTCACCCACCCCCAGCATTTGTATGTGAGGGGATGTGTACACTAACACATCCCTTCACAGGTCGTTGACAATCAAATTCAGGGTAGGCACTGACGTCATGTGAAGTCAGCCACCTGCCGCATTTGCAGGGGAACACCCAGCACTTTTATGGGGACCCCATACAATGCTGGGCATTCCCCTGCTGCCAGCCCCTACATACCCCCTCCCTTCCATTGCCTCTGCAAATGCTTTGGTAAATGTGTGATACTCATCGAAGGTATTCACACAGGGAGGCTGCGCACAGGGGCGGATTGGGAATTAAAACCAGCCCGGGAAATATCTTGAGGCAGCCCTGGGGGGGTCCTGTTGCGCGCCGCAGGCGCGGCCGATTTTTTTAGGGGGTGTGGCCTAGGGCTATGGGGGTGTGGTCTATTTCAATGAGGCTACTGCCCATTTTTTTGACGCTGTGGGGGCATGGCTAGTGGCTCTCTGAGCTGCTGGCTATGTCCCCAGCCCCTCCGGCTGCAAATGAGGTGCATGGGAGGGGAGACGCAGGGTGGCGTAGTATGCTGGGCGGTGAGATGCAAAGTGGCTGAAGACAAAGGGAGGGAGGACGTACGCAGGGTGGCATAGGATGCAGATTGTGAGGGGGACATGGTGGCACAGGATGCAGGGTAGGAGGGGGAATGCAGAGTGACAGAGGATGCAGGGAGCGGAGTCGCAAAGTGGTGGAGGATGCAGGGAGGGGAGATGCAGAGTGGCGTTGGTTGCATGGTGGCAGAGGATACAGGGAGGGGGGACGCAGGGTGGCATAGGATGTAGGGTGACAGAGGGGAGACGCAGAGTGGCATAGGATGTGGGGTGGCGAAGGATTCAGGTAGGGAGGGGGGAAGCAGGGTGGCATATATATATATACATAAATATGTATGTATATATATATACATAAATGTATGTATGTATATATATATATATATATATATATATATATATATATATATATATATAGAAAGGGGATGGAAGGAAGCGCTATATAGTGCAGTATTACTTTGTAAAAAATGAATTTATTTCAATATAATAAAACAGAGCTGGTGATACAGTACTCGTACCATTGATTTCCACTCTGTGGGCTAAAAATACCACATGGTTTTTAGATAATAAACCCGGTCTCCCGGTCACCGTCTATCCACGATGCTGCGTCCTGGTAGGGTCCGCCTTGCCTCGCTCGCGTACTCAGCGCTCCACGATTCAAGCGGTTCCCCTCTCCTCCTCTGCAGCGGGACTGAGACTTGGTGTGATAATTTGGCGTCAGGTAAGACACACCCAGACGCGTTTCGCCTGTGGCTTCGTCAGTGGGCTGTCCTACCTGACGCTACCTCAGTCTTTTTCTACCCTCACAATCAGTTACAGCTGTTACATTAACCCCGCTCACTCAGGACACGGATCAATCACTCTCTGGTGACTGCGGCATTTATTATAATTAAGAGATCTTTTCCCTCTAAAAAGGTTTTCACCCAAAAAACATTTACAACAATCAGACACACAATTCAAAAGCGGTGGAGGTTTTTTTATATATGTAATGCTAAAGATGTAAAATACCATACCGTTCAAAATAAAGTTTTTTATATATTTTAACTTCAGGCAACCTCTTATCGGCTCCATAGGACCAATAAGACTAATATTGTTTAATATTTATTTTCTATGCATTAAGATCTATCAGATCAAATTGTCATTACTTTGTTGGTAGATTGTACCATTTTACTGGTAATTTTACCCTGTCCTGAGTCAGCGGGACTTTACAATTTTTTTACAATTTTTTCTATGGTCATACACACCGAGCAATTTTGGGATTTTTCCAACAATTTCACAACATACACCAAAAAATACCAAAAAGTACCATAAAATACCAAAAATTACCAAAAGGTACAAAGATATACCAACGAGCACAATATCCATAAATGCATCATTGGATCAGACTTATATGTACAATACATACTAGAATTCTACCTGCACCAGGCAGGAATGACTATAAATCTAGATATAATTTTACAGATCGCAGTAACACATATTAACACGGCAGTGGGACCTAATAGTAGATTCTTATAATTCCAATATCTTATCTACACAGTCAATTTAGTTTAAGCAAGCATAATATTTTCTTATTCCAGCAGCTTATGTATTATCAATGAAGGGGGTTATCTCACAGTTTTCATTTAATCCATTCGGAATAATGGTATCTAAAGTTAGTATCCAATGGGTCTCCCTTCGCAATAATTGTTTATCAGGATCACCTCCTCTTTTATCAGGTAAAACTAACTCAATGCCTTTAAACTTAAGACCACTCGCATCCCCTCCATGGCATTGCAGAAAATGCCGCGGCACACTATGGTTTGTAACTTTATTTTTAATGTTCCTAGTGTGTTCTAGTATTCTTATTTTAAGAACTCGTTTTGTCTTACCAATATATATTTGCCCACATGGACAGGTAAGAGCATATATGACTGCTTTACAGTTACAATTGATGAAATTTTTTATTAAGTATTTTTTACCATTTTTATCCTCAATGTGCTTAGCTGCTCTCTCTCCTAATGGGCACACTTTACATCCCCCACAGGGGTAAAAACCAATCAGGCCACCCAGAGGGCGTGCCACATTTGTTTTGATCGGTTCCAGGCAACTCCTTGATATTACAGATTTAATATTTTTGGCCCTTCTAAAGATTAGATCAGGCTTTTCAGGTAATTCGTTTTTCAATATGGGGTCCAACAAAAGAATATGCCAATTTTTCTTAATAACATTTCTAATATATTTTTCTGCATTATTATAACCAGTGATAAAGGGACAGATCATTTTTTTCTCATTTTTCTTTGTTTTATAAACCAATAAGTCAGTTCTTTGGGTCTGTTGGGCCCTGTCTTTTGATGATTCTATCAAAGAGAGTGGGTATCCTCTCCCAAGGAATCTATCTTTATAAATATCGGCCTGTTCCTCGAATTTCTGGAGCTCACTACAGTTTCTCCGAAGTCGGGAGAACTGAGAGAATGGTATATTATTTTTCCACGCAGGCAGGTGGCAGCTACTATATTCCAAGTAGCTATTTGAGTCAACTGCTTTGAAATGTGTACATGTTTCGATCTTGTTGTTATTACTACTTATGCTCAGATCTAGAAACTCCAATTTACATTCATTGGCCACATATGTAAATTTTAAATTATAGGTGTTCACATTTATTTTATCCACAAAATCCTCAAACTCAGGTATAGTGCCGTCCCAGATGACTATCACGTCGTCTATATAGCGACGGAAGGTAATTATACGTGGGTCGGCATATGTCGACAGCATTTCCGATTCCCATTGACCCATGTACAGGTTTGCGAGACTTGGCGCGCAGATGCTACCCATCGCCGTCCCGCAAACCTGTACATACCAATCTTCCAGAAACATAAAATAATTACATCTCAAAACAAAATTCAAACATTTACAGATAAATTCTGTTTTAGCCTGTTCAACCGTCTCATCTGCCTCCAATACCTTTCTGATTGCCTCAATTCCACTCATATGGGGTATCGCAGTGTATAGCAATTGTACATCAATCGAACACCATTTATATGTATCCTTCCATTCTAATTCCTCAAGAGTTTTAAGTATATGAGTGGTATCCTGTATATAAGATTTTAGTTTAGGCACGTAACCCTTAATTTGACTGTCTACATATTCTGAGATTCTCGACGTGAGTGACCCTATGCCACTGATAATTGGTCGACCTGGGGGGTGGGAAATGTTCTTATGGATCTTTGGTATATGGTAAAAGACCGCAATGCGAGGAGTTCTATTCATCAGATAGGCATATTCCTCCTTGCAAATACACTTATTCAATAAACCATCTTTAAGGATTACCTCCAGTTCATCTATATATTGTCCTGTGGGGTCTTTTTCCAGTTTTTTATATGACACCCCATCGTGCAACAGATTATAAGCCTCCTTTTCATAGTACTCCCTATCCATAAGAACAATCCCACCCCCCTTGTCAGCATTTTTAATAACCAGGTCTTTATTATCGGACAGATTTTTCAGGGCCCTCGTTTCAGAATTTGTCAGGTTTTTAGCTTGTCTACTGGTGTCAATTTTCTCAAAGTCCTGCTTAGCTAGTTTCGCAAACAGTTCTACATATGGACCTTTCGATTTTACTGGGAAGAAGGTAGATTTTAATTTTAGCCCTGATTTATTTTGGCTTTCCCAGTTTTTTTCAATTGCATTCGATTTTCTTAGGTAGTGACGTTTCAAAGTTAGGTTACGCACATATAGGTTCAGGTCTATATAAAGTTTAACTTTATTTAGGTTACAGGTTGGTGCGTAAGAAAAACCCTTTTTCAGGACCTTTTTTTCTTCATTCGTTAAACTATGCTTTGAGATGTTAAAAATGCCCTCATCTGACTCTTCTATCTCACATTTCTTACTTTTGCATCCCTTTTTGGACCCTCGTTTTCCTCTTTTTCTGTTCTTCTGCGTTTTATCCCTAGTGGGGTTAGATTTGGGTCTAGTTGTCTCAGGGATGACTCCCCCCCTCTCCGTTCTAAAAAATGGGGGATGTAAAGTGTGCCCATTAGGAGAGAGAGCAGCTAAGCACATTGAGGATAAAAATGGTAAAAAATACTTAATAAAAAATTTCATCAATTGTAACTGTAAAGCAGTCATATATGCTCTTACCTGTCCATGTGGGCAAATATATATTGGTAAGACAAAACGAGTTCTTAAAATAAGAATACTAGAACACACTAGGAACATTAAAAATAAAGTTACAAACCATAGTGTGCCGCGGCATTTTCTGCAATGCCATGGAGGGGATGCGAGTGGTCTTAAGTTTAAAGGCATTGAGTTAGTTTTACCTGATAAAAGAGGAGGTGACCCTGATAAACAATTATTGCGAAGGGAGACCCATTGGATACTAACTTTAGATACCATTATTCCGAATGGATTAAATGAAAACTGTGAGATAACCCCCTTCATTGATAATACATAAGCTGCTGGAATAAGAAAATATTATGCTTGCTTAAACTAAATTGACTGTGTAGATAAGATATTGGAATTATAAGAATCTACTATTAGGTCCCACTGCCGTGTTAATATGTGTTACTGCGATCTGTAAAATTATATCTAGATTTATAGTCATTCCTGCCTGGTGCAGGTAGAATTCTAGTATGTATTGTACATATAAGTCTGATCCAATGATGCATTTATGGATATTGTGCTCGTTGGTATATCTTTGTACCTTTTGGTAATTTTTGGTATTTTATGGTACTTTTTGGTATTTTTTGGTGTATGTTGTGAAATTGTTGGAAAAATCCCAAAATTGCTCGGTGTGTATGACCATAGAAAAAATTGTAAAAAAATTGTAAAGTCCCGCTGACTCAGGACAGGGTAAAATTACCAGTAAAATGGTACAATCTACCAACAAAGTAATGACAATTTGATCTGATAGATCTTAATGCATAGAAAATAAATATTAAACAATATTAGTCTTATTGGTCCTATGGAGCCGATAAGAGGTTGCCTGAAGTTAAAATATATAAAAAACTTTATTTTGAACGGTATGGTATTTTACATCTTTAGCATTACATATATAAAAAAACCTCCACCGCTTTTGAATTGTGTGTCTGATTGTTGTAAATGTTTTTTGGGTGAAAACCTTTTTAGAGGGAAAAGATCTCTTAATTATAATAAATGCCGCAGTCACCAGAGAGTGATTGATCCGTGTCCTGAGTGAGCGGGGTTAATGTAACAGCTGTAACTGATTGTGAGGGTAGAAAAAGACTGAGGTAGCGTCAGGTAGGACAGCCCACTGACGAAGCCACAGGCGAAACGCGTCTGGGTGTGTCTTACCTGACGCCAAATTATCACACCAAGTCTCAGTCCCGCTGCAGAGGAGGAGAGGGGAACCGCTTGAATCGTGGAGCGCTGAGTACGCGAGCGAGGCAAGGCGGACCCTACCAGGACGCAGCATCGTGGATAGACGGTGACCGGGAGACCGGGTTTATTATCTAAAAACCATGTGGTATTTTTAGCCCACAGAGTGGAAATCAATGGTACGAGTACTGTATCACCAGCTCTGTTTTATTATATTGAAATAAATTCATTTTTTACAAAGTAATACTGCACTATATAGCGCTTCCTTCCATCCCCTTTCTAGATACAAATTGGTTCTGTTTGGATCCCAGGACCCCATCCCGGTTGGAAGCTGCGGTTAATCACGCTAATGACCTAGTGCCTACAATTTAATTGGGACAATCTGGTCCGGAGAACTGACCATTTTTTATAAAGTACTGGTTACTTTGGACTTGCTTTAAGGAAACCCAGGCGAACAAGCTAGCGCTCCCCCAAAACCTTCTTGCAAATTGTATGTACGGTGATCCTGCTGGAGGTAGCTGCTTGGCTGAGCAGGGAAATTTGAAGTTTTTTCAAGCCTTTAATTATTTTTATTGTTAATTGTTGTTGAGTGTTTTGTGTAATTTGTGTGATGTTTAGAAGCGGTGAACAATATGGGAGGAGAGACCAGGAAAGTGCGAGGATATTTTGTGAGAGGATAGTGGTGAATTCACAGATCCCAGCCCAAAATATAGAATCTAATCTTAATGAGGAGACATACACCAACTTAGAACGCCTCCTAATTAAGGAAGCAAAAACGTGGTGGGACATCACGGGATTAGAAAATTACCTGAAATGCCAACGTATACCTAGAGGTTTAAGATTATTAAAAGTACCAACAACTGGCCAAGACAATCTAAAATTCAAGGAAGAATGGGATAAAATCCTAGACGAATGCTCGTTCAGACTAATAAACCTACTGGTTGCAGAAAAGAAAAAAACACTAAAAGAAACGGAAGAGAAATTAGAACAACTAGAGGTAGATATAAAAGACCATAAAGAGACAGATATATTCCAGAGCCGTATAAAAGAAATAAATAAAAAAGTCCAAAAAATAGAAGAAAAAGTAATTGATACTAAGATGCGAAAATATCAGAGGGACAAACAGGACTACGAACGGGGACAGATACGCAATTGGTCACAATACACTAGGAATATGGAAATATTCACGTCCCAGAATACATATAAAAGGGATAACTCATTATATGGGAATAGAGATCAATCTGAGGACTTTAGAAGGAGACCCGCACACAGGAAAGCATACACTGATAGGTATCACTGGCAACACCCTAAAAAATTTGCCAGGAGAAATAGCAGAAGAGATGACTGGAAAGAATACAATCATCCCAACAGATTTGAACGGCTAGGTTCCCAAAATAACCAGGAGGTTTTTTTAGAACGGAGAGGGGGGGAGTCATCCCTGAGACAACTAGACCCAAATCTAACCCCACTAGGGATAAAACGCAGAAGAACAGAAAAAGAGGAAAACGAGGGTCCAAAAAGGGATGCAAAAGTAAGAAATGTGAGATAGAAGAGTCAGATGAGGGCATTTTTAACATCTCAAAGCATAGTTTAACGAATGAAGAAAAAAAGGTCCTGAAAAAGGGTTTTTCTTACGCACCAACCTGTAACCTAAATAAAGTTAAACTTTATATAGACCTGAACCTATATGTGCGTAACCTAACTTTGAAACGTCACTACCTAAGAAAATCGAATGCAATTGAAAAAAACTGGGAAAGCCAAAATAAATCAGGGCTAAAATTAAAATCTACCTTCTTCCCAGTAGAATCGAAAGGTCCATATGTAGAACTGTTTGCGAAACTAGCTAAGCAGGACTTTGAGAAAATTGACACCAGTAGACAAGCTAAAAACCTGACAAATTCTGAAACGAGGGCCCTGAAAAATCTGTCCGATAATAAAGACCTGGTTATTAAAAATGCTGACAAGGGGGGTGGGATTGTTCTTATGGATAGGGAGTACTATGAAAAGGAGGCTTATAATCTGTTGCACGATGGGGTGTCATATAAAAAACTGGAAAAAGACCCCACAGGACAATATATAGATGAACTGGAGGTAATCCTTAAAGATGGTTTATTGAATAAGTGTATTTGCAAGGAGGAATATGCCTATCTGATGAATAGAACTCCTCGCATTGCGGTCTTTTACCATATACCAAAGATCCATAAGAACATTTCCCACCCCCCAGGTCGACCAATTATCAGTGGCATAGGGTCACTCACGTCGAGAATCTCAGAATATGTAGACAGTCAAATTAAGGGTTACGTGCCTAAACTAAAATCTTATATACAGGATACCACTCATATACTTAAAACTCTTGAGGAATTAGAATGGAAGGATACATATAAATGGTGTTCGATTGATGTACAATCGCTATACACTGCGATACCCCATATGAGTGGAATTGAGGCAATCAGAAAGGTATTGGAGGCAGATGAGACGGTTGAACAGGCTAAAACAGAATTTATCTGTAAATGTTTGAATTTTGTTTTGAGATGTAATTATTTTATGTTTCTGGAAGATTGGTATGTACAGGTTTGCGGGACGGCGATGGGTAGCATCTGCGCGCCAAGTCTCGCAAACCTGTACATGGGTCAATGGGAATCGGAAATGCTGTCGACATATGCCGACCCACGTATAATTACGTGATAGTCATCTGGGACGGCACTATACCTGAGTTTGAGGATTTTGTGGATAAAATAAATGTGAACACCTATAATTTAAAATTTACATATGTGGCCAATGAATGTAAATTGGAGTTTCTAGATCTGAGCATAAGTAGTAATAACAACAAGATCGAAACATGTACACATTTCAAAGCAGTTGACTCAAATAGCTACTTGGAATATAGTAGCTGCCACCTGCCTGCGTGGAAAAATAATATACCATTCTCTCAGTTCTCCCGACTTCGGAGAAACTGTAGTGAGCTCCAGAAATTCGAGGAACAGGCCGATATTTATAAAGATAGATTCCTTGGGAGAGGATACCCACTCTCTTTGATAGAATCATCAAAAGACAGGGCCCAACAGACCCAAAGAACTGACTTATTGGTTTATAAAACAAAGAAAAATGAGAAAAAAATGATCTGTCCCTTTATCACTGGTTATAATAATGCAGAAAAATATATTAGAAATGTTATTAAGAAAAATTGGCATATTCTTTTGTTGGACCCCATATTGAAAAACGAATTACCTGAAAAGCCTGATCTAATCTTTAGAAGGGCCAAAAATATTAAATCTGTAATATCAAGGAGTTGCCTGGAACCGATCAAAACAAATGTGGCACGCCCTCTGGGTGGCCTGATTGGTTTTTACCCCTGTGGGGGATGTAAAGTGTGCCCATTAGGAGAGAGAGCAGCTAAGCACATTGAGGATAAAAATGGTAAAAAATACTTAATAAAAAATTTCATCAATTGTAACTGTAAAGCAGTCATATATGCTCTTACCTGTCCATGTGGGCAAATATATATTGGTAAGACAAAACGAGTTCTTAAAATAAGAATACTAGAACACACTAGGAACATTAAAAATAAAGTTACAAACCATAGTGTGCCGCGGCATTTTCTGCAATGCCATGGAGGGGATGCGAGTGGTCTTAAGTTTAAAGGCATTGAGTTAGTTTTACCTGATAAAAGAGGAGGTGACCCTGATAAACAATTATTGCGAAGGGAGACCCATTGGATACTAACTTTAGATACCATTATTCCGAATGGATTAAATGAAAACTGTGAGATAACCCCCTTCATTGATAATACATAAGCTGCTGGAATAAGAAAATATTATGCTTGCTTAAACTAAATTGACTGTGTAGATAAGATATTGGAATTATAAGAATCTACTATTAGGTCCCACTGCCGTGTTAATATGTGTTACTGCGATCTGTAAAATTATATCTAGATTTATAGTCATTCCTGCCTGGTGCAGGTAGAATTCTAGTATGTATTGTACATATAAGTCTGATCCAATGATGCATTTATGGATATTGTGCTCGTTGGTATATCTTTGTACCTTTTGGTAATTTTTGGTATTTTATGGTACTTTTTGGTATTTTTTGGTGTATGTTGTGAAATTGTTGGAAAAATCCCAAAATTGCTCGGTGTGTATGACCATAGAAAAAATTGTAAAAAAATTGTAAAGTCCCGCTGACTCAGGACAGGGTAAAATTACCAGTAAAATGGTACAATCTACCAACAAAGTAATGACAATTTGATCTGATAGATCTTAATGCATAGAAAATAAATATTAAACAATATTAGTCTTATTGGTCCTATGGAGCCGATAAGAGGTTGCCTGAAGTTAAAATATATAAAAAACTTTATTTTGAACGGTATGGTATTTTACATCTTTAGCATTACATATATAAAAAAACCTCCACCGCTTTTGAATTGTGTGTCTGATTGTTGTAAATGTTTTTTGGGTGAAAACCTTTTTAGAGGGAAAAGATCTCTTAATTATAATAAATGCCGCAGTCACCAGAGAGTGATTGATCCGTGTCCTGAGTGAGCGGGGTTAATGTAACAGCTGTAACTGATTGTGAGGGTAGAAAAAGACTGAGGTAGCGTCAGGTAGGACAGCCCACTGACGAAGCCACAGGCGAAACGCGTCTGGGTGTGTATTACCTGACGCCAAATTATCACACCAAGTCTCAGTCCCGCTGCAGAGGAGGAGAGGGGAACCGCTTGAATCGTGGAGCGCTGAGTACGCGAGCGAGGCAAGGCGGACCCTACCAGGACGCAGCATCGTGGATAGACGGTGACCGGGAGACCGGGTTTATTATCTAAAAACCATGTGGTATTTTTAGCCCACAGAGTGGAAATCAATGGTACGAGTACTGTATCACCAGCTCTGTTTTATTATATTGAAATAAATTCATTTTTTACAAAGTAATACTGCACTATATAGCGCTTCCTTCCATCCCCTTTCTAGATACAAATTGGTTCTGTTTGGATCCCAGGACCCCATCCCGGTTGGAAGCTGCGGTTAATCACGCTAATGACCTAGTGCCTACAATTTAATTGGGACAATCTGGTCCGGAGAACTGACCATTTTTTATAAAGTACTGGTTACTTTGGACTTGCTTTAAGGAAACCCAGGCGAACAAGCTAGCGCTCCCCCAAAACCTTCTTGCAAAATATATATATATATATATAGCTTTAGTGGAGCAAAAGCCGACGTTTCGGGGTCTGCAAACCCCTTTATCAAGGTGCAAAAAGTGTTGTGAATAAAACATACCTTATATAGCTGTACAGGGTGTGCGCAGGGAGTCCCGGTCTCGCCAGACGGGGGTTGGCGCTGGTTGCGTCTTGTATGTGGTGTTTGCCAGCGCAGGCTCGCTGCTCTCTAGGACAGGGATCCCTGGTGAAAGAGGGTGTCATAGGTTACAATCTGTGCACTTGCAGTAGTAAAAGTGACATTGATAAAAAAAAGACTTTAAGGAGGGTAGGAAGCTGCGTAAAAAAAGGCAGCTAAGTTAAGTGTAATCGGTGACTGAGTGACAACGTGATCTAGGCGGACGGGCAACATAGGAATGCATGGATCCAGCACTCATGGAAATAAAGTACACATAATTGACAATACTGTAAATGAAATTGTAAATAAGGCTGGATGAGGAGGTGTTGGACTCAAGGGTGGCTCAACAATTATATATATATATATATATACACACATACACAGGGGCATAACTAGAACTTTGTGGACCCAATAGCAAAAATTTATAATGCCCCCCCAACTACCAGTGCGCACCAGTAGTGCAAACAGTAAAAATGTGCACCTCCAATAGATATTTTAAAAATAAAGAACGCACACATTCTAAAAAAAAAAAGGTGTGTCCCTCACACAATATACGACACACCGCAAAGCCCATCACACATTATGCGACACACCGCAAAGCCCATCACACGTTATGCGACACACTGCAAAGCCCATTACACGTTATGCAACACACTGCAAAGCCCCTTACACATTATGCGACACACAGCAAAGACCATCACACGTTATGCAACACACCGCAAAGCCCATTACCCGTTATGCGACACACCGCAAAGCCCATTACCCGTTATGCGACACACCGCAATGCCCATTTCACATTATGTGACACACCGTAATGCCCATTACATGTTATGCGACACACCGCAAAGCCCATTACACGTTATGCGACACACCGCAAAGCCCATTACACGTTATTGGCAGGGGTATCTGCGGCAGGCGGCTGTGGTGGGGGGTATCTGCAGCAGTCAGCAGGGGGAGAGGTATGGAGGGGTATCTGCGGCAGCTGACAGGGGGCATCAGCGGCAGCTGGTGGGGGGCTGTGCCTCTCTGGACACTGTCACCTCCGCGCACGTCACTGACAGGAGTCTTCTCTTGGCGCACACTGCCGTGCCAAAGGTCAGACTCCCTCCTCCCTCGTAGCAGGCAGCATGGAGGCATCTGGTCCCGATGTATGCGGCTGCCTCTCTTTGACTCGGGGGCCTGCCTGGCACCCCAGCTCTCCTCTGTCTACGTCTCTCCCGCAAGCAGCTCAGACTTCCTACAGGCTCCCGTGGCACTCTGAATAAAAATAGTAAGCATGGTGCAGGGGTGTGCCTGCTGTCCATCGGGCGCCCCCAGCCGCCGGGCCCCATAGCAGCTGCACCCCCTGCACCCATGGTAGTTCTGCCACTGAATATATATATATATATATATATATATATACATATATATATATATATATATATATATACATACACACACATATATATATATATATATATATATACACACATATATATATATATATATATATACACACATATATATATATATATATATATATATATACACACATATATATATATACATACATATATATATATATATATACACATATATATATATATATATATATATATATATACATACATATATATATATATATATATATATATATACATACATATATATATATACATACACATATATATATATACATATATATATATATATATATATATATATATATATATATAGTCTTAGTGTACCTGGATCCTGGTTAAGTGCCTCAGCCGCAGCCAGCGTGCCATCAGCACGTCATCTGATCCCCTGTGTGCTGCTGCTTGCTGGGGATCAGATCGTGAGCTCACAGGGGGCAGGGGGCGGCCGCCAGCCATCCTCAGGACCGCGGGAGCAGCTGCGTGCGGCCGCGCATGCGCACCAGCCCTCCCGCGGCCATTTTTACTTTGGTGTGAGCTGAGGCTGGCGGCGGCCATCTTTGAATTGGGAAAAATGCTGCGGCCGCTGACCGCGGAGGTGACGGTCTATGCGGTCCGCGGTCCAGCAAGGTGTTGTGCGGCCCCTTTATACATGTAATGGGCGTGGCCCACCGGGATATGGCCCGGTTTCCCGGTGGGCCAATCCGCCCCTGGCTGCGCATATTTACCCATGCACAGACCCACACTATCATAAACGGGGCCGGATTAGGCTCCAACTGATCAAACCTGAATCAGGTCCTTTGTGACTATCACCTTTATTGACAACATGCTGTACTTCAATAACTTTTTAAATATAACTTAATTTAAAGGTTTCTTGCCAATTTGCTCATTATACATTTTTGAATGTGATAACATTACAAATTAATGTTATAAAATATTAATATAATATCCAACACTTATACCTTTCATACCAATATTTACCATCAATTCCATACCAATCATTAAGGCTCTAATTTAAAGACATGAACAATTCAATGTTTTATTATGCATTAATATTTAATTAATATTGTCAGGGCCAGATTAATGGCTACATAGGTTTGGGCTGAAATGTTCAAGGGCCTATACTGAGAAGGGGAAGAAATGTGACTAGTGCTGTGTGAATGGGGCCAGAGTCACTTGGGTTTGTAACCCTCTACAATATTGGCACAACTGTCTCCCTAAATGCATAAAAATTGCAGAATTTGGTGTAAAAAACTTGCAAACCTATTTTAATAAAAACTATAATGAATTATCTCAGAATGTATGGACAGTTAGGAAACTGGTCATCATTATTGTGCCATGATTATTA
The DNA here is from genome assembly GCF_055691185.1 of Crinia signifera. Lineage (NCBI taxonomy): Eukaryota > Metazoa > Chordata > Amphibia > Anura > Myobatrachidae > Crinia > Crinia signifera. The sequence goes on along the minus strand of NC_139221.1, from coordinate 143,998,119 downwards.
TGGGTCTATTTTTATGTGTAGACTTGTGTCTATAATTGCTGTGCATAATGTACAGTAATGTATAAAATTAAAATCCAATTAAGCAGAATCATTTCCTACTGTAATATGTTAGTATATTTCCCATAATGGAAACTGAATTGTTATTTTATTTATCTACTATAGAAATAATTGATTTGTAATATTAAATACAGATTTTGTGAAGTGCTCACCTAATGAGTTAATTGTTGGTGAAGAGAAATATGTAAAGGGAAATATACTGTATAGGAAGAAGGAAGTGAGAAAAATGTATTGAAAATGAATGATGTTTATTAAACAATTACAAATGTGAAAAAAACATGTGACACTGTGACACAGCCGTTCACCACAAACCCAAAAGGGTACAACCACTACAAGAGACTCTTTGATAATAAATGTTTTTTCACATTAGTAATTGTTTAATAAACATCATTAATTTTTAATACAAGTTTCTCACTTCCTTCTTCCTATATATTTCACTTCGCATATTTTTCTTTACCAACAATTAACTCATTAGGTGAGCGCTTAACAAAATCTCTATATATTGCCCATATTGTGAGTCTGGACCACTCAGTTAAGCAGCTCCCACAGCAAAGTGCCATAGTGCTGTAACCACCACCATACAGTATATACGGATTTGTTATATTACCAATGACGTTTAGTGTAAAGAGTAGTTGTTATACATTCATTTAAGGATGATAAATAAAATGTAATTACTTTTTATTGTATTGCTAAACATTTTTCTAAAGATATACTAAAGGGACTAAACATTTAGACAAGTCTGAATTATTACTTATGTTTACTAGGAAGTTTTTAGGTTTCTTAATTTCCTAATTCATAACGAATTATACACTTATTTGCAAATTAGATTAATCAAATTTTCTAGTTCTGTCATGGTTCTGGTTGATTTTAGAAAAGTCCTAGAGTTCTCTTTTAGACAAACCATCCTAGTCAAGCCAAGTTCTGAGTGGTAGAATCTTGAAAGATAAAGGTCAAGTTCATTGGTTGACAAATGTTAAAAAATTTAGAATTAGGACAGATGAAACAGAATTCAATAAAACACTAATGCAAGTGTTATAGATAAAATTAAATAAAATTACAAACTTTGCTCATGCAAAGTTTACAAGCAATGAGGACCTTATGAAGACATTATTTACTGCAGTTTACTGTAGGTCATGTTTACAGTCACTGTAAGTGGCACTGGTGGGGGTGGGAAATACTGTAACTGCCACAGAGCAACAGTAGCAGAATCAGTCTAGGGGGTGCAATCAGACAGATTGTTCCCCCTTCATATGTTTATGGTCGAGGAAGACAATGGTACCCCTGCTGGAAAATTTAAGCAATGTGGCATATTATATTGTTTCAGCTTTTTTGGTAAGAAGGCATTGCAGTGACTTCTTATTTTAGAAAAAACCCTCCGTTACAGGGGCACAGACCAGCTCTACAGTCCTTTGAACTGCCACCTGTTTTCTCCATCTACGGTACTTTTGCTTTGGATCTTCACAGGTTCTTTGATAGATGACAAGTATTTATAAAATTGACTAATATCTGAGCTTTAAATAGTGTTTAATTATATACTAAAGTAGGACAAAGACAATTCTGTTCGTTATGCCTCATTAACAAGTTTCCAAGCTTTTGTTAAAAAATGTAACATTTGATTAATAAATGGAAATGCAAACTTAATTAATTCTTCCATGAAAATTAGTGAAAAACATCAATTAATTTTACAAATGTTACATTTCATTAAACCAATCACATCTAAAATGATAAAAAATATCATTAGATGACGCATGACATCTGATAAACCCTCCAGGATATATCCTAACACATCTGCTAAATGACAGACTCTGTATTGAGAGTAGAACACTTTAAAATGTATGATGAATGTGTATGAATATTACTATTTACTGTATTAGATTTTTTTATGTTTTCTCTTATCACTGTATTTTGAATCTGTCTTGATCCAGCTACTAATTTCATTAAGTTTGAGATTGAAAAGATCTACTATTTACAGCATAAAGGTTAACATTTTATAAATATGTTAATAACATGGCTTAAGGCAAGAATATAATAATTCCACCTAACTTTCACAGTTTGTGGCAAATGAACAAATTCATCCTCCAAGCCTAGATTCAAAACTTAGCAGTCTACAATCAATGGTCTTCATACTTGGAAGTCACCATGCTAACATTAGATGCAGAATTACAGTATTTTTGATTTCTTGAAAGAGTGTTCTTTTATTTTTCTGTTACAAATTCAAATCTTTGTAAAAATGTATTAGACATTGCATAATGGGAAGAAAGGGGTATATGGTCGTTAGGTCGACAGTGTCTAGGTCAAGAGTTAAAAGCTCAAAAGTCAAAAGGTTGATGTGCATTATATCAGTATGGTCAAAATATTGACAAAAGCAAACGGTTGACATGAAAAAGGTTGACATGGAAAAAGATTGACGTGATACACAACCAATACCCAAGAAAAATGTGTTCCAAAAGACATCCCAATGTTACTCATCATTCATTATAACAATCATACATTGAGGGGAATTTACTAAGATGGGAGTTCTATTTCACATGGGATGTTACTATGTGAAATAGTACTACTTCTTCTTTATTTAGCACCTTCTAGAAGATAATAGATAAAATCTGATTGGTTGCCCATAGCAACATCCCATGGGAAATAGAACTTACCATAGAGTGTGGTAGACTTTCCATGCTACTAGAAGAAAGATGTAGTCAATACAACAATTAGACTCATATTACTGTAAACGAGTTTCGTCTGCTCCTGCTGGCTCAGGAGAATATGGTATTTAGAAGAATTGAGTAAGCAGTATTTTGTAATAAACCATGACAGTTAATCATTCTAAAATCTGCCAATTATACCTTTTGGGTAAAAAAAATATCTCCTCATAACATTTGACATTTACTCAATTATTCTAGATTATTGCAATTACAAGATTTGAGTCAGCAATATCCTCTCATAAACCATGATATTTAATCAACCTAAGATCCTTGTGATGGTAATAAACTGGTAATATATGCAGGTAATTCCACTGATACAAATGCACATATTATTTGCTGAATTTCCTAAAAAACTAGTGCTTCCGGAAATGCATATGGATACAAGGCATAGGTACTCATAAAATACTATTAACTACTGCATACTTCCCCAAAGATGCAAACTTGCATTAAATTCATATTAGCTAGCATCCTCAAAAAGTGTCTGCTGTAAGGGGGCAGCCATATTTTGAGGGTCATTTTAATTAACAAGCCTGACAGTAGGAGAGCTGGGACCACAGACAAGAGACAAGTAGATCTGCAGGTACCGGTGGCAGCGAGCAGAGGGGCAAGGTTGGTCAGGAGTTGCTTGGCGGGTGCAGCTTCTCTATCTGGTGGGCAGGGGTGAAGGGGCAAGTGTCAACTTTTTTTGAGCATCCAGATACTTGTAGCAGTTACCTCTGGGTGCTGGAAAAATCTGGAGCCCCATAGAACCATGAAAGTTATGTCAGTGTTTTCACATCCTCATATACTGCTGCTGTTTTAATTTTCTATTTTTTTGTAGTCATATATGTATTTATTGGCTTTCAAAAACCAAATAATATAATGTATTATCCGAATAAGCATGCAGGGCTCTCTGTACAAATGATCTATATAATAATATTAGACCTGTAGTTGCTATTTATGAGACTTTGCTCAGTGTTCTCTCTGTCTTCTCACTTTGCATTCCATGACCCAGTGACAACAATCTCACTGACCGCAGTGTACTGTTTTGTTTGTTCTTGGCTTGATAAAGGAGTGACTTCCGAAACGTCGACCACTACACCTGTTTGCTGGTGTCATAATTTTGAAATCTGTGAGAGTGCCCCCCCCCCCTGTACTTTTGCCTGGTGTTGCACCCCGGTCCATAATCACTTTAATTGCTTGGTGTGATATATATATATATATATATATATATATATATATATATATATAGTCCCGGTAAGTAGTGCTGCACTCCAAGTAAGTTTCAGTAACTTTATTCCAGCATTAACAACGTTTCGATACCGTTAAGATATCGTCATCAGGCTAAGAACAACATGTATGTAATACAAACATACCTTAAAAGTGAAGCACGCCGGCATAGAGGGCGGGAGCCGTCCACCCGGCGCTCAATGGTGATGTCAGCGGCAGCCGCCAGAATGACGCACCTAGTGCACCCATCACCTAGGTAACAAACAACAACGGATGAACATATAGACAAATCAGTAATGCAATGACATAGAACAGTGACCTTGGATACTGTTGATTGGCAGTAGACAGTATTGCAGACAAGTGCTACATAATCCATACAGTAAGCATATATTGTTACCTGATTACAAAGTAATAGTGGTGTGGACGCATCGGGATTATAGTAAAGCAGAAATCCCAGATTGTCCCCTAATGGTCTCAATGAGCAATCTGGGATTTCTGCTTTACTATAATCCCGATGCGTCCACCCCACTATTACTTTGTAATCATGTAACCTAGGGTGGTCCTAGAGCTCCAGAAAAATTAGGTAATGTGATAGCAATTTAGATAGTCCCTCCTTCCCTGCAGCTGTCCTTCCATCTGGCACCCAAACATCTTTCACTTCCTCCTTCCATACATTTCTTTGCCTCAATTTCACTGCTGTACCTCTCCACCTCTCTGTCCCCCATGCACGTCTCACTTATTCCTTCTCTACACCTATCCTTTCCTGCACATGTCAACCCCCTGACAACTCCCCCCTCCTTATCTGTACCTTTCTGTTTGTGTCACTGTTGCTCATCTTATTCCCTCCACATCTCAATTGACCTTGCACCCATGCCCTCTCACATAATCAACCTCTCCTTCCCTGTCTCCACTGCACCTCTCCCTCCCTCCATCTCTGTCACTTTCACCCCTACATCTCTCACTGCCTCGATCTCTCCACCTCCTGTACCTCTCACTTCCTCCTTCTCTGCACCTCTCCATCCCTGTGAACACTGCACCTTTGCATACTCCTATCACATTGCACCTCTGCCTTCAACTGTCGCAGCTGCAACTTTGTGCCCTCCAGTCGCCACTGCACATCTCCATCTCTTTGTCACCATTGCACCTCTCCATCTCCTTGTTAATGCTGTACCTCTCCATTGACCCTGTAACCCCTGTGTCTCTGTATGGTACTTTTATAAGAGATACATAAAAAGCATCAAAAGTGCTGCCCAAACGTCCTGCAACTTTTCTAACTTCAAGCAAGGCAGGCATAAGGTGACTGGGCGGCAGGCTTCAGGCGAGCAGGCAGAAGGAATCAGGCAAGTGGGGGGCAGGCATCATTAGGAGAGTTGGGTCCCCACATTTTTCATTGTATCCTTTGAGCAAGGCAGTCTTGGCACAGGCTGCAGCTCAGCATTTTAGAGATAACAGTGGATATTTGTCTTCCTTTAATCTTATTAAATGCTGAAATTATATCACTAAATTATTTTAATGAAATTAGCACAAGTTTATTGATATTATTCTAAGTCCACTGGCTCCAGTTCAGATGCACAGTCCTATCCACTAGAACTTTCAATTCATACACGGAGAGACCAATACTGAGACTCCCAAAACTGCCACAGTGAACTGGAACCAATAGGATTGTCCAATTTATTATACAACTAATATCATTTTAGTGTTGTATATAGTAGTGGATTAATACTACTTTTAGGGAAATGGAAGAAAACCAAAGGTAAGCAAAACACAAAGTCATAAAATCCATGTGTTATGCAAAAATTAGGCATGCTACAAGACATAATGCATTTTAAGTCCACTTTATTTCTTTATTGCAACTTCTTTCATCTGTTTTTAATATTGTACTATTCAAATTAAAGGAACATATTATTTGATTTGTATCGAACAAGTTCTAGTATAGTTTGATATACTACTCAATTAGTGTCCCTTGGTGTACCATATAAAAATAAATAGCTTTGTTTCTGATTTGTTTATTTATTTAAATAATTCAGGGTTGGAATACCCTGCTTCAGCAATAGTTAAATGCTAAATGCTAAATATAACAAAATTACAACTCCTGGTAGTAGTCTAAATTATGCCTATCGTTTTAGAAACAGTAGAGGCACAATTCAATCCTGTGAAAAAAGTGTGATCCAATGATACTATAAATATTTTGCTTCTCATAAAAAGGAGTTAAAATCATGTGGACACATCATTGATGGCTATCTTAATATGATTTTCGAAAATCAAGGGGAATGTGTATTTGCAAATGTATTACATCTTCCACATCTATTAATAATATCAAATACACAAGAATATATTTCTGGGATACCTGTGCTTAACACTCATATTTATGGGAACGTATGCATTATTTATAATAAAGTAAGATCACAAATAGCTTCTGAGTATATTGCAAGAAATGAACATGAGACAGCATAGTGTATTAACTATGTGTTTGAAATGAACTGTAATGCTGGGATACGGTTGTATTATCGACCACACTTAGGACGACAGTCATTAGGTCGACACCATTGGGTCGACATGCAACTAGGTCGACAGGGTTCTATGTCAACATGGTTGAAGGTCGACAGGTGTCTAGGTCGACATGGTTTTAGTTCAACATGGTTTTAGTTCGACATATGCGTTAGGTCGACATGGGTTAGGCGGACAGGTTGCGAGGTCGACATGGGTTTTTTCACTGTTTTTTTGAGCCGACATGTGCCGACAGGTGGTATTTCATGCCAAACAAATGAAAGAACAGAAAATCAGTTTAACCTCGGATGCACTCCTCATCCACTCATGATAATTCGTAATAATCTTTATTCTTAATAATAGTAGTTAAAGGTTATGAGGCCGTCCTACAAAATTAGTCACTTTAAATTGTATTAATTATCTGACTTAGTGGTAAAACTCCCTGTGTAAGGGATAGGTGAAGCGAAATATTAAAAACAAAGTAATGAACTATAGAAAAAAAGGAAATATTCAAGATTAAAAATTAGACTCTGTTCATCGCTGTGTGATGACTGTATTTTAACACCTTTATGATAGGTATGGATAATCTTATACCAATGTGTGTTGGTGTGTCAGTACCCACTAAATGGTTATTGTACCATTGAGTCCTTAAATACCAGGCATAATCAAAACTGTTCTGCTACCAATGTAGTTTCCTGTATTAATACAGATTGTTTCCCATGTCAATGTAACTTTGTTTTAATTAAATGTGTGAAGCTCACAGTGTGGTTTCCTAAAGTGTCTTTGTAACTTTGTAGCTTAACACAATTTAGAGGATATATGCAATGTTAGTATTATTTCCTCTAGATGTTCTGGGAGAAATATAATTACCCATTACCTTAGAAGTGTATGTAAGCTCCGTTTATTGGATATTACCACAATTTTAAGGCTCTATGACACTCCTATCTGTGTTGAGCTTGAGAGGGAGATCTATGATCTGATCTTCCAATTGTGCAGTCTGGGGAAACTTCTACTGATGGGGATAGTTGCCTGGTTATAATCTCAGGCTTGTACCCCAAACATTCCTGGTTAGTTATAAGTGCACTGTTGGAGTGAAATGAGATGGTGTGACCAGAGCACTACACTGTCTCTTGTCACTTATATCACACAGTGCCGGAGAGTCAGTCCCATATGAGTTGACATGACATCCCCAATCTTGTCTCCTCAAACAGATATTAATAAAGTGGTATATTATGTGTTCAGCGTGATCTATTGCTACACGTGTATTAAGTGCTATTCGCACATCACAGAGTGTCATACACTTTATATCTGAATGAACAGTGCTGGCCGCATAAAACAATGACAATAAGTGCATTACCACATATAATGTTAGGATGATATGTTTGATCCTTGTTTAGTGTAATTCGTAATTGCACATATGCTTGGATACTACCCGCATAACCTGGGTATATTACATAAGTGTCATAAGAGTTATGCATAAATAATCAGTGTTGGCCGCACAATAGAGATCAATTGTATTTCATGCCCTTCCATCCACTAGGGCATGGTGGGAGAACAAAATAGTGTGCCGAGCGCAGCGAGGCACCTTTCTCGAAGCATCGCGAGCGAAGCGAGCAATGCGAGGGGTTGTGGTTGCCTTCCAACTGTGTCCATGTCGACTGTGTCGACATTCGGGTCAAAAACCAGTGAAACCAACCATGTCGACCTCGCGACCTGTCGACCTAACCCATGTCGACCGAATGCATATGTCGACATAAACCCATGTTGACCTAGTCCCATGTCGACCTAGACACATGTTGACCTTCATCCATGTCAACCTAGAACCCTGTCGACCTAGTTGTACGTCGACCCAACAGTGTAGACTTAATGAGTGTTGACCTAAGTGCAGGGCCGGCTCTACCACTAGGCTGCTTTAGGCAGCTGCTTAGGGCGCTGGAATCCGTGGGGGCGCCACCAAGTCTGAAAATATAAAAATCAAGGATATCTATGAGGATTCTTGTTGTACTTAATGCAGATAAGGGCTGTGAAACTTCTAAGACCTCACCTCCATACTTTCTCTTGAGACATACTTCCCTAATTTGCTGCCACCTCCTCCTTGTACTCTGTTGTGGGTGGCACATGATTTAGTTATTTTTTTTGATGTGGGGGTCAGGAGGGGGGGGGGGTAGGTTGAAGTATTGCCTAGGGTGCTGAGAAGCCTTACACCGGCCCTGCCTAAGTGTGGTCGATAATACGATCCTCACCCATAAAGTTTCAAGTAGTACATATAAATATAATACAGAGGGAGGATCAACATGGATCAACATGGTCAGTTGAGTGATTACAGCAAAGCTTATGATAAAGTAAAGAATGTAAGCAGTATTTTGAATTGCTTATTTTAGTTGAAAAATAACTATTGTACTTACAGATCCTGACAAAGGCCCTTATTCTGGTTGGTAATATCCGCGTGCGTTCGGCCCGCCGATATTTTGTGTCTGCGCATGTGCAGAGGCGTCTCTGCGCATGTGCGAGCGGGGCGTACGGCCAAATTCCGCATGAAATGTGAACACTACGAACAGGGGGTGGAGAGGGGCGTGAAGGTCTATTTGGGCTCATTTCCATATGCATACGCCCCGCGTTTCATGGGCGTTCCCATGAGAATGCTGGTCATCCGTATGGTAATGCGGCCGTGACGCATGTGTAGGGGGCGGACATATGACATTGCCGGATGTCAGTTGCCCGCCCAGATCCCTGCTTTTGCACGGAGAAATGTCCGTGTGGTCTGAGGTTGCGGGAGCTGGTGGAGCACTCGGTCCTGCATTCGATGGTCTGCAACCATCGAATGATGGGGGAGGTTACCTGAGATGGAGGAGGCGTATTCCTTGAGAAATACACTTGCGGTCTGTGCGGACAGCTTCTTACCGCGTACGGACGGAGTTGGCTATCCGTATGGAAGGCAGGGTTTCAGACGTACGGTCCTGGACGCATATTCGGATCCGGCCGCACCGACCAGAATAAGGCCCAAAGTCACTTAGCAGAATTCTAGTGACAGATGAAGTATATTCCTAGTCAAGCCGTGAAAGCATCAATTGAATACATACAGTAGACTCAAAGGTGTGCTATCCACTGAAGAAACCTGCACCAGTACTTTTGACAGGGCCGGCTCTACCATTAGGCAGCTTTAGGCAGTTGCCTAGGACGCCAGGCTCTAGGGGGGCGCCACCAAGTCTGCCTATTAAGATCAAGGATGTCTATGTCTGCAGAACTTCACCTCCATACTTTCCCTTGAGGCATACGTCCCTACTTTGCTGCCCCCTCCTCCTTGTACTCTGTTGTGGGTGGCAAAGGGGGGCCTCCAGGGAAAGCAGGGGACTTGCCCACCTTCCCAAGGTGGGGCTGGGAGGACCACCCAATTTTTTGGGAGCCACCCTGCCGTTCCAGAATGTTTGTCAAGTATGCCTTAAGGGGTTGGAAAATGGGTTATGGTGGCAGTATGGAAGAGGGGGGGGGGGGTGCAGTACGTTTTGCCTAAGGTGCTGTGAAGCCTTACACCGGCCCTGACTTTTGATCATGTACTTTGCTAACAATAGTTGTCAAGAGTGTTTCCACTTATTACTATACTGTAATTTGTTTTCTCTTATGTGCTCTCTACCAGATATATACAGTATATGTCTCCTTAATTTTTGAAGTTCCTGCACATCATACAGGAATTTCAATATGAGCTCCTAAATTCCATTCTTGTTTCTGACTTCCAATGCAATTTAGAGACCTATCTAGAAAAACTGTAAGAACAAGTTTGCCATAACCTGCCTAACAACTTACCTCTGGAATTCTCACAGTACCACTTCAGTATATGCACTCCTCTAGAGAATTTAGAGAATTCAATTTTATAAATGTGTAGATCTCCAAATTTCATATAATTTTATACCTCTTTTCCATTTCTGAAACAAGACACTTCTCAAATTATCATTGGCCACACCTACAGTATGTCTTAAACTATGCAAGGAACTCGGTTTTATCTGTCTTCTTTATTCTTTTTCTAGTGTTGCTCTTCCATCACTTCCCCTTCCATTTGTCTAAAAACCCAGAATCCAAGTTGTGTCTGTTTACTTGCTTATGTACTTTTAGCCATTGTGTATAGTGGCATTTCTCTGTCCCACAGGCAACGGTCATTTCAATGTTTTATGTTCATGGTATATTTACTTAGTACATTAAAAAAAACTATTTTAATAACAATACAAGGGGCAACGTTCATACATGTCTTATCTTGCACTGTGCCTGGAATACCATCATATTTGTTGCCTCATTGGATGCCAAATAACCTAAATTGACTTTCCCAAAACATACATGTAGGTTCTCAAGTAGGATGGCCAATCCCGGGATCGGTGGGATCCCGGCATTTGGCCTCAAAAAGTCTGGGATTTCAATCCCGGGATTTCGGGATTAGACTGCGCATGAGCGGTCTAATGCCAGGCAGCGCCTGAGCACCCGCTGCCCGACTGTTCCCGAATCTCAACCCCGGCGTGCGGCCTGCATAGCATGACAGTAGAGGTCACGCTACGCAGGCCACACCGTCACCACCCACTCTGTGCAGCCTCTGCTCCTGTGCCCGCCCCCTTCCACTATCCTCCGCCCGCCTGACTCTTTTCCTCCGCCTGCCTGCCTCTTCTCCTCCGTCCGCTCGCCTGCCTGCCTCTTCTCGTCTGCATGCTGTCTTCTAAGGAGGAGGTGCACTTGCCGGGAGGCACCATGCACCTCCAAACCCACTCCTGGCCGCCCGCCCGCTAATGTAAGTAAATGTGCGGGTCGGCCGGTGTGGGGATGTGTATAGGACATGCCTATAGGGATGTCAATCCCCGGGTCCCGGGATTGAAAAATTGCCGTAGGATTGGCTTCCCTATTCTCAAGTGTGCTGTTTCTTCCTGTAAAATCAGCACACTGTATATGAAGCTACAGTAAATACAGTGTAACATTGTTTTTTGAATGTTTAAAATTGTCTATGTTTGAATGTGTGAGTACTTCTTTGACTTCATACATCACATAAAATAGTTGCCTTGTAATTAATAAGGTCAATTAGGTCCATTATATTATTTCTAGTTATAATTGACAAATTACAATATATCCTTCAATAACACAAAAGATGTACAGTACTATAAAAATACTATACAATTATGCACATCACATTTTCCACACATTTTTTTTACACCTTTTATGTGCTAGATTTATTTACAGGTACTTATTATAACTAGTTTATTTCATTAATTACCCTTAAAAAGATGATCATGTCACCATGCTAAATAAAGTAACATGAATTATGAAGTGGTTTCATAGCTGAAAATCCTCATTACCAAATATAATTAGGTGATAAGTAGTATTAGTTTTAATTATGTGTAAACATATTTTAATTTATTTTAAATTCAGTGCTATCAATATCCTTGACTGCATCTCCACAGGAAAAAAAATCTTACTTTAACATCCCATAATTACACTTAATACCTCACAGAAAGTTATTTGGGTACTTATTTCCTAGTATGGCGCCCATCGCATTGTATACCATAAGTCTAAATATGGTATGCGATGCGATGCTGTGCGATGTTGTACAATAACAAATTGTATGGCATTGTATGCCATACAATGGCATACAATGTGATGGTATACATTTTTTTATTATACAACCACCCAGATAGGTCCTTACAATGTTAAATGCCCCCCCACTATCAATGCCAACCCGAAGCGTGGCGAGCGGCGGTACGCATTCTCCGACCTTTTCATACCCCCACTATCCACGTCGGTGTGGAGTTGACTTTATATAGTGTGGCAAGTGCAGTGAGCCCTGCGAGGGGACGCGGAATACATGTAAAGTAATATGCGCCCCCTCGCAGGGCTCGCTCCGCTTGACACGCTTCGGGCTCGGTGGCTCGCTGCACTCGCCACACTATCTAAAATCAACTCCACACTATCAATACTGATTTATTATGATCAAAGAACAATAAGTGAAAAGCGTAGGTTACGTATTATGTCCGTAACCTGTGTACCCTTTATTCCTAGCTACGTGCGAACAAAACGTAGCGCAGCGTAGCGTACCTTTATCGTGTATTATACACGGAAGAACCAATGCATTAATAGGAGATCCCTTTACAGTACTTTGTCTCTAATCTGCGAATACACCTTATAAGGACAATGTCCGTAATACACCTTATCACTAGATGCGAATAATAGACAAGACCACAGTATAAGGGTGAGGAGATAGGAACTCCGTAAATAGTGTATTTAGTCCCTAATGGACAAAAGGGGATTACAGAAATAGGAAAAACACAGGGTAACACGTGATGCAATTCTCTAACAATAATAAGTACTTTAAAAACACTTACAAAGATGCGAAACAGTTACAATCATAATCAGCCACATTACATAAAAGGGGAATACAAATTTTTTCCGTCAGGGAAAATAGCGCAGCGCAGTCCGGTCGGAGCTCGCTATGTTTAGATTGAACTATAGCCCGGTCAATGGTCAGGGAAAGAAGCAGTGCCGAAGTGACTGGTCCCGCCCAGGGTCACCTAACTTATAGGGTCAGAAGGGGGAGGTCAAAGGCCGTTCCTATTGGTCAGGGTTCGAATGTCCAGTCCTCAGTGATTGGGGCAAAGTAATACAACTGGTTTGACAAGGTGCAGGGGGGGTGTGAACTTTGGAGTCCTTTGTGTGTTGGCATCGTCGTCAGGGGTCGTAAATAGCAGCAAGAACCGGTTATAACTGGATTCTTTTGTCACACACATTTAAACAGAAATAGTCCTTGAATTATGGATTTTGTCCATAATTATCGGACCGTATGACTTGCGAATTATTCGCAATGACCGGAATACTGCGCAGGGGAAACGGAACGTAACGGTACCAAACATTATACAGACAGAAGTATGTAATGCTGACTAACTATGTGTAGTGCTCTAAACCTTTAATTAACTATATTTTATTTGGTGTAAATATGGTATTGTGAATTTATGTGTAATAGTATGACTGCGCTTCTGGTCCACTTTGTCACACAGACTCGGGTATGTATACTTTATTTGCGCAACTCTGCGAACCAAAATGGCGTCCATACTATCCTAAAATGGCATGTATAAAACTCGACATTGACAGTCCACCCTTTGACAGTAAATATAAAACTGTCACAGTACAAACATTTTTCATAACAACACAGAAATTCATAATCCTAACAGAGAAATTGGGATCAGTGAATTAAACATATAAGGGGAGTAAACCATCTGCTCTTTGGCCGATCCAGGATCATGGATAAATGATGGGCCGCATTTATCGAACAATCTACTCAGGGTGACGAAGGATAATGTACAATTTTTGGGATAAAAATAAAAACAAGGGAGGTTACAACATATACCATTGTTTTTCAGATATGGCATCCTTTGGTAGGCGTTGTTTGTGACAACAGACCCTGGAATTCTTTGTTGTCTCTCTTTTTGGTATGCTTTTTTAAGTATGCTGGTATTATTACTATCAAACATCCGGTCCTGGGTAACATGTCAAGCTTATAGTTTCTACCTTGACCTAAACTTGGACGGGTAACACACTCTCAGAACTCTGTATCGTCTGTCCAATACCTGGCAGCAGTGTGACAGCAGTATCCTTGACTTTGAAGATAAGAACGGATAGTGGGGGGGGGACAAGAATAGGACCCAAAATAATAGAGAAAACTGAGAAAGGAAAAAAAACTTGTTAGTGATCCTTCCAACCTGTTACCAGTGGGGTGTGTCACAGTCCCTTTTGTAGCTTGTACAGGTTGCTTGACCTTAGCTGCTCTCCAGTCCTCCAGAAATGGTGCCTCTAGCGATTTCTTTCTTTCGCCCTCGAATGTAAGGACCTTCTGGGTTTCTGGTCTTTTGGCAGTAGGACGAACGTACCCGAATCTCTCTCTCTGCAACTTTGTTATTGAGGTAGTGCTGGTCAACAAGACTTGGGGTGGTTCTTTCCAAAGGTCTATCAAGCAACCTGTATATGGCAAAGCAGGGGAAACAACAACATCTCCTGGTTCATGGTTATGACAGTTCACAACAGGTGTCAACAAAGTCCTTTTGCTGCAGTTTTCCAGGTGTGGATCAACATTTGCATTATTTTTTTTTTTTTCGTGGTGTGGTCTAGGATCTCCTTGTGGGATTACCATAACGTGTGGCTGCCCGCCAAGCAATGTTTCGATGGGGACAAATGAGGTGGAGTTCTGAGAGTGATTCTACTACTACAAAAAAGATTGTGGGGTGTACCATCAGTCCCTAGAGGTTTACACATGACTTAAAATCTTTCCTATATACTTGCATACTCAGGGGTGCTTCTGGGCTGCCATATCTATACGCACAAACATCAACACATATATATATATATATATATATATATATATATATATATAAAAATTAAGTAAATAAATAACTAAAACGCTTCTAGAGTGGACTGTACAAAGTCAATTTGTATTACCTGCAGAGGATCCTGCTGGAGGAGGGATGTGGAGATGGCTCTGTGGGAACAGCCGTTTCAGTTTCTTTCCCCAGACAAGTAAGGCATGACCCTGTCGTCTTACCTGTCTGTGGGCACACCAGTAATTTCGGACTAATTTTCCACATACCTTCCCTGTCAAGACAAGTCAGGCCATGGGCTATCTCTGCCCTGACAGTTTGGCATGTTCTCAGAGTCACTGGTTTTCCTTGTCCATCTTTCTATTCCTGTCCACATCCCTTCGGCTTCCAGACTGCTTCTCCTGCAGGGGACACAAATCTTGTATTTCTATGTGAATACACTGACATTTACAGGGGGAACACAAACATTATCCGCAGAGCACATGGCTCACCCAGCTGCCTTGCCAGCATGTTCATTATCAAGTGACACTGAATCCTTATCGAAGGTGTGGGCTTTACACTTGATAACAGCCACTCTGTCCGGCAGCTGTGTGACTGTCAGGAATCTTTTAAACTTACAACACTTGCGCCACTGGAGTGCCAGCTACTGAAACAAACATCTCTGAGGCGCCATAGGGCCTAAGATCTTCTGCATTACCCCAACAAACGTACTTGGAGTCGGCATGAATATTGGCTGTTTTTCTCTCAGCCTGCAGTACTACTAATGAGGCTGCTGTTGCTGAGTGAGACGTCCAATGGGTTCAACCTCTACTATGCCTTTTCCATCTATTACGGTATAGCCAGTGTACAATTTTCCCCTCTCAGTGTTGTGGAAAGAACGAGGGAGAGGAAAAAAAATGAATTTCCTCTTCCAATGGGTTGTTACCACCCTTTGGGGGCATGCTGCAAAGGTCTGATTCAAACATGTCATGCAATCATATTCGTCTCGGCTCCCACTAAACTCCACCATTCCAGCAATTTCAGCACTAATCCACCCTTTGTGCCTTGGAGGGCACACCTGGTAAGAGTGTTGCTGGGTTTACAATATTACCTATTTTACTGGTAACATTTATAGAATTCATCAATGCAAGTTCCCATTTAGTGAACTTGGCTGATGAATATTTTTCATATGTTTAGGCAGAATTTTAGGAGTGTCCAGACTATATGAGGAGCATAACCAATTAAAACACACCCCAACACCACATTCTCAGTTTTGTTTACCGGTAGTGCTATGGCAACTACACTGTGTAGACAAGTAGGAAGTGCTCGAGTAACTGGGTTTAATTGTACACTGCAGTATGACATTGGTCAGGCTGGCATCACCAGGTTTCTTACGTCACTATATCTGTACCTCAGCAGGTCTAGTATTCCAAATCACATGGTCTCTTGTGTCAGTCATACCCATGGCAAAAGGCTGTAATCAGGCCTGTTTCTCCTTCTTTACTCTCCACATCTGTCTGTGAAGACATGGGTTTTGTGGTTGCACCTATTTATATGTAAATGCGTTTTACAACCCTTTTCATTCCCTGTTGAAGGGGAATGCTTTGTGCACTACTTGGACTGCTTTTCACAAGATGGTGGCTGTGGTTGCCCTGGGTAACATAAGGAACAATGCTTAAGGTTACTGGGACTTTGTTCAAAATTTACTGAAAAATTATATTTTGTGACTACTCGCTTTATGGGTTACCGCATATTCACAATGGGTATTTCTCTGCTGGGAGTGCGACAGATTTTTCGAACTATTTTTTTTTCTATCATTTGTGGGTTTATGGTTACTAATGTGTCCCAGATTTCCCCTCCCCCCCCTGTTCAGGCACAACCGCAATCCATCCTGAGATACCTTATGTCCTGCCTCAGGAGGATACACCAGAAGCTGTCTATCGCCATCTGCTGGTGTTGTGGATGAGAAAAGGACATAACAATAGATCATTAACCCATTGTATTGGTATCAACCCATTGGTGGGCCGTAAGGACAGTGTGCGATCCTGCAAGACCCGGGGGAGGGGCTTGGTGGCTCTCTAAAGTTTCTGGAACAGAAGAGTAGGGGAAGGAAAAAAAATGGAAAAAGAGAGAGAGAAAAACTCAAAAGGGTAGGAAAAAAAATTAATGACAGTAATGTGTACATTTATTTCAACAGGAAATTTCTCTTTGATTTGGATGACACCAGGATTTGGCACTATGGGGGAATTGGCTCTCAACTATTTGGTTCTTACCCTTTTCAACTTCTGTTCTGATTTGTAAGCCCTCCCTTTTTTCTCTTTCCCAGTGGGGTTGTGAATATGGGCTGTGTCTAGGGGTATTTAGCTAAAAGTTCTCTTTTGGGAACCTTGTTATTTCACTGGGTATTTTTCCAGCTCAACCTCAGGTTTCAAATGGTGAAGCTGTACTTTGGGGCGCTATGCTTTCTGTTTTTAACAGGGTTTCTATTGAAGCTATTGTTGCCATTAATCCTGTGTCCTTCCCATCTTTAGTTCAAAGGGAACTCGGTATTTGTGCTGTAGTTTTTAGCTACCTTAGATGGGTTAAAAAAAAAATCTATAACAGTACAGTGCAGCATTAGTCATGGGGGTATATCTAACAATTTTGCATCTAGTTCGTGCATACTGGTCCTGTTGTCTCTAAGTTATGAATTCTCTGGAGTCCAGCAGCAGACATAACTTATTTTTCAAGGTAGTTCTGTAATTTGAAGGTCAATCGTAGCCGCTGCAGTCAATAAGACAGAGCATTTGCTATGCAAGGGCCCGATTATGATCTCTATTTTTACCAATGGGTAATGCTGCACTTTTCCTGTTACCCCAATTGTAACTGCTATTTGCTTGGCACAACCTAAATCAGGAGGGAAGGTTGTTAACGGGTTTGACAAAAAAAAACTTTTTCATTTAAACCGTTTCACTTACCCATATCTGAGGCTCCTCCCTCAGATATTGTCTTACGTTACCTGGTTGTGGGGTGTATGTGTGTCCTACTCCCTGTTTGCATATATGTGTCATGCTTAGGGTGGCGTTGGCTACTAGGTGGGGCTATGGCTATGTGTTGAGACCTACCTGTCTTCTCCCATTGTGTCTCCCAGTTACTTACATATGTGTTAGGTTTCCTATGGTTACTTACCCTGCAATGTCTGGCTATGTGTCCTTTGTTTCCACAGTTGAAACATACGGTTTGTTTTTGTCTTACCGTGTCTTGCCTTGGGTGTGGTATGTTATTGGTTGGATCCTTACTAAAAGTGTGACTATCGGCTGTTATCAGTTTCTGCATGCCGTTTGTCTGTCTTTCTGTCATAAATCGTTTTTCCAGATCAACAGCAGATTTCTTTAAAGTGTGTATTGTCATCTGTCTGCAGTTGGGGTGAATGGTTTCTATGCTGGTTCTCAAATTTTCCCTAAGACCTTGTATCAGCACAGAGACAATCACTCCCTTATGATGTATATTGTCCCTGGGGTCGGGGATACCAGAGTGTTTTGGCAACACCTGCAAAGCACGGTTGAAATATCCGCTGGCGGACTCACCATCTTTTTGTTTGATGGTGAACATCAGAGTATTCTCAACCGTCGCTGGGAAATATACACCCAATTGTATATTTATTAGGTGTATATTTTCCTGGTTGCCCTGTTCAGTTAAAATCTTATCGCCCTCCACACCACTGTCTCGAATGAATTTCTGGACATCTATGTGTGAAGGGAGGCAAGCTCTCAACATGTATCGCCAATCCTTATTGGTGGGCTCATCTGAATTTCCCCGTTCCCTTACAAATTTCTGACACTGTGCCAGATCTTTGCTGGGATCAGGGAAATTTTTGATGATTGAATGACGTTCCAATCGTGTCCACGTATTGTGCATGTCGCTATCCTTTACAGGCATTACCTCATCCCTGCCTCCCCATCCACAAGGAGGTTCCACTGTGTGCAGAGGGTGGATTTGTATCCCCCCTGCACCATTGGACAACATCCCAGGAATAACTATCTCTGTGCTGTGTTGTGTGTACTTACCTGTGTCTCCAATTGTGTTCCTGGCATCAGCCATCTCCTCGACCAGAATGGCAGCAGCAGCTTGGGCTGTCTCAGCCTCTCTCTCCTTTCCGCTAGCTTCGCAAGGGATGGCTGATGTCAGGAATCCCTCCTGTGGATCTTCTGTATCTTGCTTATAGGGGGTAAAAACAGTACACAAGTTATTCATTTTCAGTTTATTTTTGGTTTCACTTCGGACTTGAATTGTTCCCATTTTTACATATTGGGGAGTGGAAACATTCGTATTCCTGTGGCTGATTATACTTGCATCTGACAGATAACTATATTCCTTTTGGATTGTACTTTCCTTCTGCCACAATTTTAGACATTCATTCTGTTCAACTCTTTCCTTGAGTGGCAAGAGCAAACATTTCTGATCTCTAACTGCTGATAAGACTTCTGGATCGAAACCACCAACACTGGGAAATTCTAACTTGCTGCCTTGTGTCAATCTTTTTTCATTTCTTTTGGTAAACAACTGCTCGTTCACTGTGCTCCAACACATTATGGAAGCTGCCGACCCTTTGGGTCGACTAGATTCCTCCCTAACTAGCACGGCATCCCTGTGCGACCCGTTATTACCCATGGTTACAGGAATAAACGTTCACAACTAGTAGACACCGGTGGGTCGTTTATATCGTGAGTACCTCCAGAAACACTCCTCCTCAGCGACCTGCAACGGTCCCACAATCAAGTGAGGCGCGCAGGGTACGAGGTAATAATACTCAATCACTAAGTCTTTTGGCTAGTAGCGAACTACTAGTCAACTTGCAATGTGCGGCCAAATTTTTCCAGGACACAACAAAACTTGTTTTTCCTGTGTCCCCAAAAACTGTTTTTCTAAAGCAGCTAATCAGATCACGGGGTTCCGATTTAGCTTCTTGTACCCTCCCGGTGGATCAAAATAGGTAAGTCCACGGAAGGGGCAGTTCCTATGGGCACGTCGTCACGTGCACCTTGTCCTACACTGGACTGTCCTACACTGGACTGCGCTACTACGCTTGAGTCGTGTCGTCACACACCCGTTCACCTCAGTTTTGTTTCACACTGGGTGCTGGTTACACCTTGGTCTTACGCTTAAACTTGAAATATTTCTGTACAGAAAAATCTTCCCAGGTTGGTAGTTTCTCACTAGATACTTATGCAGGTATAAATCCCTTTTAAATGGCTATAGGAATCTATTAAAATAATGCTTGAGTTTTTTGTTTTGGGGAAAAATGAACAAAAAAAGAAAAACTTATTTTCTCTTATTAATCACCGATTTATCCACAGTATGTTACTATACTGTTTTAAATAAGGCTAGTGATTAAATACTGTTCACCTTTGGGTTCCTATGTGTGCTGCATGTGCAGTGCCAGTGAACAGCCACGTGTGTACGTGCGTTTGTTAAACCTGTTCACAGGCCGCCGATGAATCGGCCACCCACGTGTTCTATAGTGTATTTGCAAGGTCGCGCTCGGGTTTCGCTATAGGCAGTAATTGCGCATAAATATGGAATAAATCCCTTAACTTCGTCCGAAAGTTACGTATAAAGATGCAAAATATATCCCGCACTTAATCCGTAAATTACGTACAAAGATGCGAAAATTTCCCAATGTAAGCACGTGCGCGCGCACCTTGCGTAATACACAATAGAAGCTTCACGTTACTGTAAAAGGCCCAGAACTTATCGCCACATGGCGGAGTCCCTGGCCCTGCAGTAACTAACAATAAAAGTTATAGTTTTGCACAGAAGGGATCCTCTATGTACTATAATAAACACAGGCCTTTGTCTCCACGTGTGCGAACCTTATCGCACGTGGCACATATACTGTAATGAACAAGCAACTCAAGACACTATACCCCGTTAAACTACTTGTGGCAGGCAGAAGTACAGTTTACTAAACACTTAAATATACTTTAAAACACATGGCTTAATGTTTCCCTGGATTTCACTTATTGTACTTCGAGTTCAAACGCTAGCACCTCTCGAACCCTGCACCGCCGCGGACCTGGCCTATCCAGCAATGGATAATAATCACTTCCACCCTTTTGCTGGTATAGGTCAAGCCGCGCGTTTGGTATCGAGTTCTAGAGTGTGAAACGGCCGGACGCGAGCCCCCTATTATCAATACCGATTTATTATGATCAAAGAACAATAAGTGAAAAGCATAGGTTACGTATTATGTCCGTAACCTGTGTACCCTTTATTCCTAGCTACGTGCGAACAAAACGTAGCGCAGCGTAGCGTACCTTTATCGTGTATTATACACGGAAGAACCAATGCATTAATAGGAGATCCCTTCGCAGTACTTTGTCTCTTATCTGCGAATACACCTTATAAGGACAATGTCCGTAATACACCTTATCGCTAGATGCGAATAATAGACAAGACCACAGTATAAGGGTGAGGAGATAGGAACTCCATAAATAGTGTATTTAGTCCCTAATGGACAAAAGGGGATTACAGAAATAGGAAAAACACAGGGTAACATGTGATGCAATTCTCTAACAATAATAAGTACTTTAAAAACACTTACAAAGATGCGAAACAGATACAATCATAATCAGCCACATTACATAAAAGGGGAATACAAATGTTTACCATCAGGGAAAATAGCGCAGCACAGTCCGGTCGGAGCTCGCTATGTTCAGATTGAACTATAGCCCGGTCAATGGTCAGGGAAAGAAGCAGTGCCGAAGTGACTGGTCCCGCCCAGGGTCACCTAACTTATAGGGTCAGAAGGGGGAGGTCAAAGGCCGTTCCTATTGGTCAGGGTTCGAATGTCCAGTCCTCAGTGATTGGGGCAAAGTAATACAACTGGTTTGACAAGGTGCAGGGGGGGTGTGAACTTTGGAGTCCTTTGTGTGTTGGCATCGTCGTCAGGGGTCGTAAATAGCAGCAAGAACCGGTTATAACTGGATTCTTTTGTCACACACATTTAAACAGAAATAGTCCTTGAATTATGGATTTTGTCCATAATTATCGGACCGTATGACTTGCGAATTATTCGCAATGACCGGAATACTGCGCAGGGGAAACGGAACGTAACGGTACCAAACATTATACAGACAGAAGTATGTAATGCTGACTAACTATGTGTAGTGCTCTAACCCTTTAATTAACTATATTTTATTTGGTGTAAATATGGTATTGTGAATTTATGTGTAATAGTATGGCTGCGCTTCTGGTCCACTTTGTCACACAGACTCGGGTATGTATACTTTATTTGCGCAACTCTGCGAACCAAAATTGCGTCCATACTATCCTAAAATGGCGTGTATAAAACTCAACATTGACAACACCGATGTGGATAGTGGGGATATGAAAAGGTCGGAGGACGCCTACCGCAGCCCCTCGCGGCCTCGCTGCACTCGCCACACTTCGGGTTTGTGTTGATAGTGGGGGTGACGTGGGTGAGCATTTAACATTGTAAGCACCCATTAGGGTGCTTATACAAAAAAAAATCGTATTGGGGCTGCTTTTAACATTGTAAGCACCCATTAGGGTAAATAAAAAATAGAATAAACAATAAAAAATCGTATCGCGATGGCATAAGATGGCATAAGATGAAAAAATTGGGCACCGTGCTAGGAAACAAGTAGCGGTATTTGCCTTTTAGAATGCTATATTCCCCTAAAGAGAATCATTATTGCAGTCTAAAAGCAAAACAAATTGAGGTTCACAAAAATAAAAAAAAGTGAAAAATGTACAAGATAAATTAAAAAGTGACTTGATCTGACTCAATATTAAATGATAATTTAAATACATATATATAGTTTCTAATGACTATAAAACACAGGGCCGGCGCTAGCCACTCAGCAGCTCCTGCAGTGCCACTCTGTGCAGGGAGGTGGTGTACACAGGACTGAGCACACCCTGCGGCGCAAGCGTGGAAGTTGACGAGTGAACAGACTGCGTTTCCGGGAACTCGGACTCCGCGCTTACTCAGGAAGGAGAAGCTGGGCAGGCAGGGGGAAGGGGAGCTGTAGGGGGCCGAGGGTGAGACTTAGGAATGATCAGCGGGTGCTGGAGGTCAGACCTAAGAGGTAGGAGGAGAGGGAGACCCCGGGCTGCAGTAGCTGCCAGCTGGCCGCCAGCATCTCAGGTAGAGGCTGCTCCAGCCATGGATGGGGTTGTCTGGCGATTTATAATAGAGTGTGTCACACTGCCATAGACTTCCTGGGGTCTAGCTCCAACATTGCACTGTAGAACCCAGTAAGACTGATCTAAGCATGAAATAATTAATAATTACAAAACATATTTAGCAGGCAGCCCACATAGATTATGTTATGTATGTGTAACTGTATGTAACTGTGGGTGTTATTTATATATATATATATATATATATATATATATATATATATATATATATATATAACAAGGAAATTTTCCCAGTGCGCCCTACGTAAGAGTGTCCTCCACCAGACCAATAACAGAATACAATATTGATTCTATAACAATTTAATACAAATGATTAAATAGTAACAGAGGGTTTCTCTGTTACTGGCTGTAATGAATATACAGATGAAATTGATGTTTTAATCCTTTTAAAATCATTTGTATTAAATTGTTATAGAATCAATATTGTATTCTGTTATTGGTCTGGTGGAGGACACTCTTACGTAGGGCGCACTGCGAAAATTTCCTTGTTCTATCTGTCTTTATCCCCTACTAACAGAGGGGACTTCCCTAGTTGCTGCCCATTCTAATCCATTATTTATAGCGCATTGAAGGGGTACCTTTCTTGTTCATATATATATATATATATATATATATGCGCAGCGCTACTACTGTCGGTAACTGTGGGCGTTATGTATAAGCTGCACTACTACTGTGGGTATATGTAGAAGTACTCAGGGTATTACGTGTAGAATAATGTGTGTCATAATGTCATATGGTCATTATGGTGTGCAGCAGATTGTGTAAGGGGCATCATGATGTATGGCATTAATGTGTAATAGGCATTACAGTGTGCTGTATACTGTGTTAGGGGCATCATGATGTATAGCATAATATATAATGGGAATTACTGTGGGTGGAATAATGTGTAATAGGCATTACCGTGTGTAGCATTATGTGTTATGGGCATTACGGTGTTATTGGTACTTTTATATAGCCACGCCCCTTCCCCATAAAGCCACACTAAAATTTTGCCGCGTGCCTTAGGCGAGCACTCTGCCAGTTTTAACAGTAGTGGTAGGGCAGTCACCAATTGCCAAAGGGCACCATAATGACTAGTTACAGCAGTGGTGCTGTGTAATGTGAATAAGATTATGCTACCGTGTGGTGTCATTTGGAGTAGGGTACTATTGTGTGGCCATGCGCTGTCCCTTTGTGAAGTATGAGAGGGCGCAAATTTATAGTTTGCAGGAGGGCGCCAAACACCCTAGCACCGGCCCTGATAAAACATATGACATCTGTACATTTTACTGACACCTTTTTATTGGTATGGTATAAGCACACTTTTAGGGAATAATTCCAGATTAAGGGCCTAATTCAGCATGGATTACTGAGTTGAATAAACACGACTGTGCACTGTTTGCATTCTGTTTTCATGTCTGAATTTTGTGAAATATTCTGCATACACATTCTTCTTTAATGTAATTGCATTTTGATTTACCGAAGGCCAGTGTTTATAGGGAGGAAACATACAGTTCTGTGGGTTTGTTGGTAAAAACACAGGAATGTCACAAAGTTTTTCTAGGTTGGTCAATAACCAGCACTAACTACTTCTGTTTTAGAAGAATTGCAGAAGCCTTTGACTGACAGATGGAGAATACTCTTTGACCAGTTTTTGCAATGTATTTGCAATTTGTGCAATGGGCATTTTTTCTTTCTTACTGAGTGGCAACTATTTGATTGCAGCAACATCTTTTTCTCAACTTAGTGAACCATAGTGAACAAGGCCCCAAGTGAGAAGTCTTAATGCCATCAATTACTTATTTAAACAAATGCAAATATAAGGAACAAATACAAAATTATTTCAGTCAGTATGATCTAGCCCACTAGAGGCTCACATTGTATATGTTAAGTTCTTCCTTAATAATCACAGCTGGTATGGCTGGTATGTTAAGTTCTTCCTTAATAATCACAGCTGGTATGGCTCCACTAGCCATGGAGGTAATGCCACAGGCAGGGGACCAGCTTATATTGGTCCCGGCAGCAATTCCATTACCCCTCCCCCCTCAACTAGTGAGCATGGCCTGAAGTTTCCTGGGGGAGTTGGGACCCCCCAATAAAGCTCCCCCCCAGGACACCCAAGTTCAGCTGTTACTGTATAGTCATGTTGAAGTGGTCAGATAGCACCTTTATAAGAAAATTTAAAAAAAACATATAGAAAATTCAGTAGTGATTTTCTTGCATACTGTAGCAACAATCACAAAAACGTGTGGTACTAGTCAATAGATCCAGTAAATGGATAAATAATAATTTACTTAGGATAGTGTTAAATTTTGTTTCCAACACAGAAATGTGTCAGTTACCAGGGTGTTGGGAAATGTGCCTCACACACAACACTGCAGTGTAGGGGGTGCTGTTGGATGTAATGTAAATTACAGTACCTGTTTTATTTACTTTCACTTATAGGCCCCCTCCTATTTGACGCCTGGAATCTCCTGACTGCCCCTTTCCTTCCCCCACTAATACTTGTACAGCATTCAGGAACTTAATTAGAGAGCTCTTTTTTCAGTCACACTGTCCTTTATTACATTTAAAAATGCTAACGTACCTTGATTCAAACCCCTAGCCTGTGCTATTGCAGTCATATACTCTATTCATTAAGCTACTTTAACTGACCCTGCAGAGAAAGCTAGGGAATTTTAAATATTTGAAGCTCATATTGTACTTTGTGGACAAATAATCAGCACTGCGCCTGAGCAGGTGTATGTAACTGCCAAGTAATGGATGTATGGACGCATATATCTTCTCAACTGCAATGTTAATATTGTACAAGCAGCATGGACTTTATCTTGGATCAGTTTTGTTATGACCAGCAAGGGCGAGTGATTTTGTCTCTATATTAAAATGTAGGCACCAATTCTCTTTCTGGCACAGAGCACCTAAAAGTCTAGTTAAGGCTCTGTCAGTATGGACTTTATTGATTGATTGAATATTGACTGTACATTACTGACTAGATTGGTCTACAATATTAATTGGAGTGTTTTTTAATGTTTCAAACTCTAAATTCATCAAAGGTTAACTGTATGTTGATAATTCACACATTCATTATTTTTAGCAACTAGAGTGCTGTTTGGACATCAACCCTTTCAAGTCCAATGTCTAGTCAGGCTCAACAGCCCTATTGCTAGTAGCAGATCCATATGGTGAGCCACTTTAACATATCATTCAACATTCACTGTAGACCCTTTTTGAACAAAAACAAATGACAATTAATTTAAACATCTAAACTAGACTGTTTCAAAAAAAAAAAAAAAACAATGGACTGCAAAATGTTAACAGTAACATGGGCAAAGTTTATTCTAATATGTTCTTACCTTTCAAGCCAAGCAATATTTTTGCTAGTAGCTGTGCATCTCTATCTTGCCTCTGATAATTTGAGCTGTAATTTGATTGATTGACTTTTTACAAACGAATCATGGCTTCTCCTGGGAAATATGGCAACAATGCTATGGGTAAGAAATAATCTTCATATACTGTACACTATATCCTAGAGACATTGATATAATAGAAATGTCACCCAATGGTACCAGGGCATTACCTGTAACCCATGATGTGTTTAGAATCAGCAAATTGTTGCAACTGCTGTTTGATGAACATAAACCTTCCCTTGATCAAAACATGATTTAATTAGTTGATGCACAACAGGGATGCTTCATTACCCAAAAAAGGCAGTCTACTACATTTATTCCATGACAGCCATTGTTTGAAGACCTAAAGACCTACTTCCATTGTAGGAAGACCTACTTGTATGCACACAAATGTAACAAGACCAACATTTCTGTCAGCATTGTCATTGCTTTGTGTGTGCCAATAACAAAACAAAAATAGTTACCTATATGTATTCTCTCTAACTGGCAAAAATGCCACAAACCAGCATTTGCTCAATCTCATGATATAGGTGTCACCAGTGAGAACAATATTATATGCAGTTCAAGAGATTGAGTTGTCATCCAATAATATTAGTGAGGTCATGGTGATGTCTATCATCTTCATAAGGACATATTTGTACCTCCCTGTAAGTGGTGCAAATTCTGTGCTTTTAAACTGCAGTAACATGGTCTTTATTGTTCTTGGCATATGTTAGAAAGCTATTTCCAGACCAATTCTACTGTACCTCCAGCCATAAGCATTTATATGGCCTAGCTTTGTGTGAGTTTGCAATTCAGCTTGTTCATACATTGACTTTCCGAGCATGTACATTGAATATTCATGCAATATACACTACACTAATTTGTGTAGTTCTCATTTAGTATCAATTTCTCAGTTTAATTTTATTCAAATAAATAATAAATGCTAGGAATTCCGGTTCCGGGTTGAATGGAGTAGCACACAGCTCCGTGCTGCTCTACTGCCCGCCACCTTCATATACACTTACAAGGCTCCTGGATCCTCTCTTAATGACCAGGCTACCACCCACCACAGCAATGGGATCCCCCCCCCCAGACCAGGCAGGCTCACGGTGCAGAACCGCAAATGGGAGTGACGTCAGCTGCGCCTGCTGCCTCCCCACGACAGCAGTAAGACCCACTACGGCAGTGAGACACCTTCCCCACTCACCCTAAAACCGGCAAGACAGAGGTACTGAAGCGCAAGCGAGTGTGACGTCACCGGCACCTGCCACGACCTCCCGCAATCTCTATCTTGGGAGAGTCATAAGCTTTATATTTTCCAGGACTTCTCCGCTGAACTTTCCAGGGCTAGAAAAGCCTTCACACCCCTTTGCTCCAAGCTGGCTACCGAAGGCAGAAATTTTGGCCTATTATACCCAGCGAAACTCTGTATATATGACGGATCTCACTTCAAATAATTCACCTCGCCAGCTGATGCCTCTGCCTATTTCCAAGAGCTGCAAGACCGGGCTATTTCTGATATCACGGACATTGCTTACTAAATTTTTGGCTGAGTTGTTAATACACCTCCTCTTCACTATTCAATCTATCGTAATTCATATATGCCATGTTGCTCTCACTAATCGGTTTTCTCATTAACAAGTGATTTCTATATATTTACTCTTTCCATATTGAGTCCTAAAATGACAGTTTGACTTACTAGTTCGATTTATACTATTTATAGCATTTATTGTCTTATTTAAAATACCTCCCTTTCTCCCCCAGTTTGTCCTTCCCCCCCTACCTAAGATGAGTCAGTGGAGGATACGAGCATAATCAGCACTGATGTTTATATATTCATCACTATACTATATTATTACTGCTGTGATTTCTATTGCCGTTAAAAAGTTTCTGACTGTTTATAATCACCCCCCCCCCCCCCACACACACACACACACAATGCGGGTACAGCACTCACAGGATACTTTCTCATTGCTTTCATAATTGATGTGTTTCCTAGGAAGTCTGACTCTAACTTGCTAGCATTTTTGGGCCCTTTACTGGTGTTATATTCTTTCTCTCTGTTCCCCAACTTTCATTTCCCTCCTACCTTCTCCCCCTCCCTAACTGGATGCTCAAACTCCAGATGGTATGCAAAGTCACTGCTCCACTCCCCAATGTGGAGACATAGGAATGAGTCTCATAGGGTGTTACGCATCTTCCATTGGTATACTGTATGATGCCTGATCTTTGTACTGGTACTTGGAATGTGGGCGGTATACATTCCTCAGCCAAGCAGAGGAATATATTATTGTACCTTAACAAATCTAAAACTGACTTGGTCTTCTTACAGGAAACCCACCTAACATCCCCAGAGACTATGAAACTCCAGATGCTCGGTTGGTCTGTAGATGCCTCTACCTCATACGACTCTAAGGCTCATGGTGTCACTATTCTCATATACTTATACAGGATGACCCCCCACTGGAGGTAACAAAGGTGGTTTCTGATGAAGGAGGCATGTACATTTTGGCCTGCGCTACAATATTTGGTAAACATGCCACACTAGTTAATGTCTATGCCCCAACTCCGTATTCAAAATTTTTTTTTCCAAAATTGAGTAGCTCTTCTCATGCCCTATGCTAATACTGACCTTATTATTGGGGGAGATTTCAACCTCATTGCCTCGGCCTTGCTAGACAAATCGTACCATTCCCTGGGCTCTATAAAACTCCCCAAGTTAGGTGTACCCCTTTTCAACAAAGGTCCTGGGAGTGGTTGATGTATGGTGAGCTTCCCACCCTACTGACAGAGATTATACATGCCTCTCTGCTGAACATGGCTCTCTCTCCTGCATTGATTATCTTTTCCTCTCACACACACCCTCTTCCCTCTGGTATCTTCCTTACATATTTCCCCTATTTTTCTCTCTGACCATGCTGTGGTCACCTCGACTATTTCATTCTCAGAGGAACCTGGCTCCTCTAAACTCTGGAAGTTCACCTCAAGATTTGGTAAATCCAATAAATTTCACTGCATTTTGGAGGCTGCATGGGAAGATTTCTCCTCTACCAACTCCAAAACTGCCTGGTCGGACCCCATCCTATTTTTGATGACTGCTAAATCCGTGGTTAGGGGCAGCTTTATGTCTTTAACCTCAGCCTCCAACAGGGAGTTCTCCAAGAGATACCTACTCCTGCAATCCTCACTGACTGAGGCTTTCTAATCTTTTAAAACCTTACCCTCTATGTTTAAAACTAAACATACTTACCTAGAAGCCAAAACACATTTTAAGGAATATCTTTCCGAAATGGGGGACAGTTACTTATTTACAGTAAACCATAAATTCCACCATTTTGGTAATAAAACAGGTTGACTTCTCACCAATCTCCTCCAAGGCATACAAAAAGCTGTGGTTGTCCATCCTTTACGTACATCTGACGGAAAACTTGCCCACTTTAATAAATGCATAGCTGAGATCATGCATCTTTTTAACAAAGACCTCTACTTCTCCTCCCTCCCCCCCAAATGGTACTACCCCCTTCCCTCAATTTACACAACCTGGAGTGTGGGACAAACTAGATTACCCATCTGTACCACCTTAAATGTCATCCACTTTGCTCTCCCCCAACAGTTTAGATGATGTCACTTCAGCAATCAAATCCATGAAACCACTCAAAGCCCCAGGCCCTGATGGCTACAATGGTAACTTCTACAAACTCCCCAAGATAGGCCCAGTGCTAGTTGCAGTCTTTAATTCCCTGCTCTCTGCAACCACTCATCCCCCATGCACTTTAATTCCGCAGTCCTAAAACCAGACCATGACCTTTCCTTCCCAGGCTCTTACCGTCCTATTTCACTCCTAATCTAGATTATAAATTGCTGGCAAAAATTCTTGCTGATAGGCTTAAATTGATCCTACCCCACATAATCCACAGCGACCAAGCCAGGTTTATTTCCAGCAGGCACCCTGCGATAAACGTGAGGAGAGTCATCGCAGCACTAGACATCCTGCTATAGTTTCCCTGGATGCAGAAAAGGCTTTTGATTTTATTGAATGGCCCCCCCCTCTATCATTCAATGTAAAACTGCAAAACACTGTAACTTCTTAAATCCAAAAAATAATTAACAAATTGGTGCTCATCTAGAGTTGTTCTGCAATGCCATTTGCATATTTTTGTCCTGTATGCAAACCACAAACGTTTACATATTCATGCTGACTGGGACAAATTACATGGAAAGAAGTTAAGGGCAAGTTTGAAAGGGGCATGCAGACCACCAAACCAATGCATTATATGAACTGATGATGCTGATCTGTACGTATCTGTAGCCCTACCACATATATAATAAATGTGTATCAGTGGCAAACACAGGATTTTAGAGGGGCTTTCCAAATGTAATCCATAGTCTCCCATTCTGCAGCACATTGAAGTAAGTATGGTAGTCAGGGGGAGCGGCAACAGCCCTGAAAATTAGTCTGGTATTACACTGGATACAGTATGGAACACAGTAATAATATTTAACAGTACAGATAGTCTATAGCAGTGGTCGCCAACCTTATTTGGGGTGTGAGCTACTCTAGAAAAATGAAACTGCTTGAAGAGCTACTAAAAATGTTTCTAATTTCCTAATTTCCTGCGTGGTCCCCGTACCTGTCTGTCCAACTTCCAATGGATCCCCTCTCCAACTCGCTGTGACCCCCAACTACCTTCCCACTTATCTCTGTGGGAGTGTCAGCTGTTCTGATGTCTCCCACCAGTGGCTGCCGATGGTGTGCATCTTTGTGGGTCCCAGGAGCAGCCTCCAGTATGCTATGGGACAATGACACCGGATCCCTCTGCAGCTGCCGGTGGCTTCCGGGTTCTCTTTTCCTGCCTTGTGGTTGCTCCCGGATTAAGGTCCTGATTTCAGGCACTTAATCCCAGCTGACAGTAGTCCTGTAGGCAGGCGAGCTACCCAAACTATGACCGTGAGCTACTGGTAGCTTGCGAGCTACAGGTTGGAGACCATTGGTCTATAGTATAGGCCAGGGGTTCCAAATCTTTTTCAAATCACGGCACCCTAGAGTATAAGAATTTTTCCATGGCACACCTAGGCCCCAATATATATATATATATATATATATATATATATATATATATATATATATATATATATATATATATATATATATATATATATATATATTTAAGTAGATTGTGTTTATATGTGCTTCTTAGGTTCAGTTATGTGGTAAAGGGCAGGATTTTCTTCTGATTGCACACATATTTTATGATTGGCAGCCACCACCAGTGGTTCTGTCCATATATAATTGATCATAAATAATTTCAATTGGTCCTGGACCACCAACCAATGGAACCCCTGCAAGTGTCCCGAGGCACCCCAGGTTGCCACGGCACACAATTTGGGAACCACTGGTATAGACTGCTTCAAACATTTAAATAAGATAGGTGGTCAGGAATCTTTTAAACATGCCATAATAAATAAATACACAGACATAATAGAACCAGTACTGCACTTCCTAAGCTCACATTCTCCCACCTCATGTTAAGGCTCCTGTCTGTTCCTCCTGGCAGTTACTTTCTGGTCTATTGCAATGTTTGAGGGCTAAGATCCACACACACACACACACACACACACACACACACACAGCAAACTTGGTAGAAGATGCTGCCCCCACAGGGCATGTGCAGCAGTTCTGCTTTGTCCTTTACACTGATGTGGTGGCAGCTCTGTTGATCATATTATATAACATTCCTGTTGTCATAATTTAAGGCATGGAGGGGGTTTTCTATGTAACCAGAACCCCCCACCCCCCTTCCCCTGCGTTTGCCTATGTGTATGATTTGTCTAGAGCTAAAAATGCACAGTAGGAGCCAGTCATGCCACCATCCTGACAATGTTTTCCACTGTGGGGCAAAAGAGACTATAGGAATGTAGAATGTAACCTTTCACGAGCAGGGCCCTCTTCCCTTATGTGCCCCTCCTTCTTTTACCTAAACCATCTCCATACTTTCTTCAATGGAATTTGAATCTCACCCTAATATGATGACACAATTAGCACTGATTTGCGTCTTGCCCCTGCAATTCAACCTATGATGGAAAGCTGCATGTTGCCATAGGTAAGGGATGCCAGCAGTTTTGGGAGACTTAACCACTTTTCCGGGAGGCCGAGTGTGCTACCTGTTTTTCAGGAGCTTTCTGTTCATTCTGAGCGAGTAACATAGAATTTGACGGCAGATAAGAACCACTTGGCCCATCTAGTCTGCCCCTCTTTTAAACATGTTACCTCAAACCATGTTTGATCCTTATTTTTTTGTAAGGATATCAATATGCCTATCCCAAGCATGTTTAAATTGTACTACTGTATTTGCCTCTACCACCTCTGATGGTAGCCTATTCCACTTATCTACTACTCTTTCTGTGAAGTAATTCTTCCTAAAATTTCCCCTGAATCTTCCTCCCTCTAGTTTCAGTGCATGTCCTCGTGTTCTGTTGCTCCTCTTCCTGTGAAGAATGTCTCCCACCTGTAACTTGTTAAAACCCTTGATATATTTGAAAGTTTCTATCATGTCCCCCCTTTCCCTTCTCTGCTACAAAGTATGCATATTAAGATCTTTTAGTGTTTACTGCTGCAATCGATTTGCATTATTACAGTAAAATTTACACTATTCACAAAATGAAAACAAAATGTCATGTAATTTTTTTTTGCCACTTTAATGGCTAATGTTTTTTTTTTAAGAAAATGAAAATATTAGTTTTTCGATGAGTAAAATATGTCAAGAACGTCTATTAATAATGTATAAAACCATATTGTATTTACATAAAAGAAAACCTGAAACAGTAAACCATTATAACAGAAATGTTTAGGGAACAATGGACCTGATTCAGATGTAGTCATATCACAGATGCAGCAGCGATTCTTTTCTCTGAAGAGCTGCAAGGCAGTGCAAGTGTAGTAGCCACTTCTGCAGATGTGAGAAACATGTGTTCAGTGAGTGCCTCCATAATCATGCCGAATGACTGCAGGAGGAGTTGCAATGCTTGTGCCATACTTTTTTTGCATATGGGATCACAATTGCACCTTGGGACATGCCTCCAAAACAATCACAACACAACTTATTTTAGCATACAGTCTACCAAATGTTCTCTTCCGGTCAATCATTTTGCAACTGAATCCTCATTGGCCACAATGCATGTGCAGTATTCCATGATCTTTAATCAAGTGATAGCCATTAAAGTCTGTAACATTGATGATTGATGGTTTGATTAATTGATAGGAATACAACAATGTTTAACTATCAGTGGTTGAGTGTTGCACCTGCACACACACAGTCCTTGGCTATCGGACTAGTGCTATTAGCCAGTGTGCATATTGGCCGAGAAGTTCCTTTGAATCTTTGGGCCTTATTCTGATTCACTCTTTCTGACAATTTCCTTCTTAGATGGACAAAACCATGTGCACTGCAGGGGGGCAGATTTAACGTGCAGATAGAATTAGATTTGGGTGAGTTATTTTGTTTCTATGCAGGGAAAATACTGACTGCTTTATTTGTACTGTGCAAAATAGATGTAACTTTGAAGTAAAACCCCACCCAAATCTAAATCTCTCTGTACAAGTTACATCTGCCCCACCTGCAGTGCACATGGTTTGGTCCATCTAAGAAGGAATTTGCAAGAAGGAGTGAACCAAAATACGGCCCTTTGTCTGCTGCTGGTAGATCATCAACTCTGATTGGTCACATCAGATGTCAGTGAAAGCTTAGCATCACATCGCTGTGATATGTGTGTTCATGTGAACTTAGCAATAACGAATATTCTCTAGTTGTATTTGTTTTACTACCTTAATATGATCTGGTAAATGCATATTTATTAGTTATTAATTACACTTCTGTGTTGTGCATGAATTACAGATTGTATTTTTATAATTTACTGCAGCACCACACCTCCTGACAATACTAGATTAATATCTCTGATTTATTCAATTGTCAAGTACAGTATGTAAGATTTACGCTAACCCTATCTTTGCTAACCTTGGCCAGCTTGACAAGATGTATGTTTTTACAGGGTGCAAGTTACACTTGAGTTACATAATCAGCATCAAGACACTGTGAACAATGGGTTAAGCCAAATATGCTATGTTTTACAGGTTTTTTTTATTGAAATAAAAAAAAAACTTTGTGATCACCACTGGTCAAAATCTAAACAAAAAGGGTTAATTTAAACTTCAGGGCAAAGAGTATCTACAAAAGTTCAAATTGATCAGTTTATACCTTTGAAGATTTAGTATAGTTAGTAATGATACTCCAGACGATGAGCGTTCAAAAGTCTTGAAAGAAAATAATATCCTCTGCAAGGATATAGAAAACTTAAGAGATACATTAAAAACAAATAAGAGGACCCTCAAGGGAAAATATTGTTTGCAGTAGCAAACTCTAAAAAATGATCTTAGTTTTAGAATATTATACTTCAATCCTTCAATGTCATAATGTGCAAACATATCCATTTATTTGTAATTATAAAGCTATTATTTTTTTGCACTGCACATTCTATCATTAACCTACATTTTTATGTAAATAGTTTTCTACATATTAGAAGTAAACTGTAAGTTTTTTCAAGTTTGCAACAATGATGCTACAAACTAAACTTATATAAACTCAATTATGAAGTGTACAGTAGCACAAAAAGATGCAGCCTCATACACCAAGAAACCGAATCACATGTGGTGTGAGAGGTATGCTTCCACTGAGCCACATCAAGCAGTGTAGTGTACTATTTAATTCAATTATAAATTATAAATCTTATATGCATTGCAATAGAGACAGGTGCAAATGTATTAGCTTCCGAATTTACTGGAGATGTGAGATGCCAGCCACATCTCTGACTTCTTTTATTTTAAAGCAGCAATCATTTTCAAGGCATACAGTAGTTTGCATTGTAAATGATTGTTGTTTTAAAAGAAGTTCGGCCTAAGAACTAAGACAATGTTATATATGCCTACACAGTATCTGTACCAGATAAGCTGGAAGTTCTGTAAATAAAAAATGTGTGATATGTACTGCGTAAGAAAGCTGCCCTGCGTTTGTGCACAGGGGTAGAATATGGAACCGTACTCTGGAAAAGCTGGTAGAGGCTAAATTACTGTGCACGATCTTGGGGCGCTACAGTGGATATTTCACGTTGGATTGAAGATGGATTTTAACATTACTTCCACGGTTAAATGTGGTGATTCCTTTCTCCTCCCTGGGTTCAGGTATATTTTTCAATCAATATGTAAGAAAAGAGAAAACACACATATCATCGTGTGATACTGATAAAACACTCTTATTCTCTGTTTCTATATCTTATTAATATATGGAAGTAGATGGGGTATATAAAGTGGGGAATGTCCCCTACATTTAACCACTCACAAGAAGAGGTGATAATCATGCGTGTACCGCTGAAGGGCCCACTGGTCTCTTGGAGAGGAGCAGGAATTTCCAGCAAGCAGGTTGAATGATATTCCCATATGTCAAGTCCCATGTATTGAAATAGTTACATGGGTGATAACAGATAATGGGCCTTATTCTAGTTCATTCTTAGAGGCAAATTCCTTCTCAAATGGAAAAAAAAAACCATGTGCACTGCAGGTGGTGTAGATATAACATGCAGAGAGAGTTAGATTTGGGTGGGGTTTTTCTTCAAAGTGAGATCTATATTGCAGTGTAAAAATAAAGCAGTCAGTATTTTCCCTGCACAGATACAAAATAACTCACTCATATCGAATTATATCTGCTCCTGTTACATCTGCCCCCCTGCAGTGCACATGGTTTTATCCATCTGAGAAGAAATTTGCCTCTAAGAGTGAACTAGAATAAGGCCCAATATTTCTCCTCAAGAGAGGGTATAGTCCCCATGATCTAAAAATAGCCATGGATAAAGCACTGCAACATCCATGAGAACAGTGTCTTTCCAAACGGAAATGCACTGTGTTTCCTTTGGTTACCACATTCTCGCCAGGCAGTTAAGCTATTATGGACACTTCAAGAGAGTTATGGCCTCTAATCAAAACAGACAAAACTTTGCCAGGTCTACACACAGTAGAACTCCTGAATTTTCATAGATGAGGATGAAAAAATAAAGACTGGCTGGTCAGAAAAGATATACCTGTAGCCATTCCAAAAACCATCCAGACTGATAATTTCCTGAGAAGAAAACCTGGAGTCTACAAATGTCTTAACTGTACAACGTGTCGATACATGGAAACAGGATACTATATAGTTCATCCTCATTCAGGGCAAAAAATTCACATGAAACAGTACTTGTAGTTTAGTGTACATTGGCAAAATCATTTGCAGCTTGAAGGAGCTTGTAACTCAACATCGCAAGCCATTTTAGAGAGGAACACCACACATTAGCCTCCTTAAGTTATAAGCCATTCAATCATGTGCCACACTCAGTGAGAGACGGTGATCATCAAAATAAACTGCTCAAATTGTAGGCCAGGTGGATTCACCGGTTCTATACTGTGGCACCTGCTGGCCTTAACGAAAGTTTTTTTTCAGTTGTTTCCTTTAGCTCTTACAATGATGACGCTCTCCTCCTCTTATCTAGCTTTAGTATATGTGTTTTTGCCCATTTCTCTCCTTTGACTTACATTATTAACTACAGACTATGTGTTCTTAGATATGTTGTCTGTGGTACATGAGGCAATTGTGTTGTGCTCTTTGTGATCTAAGATTCAGTAGTCTGATCTTGTGTACTATCTATGCCATTGGGACCTTGTGCGTTAAATACCCTTAAACTCCCATAGCTATTTTATGGATAGGGATACTGATAGTCCTCAGTCTGATGTGTAATGTTACTCTAAATGTTTCTCTCTCTGTGCTGTATTAATGTTAAGGACTGTACTAACCTATTTGCTACAGATTATTTATTTCAGTATAGATTATTAGCTTTCCTCCAGGCCTGGTTAATATGCAGTCCTAGCAGCAGCATTTGCATCTATTATTCACTTACTCTGCATCTTGTCAGTAACTTAGCAATGTTTGCATTCACAATGCTGCTTTGACTAGATGCGCCTACATAATGCACTGAGTCAGGCCGGTATCCTAGCAACTCGATGCTCCTACAGCTGCGTCATGACTAGGCACGCCCATGTGATGTGCCACATCATCATGTGGGTATCCGGAAGTGACGGGTACGGCAGGAGGTGTGCTGCAGCGTGATGTAAGTATAAATGTATCGTATTTCCTTATGTATTTTTTTCCTGACGAATATTACCTGCTGGTGATTGAAATGTTTAACAATCTAAATCCTGTTTACTGGTGGTTTGTTCTAAAGTCCGGGGAGTGCTGCCTCATGGATTACACTTGTTAACTGTCATTCAGAGGAGGGCACCCAGTTACATTTAGTTTCATATTTTAAATGGAGAGCCAGTCCTTAACGCTTATATATATATATATATATATATATATATATATATATATATATATATATATATATATAGTTCCGAGTTGCAGGAACTCTCTTACATCAGGTTTCTCATGCCGGGGTGCCCTGTCAGGGTTGTAGCATACAGTGTATCCACGTGGGACCGGCACTCGGCGGGCTTTGAATCAAAGGCAAATACCCATACTTGCTAACTTTAATTAAGTTCTTCCTCAGGCAGCGTACAGACAGGTCTGTACGCTGCCTGAGGAAGAACTTAATTAAAGTTCGAAACGTTGCAAAGCAAGTATGGGTATTTGCCTTTGATTCAAAGCCCGCCGAGTGCCGGTCCCACGTGGATACACTATATATATATATATATATATATATATATATATATATATAATAAGGGCACGGTCGTGCCCTTATATTAAGGCTGAATCCGTCAAACGGATTTTTCCCATAGGGAACTTTTCGGATGGGGTCATGGTGTTTGAGGGACTACACCTCAAAAGTGACTGGACGTACTGAGCTGAAATTCGGCACATACACGTAGAATCGTCAGCCGGTGCTGCATGCCAAATATGAGCAATTGGGAGCGAACTAAACTTCCAACTGTCAGTTTTTTTCTGCCACTTCAGAAATGGCAACTTGTCACCCATGTTAGTCTTTGAGGGTTTGTTTGGGAAGGCATAACTCAGGGTAGAGGAACAATTGAGACTTGGGGTTAGTTTTATTAGGTAGATATTGTCCCAGTGTAGTACCTTTTGGGGTTTAGGTTTTTGGGATAGTTACAGTTTTTTATGTATTTAGTGAAACATGCCCCATTATAGAGATAGAGGTTTTCAACTTGTTGCGCAGCGGCAGAAGCCACCAGCAGGGGGAGTACAGACAGACACTTTTGTGTACCAAGATGGCCGATGCCTGCTCACAAACTGCAATTCTTTTGTGTAAGTGTAATTAGTGGTGTTTATGTTATACTTGGGGGTTGGGATGGAGGGGTGGGGGGTGCTGTGTGATTATTTACACTGACACCTTTCTAATGACAGAGATTAGTAAGATCAGCGCTGTGCCGGAGGTACGAGTGTAAGATGAGTGACGTCAGCTAATTTATTCACTGCACTGCCAGTAGTACTGGGACATTCAAAACTGAAAAGTGCTTTTTGTGGGGAAGGGAAGTGCTCCCGGAGCTGGGGAGGCGGGTTACTATTGCGCTGTGCAGCAGGTATTATATGCTGGGGGCATTGGCCGGGTATACAATATCGGGTGCCATGGCATCCGATAATCGCATTGCATCCAATGTTTTGTATCCGATGTTTTGCATGTGAAACATCGGATGCGATAAGATTTTTCCATAGGGTTGTATGTTAGTGAATTTACTGTACAATATCAGGTGCCATGGCATCCGATAATCGCATCGCATCCGATGTTTTGCATGTGAAACATCGGATGCGGTGCGATTTTTCCATAGGGTTGTATGTTAGTGAATTTACTGTACAATAACGGGTGCCATGGCATCCGATAATCGCATCGCATCCAATGTTTTGCATGTGAAACATCGGATGCGATGCGATTTTTCCACAGGGTTGTATGTTAGTGAATTTACTTTACAATACCGGGTGCCATGGCATCCGATAATCACATCGCATCACATCCAATGTTTTGCATCTGATGTTTTGGCGTGGAGTTGATTTTATATAGTGTGGTGAGCCTGAAGCGTGGTGAGCCCCACGATGGGATGCAAAATACATGTAACGTAATACACGTCCCCTCGCGGGGCACGCTGCGCTCGCCGTGCTTCGGGAACGGTGGCTCGCTGCGTTCGCTGCACTCGCCACACTGTATAAAATGAACTCCACGCCG
Organism: Crinia signifera; assembly: GCF_055691185.1. Taxonomy (NCBI): domain Eukaryota; kingdom Metazoa; phylum Chordata; class Amphibia; order Anura; family Myobatrachidae; genus Crinia; species Crinia signifera. The sequence continues at coordinate 143,958,531 of NC_139221.1, read as the reverse complement.
ATGTGGATAGTGGGGATATGAAAAGGTTGGGCGGACGCGTTCCGCTGCGCTTGCCATGCTTCAGGATGGCGTGGATAGTGGAGGGGTGCGTCCATCACATTATATGTCATATAATACATGGATAGTACATTATATGGCATAAAACCCTATACAATTGGATCCGATATCGGATCCAATATCAGATCCGATATTTTATAGTATGCCATGGCACCCGATATTGTACAGTAAATTCATACAACCCTATGGAAAAATTGCATCGCATGCAAAACATCAGATGTGATGCAATTTCCCTACAGTAACATACATATGCTAATTGTGCGCCCAACAAACATATAAGTACCGGTTATCCACTTTCAGCCTGGACTGCCCTGCTGCCTCCCCCTGCTCCCCCCCCTGCTCACTATGGAGCATTCTACCGCCGCCGCCCAGCTCCCCCCTCTCCTCCCCCCCTTCTCCACACACAAAAATCACGGTCCGGCTCCCTTCCCGGCACCTTCCGGAGCATACATCCCCTGCTCCATGCGGTGTGTCAAATGGAGCAGGGGGAGAGAAAATATACATTGCCGCCTGCCTACCATCCGCCTGCAGCAGCTCAGAGTCTTCCTCCAGCTCCCCCATTACTATGTTATTAAAGTAGCCCTACTGTGTGGTGCTATGTTATTGCATTGCAGAGCGCGTATCTGGAAATATCAGTCGCTGATGAGATGGGTAATCGACGCGTTTGGTCAAAACGACTTCATCAGGGTTAACACTGGGGATATATTTGGTATTCCTCACAAACAGGAGGAATTTTGGTGGTGCTGCATTTACTGTGAGCCCAGTAAACACCCAGTCTCGCTAACACCCGAAACGCCGTTGGAATAAAGGCTATTTTAAACTACTGAAACCAGTCTGGAGAGTGCCGCCTTCTTCAAATCTCTATATCGGAGCAATCTTGTTTGTTACCTGGGAAGGCACCACAGCAATACCCCTGGATATCTACACGAGTGCCAGGCTAACTACCTGTCTCTATATATGTATATATATATATATATATATATATATATAGACTAGTTGCAGAAGGACAGCACTCCTCTCCGGTAGTTTACCGTGCCCCGGTGCCCTCAGATATGGACTCAGAGGTCCCGAATATACAGCAAGGAAATAGCGGCACTCGGAGTCGTAAATAATAAAAAACGCAGGAAGTTTTCGTGATCAAATGTGATAAACTCTATTTAGAGCCAATTTCCCCAACTCTACCTGGAGTTCAAGTGCCCAGCTGATTCTGAAGAACATATTTATTTTGCAGGAGTTAAATTGCAGGTATGAATATGCTGTATAATAAAAAAAAAATGATTTACAGCTTGTACTGTAGTCTGGTTAGTAACCAAAAAAGAGAAACACCATTCTCAAATGAGTGTTAGTTGATGATAAATTACTATTATAATAAGTTCATCTCTTTGCCATTAGATAGCTGGCATTTACAGAATGTCACAAATCGTAAGGAACTCTTGCGATCTGTGGGCTTAGGGGAAATGACCTGTTTCAAAACTGTACATGCTGGTTGCTAATGTATCTCCATAGATGTAATAAAGAGATTTGTCTATTAACCCAGCATTTGTCTATTAACCCAGTGTGGAGGCCTCTTTTAAATGCTTTTTTCCAGAATATACTCACAGATATGTTTCTATATTCTCATAGTCTTCACCAATGATCTCCTCAAAAAGATAAATATTTTTATTAATACAAATTAAAAATTGACAGTAGAATTGTGGATTCCTAATTTCAAGTAAGCTAACTGCCACACAGACATATACAATTAGCAAATTTTAGATTTTAATTGAAAACAATAAAAAGACTGATTGTTTTAGGAATCAGAAGTTTACTTGTTGTACTTAAACAAAACAAAGAACGAACCGTGTACTATCACGGCGCTCATCGCATCGCAGACCATATCGCATCCTATGACCTTTTAATACCCCCACTATCCACGTCGGCTTGGAGTTGATTTTATAAAGTGAGCCACCGAGCCCGCAGCGTGGCGAGCACAGCGATCCCTGCGAGGGGATGCGCAGAATTTCACAGGTATACGCGTCCCCTCGCGGGGCTCGCTGCACTCGCGACGCTCGCCACACTTTATAAAATCAACTCCACGCCGACGTGGATAGTGGGGGTATTAAAAGGTCGTAGGACACGTACTGCCGCCGCTCGCCACGCTTCGGGTTCACGTTTATACTTGGAGGTGGCGTGGGGGTGCATTTAACATTGTAAGCACCCATTAGGGTGCTTAAAAGCACCCATTAGGGTGCTTACACAATTTAACATCATATATGGGGCAAAATCGCATCGCATCGCATGCCATTGGGTGTATGGCATGCGATGCGATCAAAAGTCGGGCGACTAATTATCGTGGGCGCCGTGCTAGTACACGAGTAACTGAAGAACATATTAGTGATGTAACACTGTAGCATCATCAATACACATTGAGAAATGAACAGTGTACAGATCTTATTTATTTATATTTACAGTAATTGGTCATCTAATTTTGTTTTTATTACAATGTTAGTATATCTGCTGTAGGAAAACTCACCATTGCATGTCATAAGCGTAATATCATTTAAACCAAAACTTTCATTTATACAACAATGCTGTAGTCACGATCAGATATTTTACAGGACATGAATTAAAAGAAGAATAAGGCCTCATACAGAGGATTACATTATACTGTTTCCCTCCCTGCAGCTGATGAATTCTTGGAGTGATGTGTGAGTCATATCTCGTTTTCTGATTGCTGTGACTGTGATTACATGAGAACAGAAATACTGTGTTTGGTAGCATCTTTTTGACATAAAGAACAAAGCATGGTCACCATGCTTAATGTGTTAGAGTGAAATAAAAATGCCACCTCTAATAAGTAGTTTTAATAGCTCATATGAAGGTGGTTTGAAGGCTAGATAATAAAGATCCTAATAATTCAAGTGATGAATAATGGTTATTAATGTGAAATCGGGACATACTGTAGTCAAGAGATTTTAGGGTAAGATGTTATGGAAATTACTGTAGAGCCTATCGGGGATTATCAAAATATTTAATAAAAAACAGACTAATAAGGAAAGTGATTAAAACCATATGTAGAAGACACTTTATATATATACTTATTGATAAACCAGAGATCTTATGTCACATTGGGCCTGATTCATAATTGCGCACTATTGCTACCACTGCTGCAATTATTCTCACCTACTGTAGTTAAAAGCTCATCAAAATTATGACTTCTGCAATGTACTTTCACTTTGATCTGTGGCAGTTTTTACTTTCACTTTTAGCTGTGACAGTTTTAGCTCATGAACTTTCCACCCCACCCCCACTCACTATCTGCTCCAATCTTTGTATTCCCAGTTCCCTCTCTCCATATCCAGCAAGTTTGAAACAGATCAGTGTGGATGGAAAATGGATTTTACTTAAGTCTTTCATGTCCAAATGCATTCATGCACCACACAAATCATCTTATCTAAAATAACGACTCGGACAACTGAATTGGGGTGAATGGGGTCGTCTTTTTATTTTCTGAAAGAGGGCGGCCTATTTGATCTAACTATAAAAATTAACTTTAACTATCTATGGTGGCGAGGTCAGAACTGCTTTAAATAAAATTTCTTGGGCCGACTGCCCAAAGGAACAAGAACTGGCCTCCTGCCAAATCCCTGTCCTTAAAATACAATTTTTCACCGCTGCTGCCTTCAGCATCTGCATCTGGCTTCACTACAGTGGCAGATTTTACCTGGGGGGCTGCAGCCCTGCAGCCCATAGGTAAAAACCGCCACTGCTGGCAAGTAACACATAGTCCCGGTGGACTGACATTTTTGTGCACAGGGCACATTATATTGTTCATTTATATATTTATTTTTTTGCATGTAATATATGAAATTGATATATATATATACGATTAATGTCATTTTTAGAAACTGCTAGGTGGCCACCTCATAACTATATATACATCATTATTATATGTTTATTTATTAGCATGGTTTATTTAATAAAATAATCTTGTATATATTGGTAATTGTGTATCAGCCAATGGTACTATTTTTTTATACATAAAAATTAGCGCGGTGCTTCCATCTGTGTCCTATATCTTAGGGATAAAGACATATATACAGTGCTGGGGTTGTTGAATGATTCTGATCAATTAAATTTTTTTTATTTATTACACACAAATAAACAAAAAAACACATATACAAATATATAAAAAATTGCAAATAAATTGGGATTTTTTAAGCAACTAGATATATCTTAATCCAAATAGGCATATTTACCAGAAATATGGTAAAGCTGCAGTGAGATGGTGTCCTGTTAGGCCAAAGCCGGTTGGATGAATGTGAAAAAGTCCCGGAATAATACCCAGTAGAGGAGCCTAAGTACATTGGTCTATTCCTTGTCTAATAAATTATAAAGTAGCTGCAGTGTGAAGCAAAATCATCAGATATTGGGTCAGATTCAGACCTGCTTGTAGAGCAGGAAATTTGGGTCCTCTATTGATGGTGGGGGTCCATGCATGCATATAGGCACTATTGTGCATGTGCAGACCACTGCAGCAAGTGTGTTCAGTTAAATTTTAATTCACCGAGGCACGTGCTGCCAGATTGACAGGTAGAGGGCGTTCTGGGCATGCCCACAAAAATATTGGGCGCGCCCAGAGAAATGTCTTTCCCCTGTCTGCTCAGGGTGGCTGGCTGATGTCAAATGCAGCTGGAAAGTAAGTCATGGGCTTCTTTGTGACTGTGTGCAGAAGAAAATCATTTGATATTAAGTAACCATCGAAGAATTTGTGTGTGCGCATGCTTGGGGATTGCATTGGCGGGGTGGGGGTGCATTTGGCAGGGCTGCTAGGCTCTGAATAAACGCAACCTAGCAAGCAGATCGTTTGTGCAGGTCTTTTGTAACATAATAATAATATATAATAATAATAATAATAATAATAATAATAAAAATATATATATATATATATATATATATATATGTATATATATATATATATATTGTTATGTGATCTGCACAAAATGTTGAAAGAAAACTTTGTTTCCCAGCAAGCACCCCCTTCCTCAGCCGGAGTTCCTAGATGTCACTTCAGGGTAGATACCAGAAGCTGTTACCAGTGGCCCAGACAGAGTACAGAGCAGCGTGATGGGTCCCCTGGTCAGTAAGTATCTATTTAAACATTGTTTGAGCACATATGATTGTACTAACGTGTCCTGAAGATGGGAGGAGCCCTGAAACACCTTAGATATTAAACACACAAAAAAAATTTTTTCACAGAGACCCGGAGTGACGCTCATTATTGGCTTCTATATAAATGAGTTGGATTTTCCAGGCGTATTCTTGCGGCAATTAGGAGGCATATTTTAGATATGTCTGCTTAGTAAATTAGGAATCACCATTTGAATGAATGGTGATTCCTATTCGTATTCTGTCCGTGGCGTATACATTAATATTCATAAATATGAATACGAATGTGCCATGAATAATTTGCCAAAAATACATGTAGTTAGTCGTATTTGCATACAACTGCCTACGAATACGCCAAATTCAGGCATATTTTTTCTATAGTCAATTTCCTCCTATGTATTGTGGATCCAGGTGAGGAAGCTTACTTGTGAAGATGCAAAATTTAGATTTAATAAATGGTGACAATATATCAGAAATACAGATGGGTTCACATACATCTACTGAACACATCTGTATTTCTGATATATTGTCACCATTTATGAGTTTTAAATCTAATTTTGCATCTTCACAAAGTAAGCTCCCTCACCAATTGCTTGAGAAATGTTCCCTGTAAGGAATTTAGACATTTTCCACTTACCAAAGACCCTCCCAATTTACATCAGGTACTGTAGATTAAAGTCATTCCCAATTATGACCTCTCTTTTTAAAACCATGTTAATGATATCCAGTAATAGGTTCCTGTCCTGGTGGTCTATACAATAGATCAATCCAATGCAAATAGTATCCTTTGCCTCCATGAAAATTGTCACCCAAACAGCATTTGAGCATATGTATTTTAACAATACAGTATTTTGTTTAAAGTAGTATTTGTGTTGTTGTTGTTTTTTTTTTAATATATATATATATATATATATATATATATATATATATATATATATATATATGGCTACATGGCTACTTCTTCTCTGGTTCTTCCCACGTTGTTCTTCCAAAATATATTATAGCCTTGTTTTAACTATGTCCCAGTCAACATACTGTAGTCATTGTACCATTTTATAGCTTCAATACCTAAATCATCCCTTGTCAGTATCTCAATTAGCATTGTAATTTTGTCTCCTAAATGCCTAACATTTGCTTACATAGCTTTAAGCATTATGTTATGCATCTGTAGCCATGTTCAGACATAAACTGTCAAGTTTAAAGTTGAAATCACCTGTTTCGTGAGGTTGTTTAATGTTTTTTGCTTTTTCAGAAATCACACTTTATCATTTACAACACAGCTGCACCTCACTAAATCTAAAGATATAATAAGTCTGTAATACAGACAACACCTGACCACAAATGGGCAAAGAAGATAATTAGCAGTGTGTTTGAATAAACAGCAGACATCATGCACCAATAAACTAAGATTCACTGAACAACATGCAAACAAAAGACACCAATTACAAGCAAAGTCATTACATCAAAGACTTACAAGGGTCTGCATGGGGGAGAAATGCAGTTTCAAATTTGTAGCTGGTGATTACATAGTACAAAAACACAGATTATATACATGAGGGGCAGAGTAGATGTTGCAGCATAACAAATGCATTAATGAAGTCCATCTGTGGTAGTGTTGGTTTGAAGTATATTTCCCTTCTTTTCAACATCTGTACAACACTAATATTCTGATTATGATAACACTTGTATGTCAGTAATAAGAGCCAAAGCTTAACAGCATAGCAATGATCTTTACATAATAAGATGTGCCATGTAAATAGAATGATTACAAACTCCTACCAATACATTCCCATTGAAAGTCCAAGCAAGAAATTAACTTATACAAACAAGTATTGCAAAACAATATGGCAGACAAATAAAACTTAATATAGAAGAGACAATGGTCCTGATTCTGGTTCACTTGTAAAAGCAAATTCACTCTCTAATGGACAAAACCATGTGCACTGCAGGTGGGGCAGATGTAACATGTATAGAGAGAGTTAAGGTGCGTACACACGGGGGCTATTTTGTGTAATATCGTGGGAAATATGGTCGCTAGGCAACCATATTCCCCGCGATGGGAGTGTGCAACGGCGATATATCGCCGGGTGCGCGCTCCCGTTTTTTACCCCTGTAGTGATCGCTGGTCGCAGGAACATGCTCCTGCAACCAGCTGATTTCCACTGCCGGGCTCCCCCCGGCAGTTTCTTTTTCATCAGCGACCATCTCTGGTCGCTGGTGAAAAGGACAAACTGAGCAATATATTGGCAAAAATAGAAGGGTGGAGTGCTGGCGCTCAGGGTTTTTTTGTGGTTGGTTCGGTGTATTGTCAAATACTGGGAGCTAAAACTGTGGGCTGGGTGTTCTGCTGGTGGAAACAGGGGGCAATAACTGTGGGCTGGGTGTTGGTGTTGAAACTGGGAGCAATAACTGTTGGCTGGGTGTTGAAGATGAGAGTGACGGGAAGGCGATCTTTGACTAGATGATTGCAAGCTGTCCCGCGGTGAGGCAATGCCTGTTGTCTCCCCGATGGGTGATGGTGTTAAGGTATCTAGATCCCTTCACGTCAATCCTGGGGTTGGTGTATGTACCGAGACTTTTCCCCAAGGAGTGCGGGCCGCTAGGGGTCTCCACCCTCCGAGCGCTGTGCAGTCCCCCTTGTTCTTTCTGAGCAATATATTGCCCAGCCATATATTGCTCAGCTATATATGGCTGAGCAATATATCTCCCCCGTGTGTACGGGGCTTAAGATTTGGATGTTATTTTGTTTCTGTCCAGAGTAAATACTGTCTGCTTTATTTTTGCACTGCAATATAGATTTAATTTTGAAGTACAAACCCCAACCAAATATAACTCACTTTGCACATGCTAAATCTGCCCCACCTGCAGTGCACATGGTTTTGTCCTTTAGAGAGTGAATTTGCTATTGTAAGTGAAACAGAATCAGACCCAATATTTAACTTCTCAAATTACCCATGCAATATGCCATGCATACGATTGGAGTAGAAATTGGTCAATGTGAGTGTTGCTGAGAAGAAATAATGAAAAGTCAATTCACAAATGATAACATGATGATATTACTAAACAGGATTGTAACTCTAATACACACTAACACTAAAGGGGGCCATACACATGCAGATTTATCTTCAGATCTCTCTGGTTGGAACAAAAACATGGTTATGGATGACAGTTGACCATCTGCTTGGAAATGCTAGAAAACTGACAAACTGTCACTCATCCATAACCATATTTTTGTTCCAACCAGCCAGATCTGAAGATAAATCTTACTAGTGTATTACTTAACAGTTAAGTAATAAAGAAAAATAGTGTCTAGAGTCTTTAAATTCAATAGATCTATATGGAAAATACATACTTTACATCTTAACCAGATTATATATAAAAAATGAGTTACTGTATAATAGTTCTTTGTGAGTATAATTCAGGACCCACTCACTTCACAGCAGTAGATAGTGCATACCTGCCAACATGTCCCTCTCCAGGAGGGACAGAATGATCTGCCTCTGGACTTCCCTCTTAATGTATGATTGCCATCACCTGTAGTGAAACACATTTCTTATCAATTAACCTGTTGAACACAGGTGATGGCACACAAAAAGCCAACATGGTTGGACAAAAAAGTAAGGACAGCGATCAACAATAAAACAAAAGCGTTTAAGTTCTATAAAAATAACGTAAATGAGGAGACGTTCATCAAGTATAAAGAAACAAACAAAACTTGTAAAGAAGTAATCAAAGTAGCTAAAAGGGAAAACGAAGAGCGTATAGCCACAGAAAGCAAAACTAACCCCAAGAAGTTTTTCAAGTACATAAACAGCAAGCGAGTAATTAAAGAGAACATAGGCCCACTAACAGATATCAACGGTAAAAATTTTGCAGAAGATAATGAAAAAGCGGAAGTGTTAAATAAGTTCTTCTCATCAGTATTTACTAGGGGAGAGCAGTTAGTGGAAAGCACAGATACCTCAACTGGGACAAACAAACCGGACCTCAATATGGATCTCTCGACAGAGGATATAATTTTGAGGCTCAGCAAAATAAAAACTAACAAATCACCAGGACCAGATGGTATACATCCTAGGGTACTAATGGAGTTAAGGGAGGAACTTGCGACCCCTCTATATTGCATTTTTGAAAATTCACTATCAACAGGTATGGTACCAAAAGACTGGAGAATAGTAGAGGTAGTGCCAATATTTAAAAAAGGTAAAAGGGATGACCCTGCAAATTACAGGCCTGTGAGTTTAACATCAATAGTGGGTAAAATATTTGAAGGCATTTTAAGGGATGGTATCCTGGAATACTTAGACCTTCATAGTTTACTTAGTATTAACCAACATGGGTTTGTGAAAAATCGTTCCTGCCAGACAAATTTACTGGGCTTCTATGAGGATGTCAGCAAAAACCTTGATAATGGAAGCGCTGTAGATGTGGTCTTCCTTGATTTTGCAAAAGCTTTTGATAAAGTACCACACAAGAGGTTGATAAATAAAATGGTGGACCTGGGACTAGGTGCAAATATCTGTAGATGGGTAGGGAACTGGCTGTGTAATAGAGAACAAAGAGTGGTTGTGAACAGTGCAGTATCAACTATGATACCAGTACTAAGTGGAGTGCCACAGGGTTCGGTACTGGGGCCCATCTTGTTTAACATTTATATTAACGATATAGGGATGGGGATCCTCAGCGATGTATCCATCTTTGCTGATGACACAAAACTGAGTAGAGTTATTGAATCAACAGAGGATGTGAACATACTTCAAAATGATCTTAACAAACTAGATGAGTGGGCTAAAAAGTGGAAGATGAGGTTCAATGTGGATAAATGCAAGGTTATGCATCTCGGGAGACGTAACCAGTGTGCAAGTTACAACCTAAGCGGGGAGGCATTAGGTACTTCAGCACTTGAAAAGGATCTAGGAGTCCATATAGATAATAAGCTGGGGTGCAGTGTTCAATGTCACATTGCAACAAAAAAGGCCAACAGAATTCTAGCATGTATTAAAAGGGGCATGGAAACTAGGGACTCAAAAGTAATTATGCCACTGTACAAGGCATTGGTTAGACCGCATCTTGAATATGGAGTACAGTTCTGGGCCCCACACTATAAAAAAGACATCATGGAATTGGAAAAAACCCAAAGAAGAGCAACAAAGCTTATCAGGGGAATGGAGAATTTAAGCTATGAGGAGAGATTAAGCAAGCTAGGACTATTTACACTTGAGAAGAGACGTTTAAGGGGGGACATGCTCAACATGTACAAATATATCACGGGCCAATATAAGGAACTCTCAAGCACTCTTTTTACTGCAAGAAAGGAAACTAGGACACAAGGGCACGAATTTAGATTAGAGGAAAGAAAATTTCGTTCCCTCAAAAGAAAAAATTTCTTTACGGTCAGAGCAGTCAAACTTTGGAACTCTCTTCCTGGAGAGGTGGTGTTGGCAGATACAATAAATACGTTCAAAATAAGGTTGGACAAGCATTTATTGGATACAAATATCCAGGGGTACTAATAAGAACCATATTCTGTCTTTTACAAGGGATAAGCTATTAAAACGTAGGTTGAACTAGATGGACGCAAGTCTTTATTCAGCCTTATCTACTATGTAACTATGTAACTATGTAACATACTGTACATTAAGAGGGAGTCCCGGAGCAGAGAATTGTGTCTCTCATTGAATGGGTCATTTTGGGAGGTATGAATAGTGGTTGGATGTATAATAGTCCCCTCAGAAGTAACTACAATAATCTTAAACTGTGATACTTAAAGACTAATTATTTTAACTTCCTAGAACGTATCAGACTATATTGAAGTACAGTATAGCGGATTAACACTTGAGAATTGTGAAAGGACATCATCAAGCTGTCACTCCAGAGTAAAATGGAAGTAAGATATCTAACCCTACAAGAGTTATTCATATCCAAATGCAGTTACAACAGGCAGGGATTTATATTACTCCACACTAAGATTGGAATAATCCTACATCACCATCTGTGCACCACCTTTACAGGCATCAATGGAACGGAGTCATTTTCATTTCTGTGTTGATATATTATTATTATTATTATTATTATTTGATATTTTGAATAAGCATACGTTTAAGTACTTACAAAACTAATACAGTACAGGTCGAGTATCCCGTATCCGAATATCCGTTATCCGAATTATTCCGAAATACGGACATTCCAGAAAGTGAAAAAAAAATTTTTTTTTGCTAAAAACTCACTGGGGACATTTGTAACAGCATCACTGGGGACATGATATGTAACTGGCACTATATATGTGCAAGACAATGATTGCTTGGCATTCAAATTCAGTGCTGAGATAGTACACACATTTTGTTTCACGTTTTGAAACCTTGTTTTTTGAACAATTAAAATATATTTGTGTGTATTTTATGTGGTAATAAAATATATTTGTGTGTATATTATGTGTTTATACAGCATAAATGCAAGATACTTCAAAATACATAATTGAAATATTAAAATATTCCGAAATACGGAATAATCCGTTATCCAAAATTCTCCTGGTCCCGAGCATTTTGGATACGGGATACTCAACCTGTACTTGCAAGTATTTATAGTTGAAGAAGATGATTCCAAGAACAAACACCAGCACAGATATCTAAACAACAACTGGGTAAAAAAGATTATACTCACCTTACATAATGCTACTTACCTAGGTATAACACAAAGGGGGTAAATGTATAAAGATTCCAGTTTACGCCAAGTTTAACTAAGATCAGCTTTGGTTAATAACGGCCAATTTTATGTTCTATTGTTTGGCATCATGCGCCTGATTCAACCCTGATATTAAATCTGAGTAGTCGCAGGCACTGCAAGGAGAAAGCTGCCACTTAGGGCGGTATTCAATGAGCCTGATTCGCCATGTTTTTATGGCGAATTTTTGACTAAAACGGTGAATCACCCTATTCAATGACCAGATGGCGAATACATTTGAAGGTTTTTTTCGCCATGATTCACCGAGTAGCAATCGCTATCTTTTTATGGTGAAATGGAATGTGAACTTTTTTATTAAAGTGTTTTTTTTTAACAATTGGTGTAAAAAAATCAGGAATTTTATTCTGAGCAGGGGCATGCTGTAAGCACATGAATATATATTTAATTTAAAAAAAATATATATTTTTTTACACAGACCAGCCAGCAGGGGGCCGGAGCCGAGCCGCTCATTAGATATTCATACAGTATATTCACTTCACCCGATCATTACATATGCATGATCGGGTGTAGTGAATATACCCGGTCCCCTGCTGGCACCCCCGGGGGGTAGCCTGTGCTGCCTGGCACCCGGGGAGCCCACCTCCCCCCCACAAACGTTCTGGGGCAGGCAGGGAGACTTCCATCTCCCTGCCTGCCACCATCCTCAGGCTCCCTGCGGCATCGCCGCAGGAGCACAAATTCGCAAGTCAGGGGCAGTGAGCCCCTGACTCGTTGAATACCGGAGCCGGCGAGGCTCCAGAACATGGCGGGCAGTGGTGTATGTGCAGCGAATCCTGAAAAGGATTCGCTGCACATCGCCATTTGTCTCATTGAATACCGCCCTTAGTCTAAAAGAATATGCTCTTGCAAAATTGGCAAGAGAATCACAAATGGATCGCGATTAGCTATCCAGTTGCAAATCGTGTTGCAATTCATGAACCATCGATTGAGTTTTCCAGTTTGTGCAAATATGATAAAGTTTAATTCTTTCACAACTGTGACTTAGACAGGGTGGAAGTGGGGGCAGATGTAAAATGTGCAAAGAGAATTAGATTTGGTTGAGTTATTTTGTTTCTGTGCAGGGTAAATACTGTCTGCTTTATTTTTACACTGCAATTTAGATCTCACTTTGAAGTAAAACCCCATCCAAATCTAATTCTCTCTGCACATGTTACATCTGCCCCACCTGCAGTGTACATGGTTTTGTCCATCTAAGAAGGATTTTGTCAGAAAGAGTGAACTAGAATGAGGCCCAATATCCAGACACATCAATATAAATATGAACCAAGCCATCTGAACCTTATTGGAATTAGTTAGAGGCATGTGGAAAGGTTATGTTTTCGAGTTGGTGAGTTGTTCTTATTGTTATGTATTGTGTGTAAAAGTTTTTTTTTATTAGATAAACATTTATAGTCTGAAGAAGTATTCAACCACCTCTGTCTCTGAATCTGCTCATCCCATGATGAGGATGAAGCAATTACTGTCAATTTATTTTACTAATTTATGTGTGTTTGGTGAAGTGTAATATACCAAATTGTATTTGCTGGTCAGTATAATTTCCATGGAGGAGAAATATTCACACACACACACACAGCCATGAAATGCAAGCAATGGCACAATGTCTAAAACAACCAATAAGTTTCAGTTTAACATTTCCCAACATGCAACACATAAATGATATACAGAATCTTTTCTGCTGCAGTGGGCAATAACGCAACTGTTTTTTGTGTTAGTCCCTTTATCCAACAATATTCATGACTATGTTTGCAAAAAAACAAAAACACATATTTAAGGTATATCCATAAATATTTGGTATCCCTGCAATATAAGATGGATGGTTCGCAGCAGGTATCTCCAATATTTTCTGCAATTGCTCCATTGTTGCTAGCAGTGGCATCCATCACAGGTTTCTATGGGGGATGCAATGCTGGCCAAGTTACCAATATTTGGAATGCAAATCAATCAGAGTGCTGTAGCCCATTTTATCCTATATACTACACTCTATTGGATGTAGTTCTGCCAGGGTTTCCCAGGAATCCTCCAATGAAAATGGCCCCTAGGCATGGCAGTCCCAATGACAGTGCATACACAATCAGCACATCACATCACATTACTCCTTTTATGGCCTTGTCCCTGTGGGTGCAACATTCATCTGACATGATTGCCTTATGCAATGCAATGCTAGATGCAATGTTAATGTTTAGGATTGCATAGCAGATGCAAGCTTTGATAAATGGGATAATTCCATTCTTCAGTAAATATACAACATAATACAAACTATTTCACAAAACAAATGAACAAATATGACAAGATTTTACAAACACGCAACTCTTCTTTACTTCCAGAGGAGGCCAAACAAGAAAAACAATAAAAAAGAGGGAGAGCTTGGAATGGAATAATCTTTCATCCTGCATTACTACCCCATTGGTAACACCACCATATATGAGAATCCAGAATCCCCCTTCAGTCCACTTCACCTGCCTCTCAAACAAAGGGGGGGGGGAATGTAATAAGATGAGAAATTCAGAAAGTGAGATATTTGGTGAGAAATCTCCAGTTTTGTTAAAGCAGCAATCATTTACACTGCAAACCCAGTTTTATTTAGCAGTGTAAATGATTGCCGCTTTAAAAAAACTGGAAATTTATCACCAAATATCTCACTTTCTGAATATCTTATCCTATTATATTTCACCCAAGATGTTTTGGTCCATTTGGGAACTTAACAATCCACTGATTTTGAATGATTAAAAACCAAGTCACGTACTGTACACAAAGGGTCTGATCTGGTTCACTTGCAAAAGCAAATTCTCTCTCTAATGGACAAAACCATGCACACAGCAGGTGGGGCAGATCTAACATGTGCAGAGAGAGTTAGATTTGGGTAAGGTTTGTACTTCAAACTGATACAGTATCTACATATATTGCAGTGTACAGTAAAAATAAAGCAGCCAGTATTTACTCTCCATTGAAACAAAATAAAACCCAAATCTAACGATCTCTGCACACTTTACATCTGCCCAACCTGTAGTGCACATGGTTTTGTCCATTAGAGAGATAATTTGCTTATGCAAGTGAACCTGAATCAGGCCCAAAATGGGAAACCAGGCCAGTGACACTCACAAAATCAATAAAAATGTGAGTTGACAAAAATACCTCTGAACTGATGAGCTCCATCAAAGTTAACTCCATATGCTTAAGGCAAACCTTACCAAACAAACATCTGCAGTTGTGCTCATACGTTTACATACCCTAGCAGAGTTTGTGATTTTCTGGCCATTTGTCAGATAATATGAATTGAACCCACAAACTTTTCTTTCACTCATGGTTATAGGTTGGGTGAAGCCACTTATTGTCAAACAACTGTGTTTACTCTTTTTAAATCATAATGACAACAGTTCTGGTTGTACAATACTACAAACTACCCCAATTACTGTACCTCTACACAAAGGCATTCATCCCACATCTGTAAAGGCATCACAAGTAGCTACAGAATGCATAGCAGCTGCAGAGAATGAGGTTTGGATAACTTCCAATCACATTTATTAAAAGGTTATATACAAAAATAAATTAGTGTTTTTTTTTTGGGGGGGGGGGGGGTTAATATAAAAATTATGACATATTTGTGTACTTTCTTCTAAGATTATTTATTTTCTCAAATATTATGTCAAAGAGACTTATTTGAAACAAAAATTAAGTTTTTGAAAACATTGAGTAAAATGGTCTAAACTTCCAACAATCTTTTGTATTGACTAATATACTGTAATGTCACTTTTTTCAGTTGTTTTGATTAATTATCTGATTTAAAAATGTACCTACAGTTTAATATTAGATACTGAAGAGTTTGGGTACTTTTATGTTCAGAAGTAGTCCATAATAAAGTAAAAACACAATACAGACAGATGTCTGGTGGTTATAATACCAACACTCAGAGCCGGCCCTAGCCTAAATGACGCCCTAGGCAAGATTTTGGCTGGTAGCCCCTAGCACTGCCACTAGTTCCGCCTCTGACCCTGCTCCCCTTTCCCAGCACCATCAACCCTCATCATAGGAGTCATCTGTTTGGTGCTCCTACCCACAATAATTTAAAAAGAAACAGTGCACACATTCGGTGCACAGCCCAAACAGGGGTGTGTTCTTGCTGGGAAGGGGCATGGCCACACAATAGTACCCCCAATTCAAATTATGCCACACAGTAGTGCAACTTTTTTCACATTATACAGTATCATGCAATGGTGTCCCTTATTCGCGTTACATCACACAGCAGTAGTACCACTTTACCTTACTCCTCACATTATTCACATTATACCCTTAGAAAAAAATCCAGAGAAAATATTGTATTTTAAGCACCCCCATGGCCACACTGCAACCCAGCACAAAGCAATGTGTGCTGGGCAGAGGAGAGGAGCTGCAGCTGCTGCTGTCAATTAAGGGGAGGGGGCCCGGGGGCCCCACTGGGCCCTTCCATCAGACTTTGGCCTGGGTAATTTGTACCCCCTACCCATTTCTCTCGGCACCCCTGATAATACTACACAGTAATGCCCCTTACAAATGACACCCATTATTAATGTCCTTATAAACATATATAGTTACATAGTTACATAGTAGGTGAGGCTGAATAAAGACTTGCGTCCATCTAGTTCAACCTATGTTTAAAGTAGCTTATCCCTTGTTGTACTGTATGTTCTGATATTTAAAAGACAGATTATGTTACTTATGCGTACCAATAAATATTTATCCAACCAATTTTTTTTTTTATATATATATATATTTTATTAAAGAACTGTCTGCCGACACCACTTCTCCAGGAAGAGAGTTCCAAAGTTAGACTGCTCTGACTGTAAAGAATTTTTTTTCTTATAGATGAACAAAATATTTTTTCTTCTAATCTAAACTCGTGCCCTCGTGTCCTAGATTCCTTTCTGGTAGAAAAAAGGGTGTTTGACAGTTCCTTATATTGGCCCCTAATTTATTTATACATGTTGAGCATATCCCCCTTAAACGTCTTTTCTCCAGTGTAAATAGTCCCAAATTGTTTAATCTTTCCTCATAGCTTAAATTCTCCATTCCCCTAATAAGCTTTGTTGCTCTTCTTTGGATTTTTTCTAATTCTATGATGTCCTTTTATAGTGCGGAGCCCAAAACTGCACTGCGTATTCGAGGTGTGGTCCCTAGTTTCCATGCCCCTTTTAATACATGCGAGAATTTTGTTGGCCTTTTTTGTTGCTATATTACATTGTAGATCCTTTTCGAGTACTGATTTACCCAATTCATCCCCGCTTAGGTTATAACTAGCACATTGGTTATGTCTCCCAAGGTGCATGATAGCATTTGTTCACATTGAACCTCATTTTCCACTTTTTTGCCCACTCATCTAGAGTGTCAAGATCATTTTGAAGCGTGGTGACATCTTCTGATGATTTAATCTCTGCTCAGTTTTGTATCGTCTGCAAAGATGGATACATTGCTGAGTAACCCCATCCCAATATCATTAATAAAAATGTTAAATAAAATGGGCCCAAGAACCGAACCCTGTGGCACTCCCATTAGTACTGGTATCATATTAGATACGGCACTGTTCACGACCACTCTTTGTTCTCTATTACACAGCCAGTTCCCTACCCATCTACAGATATTTGCACCTAATCCCATGTCCTCCATTTTATTTATCAACCTCTTGTGTGGTACTGTGTCGAAGGCTTTAGCAAAATCTAGGAAAATCACATCTACAGAGTTTCCATTATCAAGGTTTTTGCTAACCTCTTCATAGAAACCAAGTAGATTAGTTTGGCATGAACGAATTTTCACGAACCCATGGTGGTTATTACTGAGTAAACTATGAAGGTCTAAATATTCCTGGATACCATCTCTTAAAAATCCTTCAAATAGTTTACCCACTATTGATGTTAAACTAACAGGTCTGTAATTAGCTTGATCCTCCTTTTTTCCTTTTTTGAATAATGGCACTACCTCTGCTATTCTCCAGTCTTTTGGTACCTTTCATGACGATAGTGAATTATCAAAGATATAATGTAGAGGGGAAGCTAATTCCACCCTTAATTCCATTAGTACCCTAGGATGAATCCTATCTGGCCCAGGTGATTTTATTTGTTTTGATTTTGCTGAGCCTCAATATTATTTCCTCGGTAGAGAATTCAATATTGAGGTCCGGCTTGTTCATCCCATTTGTGGTATGTGTACGTTCCACAGTCTACTCTCCCTTAGTAAACACTGATGAGAAAAACTCATTTAACAGTTCTGCTTTTCCCTTGTCCTCCGTAAAACTTTTTCCATTGATATCGGTTAGTGGGCCTATGTTTTCCTTAATTATACGTTTACTATTTATGTATTTGAAAAACTTCTTGGGGTTAGTTTTACTTTCAGTGGCTATGCGCTCTTCATAATCTCTTTTAGCTACTTTGATTGCTCCTTTGCAAATTTTGTTTGATTGCCCCTTTGCAAA